>NC_142350.1:54007500-54615000 GCF_059441175.1 Urocampus carinirostris
CTGAATGACTTCATGTCAGAAAATAACCTCATTGAAACTGTCCAGTCAGCATTTAGGGCAAATCACTTTATTGAGACAGCCCTGGCTAAAGTAACCAATGATCTCCTTTTAGCAATAGATCCCGGTGCCTCATCAATGTTACTGCTGCTGGATCTCAGCGCTGCTTTTGATACTGTCAACCACAACATATTACTTGTTCGTCTGGAATGCATTGGTATCTCAGGATCTGTACTCTTGTGGTTTAGGTCCTACCTGTCAGACAGGATGCAATGTGTTAACTATGGCAATCTGACCTCTAAACACTCTAATGTCCTCTGTGGTGTTCCACAGGGCTCTGTACTTGGCCCCCTTCTTTTTAGAATTTATATGCTTCGCTTGGTGACATTACCGCAAGTATAATATTAGTTTCAATTGCCATGCAGATGACACTTGTGGGCGTTGTTGCCGTCATGCACTTTCCGGACAAATTTTCAACATGTTACCTAGTGTTTTACTATGTTTGTGTACTGTTATGCTAAATCTAATTCATCCCGGAAGGGGGATTACCACTTGTCAAGTCAAGTCAAGTCATTTTTATTTGTATAGCCCTTAATCACAATAAGTCTCTAAGGGCTTCACAGATTAGTACACTATGTTACACAGACTATTTTTCAGCCGACAAGAAGAGTAGGTTATTATTCATATGCAATGGAGTAGAAGTGAGTTTTAAGTTTAGATTTAAACATTTCCACTGAGGTTGCAGATCGGATCTCAGGGGGAAGAGCATTCCACAGCACCGGTGCCAGGATGGAGAACGCTCTCGAACCAGCAGAACACTTCTTTGCTCTCGGGATCACCAGAAGACCGGCACTCTCAGATCGTAGGCTTCGGACCGGGACATAGGGGCAGATCAGATCTGAAAGATAAGAGGGAGCAAGTCCATGTATGATTTTGTACAATACTAAGAGAACCTTGAAGTCACATCTTTGGCTAACTGGGAGCCAGTGCAAGTTAGCCAAAATCGGTGTTATGTGATCGTACTTTTTTGTCCTAGTTAAAAGCCTCGCTGCGGCATTTTGTACTAGCTGAAGAGACTTGATTCTGGACTTCGGGAGACCGGAGAGTAGTGCATTACAGTAATTGAGACGGGAGGTAACAAATGCATGAATTATAGTTTCCGCATCAGACTGAGACAGTATTGAACGGATTTTGGCAATGTTACGAAGATGGAAGAAAGCGGTTCTAGTAATTTTCTTTACATGCATCTCAAAAGTTAGATCAGGGTCAAATATGACACCTAAATTTTTAACTGAGTCACTCTGTGTGATGTGAGGCCCCTTCTCAAGGTTTCTTTTTTTCCCTCACGCTGAGGTTTTGAGTTTTTCCTTGCCCGCATGTTGGTTTAATCAGGGATGTGATTTGACCAAAGTGAAATTATCTGAAAATTAGCGGGCGGGGGGGGGGGTTGGTGATTGCTAGCTGGGGGGGGGGGGGGGGGGGGAACCAGGTAGGACCAGGGCAGTGCCCTGGTGGGGGGAAAAGTGGGGCGAAGCCCCCCCCCGGAGCTCATGGGTTTTTTTAAGTACTTTCAATGCACTCAGATGACAAAGAAATAGACAAGACAACAGCATAAATTTTCAATGTATATTGAACTATCCCATATAAAATTACAGTTTAAGTCAACTCAAAATCAGTCACATTAAAAAACATTTCCCCAACGCCACTATCTTAATTGTAAAGAAGATGGTTCCAGTGGCAAGGGAGACCCTAGACGACCGGCATCTTTCTACAACTGCAGGCGGCTAACGGGATCCAGGTCTGTAGGAAACCGCCTCAAAGCGTGCCGCCACCAGCTTTTGGGATCACTCTTAGTCTGGACTCTACCCTTCGACCTGTTCGGCTTGGGTAACCCTACCAGGAGTACGAGACTCCCGCCGACATAGCTCTGGGGGTCATGGAGACGCGCAAAGTGCCCCACCACGATAAGGTGGTGATCCGTCGGGACACAGCTAAATCCATTCACATGACCCAAACACTACTTCCTCCTAGACTTCATTGCTTTGGAATGGGTCTTTCTAGCCTGCTTCTGTGCAGCTTTGATGGTTCTTCTTGAGGCAGCCTTGCTCATTTGGGTGTCCTGTTTCACAGCAAGTTCTGTTCGTTTTGCAGACAACATAGCTGCTTCTGCATCCTTCTCCTCCCTGTACCTTTTGGAGGATGTCCTCAGATTTAGGCACAGTATGGACTGCACAGGATCCATCAGAATGTCTTTCCTTCCAAAATGGCTGACAGAGGTGGTATTTCTTGCTCTTAGGGCATATTTTACAGTCCATTTTTATTACGTTATAATATTTTCGAAAAAAATGGGAAAACTGTCAAATAAATTTGAAAAGTTTACCACCTACCTCAAAATTCACGACTCTATCAGCAACTGGTACAGGTTGTTGGGGTGGATCACGTCTCTTTATTACCGCTTCCGATTGTGATGTCAATAAGGGATGGAGGCCGTAAAGTTTTGGAGTTTTCGTTTGGGCACCGAAACTTCCAGCGATGGAATAATTTGTCGTTCTTGACTGGAGTTCTTTCACGTGTTTTTTGCTCTTTGCGTGACTTTCAAGAGCTTTGAAACCTCTCCCACCATAGTCGATGGTATCATGACACCAAATGCAAAGTGCTTTCCCGGCACGATCGATCTTCCGAATAAAGTCATTGAACAAATTCGTCACAGTCTTCTTTCCAACATTCGTAGATAATTCCTTCTCCAACCAGTCCCATCGAAACTTGTTTTTTACAATCTTATCAATTTCTTTAGCTCGCGGAGCATCTTTGCGTTCGATCACGGACATCTTTCTTTAAACACCCGGCAAAAACGTGTGAGAAATGAACAATGGCACACTCCTATAACAAGCGCGTTTATTGGTCAACACGAGACTTCAACCAATCGCAAGTACGTTTCATTTCAGTTACGGAAACACTCAAATGGCATGCTGTCGAGACGAAATCGTTTTTTTTTACCAATTAAAACACCGGAAATTTTAAAATTTTATTTTTGGAGATAAAAAAAGCGGAATTCCGCGAATTAGCGGAAAAATCACATCCCTGTTTAATAGAAGAATAGAATATACCTTTATTGTCATTGTTACAAATGGGCTAACATATTGTGACAACGAAATTGGGCAATTGGGTTTAAGATCAGGTAGTTGTGTAATTGTGATTTAAACCAGTGAAGTTTTTACAACTAGGAGGCGCTAAACAATACACAATGTCCCTTTAAACCAAACAAACCAAATGTATCCCAAATTTTAACATCCATTGCCGAAACACAAGTGGATTCCCCCACCCAGTCTTATTACTTTTGTTTATTTTACTAATCTGGTATATCTTTCTATCCAAGGTGAAATCTATGTTTCGTAACTTTTGCTACACATTAACACACAAGCTGGCACCGGATGCTGTAAATAAACTTGGACACTGGAGTTTATCTACTTATTTCCCCGTTGTCGATTTCATCAGTGTTACGTAGCTTCACCTGGTTCGACCCTCGAGTCAACTTCTCTTTCGGAAACGAGCGTCATAAGCTAATAAGAAAGCCGCAGAGGAGGACGATGTGCTCGGTGATCACCAAAGCGGTTATCGGGCGACGGTGCATGGCTGTCGTTCCTGGTGGCCTCCGTAGACACACCGAAGGCTTCAGCTCCTCTTCATGCGGGGACGGACGCCTGCGGGCGGGGACAGGAGACCGCTGCGTCCTACTCGGAACGCGGAAGTCATACTCGTCCGGAACATTATTGAATGGCGGGCTCGTCTTCAGACAGGTCAATTTTCATTTTTGATTGATTACGTTAGTTGTGGTTTCTAAGTTTTGTAGTTTTTTTAAGATAAGGGGGGATTTAGCTATGTAGCGTTAGCTTTAGCATAGCTTGTAAGAAAGTTGTCACTGTTGCATACAAATGAGAGCTGTCATTAGGTCTTTTTTAACTAATTTAACAGAACTATTAGCTACACTTGTACAACAGGATTAAATAAAACAGTTCAATACGGCATTTTAATCCGTTTTTACAAACTACAAATTAGCATCCCGTTCCTTTAGAAAAGGAAATGACAGCAAAAGTTGGCCAAATATTCGAAAAAAAGTTAATTATCTTAAACATATTCAATATAACTCATTCAGTACTTGTATGAATAATAATCAGATCTGTAGTATTAATAACTGGTTGTAACGACGTCAAAAAAAGACGTTCAGTCCAAACGAGGGCTTTATTTGGAAGTGTCCTTGGGCAGGGCACTGAATCCCTCATGCCCCCAATAAGCAGGTAGGCGCCTTGCATGGCTTCCTCCCTATTGGTGTGTGAGGGTGTGTGTGTGAATGGGTAAGTGTGGAGGACACTGTAAATGAAATGAAATGATCTACATTTATAGAGCGCTTTTCAAGTCAAGACTTCCCAAAGCGCTTTACAGTGTGCCTCACATTTTCCCAATAGCGGCCATGCAGCCATGTAAGGTTAACCTGCTTATTGGGGGCATTAGGGGTTCAGTGTCTTACCCAAGGACACTTCGACATGTAACACGGAGGAGCCGGGATTTGAACTGCGATCTCTTGATCCCAAGACGAGCGCTCTACCTCCTGAGCCACTGCCGCCCCTAAAGCGCTTTGGGAGGTCTTTATTGACTTGAAAAGCGCTACACAAATGCAGACCATTTACCATTTACATGAAAGTGAAAAGACGATTTAGGGGCTTAGTTCGGACCACTTTAGGGAAAGTAAACTCAACGACTATTTTTGAACTACTATATTTGTTCCAGGTTAAATGGGCTAATCACAGTCTAATGTTGATTTAAAACATTTTGAAAACAGACCAGACTGTCATAAATCCAACATCCATAAATTTGCTATTGCCGACTACTATACCAATAGGGTCCCCCCTCACACTACCCCAGGCGCCCAACCCCCTAAAGAGAGAGTGAAGTGGCCTCCAGCAAACAACAACCTTGCATGGAACCAACTTGACCAGGACTTTGATAGAGTCCTAGAGGCCACTTTGGCAGGATCAGCAGAAAGGCTGGGAATAAGTGGGTGGGGGAAGCCGCGGAGAGAGCCTCTTGTTGGCTCTGGAGTAGAAGAGAGGAGTTTAGCTGGGGACCAGGAGAAGATGGGCAGTGACTGGCCATCATTGCCGGCCCGCCAACTCGAGGGCGTTGTGGTTAAGGGTCGAAACGCCCAGTGACTGTTGGACACCACCTGACGACATCTCCTCCTGGTTGAAAGCTACAGTCACCGTTTGAGTGACTGCAGAAGTTGCATTGATTAGAAGTGTATGTAATAGTAGTAGAAAGAGAATCAAAGTGTTCTTCTTTTTTTTGGAGGTTATTTTCAGGGTTCATGAGTTGTTGGGGCACCATTTCCTGTGGTGCGTTTTGGTCGGGTACACCCTGGCGTGGCCATCACTCTACAAGCTGTTTTTTGGGTTGGAGTTTGCTTTCCCACATGAAACAGATCACTTGGATTTCCTGGTTATTGGGGACCAGAACCCCTCGCGAAAAGCGAAAATCAGAAAAGTAGCGTCACACCTCCATAAAAGGCCCAAACAGGTTAAACTTAACTTGAGTTTACGTCATTACCGACTGAAAGTGTACTACTGTAACAAATCACAATTATAGATTTACAAATAATAACATATAATTGCAGTGGAATGTATAGAAATGCAGATCATTTACATTTTGCCACGGGGTTCTTTGAACTTGGGCTCAATCGCAAATTGAAAAAAACTGAAATTGAAGAAGTAAACAACCTGCTAATGGTAACTTCCTTCAGTGTTCCGTAACAGAAATGGTATTTTTCTCAATTTTTGTGTGTGAATATTTTTGCCAATATACAGTATGTTGCATTTACCCCATGCTGACAAAGTGTTCACAGAAAAATCAACAAAATATAATTTCACATTCGGATTGCTGTAATAGCCGACAATAGTTGGCAAACGGGTACCTGGCTCCAGTTTTTATCTCATCATTCTTTCTGCACTAGTTGGAATTAGATTTGACTTTATTATCATGGACTACAATTTAGTGTGTATTGTTCTCAACAAGATTAGACGTGGCGCTGCAGGATAAACATGTAATAAAAGGCAACGGCAATATTCACAAAATAGTTCAATAAAGAACAGTGCAACGACATTTAGCAGAAAAGTTGTGCAAAAGTATGAATGAAGAATAAGTTACAGTAGGCAGTTTTCTTTACATGTTATCAAATATGCATAAAATGAAATGAAATGATCTGCATTTATATAGCGCTTTTCAAGTCAAGACTTCCCAAAGCGCTTTACAGTGTGCTTCACATTTCCCAATAGCAGCCGTGCAGCCATGTAAGGCGCTAACCTGCTTATTGGAGGCATTAGGGGTTCAGTGTCTTACCCAAGGACACTTCGACATGTAACACGGAGGAGCCGGGATTCGAACTGCGATCTCTTGATCCCAAGATGAGCGCTTTACCTCCTGAGCCACTGCCGCCCCATAAGTGTTGTCAAAATAAAATATTGAATGTCAAGCTTATTTTGTGAATTGTGGGATTCATTAAGGTGGGGCGCGTTGTTTGAGGTGTCCTTAAAGAGTTGAAAGTTAAATATTTTCTCAATTATGGGGCGGCAGTAGCTCAGGAGGTAGAGCGCTCGTCTTGGGATCAAGGATCCCAGTTCGAATCCCGGCCCCTCCGTGTTGCATGTCGAAGTGTCATTGGGTAAAACACTGAACCCCTAATACCCACATTAAGCAGGTTAGCGCCTTACATGGCTGCAAGGCCGCTATTGGGAAATGTGGAGCACATTGTAAAGCGCTTTGAGAAGTCATTGACTTGAAAAGCGCTATATAAAATGCAGATCATTTCATTTCATTTCATTTCATTAAGTATGTGTTAACAATGCCCAGCAAAGCAGATACACTGAGCTACAAGTAAAAAAAACAATGCATAACAAAGTTCCCTTATGCTTTATTTTATATTCTGCCTATCTGGTTTTATGTTTTATTAGACCTGTTGGTGGCGGAATACATTATGTTCGAGGAAAGGGGGTGCTGGAGAGCGACGTCATGCTCGTCTGTGCAGGGTTTTTTTGGTTTTATTTCTATTTATTAGTGGAGCACAAGAAAAGAGTCCTAACCCTCCAAAAGACCGAAAAATAAGTGTTTATTTGAAAAAAATCCAAGAAATTAATGTACTTGCACGCAAATCATTACTGTGCTGCCATCTCCTATCTTAAAATCATGATCGCAGCTTAAGGTCTCTTTTTAAAGTAAGGACACGCAATGAGCAGGTCTTTTTTGCATGAACTGTAAGTTGCTTTAAAACTGATTCTAAATTTCTTAAATTTAAATTCTTTAAATAAATGTATGTTGTTTGGGGTTTAAAACGGATTAAGATGGTAATACTCCATTTCTGATTGAAAACATACATATTTCATTTTTGTATGAAGCTGTTCGAATCAGAGAGCAGTACCTATACATACCTCCTGGCCGATGCCACCACCAAGGATGCTGTCCTAATCGACCCAGTACTGGAGACCATTGACAGAGACCTTAAACTCGTCAATGAACTTGGGCTCCGTCTGAAAATAGCAGGTTAGCAGCTAAGACTTTTTTCATTTGTGACCTGTTGCAGTGTAAACTAACCCTTTGTTGCATTTCCAAGTGAACACTCACTGTCATGCAGACCACATCACCAGCACTGGTCTGATGAAGAAAAGAGTAGGTGGGCTGAAAAGCGCCATTTCCAAATTAAGCGGTGCCAAAGCGGACATCTTGCTGTCTGAGGGAGACGAGATCACCTTTGGAAGACATGTAAGATCACATGTAGTGTAGTTATTATAAAGGCATGCATATGAGGTCCATTATTGAAAGTGTGCTCTAAAAGGAGTTTCCTTTACACAGTTCCGTTCTGTCAATGGTGTTTCTATCACAAATTATTTGAAGTTTTCATTTTGTGCACAGCATTTACAGACAATCGTTCTTGCAGAGTCTCGTCGTGAGAGAAACGCCAGGACACACCGATGGCTGCGTGACACTAGTGACACAGGATCAACAGATGGCGTTCACCGGGGACGCTTTGCTAATACGAGGCTGCGGCAGGACTGACTTCCAGCAAGGTAAGTTGCCATTAGTTACAATTAAAAACGAAAAAACTTCATTTATCGTATGATTCGTTAGTTTGAGGTATTTGCAATACTTTGTAGTTTGACTGGTTCTCATAAGAGCCCTTTGTTTTTGTAATACCTCATTATAGACGCAAGAGGGCAGTATTGACTTCAATTGCTAAAAATTGCCTTTTTTTTTAACTCTCCATTAGGTTGTTCTCAACGGCTATACAATTCTGTTCATCAGAAGATTTTTACCCTACCGGACCAGTGCCTCATTTACCCAGCACACGACTACCTAGGTGGGATGCAAGTAATTTACATGCACAAGCGACCACTTATAGTCTACTTTTGCAGGTCAGACGGTGTCTACAGTCCTTGAGGAACGCACGCTAAACCCCCGGTTGACCAAGAGTGTGGAGGAGTTTGTGGCGATCATGAACAATCTGAATCTTCCTAAGCCTTCCAAAATAGGTAAGAGACCCCCATTAAAATCTCAGCCAGCAATTGTGGAAAATGTTCAAGGCATCACCCATGATAAAGTAAATTATCTGCAAGTGTGTGTACTCCAGATTGGTGTTTCCCTAACCTGTATTTTGCCAAATGTCGTAGCACACCAACAAACCATTAAAAAAAAAAAGAATGGGGGGGGCTATATTAACCTATTCAATGTGAAATGTAAGGCAATTTAATTGAACACACAGCACTTTCCAATCACGTTTGCTGGCTGTGATTGGAGTTGAAAACAATACTATACCTAAGGTAAACTTTTTAATAAATGTACTAAACAGGAAAAAGACTATTACTGAAATTGCATAACATCTTGTTTCCTTTCGTAAGGCGCTTTTCTTTCTCCTTGCAGATATTTCAGTGCCTGCAAATCTGGTTTGTGGAGTTCATCAAATTTGAGAGTGAAATTATTCAGTAGAAGCGTATTCTTTTGTAATTGTCTCCCTAATTGAAAACATGTGCCGTTTATCTATATGATAGATTATCTGAGTTGAAAACATTAGAGTAAATTCTCAAAAACCTTTGAAAACGGAGCATTGTGTTGCCTGTAAAACAGGTTTTTATGTGTCCTGACACACCTATGATATTACAGCACTCTGTTGTATTGAACCTCAAGTAAGGTGATTCCATTTTATGCTCTTACCCTCTTGTTGGATACATGACATGATGTAATTTATACCAGCATTTGTGAAAATAAACTTTGATAATAAATAAAAAAAAAAAACATGATTTTGCTGTCCCCTACCGCCCTGAAAATCTAAAAATGACACTCAATGTAATGTTTTGTAAATAAAAAATGAATATACAGAAACAATTACTGATTTTTTATCAATTCAACTGTCCCATTCTATAACTAACCGGGTTCATATGATGCAAAGACAAATGAAGTTTTATAATTACTGGTACTGACACTGTAAGATACACTAGGATCTTTACAGAGGATAAAGAATATATTCTTTAGTATATCGTTTTCTGTAAGCATTGAGCTAGGCAGATTTTAAGGTGAAACTTCTCGTTGGTTAATGTGCAGGATAAGCTTGCCAGTACCTCCAAATTTCAATTCAAAAATTGTCGAACAATTCAACGATTCCCTCTTCTGTTACTAACTGGGTTTGTTTAATACAATCATGCAGACAAAAACAAAGTCTTACAATTACTGTTTTGAATTCTGTAAGATACATTCATATATTTGCCGAGGAAAAGAATATATGCTTTTCTTTCCTATAGTGTTTTCTGTTAGCATTGATCCACGCAGTTAAACCTTTCATTGGTTTGTGTGCAAAATAACATAGCTTGTGTCTAAAAAAGACTGAACAATATCTCCTTTCATAAACTCCGTTGGGCAATTTATCACAGGCTGTCCAGTTAGCATTGAGCTAAGCATTTTTTTTTTTATATATGTAAAACTTTTCACTGGTTCGGATGAAAAATATCCTAGCTTCCATATCGGTTTGTGACTCAAATAGTTTAAAAATGGCTAAACGATATCCCATATTACGAACTTGGTTCAACAATTTATGACAGGCTCTCCCATTAAAATCAGCTAAGCACTCTTCATGTATAATTGCTTGATTATATAAATCAATAGTTTTTTTTTTGATGAATGAAAAAAATTACTACTCGTAGGTGCTAAATAATACTCCCTTTTCAGGTGAAACTTTATCGGTGCATATGCAGATTTTGCTAGCTCAGTGGTGTCAAACATGGCCAATAGCAGCAATGGATTTAATCTGGCCTGCGAGACGATGTTGTGCGAAGCACACGAGAAAAATGAGCCACATCATGGTAATAAACTGCAGTTTTAATTATGTCCACTGGATGTCACCAAAGTTAAGCGTTACTTGAAAAAACATGCCACCGACTAGCTGTTTTTGCTTACGGCTATAATATACCAGAGAACATTTGAAGCAGCAAAGTTCCCAAACGTAGGTAAACAAAAAGTAAACATCCTTTCAAGGTTAAAGAAGTTTGTTCTGGTTCCAGTTTGTCGTCTGGTTATCGTCACACTTGCAGACTTCTGTGGTCACGATGCACAAACACGTTCATTGTTTAACATCTGTCCCTTTCGTAGACAACTTTACAGTACGTTACAGCCTCTCACTTTCTTCTTCTGTTCTTGCCCACAACCTGAAGATAAAGAAAATATACTGCAAGTCATTCTATCCTATGAACATGTACATCAGGCGCCAGCTGTCCCTTCACCCATCTGCTGAGCCTTCTTTTCTTTTTCACACCCACTTAGGCTGCCAGCAACACTCCCAAGCCAAGCGCCTGTCACTACAAACAATCTATTACGCTATCAGTTCTTTCAGATGCGGCAGTAAAAGAGGCCCGCATGGGTGTTAAAAGTCCTAACATTCAAGAGAGCTGATTTTTACCCTGTGGATGTGGGGGAGAAGTCTGAGTGGGTAATTAATGATTATGAAATATAAATAGCTTTTGGCTTTCAGTGAATGCTTAATACGTGGTGGTATTTTAATCCGGTCTGTAATCACTCTGCATCTGTGAAGTTACATTTTTTGGATACCCGATTCAAAGTAAATGCATATTGGTCTTTACATAAGGGACCATAAGATGTGTTTGTTTACAGTTGCTGTCCCAGAAATCCTGTAAACAATCAGTTGCTGTTAAATGAAAGATGAATACCTGTACTTTTACTTTTTTTTTTTTTTGCCTTTATGGAATGATTATGATCCAAACATAATTAGGATTTATCTTCACATTACAGCAATGAAATGATATTAAATACATTCACAACAATTTGTACAATGTGATTTACATTTTTTTTGGTTTGGTATCCCTAGTTTGGGGGAAATTTAGAGCAAACTTTGAAAAAAGGTTAATAAAACTGGAAAACAGTGAAGGTAGTTGTCCTCATGGTGAACAGAAAGCGAGAAAGGGAGCAAATAAATACAATCATACCTACCAACTTCAACATTTTATACTTATAAGTTTATAGGTTTCAATGTGATCTTTTTCAGAAATTACTATCTTCATTTAAAATACAACTTTTCGATCACCTTAAGTTTGAAAGTTTATTTTCCTTTTTATTTCATTGAACATTTTAGGCCACTGTTTACATTTCGTAAATCACCACAAGTTCTTGCATCCCCATGCTTATTTGTTTCTGAGATAACTGCTGCAAAATATAAACAGTGTGGTAAAAAATAATTAAATATTAAGATATGGCAGAATCAGCAGCTTATAGGAGAAAGACAACTAGTATATCTACTTGCAAAACTGACAGGAAGTGTGAAAAACACCTTGTACTCCTGGTGAGAAATAATTCATTTTCCGAACCGCTCATCCTCACTAGGGACCCAGGGATGCTGGAGCCCACCCAAGCTGACATCGGGCAGGGAACACCCTAGACGGATTGCCAGCCAATCACAGGGTACACATAGACATAAAACCGCTTACACACACTTCTATATCTAGGGACAAATTTGGAGTCACCTATCAACCTGCCATGCATGTTTTTGGAATGTGGGAGGAAACCAAAGCACCCGGAAAAAAACACACAGGCACGAAGACAACATACAAACTCCGAACAGGGAGGCCGGTAGCTGGAACTTATCACAGGACCTCTGTCAGGTGGACATGCTAACAAGACAGCCGCCGTACCGCCCCTGGTAAGAATAATTGACAGAAATAATGGAACCAAAAAAAGGATCCTTGACTTGCCAGTTTGCAACGATCGGACAAGTGAAGGTGTTTTCAACACCCTCAGTGCTTTTCCACAGTAAGTATCTTAACACTTACAGGTATCTAAAGGGGCTGTACGGAATTGGAACTTTTTTTTTTATTTACCGCCATTTCCTGGCTATATATCATTGCAGTCTCTTGTCAAGCTCCTTATGTTGCACATGCAAGTATGTGCATTTCTCAATGAAATTATTTTTCATCTCTCTTGGGGTTTATCTTAGTCTCCTATTCTTTCACAATTTTAATGCTTCACTAACGGAATAGAGACAAAAAAACCTGCTGGGACAAGCATAAAATTACTCTCCACTTAACACCTGTGCCCTCATTCCTCCTACCGAATGTGTTCCACCTCAAACAGCTTTGCTAAAAGATAAAGGCAGATAGGCATTGTGGAAAACATTTTTAGGGGCTCTTTTCAGTTGGGCATTGTCAACATATAATAGAGAAAATATTACACTTTCAACTTTTTAAGGACACCTCAAACAACACACCCCACTTTTAATAAACTCCCCAAAGAAACAATCAGATTTCTGTCTTAAAACGAAAAGAATGGGGACAGTGTGAAGTGTATTGTAAAGAACTCTAGAGGTTCTCAGTGACTGGTAAAGATCTATATAAATGCAGTCTATCCATCCATCCATTGCTGGGGTGCTGGAGCCCATCCCAGCTATCTTCGGGCAGTGGGCAGGGGACACCCTGAACTGGTTGCCAGCCAGTCACAGAGCACACAGAAACAGAGAACTTACTCGCTCATTCACACCTAGGGACAATTTGGACCGGCCAATTAACCTGACATGCATGTTTTTGGAATGTGAGAGGAAACCGAAGTGCCCGAAGGAAACCATGCAAGCACGAGGAGAACATGCAAACTCCGCACAGGAGGATTCGATCCCATGACCTTAGAACTGTGCCGTAGACGCGCTAATAATTGATCCGCCGTGCCGCACTAAATGCAGTCCATTTACCATTTACTCAGGGTTGAGAGGTAATCCTTACATATTTGGATCTTTCAAGGTTAGACCAGGATTTGGCAACTCAGAATGTTCAAAGGGCCGTATTGGACCATGAACAAACAAAAACATGTTCAGAGTCGCAAAAATATAATTAAATCTTGATATAAGCCTTAAATAGAAGGCAACACACACTGTGTATATCTATGTTAATTGGGATATGAAAGAAGTTTTGTGTCATGTTTGTCCTTCACAACCATATAATTTTCTATGATCAAACATTTTTGAAAGCGCACCAAGGAGCCCTAGGGTGCACCAAGGAGCAGCATGTAGCTCCAGAGCTGCTGATTGCAGACCCACAGGTTAGACCTCAGTAAAAATGTTAAACAAAATCCAGGGTTCCTACATCTTAAGGCAAGGTAACTTTAAGACTTTTTAAATGCCCTATTAAATAAAATTTAAGACCAAGTCGACAAAAAAACATATTTAAAACAAACAAAACAGAAATATTTCTTGCACACATTGCATCGTACCTCGTACACCATACCTGGCACAAGTTTTAGCCATGGCAAAAACCTGTCGTCGGACAGCCACTTCCTATTACATTTACACATTTTTAAATGTTCCCATGGTCCAGGGTAAACGTCTCCGTCCTAAACTGCTATTTGTATTGTGGGTAGAGCTAAGACATGTGTCTGCTATGAAAGGCCCGACCGAAACCATATCACCGTTTTGATCGTTCCGATATTGTGGTTACGCCATGTTGCCACCAAAGTAAATCGTCGAATTATTAAAAAAGACAATTGATAAATGTTACTAATTTTTCACTCAAACAATAACAAATCTTGTCAATGTGTTCACATTTTTAAAACTTTCGAAAATTGGATGAAGGACATTGTCATACAATTTAAGGTCTTATTTTTAGAATAAGGAATTTAATGCCTTTTACTGGGAGGTCGCTGGTTCGCGCCTCGGCCGAGACATACCTAATTGGTATAATGGCGGCGCCCTCTGTTGGCTGCGGCTGCATCGACTCGCTACAACGGGTCAGGTGTATCGACATTTTGTTCTGTGTACATTGTTACAAAGAATGACAATACAAAGGAAATTATTATTATTTAAGACTTTTCAAGGATCCGCAGGAACCCTGAAATCACCAAAGGGAAAAACATGACTTTTAGGGAGAGACTACCAACGACATTTGAGATTTTATACGTAAACATTCTAGTCACTCGGGTTTCGCTATTGTATACCCATTATAATCAGTGTTTGAAATAACGTCTGCCTTGAATCCCGGGGCATGCATCTTTAACGTCGGGCGTACAACTTACAAAACGTCTCTGCCCGGGTGGCTGACAACTTTTTCAAGAAAAAAAAAAATATATATATATCTTTCAAATCAAACGTTTGGTTTATTCTGATTTCAAAATCTTCGTTCGGTTTGGAAATTTCGGTTCTTTTGGCAATTTGCATACTCGGCAGCCAATCAGAAGCCTGCATCAAATAACTTCGTGCTTCCGGACTTTCCCGAGCGTAATAAGGTCGTGCATTTACATATCATTTTCCAAAGTAGACGCACAGAGAACACAAGAAAAATGGATAAGAGGTTAGGAATCAAGCCAAAACCTCAGCCCCAGAAGAAAGATTCAAAAGAAGCGAACAAAATGTATGATGCTACAAAACGTAAACGTACAGTAAGAGCATCGTGGAAAGAGGAGTTCACGTGGCTTGTAGCAGACAACGCAACGCAAACATTGCATGAATGAAGATGAGTAAATACAGGTATATACTGATGGCAGATGGAAAACAGCGATGTCATATACATGCAATGAATGTTAAAAGTAGATTTATAATAAACTTAATTTTAAAGTCTAGTCTGTTATATATTCTGATTATCAATCCTTAATACTTTGCGACAATATATTTTTTTTTTTTTTGCGATGAGTCGTCTTATTGTGTTTCAAGATGTGAAAAATGGGGCAGACAACTCTGAAAAATTGCCTGCCCTGGTGTCCGCTAACTTTTTGTCATGAGTTTCAGGCACTGTTATCATATTGAAAATTGATAACTGCTATTTTGTGTGAGTTTTTGTAACTCAACATTACCAGTTTGTGTTTTAAGTTTAGCTAACCGTCAAAAATTTCATTTGAAAAGTATAACAAATTTCACCGTTGGCCACTTTTAGCTAGTAGCTACCCCTTGGCTAGCAAGATACCCGTGTTATACGACTAGCATGCCGAAGAGAATAAAAGTCATAAATCCGTCAAATATTGTTTCACGTCAAGCCCTCACCCTAATCGCAAAATGTGTCACTTCCCAGAATAGAAAATCACATTTATCTACAAACCGCAGCCGGTTACAGTACAACCAATGAGTGCCATGTTAGCTCGGAAGTGCTCGGCCTCTTTCGGTTAGTGGGAGTCCAGTTGCCCGCCTCCGCCTCCTCCTGCCCCCGCCCCAGCTCCGCACTCCTCCGCCTCCTCGATGGTGAGTCCCAGAGCCAGAAACTCACCTGTCGGCGGCGGAGCGAGCCAGCGAGCGACCGGTAACCCTCGGGTCTCTTACCGGGAGACTTTTAATTTAAACAAGCGGAGGAACAAGGAGAAAGTAAGCCTCAGTTTGTCTATTTTAAAAGGGTGAAACCCACGTGAGTTTTTGGAACCTGCTCAAGTTTACCGTGAGTCGGATAAACAATTTTTTTTTGTCGCCAGATGAAAATCTACACATCTTGGTAAAACATACTTTTAAAGTAAGTCACTTTTAAAGTTATTAAAATCCTAAAATGCTTTGTTACAGCAATGTGCTGTTAAACTGGCAGTTGTATTCGTAACGTGGTGATAACTTGTTTACATGTTGAGCAGGTTGCTTTAAGTAGGTAATTCTAAAATATGTCCATTTTCTTGTGTTTAATAGGTGCACATATATGTTTTAAGTTGCTTTACTCCCAAATCTATATTAAAGTTTAGTCTTGTTTTGTGTCTGGGTACCACTGCCCGGAGTTATTTTTTTCTTTTTTTGCCCTAATCTATGTCTGATCCTTTCATCCTTTGATAACCAGGTCTGGTATCTGATATCTCTTTTTTATTATTTTTTAAATTTCCAGTTACAGTTAATTCAATCAAAACGAACGAAATCATCAGACTTTATTTTAATTGAGTTTTTTTTCTGTTGGTTGGAATGCAAGTATATTTTTTGCCATGGATATTTGAGCCTTTTTTTACACCACATGATGGTGCTTCTTTATTTTGTTTTCATGCAGGCATGAATGTGATTGGAATTGATTTCTGGAGCTATCGAAAGAAATCGTTTGTATGCGTAGAGACGAATAAATAACATTGTATTTGCGAGGAACTCAATAACAACAGCAAAGTGAGAGCGACGTCCATACGCAAATAAATGATGTTTCCGCATTAACTTTTAACATTTGACAAAACACAATTTCATCCATTTCATCAAAGTCAATCAAGTACCATGCTTGTTTCCTCCGTGCTAAAAATGAGCCTCACTGCTGGATACAGCAAGATGTATAAAAAAGCATACACTTACACTATATGTGGATGAATGCAACTGTGACTTTCAGTATATATACTGGACTGTCTCAGAAAATTAGAATATTGTGATAAAGTTCTTTATTTTCTGTAATGCAATTAAAAAAACAAAAATGTCATACATTCTGGATTCATTACACATCAACTGAACTATTTCAAGCCTTTTATTATTTGAATATTGCTGATTTTGGCTTACAGGTGAAAAAAACTCAAAAATCCTATCTCAAAATATTAGAATACTTCCTCAGACCAAGTAAAAAAATAATTTTATAACAGCAAAACTAAATCAAACATTTGAAAATGTCCATTGATGCACTCAGTACTTGGTTGGGAATCCTTTTGCACGGATTACTGCATCAATCCGGCGTGGCATGGAGGCAATCAGCCTGTGGCATTGCTGAGGTGTTATTGATGCCCAGGATGCTTCGATAGCGGCCTTTAGCTCATTTGCATTTGTAGGTCTGGTGTCTTTCATCTTCTTCTTAACTATACCCCACAAATTCTCGATGGGGTTCAGGTCAGGGGAATCAGCAGGCCAATCAAGGACAGTGATGCCATGGTCAGTGCACCAGTTACTGGTGGTTTTGGCACTGTGGGCAGGTGCCAGATCATGCTGGAAAATGAAATCCTCATCTCCATAGAGCTTTTCAGCAGATGGAATCATGTAGTGCTCTAAAATCTCTTGGTACACAGTTGCATTTACTCTGGACTTGATGAAACACAGTGGACCAACACCAGCAGCTGACATGGCTCCCCAAACCATTGCTGACTGTGGGAACTTCACACTGGATTTCAAGCAACTTGGATTTTGCTCCTCTCCAGCCTTTCTCCAGACTCTGGCGGCTTGACTTCCAAATGAAATGCAAAACTTGCTTTCGTCTGAAAAGAGGACTTTGGACCACTCTGCAACTGTCCAGTGCTTCTTCTCCATAGCCCAAGTCAGACGCTTCTTCCGTTGTCTTGAGTTCAGAAGTGGCTTGACCATGGGAATACGGCTATTGTAGCCCATTTCCCCGACACGTCTGTGAACTGTGGCTTTTGATACCTGGACTCCAGCTTCAGCCCACTGTCTTTGAAGCTCCCTCAAATTCTGGAAGCGGCTATTCTTCACAATTTTGTTAAGGCTGCGGTCATCTCTCTTGGTTGTGCAGCGTTTCCGGCCACATTTTTCCCTTCCAACAGACTTTTTGTGGATATGCTTTGAAACTGCACTCTGTGAACAGCCTGCTCTTTGAGAAATTTCTTTTTGTGTCTTACCCTCCTGATGGAGGGTATCAATGATGGTCCTCTGGACAGCAGACAGATCAGCAGTCTTCCCCATACTTGTGATTTAGTTTACTGAACCAAGCTGAGTGTTTTTAAGGCTCAGGAAACCCTCGCAAGGTGTTTCGAGTTAATTAGATGATTCAGGTGTTTAGTTGAATAGCCTACTTGTATACTTTTTCATGATATTCTAATATTTTGAGATAGGATTTTTGAGTTTTCTTAAGCTGTAAGCCAAATTCAGCAATATTCAAATAATAAAAGGCTTGAAATAGTTCAGTTGATGTGTAATGAATCCAGAATGTATGACATTTTTGTTTTTTTATTTGCATTACAGAAAATAAAGAACTTTATCACAATATTCTAATTTTCTGAGACAGTCCAGTAAATGGATACATGTGAAGCATTTTTTGAAATCAACAAATATACATGATGTTTTTTTGCAAGGAAGCCGGACTTTGCGTGTATCGTTCGTCTCCTGACTTCAAGTCCCGCAGTGCTTCCGGGCATTAATACATCCAGATGACGGAAAATTTACGAGTAATCATAAAATAAAAGGATTAACCTAACTATCACAATTGGAATACTCTGAGTGGGACTAAAACTTGAATCCAATTATTGTGTGTGTCTACATGGATTTACATAATTGTTATTGTTGTTATTTCGTACATGTAAACACACGCACTGTGCCACTTTTTCCGACACATTTAACTTCCCTGTTGTACATTATTTGGTCTTAGTTAGAATTAGAATTGTCTTTATTGTCATTAGTCATGAATCATTATATGCAACGAGATTAGTCATAGCACTCTAGTGTAAAACATGTAATCTAGAGACTTTGAAGAGAAAAGAAATAAGACTATCAGGATGAATAGGCGCCAAAGAATAATGATAACAAGATAGTGCTTAGAAAAACTGGCCTAAGTTGTAAAAATAATAATAATAATAATAATAATAATACAAAGAATAGTGCATTTATTGTAACAGTAGTGGAATGAAAATTAGTGCAATAACATTTAGCAACGGCAATTAAAAAACAAAACAATACAATTCACCAAGTATATTTAAACAATTTTTTAACAGTTTTATGCAATAGCATTTTTTTTTTCACATTTTCATTTGTCAACAACAAAAAGAGAAATAAATCCTAAAGGATCGCAAAATATATTTTCACAGTTTTGTGCGTTTGTTTAGGGGAAGAAGCTGTCTCTGAGCCTGTTTGTCCTAGTTTTGAGGGACCTGTAGCGCCTACCTAAGGGGAACAGGTCAAAGAGGTGGTGGCCACTGTGGGAAGAGTCTTTAATAATGTTAACTGCCCTGCCACAGAATCACAAGCCGGCAATGGTTTCTAGACTGGGTAGAGGGCAGCTGATGATCTTTTGGGCTGTGTTGATTACTCTATACATGTTTTTCCCATTTGCCAAAATAATAAACTAGTTTAATCCTCTGTTTGCATCAAGAAATAATCCGATGGGAAAAGGAATATTGCCAGTCTAACAATTAAGCCATGTAGACGGACACAATTATTCCATTCGAATTTTAGTCTGAGTCCCGACTGTTCCGATTTCACCGGGGCATTCTTCTTTACTAAGTATGTAGTGACTGTCTATAACTGCCCTAGAGTAAACCTACCACGTGCTACTATACATTTTAATACGAGTTTGATAAACCTCTTTTGGAGTCAAATTTAGTGTCTTTAAAGATATCTACAGTAAATGGAAATTAAATCATATTTTGTCTGTCTTACCTGATTCCTTGTAGGTAAGCCATATATTGCTTAGAGTTCTTCTTAAATAAGTCAATACATTTGTCGAAAATTGTGACCCCAATCGTAAATATTCATCTCTTTTTTATAATTCCAATGTGTATCATCGCTTTTTGCTCTATTAATCTTAATTTGTCCAACCAATTTCATGTAAGTCAAATTTTCCTATAAGTTTTGGGATATTTATCCATTGATTAAATTTTGATGGCAAGTTTTGACTATGTTCAACATTGCCAGTGAAAAAATGGACAATCACAGTTATCTTTTTTTTAGGCTGATTTGAGTGAAATCTTTAATAGGATTTTGTCATTATAAGCGCCTTAGAATTGGACTTAAATAGCTCAAATTCAAAATCGTCAATTTTCTGTTTGATTTCAGGCATTGGTCTCTGATTTGGTTTTTCCCAAACTGATATAATTGACGTCTCTCGAGTCTCATTAACACACGTTCAAATTGTTTGGTGAAACCTGTGATGGCGGCCCAATTCTACAAATCTAAACAATCTGTATACTTTTAGTCGAGTTGTAGAACTAATTGTAGAAGTCATAGTTTCATTGAAACGTTGGTATTTAATCTCCTCTATCAGTTTTAAAACATATTTAAAGAAATTCAGATATTAAATACCTATCTGATGAGCGAATAACTTGTATCTGTATCGCTTCGATTTGTTGAGACATGGACTGTTTTTCACTAAGTGTAGCTTTTGACTCGCACTATGGTCGGCTCGAAGCGTTGAGCTGTAATTGTGGCCCGCGGAAAGTATATTTAACTTGTCATCCAGGTCCGCTCGTTGTCGATAGCGAAGTAGCTATTTACAGACTCGAGCGGAGTTAGCGTTCTGTTATTTAGATTGCGAAGGCCTCAGTGTGGTCTCTTTGATGGTGGCGGGAGTAAAACACGGAGAAAAACACGGTGTTCGAAATGGACCTCAGAGTTTTGGAACTTCTACAATGTTGGCACAAATCGGAGCGAAAACCGTTGTCATGCGTGTTTTATGTGTCTCTGTAGATCGCCTTTAGTGATCACTAAGATTAGCTTTTTGGTTTTTATGGTGTCCATTTAAGACAGAAAAGAAAGTTGACTCTACAATGAGTTAAGGCTTAAACTTTTCTTGTCTCTACGGTCTCCTATCTTGATAAATAAGGTCACACACGATACAATGTTGTGTTTATTCATAATGAAATTGTCATGATTACCGATGTGAATCACCTGTGCCCGCTCATTTGGAGCCAACTGCCGCGGGTTCTGATTGGCTCCCTGTCAGTATTTGAACCCAGTCCTGTCAATCCCCTGGTGTCAGTCCATCTGCAAATCTCTGTGTATACTAGGCAAGCCATTTTTGACCCTGACTCACGCCTGTTTGTCTCCCGTTACGACCTGTTTTAATCCCGACCATGTCTGCTCTCCCGTCCCGACTTACGACCCATTTTTGATCCCGACCACGTCTGCTTTCCCGTCACTGCTTACGACTCGTTTCCGACCCCGACCACGTCTTGCTCTCCCCGTCCCGGCTACCGACCAGTTTTCCGCCCCTGACACCGCCATCGCTCGTTACGGAAGATCCACTTCCGTTTTCGGATTACAATCCAAGTACGAGAGCCACTTGCTTCCCGCGCCCAGCAGACACTGGATCGTGGGTACAGCCGTTCCTCTCTCTTTCAATAAAACTTGTAGTAAACGTCACGTAAGTGGGTTCTTTTTCTGTTCTGCTCCTGACAGAAATAACTTTAAAAGGGACAGTGTGTATTATTTTGGGCCCCCTGATGGTAAAAAAAAAATATCAGCAAAACAAACAAAAATAAAACCAATATTAAATCGTTTATCGTAAATAATAAGCAAAAATACATGAACTACCATATAAACCTGCTTTTTTTAGATACTCGTAGGTCAAGAAATTTGTATTTATTTTACATAACATGAGCCTCATCAAGAGGGTGTGGAAATAATTGTCCAACCATCTTGCCGCTAGGAGTGCCCTAAAACCCAGTGGATTTTACACCTAGGCTTTCAGCTCCAGTCTGAGTTAGTGATGTGTCGTTTGCGAACAAACCGGTTTTATGAGCCGGCTTTTGCAAGTGAAATCTCCTGTTATTTTTGAGGACTCAGGTGAAAAATTATTTCTTCTATCTATCTAGTTAAAAAAAAAGTCAGCGAGAGACCAGCTCAGCCCAACCTCAAAGTACTGACCCGGCCCAAAATTCGGATCAGGTCGGGCTTAAGATTTTACTTCTAGGCTGAAAGTGGCATGGCGTTTTTTTTTTTTACTGCTTGTGAACAGCTCTCTTACTTTGGAGTTGTCCGACTTTTCGCTATTAAATATTTCCTTGTACAGCAAAGTCTCCTAAATTTTAACAGCTTTTGACACGATTGTTTCAATGGATTAACGGCCCCTAGCCAATCATAGTTTGGTAAACCAGTGACACTGCCTTCAAGATTTTTTGGGAAGGCAGGGTTCGTACGGGTGCTTGAAATCTGGGATAATGCTTGAATTTTAACTTTGTGTTTCCAAAGTCGGAAAAATGCTTGAATATTGGGTGAAGTGCTTGAAAATGCTTAAAGTTCTTGCCATATTTCTCACCAGTCTGACTCCACAGACCTGGCAAATGAAAGCTGAAATATCAATATGAAAGCACACTTCTGGAAGCAGTGCAGCCAGGGGAGAAGTAATAAAAGGAAGCTGACAGACAATTTGGAAGTATTGATGGACAAAATATAATAAACATCATATGATTGAGATATTTTTTTAAGCCAGCGATGCGAAAACCTCAAAAAGGACTAGGCAGGAAAAAAAGAGAAGTACAATGGTGTGTTTTGATCGAATAAGACGCACTGTCCCTTTAATACTTTACGTTTATCCGTGCATAAATAAACATGCGGCTTATTTTGTCTGAGTTAGCAAACAAAGCCGAGCGTGGTGTAACCAGAGCATGCCGCGAATGCGATAACACTCTCGGCTTTGTACAAGGGGCTTAAAAAACAACAAGCCTGAGCCTTTTAAGTAACCTTACACTAGAAACAGCAGAAGAGTGCCTGAGTGTAATACAAAATATATGGTTTGACGCGACCCTAAGAGTTAGTTTAGCTCACTACCCGATCACACCCTTCATATCACTTTGACTAGTTCTTTTTTATAGTTAAGGGTTTGCCCGTGTGATGCTGTTTTGGTATGGATGTGAGTGACCAGAGAGCGAGGTGACCACCAAAGCCAGGCTTCTGTGGATTGTTCCATATTGTGCCTCACTCACTTTCCTTTTTTTCTCCCAACATGGCCCTGCTGCTTTGAATGCGTAGTGACAAGCTTTAATCAGCATTCACGCCCACACGCACGCCACTGCCGCTGCTCTTTTGTCCTGGTGGAAGTACTAGCTTTGTTTACTCTTCGCTTTACCGAAACAAAAACAAAAAGATAGCTGTTGTGTGATTATCACAGTTTAATGGGCAACCACCGGATTACATGTGGAGCACATTCGAAATCTGCCTTTGCTAACTAAAACAGCAGTCAAGTCAAGTCAAGTCATTTTTATTTGTATAGCCCTAAATCACGAAGAGTCTCAAAGGGCTTCACAGATTGTTACACTATATTACACAAACTATTTTCAACCGACAAGAGGAGTAGGTTATTCGTATGCAATGGAGTAGAAGTGAGTTTTAAGTTTAGATTTAAACATTTCCACTGAGGTTGCAGATCGAATCTCAGGGGGAAGAGCATTCCACAGCACCGGTGCCCGGATGGAGAACGCTCTCGAACCAGCAGAAGACTTCTTTGCTCTCGGGATCATCAGAAGACCAGCAGTCTCAGATCGTAGGCTTCGGACCGGGACATAGTGGCAGATCAGATCTGAAAGATAAGAGGGAGCAAGTCCATGTATGATTTTGTACAATACTAAGAGAACTTTGAAGTCACATCTTTGGCTAACTGGGAGCCAATGCAGGTTAGCCAAAATCGGTGTTATGTGATCGTACTTTTTTGTCCTAGTTAAAAGCCTCGCTGCGGCATTTTGTACTAGCTGAAGAGACTTGATTCTGGACTTCGGGAGACCGGAGAGTAGTGCATTGCAGTAATCGAGACGGGAGGTAACAAATGCATGAATTATTGTTTCCGCATCAGACTGAGACAGTATTGAACGGATTTTAGCAATGTTGCGAAGATGGAAGAAGGCAGTTCTAGTAATTTGCTTTACATGTATCTCAAAGGATAGATCAGGGTCAAATATGACACCTAAATTTTTAACTGAGTCACTCTGTGTGATGTGACATTTGTCAATGTTCACAGCAGTTTTTGAGAATAAGTCCCGGCATTTAGAAGGACCAATGACTAACATTTTGGTCTTTTCAGAGTTAAGACGCAAGAAATTGAGTGACATCCACTCTTTTATCTCAGTGAGACAGGCCTCCAAATTTCCACAGTTTAGTGTGGAAGATTCCTCCAACGGAAGATATAGTTGAGTGTCGTCTGCGTAGCAGTGGAAGCAGTACCTGTAATATGAGAGTAGAATAGAATTGTCTTTATTGTCATTGATGTCAACTTTATGAAACGTTGTATGCAGCGAGATTAGACATGGCACTCCACGATAAACATGTAATAAAGACTTTAAAAAGAAAAAGACTATCGGGATAACTATGCAAAAAAAATAATGCAACGTTGTGCTTAGAGACTGGCCTAAGTTATAATAACCAGGGTTAAAAGAAACTAAATATGAATAAAATTACAAAATTTTGTGCATGGTTGGGGAGTAATGGAATACATGGAACGGCAAAAATGATGTTGGCAAGCTGTTTGGATTTATTTTCATTTTGTTTCTGTCGCATTTTATGTTAGTTTTGCCGGAGATCAAAGAGATCAAAGCCAGGAGAGAAAACTTACCACGTGTTGTGAGTCATAATATTATTCATATTTAGTTTATTTTGTCTCTTATTAGCATATTTTGTATTGGAGCAATCCAAAAGTAATTGAAAGTAATCCAGTTAAAGTAACCCTACCCAACCCTGATAATAACATTGCAAAAGAATAGTGCATTGTAACCATAGCGCAAATGAAAATACGGACGCTGCCCTACTTACGAACGAGATAGCTTCCGGACGATCGTTCGTAAGTTAAATTTGTTCATAAGTTGCTTCAGTGCTATATTTTGTATGTTTAAGGTTTATATAAGTATGTTTAAGTATAACTAACCTGTATTGTTTTGTACTAAAAAATAAATATTTCATTAAAATGATATGCTCTATAAAGATAAATAAAGTTGAGTTTAACTTACTTTTGGAACATAAGCTTCAAGAGGTCCTCCCCCGTGTTAGAGTTGCCGGAAAAAAGCGATCTGACCATTTTCTCAACCGCATCAAACTTTCTTATTGCACTTTCGTTTTAAAAGAAACGGCTCGACTATTCCTTACACTTTACGCCAACCTTATTAAATGGATGCACAAGATATTAAACAATAAAAATGTTAGCGACACAGTACAAGTCGTTGTGATTACACACGAGCCAGGAAGTAGAAGCCGGATTTCTTCTTTGGTGTGGATGCTGCGTAAAGAAGCACTACAGTACTGTCCTCCACTCGGAAAAAGGTGCACACAATACAAAATCTAACTAACAGCAATGTCCGGATATTTTTCGACATCCCAATTTTTTTTTTTTGCAGCTACCGTTTTTCGTAAATCGAATGGTCGTAAGTAGGGGAGCGTCTGTATGTTCTTAAAGTTTGGAGTGTTCATTTAGGGTGATGATGGCCCTGGGTAGGAAGCTGTCTCTGTACCTTTTATTTTTCATTGTGGGTTTTTCCTAGATTACCTGCCGAGTATTGACCTGCTGGTCAAGTTTGTTTTACGGACAACATTCACGGGTCACTGTGATCTACTGCATGTTGAATCAGTTGGAAAAAAATCAATTGTAAGCTTCTGATGACTGGGCAGCATTTGCCGCAACACAAAGTGGATAAAAGGTTTTGTTTTAGAAAAAAAAATGTGTAATAAGGGCATGTATATACAAAGCAAAATGTTAAAGACAGTTTTTCAGAATAGATTTGCAAATTGTTTTCATAGTAGCATTTAAGGGGGCAATTTTTAAGTTGAAACTTGTCCATAAACAATGTTTTCACAAAAAAAAAAACTGCAAACAACAAAGTAGCAATCATTAATAACTTATTTGTACAATTTTGGTGTGAATATAAATGTTGGATATTTGTAACAATCTGCGTATTTGTAAAAATCTATATTTTCAATACAATCATAAACATTGCTTTTTTTTTTTTTTTCTTTTCGATTTTTGTAGTTTTTATGGAAAATACATATGTAGTAATTTGCTTTAAACTGGTGTAGTACATTACGGAAGACTCTTTTGTAATTGGTAGCCCTTTATATACTGTACAACCTGCCTTTCATACAAGCTCATGCAAAGTGTCAGAATATGCAGACTGGCTCGTTGGCCAGGAAAATTAGCATTAGTGTCCAAATTAAATTCTATGCATTTATTATTTTTTTCATAAATGAAATAAGAAACAAATGCGATCATCTTTTATTCTTAAACAGAACCTTGGTTGAAACAAACAATGTCGGGAATTTAAATTCTTGATATACTCACTGCTTTGTCCATAATGAGGGTGCAAATGTGAAACTATAAGCAGCCTTTGAAAACACAAAAATATCACTAAATTAATCAGTTTTAATGAGGCCCTTAAAACGGAAAGAAATTCTGTAAATACGATAAGTAAAACTAACACGTGCACTTGTGGACTGATGCATATTATGGATTTTGGACCTTGAAGTTTGACCATTGAACTTGGGTATCAATGCCATATGTTAAAATATGTAATCAATATTTAAACACTAATCAGTATTTTACTGTGGAGCAGGGGTCACCAACCTTTTTGAAACTGAGAGCTATTTTTTTTTGTTATTGGTTACCGCGAAGTACTACCAATTTGATATGCATTTCTTAAATAGCAGATTATCATTTTATGTTACTATTACTATAATGTTATTACCAGGTTGGTACTGTTAGAAGTAGGGTAAATTAGGCTCAGTCTGTAACTGTAACGTGAAAGGTCCCGGGTTCAAGACCGGGATGAAACATTTGTTAGCCTGGAGCGGGATGGGCCCCACCAGGCTGTACTTGCCCAATACACACCACAGGAAATGGTGCCCCTATGACCCACGTAGTTAAGGCATCCAAACAACTTGAATAGTATGCTAGTTAGAATTTATAACCCAGCACTAGTTAGCGATTTTCAGAACCAATTCCTGTGCTACGAATGTGTTTTTAGAGAGCTACCTGGTGACTGTTGGTACCGCACTGGTGACCACATGCCATGAAGGATACAAAAATCTACCGTATCCAATGTTGATAAACAGGAATCCTTAACAAATATTTCTAATCCAAAAAGGTATTCAAACCAATAATCAGTTATTAAATAGTTTGAGATTCATCAGACACGGAAGTATAGACAATTTTGACCCGTGTACCTAATTAGAACCATGAAAGATTGAGCGTGTGAAGACTATTCCTGTCTTAATTTCTCTTATACACATTCAGTTGTGGCCCAAAGCTCCAACTCAGGAGACAAAGTGCAACAGTAGCACGACTATCTGCCAATTGAACTCTCTAACATGCTCATTGGCCAGCATAGAACGGCGTTGCTGTCGCGTCTCAGTGCTTATTGCCGATCTGCTGTTGATAATTAGCAGTGTGGTGTGACACATTGCTATGAGTATGAGGGTCAAATCCTGCTTGTGTAACCGAGCTGCCCGTCCATTCATTCCTTCCTTATCATGTCCGTCAGGGGAGCAGTCCTCCCCCTGCAATCGAGTCTAATTATCTTAACAACAAACCGTTTTGGGCCAACTTTTGGAATGACTCACGCTTCTTTCTCAGCAGTTTGTTTCTAAAGTCTCGTGTTTTGCAGCACACTGACATCAAGTGTGGACTTTACCCCAGGAATGCTATGGGTGATGATTCGGTATCTGGCTGAACTTTTACAGAGGTCAGCTGATGTTTGTTTGAGTGGCGGTGCCACTAAAGATGACGCAGCCAGTTAGAGACTGCATTTTGGTGATTTCACGCCCGTGCTGGTTTTTTGTTTTTTTTAATTGTAGGATGAAAATTGTGATAGTAAGAAAAGGAAGGTTTCGAATACAGTCCAAACCCCAAGAATATGAAAAAAGAAGAGTTTATTCGGGTGCATCCTAGAGAGACATGTAGGCGGCACACAAGCAGCTTGATTTTCTATCTCTAACTATGTCTTTCTTTCTCACTCTTCCTCTCTCTCTCTCGCCCTCTCACTATGTCTTTCTTTCTCAATTACTTTTTCTCTCTGTTCTTCCTCCATTTATTTCTTTATCTCTTTCTCTTCCTCTCTCTCGCTCCCATTCTCTCTTTCCCCCTTTTCCTTTTCCCTCCTTATTTCTCCCTTTCTTTTTCCTTTTCTTTCACGCTCTTTCCTTCACTCACTCTCTTTCTTTCTATTTCTTTCTCTCTGTCTTGCTTTTTATCTTTCTTTTCTCCCGCTCTCCCTATCTCTTTTTGTATCTCTCACTTTTTCCTTTCTTTTTTATATTTTTGTCTTTTTCGCCCTTTCTTATTTTTACTTCCAATAACCTGGTAATAACTTAGTAACAACATAGCAAGTAATGCAAGATCATTTATTATTTTAGACATGTATATAAAACTGGGTGCGCTTTGAGACCCATGTTCTAGACAACACAATGACCTATCACTGGTGAGCTGTGAGCTATTTTCAGATGTGGTCCACGGGATATTCCGTTTTTTTAGTTTTTTTTTAGAGGGATACCTTGTTGACTCCTGAGCATCGTGACAATATTTCAGTATGTTGGAATTGCAAACAATGATAGTGACCAAAGACAGATACTGTAATTTTTACAGCACTAAGACATATTCTCGTGCTGTGCAGCCAAATGAATTTTTAACTTGCTTGCACGTGCTTGATGTAACAAAGCAACCTAAGACCAATTATTTGGAGCTGGCCACAGTTTTAAAAGAAATATTTGTGTGGGCTTAAATTGTGAAACATTTAGCTACCTTTTTTTGTTAGATATAGTTGGGAAAAAAATGTATATAAGTAAGCTGTCAATGCGTTTATTGAAACTAGCAAGGATAAATTAGTGCTTTTGACGTTGCGAATTTCTGATTCAAAATTGTTTAGCATGTGAGGAATTACGTATATATATTTTTTTACATCTGAAACACAACATTCAACCTCTTCTGCCTGTTTCTTGTGTTCATGCTTAGTAAAGCAGAGGCTAATTTTGGTCCAAGTAGGGTGGGTTGGTGGGTGGATCCCTTAACCACACGGGTCGTAGGGGCACCATTTCCTGTGGTTTGTCTTGGGCAAGTACAGCCTGGTGGCGCCCATCACGCCAACAAATGTTTCAGTTGTAAAAAAAAAAAAAAAAACACATCCGGAATGCAGCCAGTGCTACTGCAAACAGGTAATTAAATCAACAAAGCTAATGACGGTAAAGTGAAGTTTCCGCCACTACCGATGAAATCAAGTCTCTCTAACAGCCTCCAATTACAATATGTCAATGCGTTAGCGCTTTGAGCGCAAAGAAAGTGCTGTGATTTTGCGGCTGTTTTGTATTTGGAACGGCCCAGCTGGGATTTCTGGACAAACCGGCTGGTGAGGTTTTTGCGGGTGAAGAGAGTGAAGAGAGCAAAGAAGTCGAATAAATATAAAACCCCAGTAAGGAACGTTTATTTACTACGATGTTTTTGGAAGCGTGCATGCTGAATATTTACCCGGAGGCGTTCATCGCGTAACCTAATAAGGTCTGTTGGGTCCAGGGAAGTAATGGAGGGCACATACAGGGCATGCTGGGAAAATTTGGATAATGGGAAGCAAAAATACTTTCCCACCAGCTGTGCACATGTAATTTTGTACGCAGAGATCATACCAGGTTATTATAGGCCTTGACGATATGTCGTATTTCTTAGTGCTTTCATGTGGTACAACGTATGGCAAATGTCTTCCATTCTAATTATTTATTAGTAGATGAGTGATGGGAGGAATTGAAATGACGTAAAGCTGAGTTTTTATAAACCCATGTAGTCTTTATTTTATCTCTTTTTTTAGCAGGAAATGCTATTTTAAAATACATTAGATATCAAACAACTACGTAACTGCAATACCTGGTATACATAGTATTTATTCTCCCAAAGAATTTTAACATTTACCATATTTTCTGGACTACAAGGTATACCCAATTTTAAGGGGCACCTTCAAAAATAGAAATCTTTTTTCATATACAAGACGTACTGGACTACAAGGCGCATGACATTAGAACTACTCTTATGGCGGAGAATGCATAACACACATCAAAAAATAATGGAAACTTGTTTCATCGAAAGTAAAGTGTAGTTTGGATATGCTGTTTCACTACTTAGTCATTTATTTATCAAGTTCATTCAGTTTTTACTATTAGAAACCAGAGAATACAAGTTAGTTATTTTGACTATTATGCAGTGACACCATCGGCTAATAATGTTGCTGTGATTGCTTGATTCCACAATTTTTAAGGCGGATCTGCTTTTTTGTAACCTATGAGATTTCATTTAAAAAAATAGGCTTCAAGAAGGCTTTTAGAACATATTTGGAATTTGGCATTGTGAGGGAATTTTCTACATTCATTTCCTGTTGTGCTTGTAAGTTCAAAATCCTTTAATGTCTTCTTTCCTTATTTTGAGTGGTTGGTTGGATCCCTTAAATATTAAAGTGGTAGGGGCACCATTTCCTGAGGTGTGTCTGGGCAAGCACAGCCTGGTGGCGCCCATCTCTCTCCACAAAACTATAAACATATCAGTAGCATTTAATTGTAATTATTCATTTCTAATTACATTTACTGTGTCTTCCAGCCTACAAGGCATACAGGATTGTGAAACACACCTGCAAATTTGTGGCAATTTTTTGTTTTTTAGTTGTGCCTTATAGTCTGTAAAATACGGTATATACAATATTCATCCATTTATTTAAGTACAAAAGTGTATTCCTGATGTATATATATCGTAGTCATTTATCCAAAACATGGAAAATCCAATTATGTATATTTACAGTAGAGAAATGTTATTTTCATTTTATACTTATACTTTTGTTAATCAAATGAATTATGTACATTTGCAAGGAAATAAATAAACGTGAAATAAAACGCAAATCATTTATAATCCCCTAGATCACATCTGTCAAACTCATGGCTCGCAGGCCAAATGTCATCATTTTATGTAGCTGTCTAGAGCTTAAAATGTCTATGCGTCCAAAAATCACCGGGTCACATAGGTGTATGACCAAAAACTATATTTCCCACAATGCCTGTCGACTTCAATATCCGCTAAGTGACGGCTCAGCGTAACTACACGCCAGTATTTATATACCGATGCCAATGAGTGGAAGTGGGAAATACTGCAAAGTATGCTAAAAATGTCCATAAAGATTATAATCTACAGTATTACATATGTGTAGCGAAATTTTGTCAATGCAGCTATATTGTTTGTGACTTGAATAATTAATGCTTTTAGTTACTTAACATGAGTAGTTACATTTGTTTTACATACTCATCTCATCTCATCAGCTGCACCGCTTCTCCTCAGTAGGGTCACGGGGGTGCTGGAGCCCGTCCCAGCAATCATCGGGCATTGGGCAGAGGACACCCTGAACTGGTTGCCAGCCAGTCGCAGGGCACATTTAATTAGATTTAAAGAATACATCAAGCCCTTTGAAAATAGCCCTCGTGAAAATGAGTTGGACATCCCTGCCCTAGATACAAAAGTGTTAAAATTCTGTCAACTTTATAATTTTAGGACTCTTTGATTTATTTTCCAATTAAAGTTGTAAAAAAATGTGATGTTCCGAGAAATGTTATTGTGCCTGAATTGGACACAAATTTTGTTTACCTTTTTAATTTTCCCTGCTTTACTAATTTATGCAAGGCAGTCTTTTATTAAATAAGACAGTGATCTTTTCGCTAAAACGCAGTTTACTTTCACGGTTCCTGCTTCTTCAGGGATTTGCATCGTGTTCTGCATTCTGATTGGCAACTGTTATGTGTTTTAAATCAATGTTTACCGTATACATTACTTATTTTTGTTAAATAAATCCTTTGGGCTGTAAAAGGGTTTGTTATTTGATAATTATATCATTGTAGAGTATTTAATTGTATTATGATTGTAAAAAAAAGGTTCATTTTGGAACCTAATCCCCATGTTAAAAGAGGGATCACTGTGTTTTAAATATTTTTTGATTTAATTCTAGCAATGCCTCAAAGTGACATAGGAAGCCCCAGGAGTCAGTGGTGTGAGGGGCCCCAACCGCTGTGGATCACCCGCCTGGCCAGTAGCCCCGCCTCCTCGGGGGCGGAGTCTGACACTGAAGGCAGCAGCACAGAGAGCGAGAAGGTGAGCCAGATAGGAGCTTTACTCTTCACAGTATAATCTGACAATGAAATACTTTACCCAAAATTTGTCCGCATTGAAATTTCAGAGCTCATGACTTGAGATTTTCTTTAATTTGTTTTTTAAAATGTTTTTAGTCCGGTACCAAAAAGACAGAGGTGGGATCACCTTGGTTGGCGTCGACACCCTCAAAAGTCCATCAGCGAATTGCGGAGCTTGACCAGCAAAAGGAAGAACTTAAAATTGAGGTAAGATAAGATCTAATTGCTTATTCAGTAGTAGTTTTATTCCAAATCCAGCGTTTTGATAGTTTTTAAGTTTGCTTATGTGAGTGTGTGTGTGAATGGGTAAGTGTGAAGCACATTGTAAAGCGCTTTGGGAGGTCTTCATTGACTTGAAAAGCGCTATATAAATGCAGACCGTGTACCATTTACCATTTAGGAATGGGAACTTCAGAGCAGCCATAGGTGAGATCGGGCCTCAAACATCCAGCCCGATCCGACCCGGGCCCACGGGTATTAAAGCCCAACCCAGCCTGAGCCCGACCAATTAACTTTATTTGCAGGACCGAGACCGAAGCGAACCTTAAATTTTATATTTTTTTGTGAGGACTCTGGAAGAAGAGAGGTGATTTTTTTAATAAAAATAAAGCCTGTCTTTTTAAACAAAATCTAAGTAAAACAAGACTGTAAAAAATGTACATCTTTTAGATTTCTGTGTCTGCAGAAGTTACCTTAATCAACAATTTTCCATCGTTGACATATTTCTTTAAGAGTTGGCGGTAAAATGTTAAGGCTGTTTGCCAGAATCTAGCGCACTTTAAGAGAGAGAGGTTTTTTTTTTTTTAAATATATTTTTCAATAAATCCTTTTTGGGTTTTTAGTTGAGTATACAAACACTGTTTTGGTATACATTTTTAAAAACATATCTACATGTACATATATATATATATATATATATATATATATATATATATATATATATATATATATATATAAATATTTAAGACAGCGAGAGAGAGAACTTGAACGTAACAATTGACATTTTAGGCCTGACCATGCCCAAAAGTCATGTTGGGCCTGGACTCGGCCTGGACTAATTGGAGAACACTGTTATGCTACACATATTTCTGCACAGCATTAAGACATGTATGCATTGATGCTATAAAAAAAACAGGTCAAGCATCCTGCAGGAATTTGACATTGTTCACAGAACAAGATTTACGACTGCGGTTTTTCTCAGTTGCAGCTAGAGATTGCCCTGCTGCAAGGCGAACTACAAACGGAGAAGACGCAGCTTCTCAGGCAAACGCACAAGCTGCAGGAGTTGCGGGAACGAGCCCAATCCAATCCCGGCCAAAGTCGGCAAAAAGTAAGCCGCGAGAAATCGCTCTCTACTTATCTGTGGGGAGATCGGTCAACCACGCGGACGCTGAAGAGATAGAAGGACTGGGACACACACGATTTGATCAAATCATCTGAAGTACAACTGGACCTTTTGAGATGACAAAGCACAAAAGTTATGCTTTTCTTTGGCGTATCATTTATGGAAAAAAATCTTGGCTATTTTTCTTCTTTTTATCAAGTAAAACTAAACTGAAATCTTTGGACCATTTATTTTCAAACTACGGCCAAAGTCCCTATCCAGCCTACAGACTATTATTTAGTGGTCTATAGCATATATTAGATACAAGTTTTTTCTTCAAAAAATGTTCATGAACCGTTGAGCATCTTTTTTAACACCCAATGAATCAAATATACATTTTAAATTGCGAATAAGTCCTATGTTGTTTTTTTGGGGGGGTAAAACCCTAAATTGACCCTGTAAAATTGTTTTTTGGGGTTTTGTTTTTACCCCAAAAAAAACACAGAATTTAATGTGCTTGGTAAAATAGGTTTAAAAATAAAAATAGACCCTAAGGTCTTTATTTTTTTTAAAATGACTTGACGATGTTTTACACACTACATCATTATCTTTTTTTAATGCTCTCCCCTTACACCTCACCTATTTTTCATTTTTATTTTTTCAAATAAAAGACAAGGCAAAAAACTCAGTCTTTGTGTTTGGAAAAGCTCTTCAGAATAGTCATCGAATCATAGTGTGGATGCCACTTTATTATAGCCATGCTTTGCAAATGTGGCAGCAAAAGGCAAAGGTGTTTTAATTCTTTATTTAACACCTAATCACATTGTTTCCCCGCTATTGACTATTCGTGAGTGGTTTGGTGTAGTTTCAAACACATAAAAACTAGGGGATGGATGAGTACTGAGACCAGTTATAAGTATTTGCCCAAACACAAGAAAACATTCTTAAGGGGCCGGTCACACAGACATTTGCGGCTGAATCACGGCTAAAATTTTGCGTTTTTTTTTTTGCCCGTGGTTGCCCGGGATGGAAAATGCGCAAAATTTGACAACCCGCCGTTCGTCTGTGGTATGGCCGGAAAAAAGACGCCGGCGACTGTTCCGCTTCCTCATCGCGTCATTTCTGCGTCATTTTCTCGTGTGGACCACGGGTATAAAAGCTCCCGAGCCGGTGTTGTGCCCAAATCCGACTCCTACGCAACAAAGGCTAAGCTAAGGTCCTAGCCCTAAAGCCTTGTTACGATCATTGCGAATGCACCGTTCCCGGAGGTACTGCAATACCGGGCCGATGCGTGGAGTGGACAGAGCAAGCTCTTATTCCATCATTGGCTGAGCCTCACCCTGGGTGAACCACCTTCAAGGCCAAGCTAAGGACCTAGCATCAAAGCTTTGCTACGACCATTGTTAATGCACCGAAAGATTTATTCGAAATGAAGAGAAACTACGCTGACGGTGATCCATGTTCACCCCCTTGACGTCACGAGCACAATGGTGTGCTCGGCAAATCGCGCTGTATATACGCGGAGAAAGGCGTTTGACTGTCACACGCGTAACACGCTAATTTCACGTAATAACACCGCGATACAGGCGCATAACATGCTATTACCATGCTCCGCCCACGATTACCCGCTGAAATTTCCCGTCCTACCCATGTGTAACTACGCCCTGGCCGCGGCCAGAGCACGTCGTTCCGCGTCATTTCCGCGTCATTACCTCGTGTTGACCACGTGTGCGGCACGCGGTTTAACACGTGCTCAAACTTTTGAGCAGCTCAAAAGTTTTGAACGCGGCCAACCACGTGAAAATTTCCGACCGCGAGTAAAGCACTGCTCTATCTCGTCTATATGGCGGTCTCAAAACGTCCAACAGCGCCCAACGACATCTGCTTCACGGCCAGAAGTTTACGGCCGTGGTCCAGCCTCGATAAACTCGTGAAAGGCTGTGTCCACGCGCTCTCAAGAATTGAACAGCGCAAAATTTTTTCGCGCTGCCACCCGCGCGCGAATTTCCGACCTCGTGTTATGCACTGCCGTAACTCGTCTGAATGGCGATCTCAATGCGTCCTATAGCGTCCGCCTCAAAGGCAGAAATTACTGGCCGTGATTCAGCCGCAAATGTCTGTGACCGGCCCCTAAGTTTTGATTACATAGAAGTAGTTGGCGTAAAACAGTGTAAGTTTCACACGTGGGAAAATCATCCGCGCTTCGCGAAAAAAGGCGGTTCTGTTCACAGTTTCGACATTGCATTTCCTTTTTATATAAAATAATGTCCATCTCTTTGAGTACCAAAGGGGAATGACTTGCTCTGGAATCAACTGTGCACACACACTTCATGATATTTCCATTTCCTGTTTGTGTAATGTCTTCCTGTCCCAATCTGGATGATAATACGAAGATGGACCCGCTAATGATCCACTAGCATAAACATAAGATGCTATCACCAAACGACATGTTCCCAGTTCCACAGGAGTAACCACGGAGGACAAGATGTTTCAAGATCACGCCCTTAAATTATTTTATATTCTTTGCCTCCGCCGCCTGGCAAAAGCAGGAGCGCGAGCGTCTGGAAAAGGAGCGGGTCAGAGTGCAGGAGCTGAGGAAGAAGTGCGAGGAGACCCAAGAGCTGATCCCAAATCAGCCGGAGAGCCAGCGGGAGCGAATCGCTCTTCAGCTGCACCACGTGAGTGGACCCCGGCAAAAATGTCATAATTTGCGTGGCGTGTTTTCTGGCTTTGTGTCATGGTCAGTTTTTTAGTATATCTGCCAAGACCTTTACAAAGCCAATTTTTAACCCAAACTTGAGACCCTAACGTTGAGTTGAAACTTTGCAGACACTCAAAATAGGGAGAGAAGACATCATTAGATTATGAACTTGCCCAGAGACCAGGGAGAGAAACCTTCAGGAAAAGAGAATTCCATTACCTGTCCTAAGATCCTCCCTTGAGCCTTTTTGTTAAATCGTCAAGGTTACAAACAGCAGATCAGACCTAAAGTGTGTAGAAATCACAGAACAGCTGATAGCGACAATGATATAATAGTCTAAACAGCAAACAGTGTGCAGTAATAGTCAAAATAAATGATAATAACGAATAAACTAATCATCTATTCTTGTACTTGTACTATTGCTTTAAAACTGTATCTTAAATCTAGATTCAAAGTCTCCCCCCGTCTTGAAACCCTAACTCAAAACGGCAAAAGTAGAACTATACTTTATATATTTTAAAATCTGACCCATTATCAAAACAGTAGCCAGAAACTGTCTTTTTTTGAAACAATAACCTCTGTACTTTCAAACCGTAGCCAAGTCTTGCAAAGCCATACCCTATCTTAAAAATATATATAAAACACTATACCACGCTCAAAGGGACAGTGTTTATTATCTGACCGTTGGATTTCGCTGTATTGTGTAGGGCAACCGAAAACGAGTGCTAAAAAAGAACAAGGAAGAATACAAATTACGGAGTCTCAAAGTGACAGAACCGCACCATTTTTATTCATACTTTTTTGACCAAGTCTTTTTATCAGGGGGAGGGGGGGTACCCGTAGCAGCAAGATGGCTGTTAATTATGTCAGTTCCTTTTAGGGGAGGTTCGCGTTATATGAAATAAATGTAAATTTCTCAACTTATGAGTATTTTTTGAATTGCACGTTTGTATGATAGTAAGCAAATATGCACACAATATTTAAATCTCTATTGTAGTTTTAAATGAATTACTCAATAATACACAAATTTAGGATTGTCAGCTTTGTCTCTTTTGAATACACTTTAAACCTCCTCTTAAAACCAGAACTTGACACCATAATCCTGTATTTACAACCGTAACCCAGACTTGAATTTGTATTTCCAAACCTTACACACTTGAAATCCCACTTTAAATGTCTAAAACTGTATTGAAAAAAGTCTAATCCCAAACGTTTGTGAAACCATAGAACAAAACCCCAACTCATTCTCGAAATCATATCCCTAAAAATTCTGGTGGTCACAAATCCACACACATTGTTGTTCCCACCATTTTTCAGGGATCGTACGGGTGCTTGAAATCCTTATAAATGATTGGGGTTTAATATCGTGCTCGAAAAGTGCTTACATTTTGGGTTACATGCTTGTAAATGCTTGAAATTGTTGCCATGTTTCTCAACTAGTCTGCTTAAAAATGTTGCAGACCGCAGCTCTCTGGTGGCTCTGCTTTGCCATTGCATTTCTTCTCTCATAATGAACGACAGCTGGCATTAGTTTGTATGGTGTTGTCCTATTAAGTGTCATTGCCCACTTAGGGATCGTGCCCAAGAGGACAGGTGCATGCTACACCTACACAGCACATCATGAAATGTGTTTTAATGCAAGGATTACGAATCAATTATGGCCATGAAGAACATTAAGATAGCGCTCGTGACGGGAAGACCTTCCTGCAACTGAAAATGTAAGCTACATATTGCGGTCATTTTTACCCATCACCTAATATGAGGACAGAATTGTCTTAAAAACAAATACTAAAAAAATCTAAAAATCATATGCCGAAATAAATCCACACGCCAAAATTCAAAATCACATATGAAAATTTTTATGAAGCACTGCAAATGAAAATGATTCACACCGGATTTTTTCTCTTAATGGTACTGGAGAAATTAGAAAATTTGCAATTAAAGTCCCTAAAAATGCTCGGATTTGGCCATGGAAAGGGTGTATAAACCCAGATTTTTAATTGACAAATGAACAAAGTATTCTGAATCCAATCTCATGACTTCTCTAACAGTGTGACACATTTGACTTATTGTTGCCTACCTGTTGGACCTGATTTGTACGGAAAAAACCCTCCCCCCGGTTTACACGCTCCACAAAAGATGTTGATTGTCCTGTATAAATGAGAAACCTGTCAGTTGAAGACACAAGCGTGTGCTTTATTTGACAAAGTGTCCTCGGAACCGGGTTTGTCGCATTGCTTTACATATCGCAAACCGCAAAGCAGGTGTGACCGCAACAAGATCATACGTGTCGCAATTTGCTCGATTATCTTGTGCTGACATGTGACACAAAAACCCGTAATCACACTTCAATTGCCAGGAAGGATAACATTGCGCCATTTTACACATTTCCAGTTTGAAAGCTGAAATCAAAGCCGGCTTCGTAACCTAATACTGTGCCTGCATTCTCATTGGAAAAGCTAAACCTGACATAAAACTATACCAGGATTGAAACCATAATTAGTTGTGCTGGCTTCAACAGCACAACCCACTGCTACTAGTGCTGTAGGCCTAGCGGCAACGGGTTTTTGAATGGGCACATTCGAATTGGTTTTACACAGTGTAATAACAGTGTTATTACTATGTTATTACAAAAAACTAGTTTAAGATTGACAGATACACCAGAGTTTAAAAACTGTGTGCTAACAGTTTCATGCATACAACTGGTTTTCTGCTGGTAACATCTTCCAGATCCGAAACAACTCTCACAAATGCGTTGTAGAGTTTTAACTAGAACTGTATCCTTTGGTTGAAATCCTACTCTGTAACAATAAACCCTTTAAATTATTTGTAACCCAAAACAAAGCGTAAAGATGTTACCACTTAGTGAAAGCCTATTCAGTTTGAAAACCGTATGTTGAACCTCAACCCTTTGTGTTGAAATAATTGTTTGAAAGGTATGGAAACTCCAATCTAGTCTTGGAAATGTGACATACCCCAAATCAGTTTATAAAACTTCAGCTCTTGTTTAAATCCCTTAACAGGACTGAAAACCCATATTCAAAAGTCTGCTAGATTTTCTTCAGAACACCTGCGTGGGGAAAAAATATTGTTGCGTTAGTAATATTCATTTTCTTATTTAACGATAGTTTTAACTTGTCTTTCTCAGGATTTTGAAAATATGACTCAGAGATCCAATCCTTTTTGTAGAATAATTAGGTGAAATAACATTTTAAAAGTATTGGACACCCAAGCACGGGGGTCAGCCACATGCAGCTCTAGAGCCGCCATAATGGATAAAAGAAGCTTTTTAAAAAATGCTTGGAATCAGAAATAGAAGATGCAGGGGAATACATATTTTTAAATATGGTTTATGTAGGATGACAAACAAAAATCAAGCAACCTTGGTGTTTTTCAAAGCTGTAATTTTTTTTTCAGAATAAATATAAAAAGAGTAACTTTCATGCAGGAATCTTTTTTGCAAGGCTTTTATTTTTTTTATTATTTTTTTTTTGTAGCTTTAATCTGCTTTGACTCAACATTTTTGGTTGCCATCGTTGTGAGCTTCGTATTGTATCTTTGTTAGATTCGCTTCCCCCTGCCTGAATTGTCAATACTTTTAAAAAAAACAGGGGTTTATTCAAAGGTACACCTTGTCGGTATTACTATACGTGTTATTAATGATTGGTAAGTACGTATTGAGTTTTGGTTTATTTTGATTTTTCTTTGTCTTATAAATATCAGACTGATTTAAGTCATGGAGTTTGCTTTCTTTAACAAATGGCTGCATTTTGACATATAACGTCCGACTGCCTCGGGTCATTTCAAAACTTCATCAATGTCCTTCATTATTTTTGGGAAGAAATAGAAAGCTTGAAGCAGACCCTGATGAAACCACAAAGGATGCAGTGTGCATTTTAGCGAAACTATTTTCCAATGGAACAAGAGTTTTCTTTGGAGAGTTAACTTCAAACAAAAATCTCTTCTCCAAGACTAACTACAAACTCTTTTACTTCAAAACACCAAATAATCTCACTTAAAGACGTATCTAATTTGATACTGCAGGACAAAGAGGCGATGGAGGCGGCCATCCGGTCCTTCGAAGATTGGGAGTTTCGTGTTTTGGAGCAGGAGAGCGGCATGGACGAGGAGGAGGCAGGAACGGGTGAGGATGACCTGTCTAAGGAGAACTTGGAGAAAGAAATTTCCTGCCAGCTGCTTTCTGTCAACAAAGCTCAGGTGAATATGTCACTTTTGGATCCTCGTTGTCCTTCACAAGCTATTAGTCACTAAATTTGAAACCATAACCTTTCAACCTCGTCGCCATAGTAAATAAACTATTTTCACAGTAATCACTCGTTGTAGCATAGATTACTTTTCGCGGTTTCGCAACTTCGAGGATTTACTGGTGCTTTGTGTTCTGCATTCTGAATGGCTTAACAGTCACCCTGCCCCTTTTCTGAATGTGTCAGCCTGTACGTCTATAATGACAAAGCTACATTACTTATGCGCAAATCTCTTTATTTATTTCAAATTTCTCTAAAAGCAATCATGTCAACAAAATGCTCGGGACCCGAGAGACAGAGGAACATGCTTTCTATCACTAACAAAGTTGGACTACTCGACATGCTAAAAGAAGGCTAAAATATATATATATAAATATATATATATATAAGTTTTTAAAAATGTATACTAAAACAGTGTTTGGATACTAAACTAAAAACCCAAAAAGGATTTATTGAAAAATATATATATTTAAAAAAAAATACAAATTGGCTTCCCATTTGAGAGAAAATGTCTGAGAAACGTCCGGCACGGAATGATTTAATCAATACAGTAGTACAATAGGGCAGAAAGATTTTTTTTTTAAATTCTAAATTGAGAGTACAGAACTTATTTGTATAAGAAAAGTTTTATAAAGTACAGTACTTTTATTTGTTGAACAAATGCTTGAGCCTGTAAAGTGAGTTGGTTCTTTGGTTTCAATGTAGTTTCAAGTAATTCATAAATACATAAATGTTTCTTCTACTTTGCGGGTTTTGATTGTCGCTGGACCTTTTTGGAACGCAACCCCTGTGAAAAATGAGGGATTACTGTACTATTCTTATTGGAGTTAAGCCTCACTGAGAAGAAGTGTACGTCCGAAACATGAGCAAGTCATGTTTTTCCTAAAGACTGTCATGCTGCAAGGCTGCAGCAGGTCACATGAAAAGCAACTCAGATAACCATGCGTGTTAGACAGATTGATGGGTGAGGAATGAACAGAGGTGTTGTTCAGCAAAGATTTGCACTGACTCACTGACCTGTGACAGCTCGTCTCCAAAACATCCACACCTCCTCAATGTTCTCGTAATGCTAACTTAACTCTTTTTTTTCCCCCCGTCCAGGAGCGAGTACATCTGCTGGAGACGCAACTGAAGGACATGGAGGGTGAGAAGAAGCGAGAACTAGAAGCCCTAACGAAGCAGAGGAGAGACCTCATGCACTCCACTCACATGGTTAGCACTTGGAACAATCGACTTAACTGCGGCTGTAATTGAAGCCGTTATGTTTTGCAAGATCGTTTTTGCAAGACAATGTCCAATTTGGGTTAACTTAGCTCTCTAAGTAATTACAGCTGATTTCTTTTTAGGAGCATTGTTGAATAGACTGAAAAATTAAGCTGAATGTCAAAAATAAAAAGACAATGAAAGACCTGAAAAACAATCCAAGATTCATCTTCATATCTATTCAGGATTATTTTAGTCTAAAAATCCTTTTTAAAGATGGGGTGCATCGTTTGATGTGTCCTTCAATTAGCTGCTAATAAATACTTTCTCTATTAAGTATGTGTTAACAATGCCCAACTGAGTTCAAAGAGCCCTTATGCTTTATTTTTCACTTTGCCCATCTGTTTTCATCTTACTTTAGGAAAATTGTTTGGGTCGGAAGATTTTAGGTTGAAGGAAGTGGGGGTAGGGGGGGTGCTAGAATGGAACATCATACTCGAACCATGTGTAGCTTAAAAATGGTGATATTAAGAAAAGGCTTGTTTCAAGTACTCCAAACGCCAACCCAAACCCAAAGAAAGATGAAAAAAGAAGAGTTTATACGAGAATGTGTAAAAAATGCTATCCTTACGAAACTTACTTGCACGTGCAACATCGGGAGTTTGGAAGAATGAAGACACAATCATTATTAGATAAAAAGATAAAATCATCATTGCACACTGTCAAGCAACTTTTGTTGCGTGTGCAGGTACGTGAAATTCTTAGAAGCGCTCAAATAAACTCTTCCTTTTTCAACTTTTGGGGGTTTGGGTTGCCACTTGGACTGTTTTGGAAACTCTGCTTTTCTTTCACCATTCCCATCCCAGAATAATAAAAACGCAACTACGCGCGGGAAATCACTCGCCCCTGCCTCCTTTCTTCCATTGTAATGCGCTCCGTGGCGGGACCACCGAAGGTAAAAGTAAAATAAAAGTAGATAGGCATGGAGGGAAATTATATATATAGAGGCTCCTTGAATCAGTTGGACATTGTTAACAGAATAATGGAAAAAATATTCAAATGTCTTTTTTTTAGGGACACCTCAAACTACGTACCCCGGCACATGAAAGTATATTCTATTTGACTAGGTAGCCAAAAACAGTGATTTTTACTCAATATGTTTCGAGCTCCGTAAATAAAAGCCGATAGCCAACTGAGTGAAACGGGCGAGAGAGGGAGAGAAAGTACAAACCCATCCAATCATAAGGGAAGGATGAGCTTGAGGAGGAGCGAGTTAAGCGCGCGTGAGTGCTGCAAGGACATGGGAGTGAAAAGCAACTTTGACAGGATACGAGAAGGTAAGCGCAGAAATGAGCTGGCGTTGAGTCACTAAATGAGTCGCGCGTCGAGGAAGGAGCAGATGTTTGCAGATAGGCGCATGACAGCACGACTTGCTAATAAATCAACTCGGCGCTCGACTCGTGCTCCCCGCAGGCGTGTGACGAGCGCGGAGTCGCTTGCGTGTCTTTGAGTCGAGCATCAAGCCGGGCGAGACAAAGCCAAACTGCAATCTTGGCGAGTTTAAGCAAATACCAAAATCCAGTCAGGAGCAGGAGGTTAAAGTGTTGATCATCAAGGCTTTATGACTTTCTGTTTATGTTATGAGTTCACATCTGGGATCTTTTGTGAGTACCTAGGACGGGACGTGAGTAAGAGGATTTGTCAGCAGTAGTTCTGTAACCTCGCGTTTGTTCCCGGCGATTCACTCCGCATACACTTTGTTGGGAATTCACAAAGTATCTTTGAAGATAATGGAAATAAAAATCTCACTATCTATCCATTCTGATATGTATTATGTTTGGGAGTGCTGTAAATATTAAATGAGGATGTTTTATGTATAAAACCTCTTTTTTACCTTTATTTTTGATTCTTCAGACATTTTTTTAGTCTCAACATATTTGGTTGCTGAGCCCTGTTCTAGACCACAGGGGGGCAGTGATGAGTTTTCATGGTTCATGAGAAGCACTTCACCAGAAGTAGAAATGTTCATTTAATTTCATGATTTGTATTTGTTTTAGTTGTAAGAAAAATAAGTCAAAATATGCTTGAACTGAATCGTACAATTACTAAATACAGTACGTCACAAAAGTAAGTACACCCCTTTACTCACATTTCTGCAGAGATTTCATCAATCTGTTTGATTGAACCACACTGAAGAAACATCACTTTGACACAACTAATGTAGTCTGTGTAAAGCTTATAGAGCAGTATGAATTTATTTAAAAAAAAAACTCAAAATATAGTCGCTAAACCTATGGTAACAAAAGTGAGTACACCCTCAAAGAAATGTTCCTGGCATTCTATTATGATTTTGCAGAACCACTTTAATCCTCCTGGTCATGGAGGAGACCATTCTCTGCTCCAGTTGTTCACATTGCATCCTTAAATTTGTGTTTCCCTTTTTGAAATGCAACTCCCCAATTCCAGTTGCACTCATGCAGCCCCAAACCATGACATTCCCAACACCATGCTTGACTTTAGGCACAACTCAAACACGTTTCTACTCCTCACCTCGTTGCCGCCACACATGCTTCACACCATCTGAGCCAGATAAATTAATCTTTGTCTCATCAGACCACAGGATATCTTTCCTGTAACCCACGGCCTTTGTGGCTACTTTTCATCGTGTCAAAGCGATGTTTCTTCAGTGATGTTCTTTTTAACATCATAATGAAATCTCTGCAGAAATGTGAAGGGTGTGTTATCGTTTGTGACATACTGTGTATATAAAATAATATTTTCAGTATTTTTTCTTATTTTCACAAAAATAATGAATCATTGACATCATTTTTTGCCATGAGTAGCTAGCTAATGCAACATGCACTGATAAAGCATTCGTGTGTTGTCTTTTCTCCTTAAAACTGAGACAAATTAGTGACCAAATTTCTAATGCCAAATTAAGAATTTGATTATGTATGTAAGTATGTGTAATGCCAGGAACTATTTGAAGACAGCATGAAAACTTCCATAAGACAACAATAACAACATCACGTGTAGAGGTCTGTCGATTATCAGGCACAGATATTTGGGAATTTAACGAATATTGGTATCTGCATTTTTATTTGACGGGCCGATTAAATCTATTTAAAACTGGATAATTTAAGCTCAGATGGAGCCGAGCCTCTCTCCCCCTTCCGCCTGTCTCCTGTGTCGGCTGTGACCCATCCCACACCTTCTGATAGGATAAGCGTCTGTGGGCGGAATCACTGAAGCAGGAAGGATAATGTTAGAGCGACGTAAACAGCGGCAGCTCTGCTAACTCCTGAGACCCGACATGCCTTTAAATCAAGACAGCTGATAATATTGAGAAAATGTCTGGGGTAGAAATGTGTGTGTGTGACTTAAAGATAGCAAAAAAAGTGTAGTTGACCCGTTTTAGGGAAGCATGTTTCAGTGGAGAGTGATATATTAGCTATTATCACAACGTTAGTTTGTCAATCAAGCAGGTGTGTTTTTGATTAAAAGCAAAGCTGAAGTGGATTAGCTCTGACCATTACATCAGTTGAAATTTCGATGCACTTTTTGTTTTAAGTTAAGTTGTTTTAAGTTATTTTAAGTCATGTTGGTTGTAATGACATTTTTAATTATTTACTGTAAAAATAAATCAGTAAGCTATGTACATTTTTATGTACCTTTATATGAGTTGCTGCTAAGCCCCAATTTATTTCCTGCACTCTTAGTTTTTGTTTTAAGTGAACGATTAGGCAAGTTATTTGTGTTTAAATTCTATTTTGTCTCACTGTAAAGAGTATGAGAGCTATTAAAGTTTTTTTTGAATGTATAACAAATAGTCTCAATTTTTTTTTGCATTATTACAAAATGATTACGCCAATTTTAAGCTTTTACAGCAAAGGAAAATCGGTTCCAAATATTGGTGATCTGCCTCCTCTTAATACTAGTAATCGGTATCGGCTCTGAAAAATCCATATCGGTCCATCCTTAATCACGTTTCCTTGCAGGTTGTAGAAGAAAAGAAGCCCTTTGCCAACCATTCGGACCTCACTGGCTCTGCCCCATGTGTGATGTCACTGTCACCTTTAAGCGTTCACAAACCTCTTCAGGTACGGTTTAAAAGGAAAAAAATAGAGTAAGAAAGGTGCTGTGCATGTTCATGTTTTTTTTTAACATTTTAGGAACCGTGCAAGGATGCCGGCACGCTTCCCCGGCGGCGGAGTTCGCACCGCAGCGGCCGACTGAAAGACAGACCACTCTCGGCCCAGGGTGAGCGGTTGCACCAACCGTTCCCTCGTTTGTCTCGAATGTTTGTTGAGGATTGTGCAATTGAATGAAAGGCTTGCCGGGCGAGGGGTGGTAAAGACAACAAAAAAAATAAAGAGATTGATGGGGAAAAGCCGGATTGACTTGATGAGCCAGTTTGAAGTCTCTTCTTTGGTGCAATATTATCTACAGGCAAAGGATGCACTCAAAGATTTGGACACCTCACTCAAACATTAGAATATACAGTATTTTACACACTATAAGGCGCACCCCCAAAAAAATAGTCATTTGCGAGGAGCGCATGTCAGTTCCTGTCCACAAGACCACTAAGGGATGCAGAAGATTCAAGAAAAGGCAATATTTCATTATCACACAATTTCTAGTCATGGTACCAAATGTTTGATGTTACAGGCGTCTGTTCCTCAAACTAGAGACTCTAATGTACTTGTCCTTTTGCTTGGTTGTGCCTCCCACTTCTCTTTCTGCTCTGGATAGAGCTTGTTTGTGTTGTTCTCTGAAAGGAGAGTAGTACACAACGTTGTAGGAGATCTTCAATTTTTGGGCTATTTCTCGCATGGAATACCCTTCATTTCCTGAAGGTCCCCAACTAGGGGCTTAGTTAAATAGTCATTGGTTATTGGTGACCGTTTTTATCCTTTTTTTACATCTATTGCAGCCTGGTCATCCTGGAAGGGGATGACCTCATGTGCGGTCCCTTCTCAAGGTTTCTTCATTTACCTCATGCTGAGATTTTTGAGTTTTTCCTTGGCCTTATGTAGGTTTTAGATCAGGGGATAGTGTAATAATAGTCTGTGGTTTGCAATCATCTGTGGTCTGTGCAGCCCTTTGAGCCTCTTTCTGATTAAGGGCTAAACAAGGAAACATGACGCGACTTGACTATTGGCCCGAACTGCGAAAATATTGTTGGGCATTAAATCAGTGGTACATTAAAGGTTGGGGACCTCTTAAATACAGCATTTTATCGCTGATCTGTAAAGTCTTGACAAAGTGCACAAGATTCTGAACTGAATGAATAAAAGGCATTAATGGAAGTAATTCATTCCATCTGAACTGAATAAAGAGAACAGCTTTGCAGTACTTAGGCCATCCTAAGTACTCAGGCCAAGATATCCATGAACGCCGCATGTACTAAAAACGTTTGTCACTTACAATGCTTAATTTGAGCTGAAAAAAGGTTAAGTACATTTTATACCGATTTTCAATCAGTTTGTGTTTCCTCATTTCTTAAGCATATCTGGTGCCACTACTAAAAATAATGTGATAATGAGTTTTGACCTAATGCCTTTTCATATGTCATTTGAATCCCTAGTGGTCTTGTGGATAGGATTCGGCGCTCTGCCCACCAAAATCTGGGTTCAATTCTCGTTGCAGCTTATGTCATGCAATTGAGAACATCCATCCATGTCCCTAGCGGCCTGATGGTTAGGATTTGGTGCTCTTACTATTGCTATCTGGTTCGATGTCCGTTCCCATTATTGTTATGCAATTTTGGTAAGCGTTAAAATGTATCGATTAATCAATAATTGCACAAAAACGGTGATGCATTTCCAATTTTGTCCACATACCAGATTATAAGGGGCATGTTCAAATTTCTGGCCAATTAGGGGTTTTTCAATCAGCCTTATAGTCCAGAAAAAGTGGTAAATACCCTTGGATATTAGAAAAAGTATCTGACTAGAGTCAAAGTGTCCCGCCACAAAAACGTCCCACAAAGCTCCTAACATCCTCGTCTTCCTCCTGTGGCAGGTTTGGTGAGGACACCCCCAGCTATCAGCCATCCTCAGGAAGCGCGAGCTTCCCCCCTCTCCTCGCCCCCGCACCGACTCCACAACGGGCATGTAGCCGGCCACAGCGCTGATACCACCAACGGCTACGAGCGCCTCGTGCTTAGCACGCCAGGCTCTCGCGCTGCCAGGTCAGTTTTGTGCCGCTCTCTGAGATTTCAGAGCATCAAAACGAATTTTGGGAGGGCTTTTGTGACTGTTACCTCTCAAACACAGTCCTTGCTTAATGGATCTGGTGGAGATAGAGCGGAAGTTAAGGGAGGCCAAAGCAGAACGAGAGAGGCTCCTAAGAGAGAGGGTGAGTGGAGTGGAAACCTCAGGCGCGGACCTAACATTATTTTCCAAGATTCATGTCTTTGTTGGTTGGACGCAGGAAGAGCGACAGCGATTATCTTTGGAGGAGAGAAGACAACGAGAGCTCAACTCACCCAGGCCAGAAACTACAGAATCTGAAAATCCACACAGGGCAGAATTGGAGGAGAACCCGATCACATCTCCAGTAAATTCTCCTGAGGTAAGCTATCAGGATACAAAACACATACTACATTAAATTGAATTACAGATATAAAAAGCATGTTGTTCAACCCCCAACCAAAAATGAATAATTTGTATAGTTTTACTACAAAACCTTATCTCATCTCATTAGCTGCACCGCTTATCCTCAGTAGGGTCGCGGGGGTGCTGGAGCCCATCCCAGCAATTATTGGGCAGTGGGCAGGGGGACACCCTGAACTGGTTGCCTGCCAATCGCAGGGCACACAAAACCCACTACAAAAGTTTAAATAAATGATCTGGAAGACAATTTCTCAAATTTTAAATATGTTTTACCCAATTTAGTTGAATTACTTTTAGTGAAGTCATAAATCAAAATTATTTGTTGCAGCAGGTAATTTTGCTCATTTTAAGAAGCATTCTTAATTAACTTGAAGCTATTTAAACCAGGATGCTCTAACTTTTTTCAAACTAAGAGCTACTTTTTGGTACTAGTTAGCGCAAAGGGCACCCAGTTTGATATGCATTTCTAAAATGACAACATATCATCTTATTATGTTATTACCAGGTTATTACCAGGTTAATTATTGGAAGTACGGCTAAATAGACTCAGTAAACCACTAAAAAAAAAATCATTTGACAAGAAAATCACAATGACCTAGCATTGGTGAGCTATTGTCAGAACAGGTCTGCTGGCACCTTAGGAGGCACCCTTGTGCCCACAGGCACCACATTGGAGACTCATGATTTAAACAATATTAAATACTAAATCTCATCTCATTAGCTGCACCACTTATTCTCAGTAGGGCCGCGGGGGTGCTGGAGCCCATCCCAGTTATCCTCGGGCAGTGGGCAGGGGATACCCTGAACTGTTTGCCACCAGTCACAGGGCACACAGACAGACAATTCTCATTCACACCTAGGGACAATTTGGACTGGCAAATTCACCTGACATGCATGTTTTTGCAATGTGGGAGGAAACCGGAGTGCCCAGAGGAAACCCACACATGGGGAGAACATGCAAACTCCATACAGGAAGGTTTGATCACATGACCTGGGAACTGTGCCACAGATACGCTTACCACTCAGCCTCCATGCTGCCTTAAATTATTATGACAAAATTAGGTTACAATAAGGAATTATATGGCCACAGGAATTTTTTTGGGGCTGAGTTGGAAACCTCGGCTAGGCAAGTCCGCATTTTGAGCTCATAAGATAATTTATACCTGACCTTTAAAAGGTGGAGTCTGTCGTTTAAGATGTCCTTGCAAAAGTTGAAAGTTAAATTAATTCTCTTTTCGGTACGTTTTAACAATGCCCAACTGAGTTTAAAGAGCCATTTTGCTTTGTTTTCTACTGCTTTTATCCTTCATTTAGCAAAACTGTTCTGGGTAGAAGACATTAGGTCGGAGGAATAGGGGAACTGGGGGGAGTAATGCAAAGTAAAGTCATGCTCGTCCTTGTGGGTTTTGTTCCGGTTTTCTTAATGTAGCATGAAATAGGTAAAATTTAAAAAAGGCCTCCTAGAGTCCAAACGCCAACCCAAACCCTAATAAGACAGGAAAAAAAGAAGAGTTTATTCAAGGGTTTCTAAGAAATGCGAGTACTTGCACGTGCGTCATAAATGAGCTGAGGCTGCAATAATAACATGAAAACGTTCCAAATTCCCTACAGCTCCTTCAAACACATTCAATATTTATCTTTCTTTATTTTGTGTTGCATACTTGATGTGCTGTGATCGTCTGCATCAGAAGCTGCCTCTATCCCTCTGCCCGAATTTTGACCTGCGCGCCCACGTGGAGTCCCTGGGCCACGGCGTGTCGGCCTGCGCCGAACTTCGCCTGACGTCTCGCCGGTGCGCCGGTTTCCTCACCAAGCGAGGGGGCCGGGTCAAGACCTGGAAGAAAAGGTGGTTCCTCTTTGACGTGGACCATCGAAGGCTTGCTTACTACACAGGTGCCCTGGCTATTTCTTCATCTTCTCGTATTATTTGTTTGTATAATAGAAGAACTTGACAGTGACTCAAAACATCTTGTAAATGTTACTCAGATTGTGACGAGAGGAAGCTGAAAGGCGTTATATACTTCCAGGCGGTGGAAGAGGTTTACTATGACCACCTGCGAACGGCTGCCTCCGTGAGTCGCTACACCTCTACACTTTGTTTATATAATGCGAGCAGACGCTATTTTGACAATAGCGATGCCTATTGAAGCCGCTAGATGGCACCGTGAGATAAGATTTAGCAAACTGCTAACGTACTCCATTAAGATTTTTGGACTTCAGGATTTTTCCGTCATGTATGTGTTCTTGTTGGATATATTTATTGCATACCAGTCAAACTTAGCAAATTTCTTCACTTATAAACAGGGATGAGAGGGTATATATATATATATATATATATATATATATATATATATATATATATATATATATATATATATATATATATATATATATATATATATATATATATATATATGTGTGTGTGTACATTTTTCATGACATTACATTGTTTGAGCTAAAGCTTTGGGGCCCAATTCTAACCAGGAGGCCATCCACTTTTAAGTGTTCCGTGTTAATATGCTAAAAACAACCTAAGCTCACAGTTTCTTTTTATGATTATTTGCGAATGTATTATTTCTGCTCTAATGAATATTACTGTTCACTTCAGTGTTAAAGGGACAGTGTGTATTATTTAGGGCCTCCTAGTGGTACAAAAAGAAAAAAAAGATTGATTTGAAAAAAATTGCAAACATACAGGAACTTTCTTATGGACATAAACTTTCATCTAAGTACTTTTAGGTTTTACATAAAATGAGCCTCATCTATTTTTCTGCTACGGGTACCCAAAAACCTCAAAAAGGCTGGCCAAGAAAGGAAGAAAAATGGTGCACTTTGATTACTTTGAGTCTCAGTAGTTTGTTTTCTTCCTTTTGTTTTTTTACACTCCTTTTCAGTTGCACCCCACAATACAAAGTCAAATAATAGACACTGTCCCTTTAACGATATCTCATTTTACAAGCAATCTGATTATTGACTGTCCCAAGTTATACAATTCTAAACAGCTTTACATGAGGAGATATTCATGTAGTTTTTTTTTAATTGTTCAGACGCTGCCCTACTACTTACGGACGATCGTTCGTAAGTTGAATTTGTTCCTAAGTTGCTTCCAAGCTATATTTTGTATGTTTAAGGTTTATACAAGTATGTTTAAGGCTTGTATAAGTAACCTGTATTGTTTTGTACAAAAAATAAACATTTGATAAAATGATATGCTCTATAAAGAGGAATAAAGTTGAGTTTAACTTACTTTTGGGAGATGCGCTTCAAGTGGACCTCCTCTGTGGTAGAGACTGGCCAAAAATAGCAATCAAACCATTTTCTCAACCGCATCATACTTTCTTATTCCACTTGATTTCAAATGAAACGGCTCGCCTCTTCTTTACACTTCAAACCAACCATAGTGAATGGTTGCACAAGATATTAAACAATAAAAAGAAGTTTACACACAAACTAGGAAGAGGAAGCGGATTTTTTCTCCTGGGTGGATGCTGGGTGCACACATACAAAATCTATCTTACAGCACTGCCGGATATTTTTTGACATCCCGGGAAAAAAAAGTTCGTATCTACCGTTTTTCGTAAGTCGAATGGTCGTAAACTCTAGACATATCTGACCAATGCTTATCTCCAAGATAAATAGCATCACTTATCGTCTTATCCTCTCTTTTGCAGTCGCCCCGGCCCAGCTTGACATTCTGCGTCAAGACGTACGACCGCCTCTTCTTCCTGGTAGCCTCCAATGCGGTCGCCATGAGAATCTGGATGGACGTCATCGTGACGGCGACGGATGAGCACTGCCGCTATTGACGTTGCAGGCCAACTAAAACAAAAAGGAGAAAAAGCTGTTACTAATGTGAGGATCGGTCTGTTACTGGAGCTTTCCCTCTCCCTACAGGCTTCCGCCGGGCATTACAGATTTGCTACACTACAGGACCAAGAATATCTGGGATTGATTGATAGCCATCCATATTACAGTGTTTTTTACACTATTAACTTATTCTGTGGGTATTTTTGTGGGTTTTGCAAAATACATGTAAATACTGGTCGTACACTGTTGTCGATGCACTATTAAAATATATAAAGAAGTATGATTTTGTGGCCTTTCTGGAACATCGTGAAATTTAGGAATTGGTTGTCAAAAGTAGTGTATGGAATTTGTGTTTATAGGGACTATGTGTGTTATCTGACCACTATATGCTTCTGTATTGGGAGGTGAAACCAAAATTTTGTGCTAAAAAGCAATAAAATAATACAAACTATAGAGACCCGAAGTTCCCAAGGCAACACCTTTTTACTTCGTTTTTTTTTTTTTTTTTTTGCCCTGCATTTCGCAAGGTTTTCGGTTTTCGGGTACCCATTGTGGCACGATAAAATATTATGTCAACTCACTCTTAAGTTAGGCTCATGTAAAGTGAAACTGTTGACCTATGAGTGTTTAAAAAAAATGCAGGTTTCAATAATTCATGTATTTTTAAAAGGGTTCGGGGCACCCAATGCAAGTTGACAAAGTAAATGACATTTTGAATTGTTTTGCTAATATTCCAGCATACGTCGCACGAATAGATGAAACAATCACAGTGCACATCATTGAGGAAAAATATTTTAAATTGATTGCTCTTTGCGACAAATGTCTTTCCTTCAAACAGGAGAGTGGAGACTTTTCCTACGCACTGCTCGCCTGATGATTCGGAAAGTGGTGTGGGAAATGAGCTGTCTGTGTACCCATTGAAATCCCCCCCATTGCGACATTGCTTTCAGTTGATTTCAGAACGTCGCTTTCCAAATCACGTTTCCTGCGTTCTTCAAATATTTAAGATTAAAAGTCCCTTTTTGCCTCGAGGTGTCTGTTTGAATGTCAAGTGGAAGGTTTTTAGATTTGAATGGAATGAGAGACGAGTAGGACTTTGCAGTTATTTTTTTCTTTTAAGGTAAATAAACTTACAGCTTCCTCATTAAAGTTGAACAATGCCCTAAAGTGACACAACTACACGCGTGTTTCCACAAACGCTGATGGACTATATCAGTTGAGTTTGAAGACAAACTCAGGTCGAGCATCGCAGTTTGCAAGAATTGGTTTTAACGTGCCAAACGAGGAAATGACGCACGTCGCTGTGAAGTGTTTTCTACTTTGCTGTCTGCTTGAAGGTGAGTTTTTTTTCTGACCATCCAATAAAAATGAATGATTTACTTTCCCTTTTGTTTATTTTTCTCCTTTTGCCTTCAAAATGTTTAATAAAACCAAATAATAATTATCACCTCCACTTGTTTATTGCCATTTCCAATTTATGTAAATAAATTGATTACGAAAAGTGTGCAACAAAAAATTTTGCAGACCGTTTTTCATAAAGGGACAGTGTGTAATATTGGACCTCTAGATGCTGCTGTACGGTATCGTGCAGCCGAAAACGAATGCTACAAAGCACAAAGAAGAATCCAAGCTAGGTAGACTCAAAGTGACCAAAACATACGATTATACTTCATTTTTTTGCCCAGGTTTTTGGGTACCTGTAGCAACAAGATGGCCGACAATTATGTCAGCTCCCATTCGGTGAGGCTCATTTGATGTAAAATAAATGCTAATTTCTTGACCTACCAGTATTCAATAAAAGTTCATGTATTTTTTTCCCACTTTCAAATTAATATTTTTTTTTAAACAAATAAAATAAAATAAAAATTCTACCAGGACGTATTAAATAATTCAGACGCTCCGTTTTATTTCCACCTCACTTCCTTTCAACATTTTGAAATTCAAAATCATTAATAACAGATCTTATTAGCTTGGCTTATATTTTGGGAAAATGAGAACCATATACTTTTAATGATTATTCCATTTTTTAAAATGCAATGCAGGTTATAATGATGTATTAATAAACATGGATTTGAATCACCATGTCCCACAGTAATTGGAATAGTTTTATTTTTGTATAAAATAATTAATTTTCAAAATTTGTTCTTGGACAATGTTTAAAAACAAAAAGCGTATCACATTTTATTTCAATTTTGTACTTATATATTCGAATGAAGTTATAGAAAATTAATTTATTTTTGTTCACCCAATTTTCTTGTTAAAAGTAATGTACCATTTGGCGATTATCAATGTTAATGACAATAAAGACAATTCTATAACTCTACACCTGAAAAGTGGAGTTTGTCGTTTGAGGTGTTCTTAAACCCCTTAGATTTTTTTCCATCCTGCCTATCTGCTTTTATCTTACTTTTATCAGAGCTGTTCAGTGCGGAACATTAGATATGAGGAATGGGGGAGGGGTTAATGTGCGGGGAGTAACTGCATGCTCATCCCTACAGGTTTTTTTTTTAATTCTATTTGTGAGCGTAGAATGAAAATGGTGAAGGTAAAAAACACTTGCTTCAAGTAGAGTCCCAATGCAAATTCCAAGAAAGATGAAAAAAGTGCATCTAAGAAATGCACATACTTGCATGCGCATCACGAAGGAGCCGACTAAGGGAAGATTGTCACGACCGGAACATGCAGTAAACCCAAACGCGTAATGTTTCACACAATCCTTTATTGGGGAATCGAGGAATTCAGGCGCAGGGAAACAAACAACAGCGATCCGGTGCTCGCTGGGCAGGAGGAGCAGGAAGCCGTCGCCAACGAAGCGTGGTCGGAGAGCAGAAGCGATTCGGGCAGCCGGAACAGGAAAACGGAGTCAGGTAACCGGAGACGATCGGGAAGCCAGGGACAGATGAGCAGGAAACAGGAACGGGGAGCCAGAGTCAAAAAATGCTTGCCTCGCATGTGCGGAGGTTCACTCACAGACTGACAAGGAGTGAATGAGGTAGCTGTAGACGCACTGGGAGAACTGCCGGTGGACGAACCGACCAGTGAGTTGTGGGCTTATTCCACCCACACCAGCTATCAAGCCCAGGTTTAAATATGAGAATTTATTAGGAAACGAGAGGCAGCTCGGGCTAAACGAGTGAGCGCAAGTGAGAGCAATGGGCAAATAATGACAATGATACAAGCCAGAAAATGGGGCCAGAGTCCCAAAGTTCAAAATTCCATACAGCTCCTTGAAAAGCATTCACTGATGATGTCTTTTCATTCCTTACAGCGTCCTTTGTAATACAATAACGATTTTTGTTTCAGGCTTCCTGTGTCAGGAGTTTGCGGTTCTGTTGCCGCAATCCGTGCGCGGCGTGAGCGGGTCGTGTATTCACATACCTTGCGGGTTCACGGTGACTCCGGAACACGAGAGGAACTTGGACAGCAGCTGTGCCGCCCAATGGAGAGTTGGGTATTATTCCAGGACGGTTGTGTTTAACTCCAGATTCTCGAGGGGGGAGAGTGCGTTGCGAGGTCTCCTGCAGGGAAATCTCACTGGGAATTTGCAGGTAGGAAAAAGCAATCTCCTCCCCATCAATCTTCCCATCTCGGACAAATAAGATGACGATATGTAAGCAGTACTTCATCAAAACGCTGTCTAATATGTACGCTTTTCAAATTGGGTTAGGGTCGTAATAAATGTATAAATACTAAAAACATACATTACAATTTTAAGTTGGGACAGAGGTTTCATAAATGTGCCTATGAAAGTACTATAGCTCAACTGTGATGGTTTATAGCAGGGGTCGGGAACCTATGGCTCGCGAGCCATATATGGCTCTTTCTATGAGTAACTGTGGCTCAGAGACAAATTTGATTGCATGCAAAATTTCTCCATCTTGTTCAAAACTTGAGTCGTCTCTCCTATTCAAGTACACGCAATGACAAGCCAAAGCTAACTTACCAAGAATTACTTCGCAGTATATATAGGGTACGTTTTTCAATACAATTTACAGTCAAGGTGTCACACAAAAAAAAGGGGGAAAAAAAACTCGTTTTGGCTGTACAACGTTAAAGAATCATTTGTATAAAAGTTCACTATATATTCTGTATTCAGTGTTCAGATACCTTATGATGAATCCACAGAACTGTAAATACGCCAAAACACCGGAAGAGAACTTAGTCATTTGATTGGGTAAGTGGGAGGGATGGGTGGAGCTATGCAAAAAGTGCAAGCACTCCCTCCCATCTCTTGCCCTACGCCGTCTGTGCCAAAAGTGAGCTCATCAGGCTCCCTATTTGCAGAATGTTGTGACGTTTTTACACAATAACTGCTTGCATCTGGTTTTGAAACCAATATGTATGAAAAAAAGGGTCAAAAGGAGTTTAACCGATCTTGAGTAATTGCAAGAAAGAGACAAGTTTAAAGTGGTATGTTTGTTGATTTTGGGACAGGGGCTCTGGCATTATTCTCTTTTCAAAATTTTTATCAAATCATCAAAAATAAATGTGCTAAAGACTAAGCTTTTGTCCGGGGCGCGGGTTTAGCAATTTAGTAAATTGTCTCATAATATATGGTGTGGATCTTTCCCAAAATAAAATTAATATTTTTTGCTTTTATGGCTCTTTGAGTCAAAAAGGTTCCCGACCCCTGGTTTATAGTGATTTTAGGGAATTTGATTTGTAACTGCTAAGAAACATCACTGTCATGATCAGTTTCTTTAATGATGAATTCCTCCCATTTTTTTTCAAAATAAACCTTTAAATTAAAAATATATTGAAATCCCAAGTGGTTAATTGAGGTTATTTTAACCCTACTTCTAACAATTACATCCTGGTATTAACATGATGGTAATAGTAACAGCACACTAATAATATAACTTGCTCTTTATTAGAATCGCATATCAAACTGGTAAATAAAAAAAGAAAATTTTGGTTTCAAAAAGATTGGTGACCTGTAATATTGTATATTTCATCATTGAAATACTTACCCCGGCGCAGTTACCGTATTTTCTGCACTATAAGGCGCACATAAAATCTGATTTTTTTTTTTTTAAAAAGCTGACTATGCGCCTTATAATCCAGTGCGCCTTATATATGGATCAATATTGAATTGGAAGGTCTCGCAACTAAGAGAAGCAGCCACCGACTCAATTTTTCGCGTAGAAGAAGAAGTGCGCTGTGCATACTGGGAAATATTAAAAGAAGATTCTCTTTGATTTGTGCGTTTGTATAAAGACCCTGAAATGGCTCCTATTAAGAGACACGCTTACAACGCAGAGTTTAAACTCAAGGCAATCAGTCACCACGCAGTAGAACACGGAAATAGAGCAGCAGCGAGAGTTTAACATTAATGAATGGATGGTGCGGGAGTGGAGGAAACATGAGGATGAGCTGTTTACGTTTTGCATTTTACAGTTATTATGTTATTGCTTTATTGTCATTGTTTTGCACTTGTTATTGTTTTTGCACATTACGAGCGTCACTATATTGCGATTGCACTAACGTTTAATTTACCATAACAGTATCAGACGTTTTTTTGCGTGTTGAATAAACCGAGGAAAAGTAAAATGTTATGCCTTGCTGTTGTTCAATGATGTTAAAGATGTGTCACGAAAATGCTTTACCTCAGAGAAAATAATAAAACAGCTGTTTATTCATTTTGGGAGTGAATGGAGTTGTGGAAAGCTTGTTTGTTATCTATTAATAAAGTTTGACTGACCTATCTGACTGTTTTGTTGACATTCCCTTTAGCGCGGAACCATCTAATGGTTGCATAACGTAACTCTACTGTAGCCAAGTCAAGTCACATTTATTTATATTGCCCTTAATCACAAAAATGTCTCGAGGGACTGCACAGGATTACAATTACAAAATGGCACAATTACCTGATCTTAAACCAGCATGCACTTATAGCGCCTTATAATGCGGTGCGCCTTATGTATGGAAAAAGTTTTAAAATATATCATTCATTGAAGGTGCGCCTTATAACACGGTGCGCCTTATAGTGCGGAAAATACGGTATTTAGTTATTTTCCGCCTTCAACGTTTTTGCAAACATTTACTTCTAACCTTGGATCGGTGTTAAATTTAAAACTAGCGGTATAAAGATAGCTAGCTAGCTCCCAGGCTCACCTCTCATGTTAGCTTTCACATGCGCTACTACAGTAACGCTTTATTGTGAACCTAGAAATTAGCAACAATGAGACTATTTAACGCTAACTTGCTCTGAAAATGTGTGTTTTTGCATTATTGTGAGACTAAACGGTTTTAAAAACAGTTGGTTTCAAATACCTTACTGTCATTATTTGGTTATTTGAATTTCTATAGACTACAATCAAGTTTCTGAGACATCTTTCAGTGTTTTATTCTCTCTGATTTGTGTCAGGATAAGGACTGCAGCACCACCTTTGAGGAAGTGACAAGAGACAACAGTTACTATTATTACTTCAGATTGGAGTGCGACAGACTCAGATACAGCTTTGATGAAAGCGTCAGATTGGATATCGAAGGTCAGTTTCAAAGTCCGTCCAAGGTCATGTTTGGGTTTCAAGCCTCGATTCAGGTTTAACTCCAAAGTTAAGGTTATCAAGGTTTAACACCTGAAAAGTGATCAAACTGTTGTTTCAAATTTTCTTTTGTACAACACTAAAGCTTTAAACCGGGGGTGTCCAAACTACGGCCCGCGGGGCCAACTGCGGCCCGCAGGTCAGATTTGATTGGCCCGCAGCAAATTCTGAAAATGTAGTTGAATATGGCCCGCACATGGCACTTGAGCTAAACTCTGTTGCACTTCTCAGTTTTAACACTAGATGGAGCCAGTAACGGTAAAGTTGCTTCTCCACCCATGCATTTGAGATCCCTGAACTGGAAAACATTGGAATTGTGTTTTCTTTGCTTATTTAATGAACCTTCTTGTCATTCATTTGAACTGTCATTGAAATTCAAAGTGTATTACTTTCAGGGTTGGGTAGGGTTACTTGAGCTTGCTCCTGCACTATCATTATTTCATACATTTTATCAAATCATCTAACAGCGTGCAGCAAAATAAAATGCACTAAAAAATTAGCTTTTGTATGGATAGCGGGCTTGGCGGTTTTGCTGAATTTTGTCTCAAAACATAAATAGTTTGGCAAAATATTTAACTCTTATGGCTCTTAGAGTCAAAAGGTTTCCCAACCCCTTCACTAACTTTTCACGTGTTCTGGTTTGGCATTGTAGATTCAACACCACGGCTCGTTATCACCCCCAGTGTGGTTGAGAATGTGGAGGGTACTGCGCTGAACATCGAGTGCTTAGCACCGGGTACTTGCCCCCTGCTGCCGCCACTGTTGACGTGGACGCCGTTACTCGGCCTCGTCACCCAAGTGGAGGTGACGGCGGGGGTAACCACCCTAATGAGTTTCAACGCGACTTACCAACACAACGGACAACAGTTGACCTGCAGCGCCATCTACAGGAGGCAAGGAGGACGTACAGAGCTTCACTCAGAACGCACTTTGACTCTTCAAGTTTTGTGTAAGTATTGGCACGTACTGTAAGGCACATGGTTCACAAATTACTCACCGTAATTATTTGAGTATAACACGCACCCTTAATTTTTCATCAAAAATAAAAAATCTGTTTCACTTTATCTCAGCTTAAATTAAGTATTTGTCATGAACCGGAACAGGAGGAAAACCCAAATGCTTGACGTTTCTCACACAAGCCTTTTATTTTACGGGAAATGGGAAGTCATTCATGTTAGGCAGCAGTCTGGCGTGGAATGACAGGAAGCCAAAGGCCGACGAGACCGATACCAATTGCTCGAGCAGATATCGGACAGATGGAGCAATACCGGACAGGACGGGACAGACAGGATTGATATCAAAACTGAATATCGAAATTAAACAGGACAAACTAGATGGGAACGAAACTGGAGATCGATATTTAACAGGACAAAATAGACGGGAACAATACCGGACAGGAAAGACAGGCAGGGAACCGGACAGTCAAAACCCATGTCTTGCGGGGCAGAGGTTCGTTGACAGACTGACCAAGGGTGATTGAGAGCACTGAGCTTAAATAAACGGGAAGCCAATCTGTCAACGGGTCGAGGCTGGCGCCACATGGGCGGGGCTAATTGGGCGCCATGGCAACCGTGACAGTATTGTGTCTAAATTTTAGGAGGTTGGCTGGGATTTAAATATTTTATTGACAACACAAACTATGAACACAATACCAACATAAAATTTACATTGTTTTTATATAATTCATTTTAACGTCCGATTCATCATCAGATAAATCAGAAAGTTATTTCCCTTGTTGTGCTTTTATGCATCTATTTATACATTTCTGCACGACTTTCAGTGTTCATTTTACCTCTGAAAAGTGATGGGTCCCGGGGACTCGCATGCTCAAAAATCTATGGGTCCCCAAGATTTTGTGTTATCGAGGTTGAAATTGTAAATCGGCGACAAATATATAATATAAATCTATATTTTCCTTCAGTTTTAATCATCACACTTAATTGATTATACAAAGCAGTTATCACTTTATATTTTTCAGTTCACAAAAATATTGTACATTATACAAAGTAATATTGCTGAAATATTAGTCTATATATTCATGCAGTTTTAATCACTTCAGATTTTTCAGTTCATATATTCTATTCAAGGTCCAATTGTTTGGTAAGATGCATCTTCATAAGCTGGTGTTGTGTTGCTGCGTGCACTCATCACAGAACATGTAGCCTCCATTATCATCCTCCTCATAGTGTAACCAGGAATATAATTTAGTCCATTTTGGCAGTAAAGTCTTTTTTTTTGCTAGGAGTATTCTTTTGTTTATTTTCTTTCGTCGAATCGTTCGCTTCAACACACGTGTTTTCCTTGCCTGCGCGATCTTCTGAAGAATTTCTCCGCCGTTTTTTCGTGCCGGAATTATTGCCGTTGTTACCACTTTCTGTATTATGTTTCGACTTATTACTGACACTGAAGAAATTACCATTTTTTTTATTTGCACCTAATACCAACTGTTTTTTCGGGGGCATACTTCTCTTTTACTCAACAACCGCCACAACAATGACGTAATCTCGAAGCAACGAGATCTCGTTTGCCGAGATCAGCGTGCAGACGAAAACTCAAACCGCGAGACCAGATTAACAATGGCGGATCTGCCTGACGTAAAGTTTGGAGTGCGGTAAATCTTTGTTACTAAACAAAATAATCGGGGAATAATGACAATTTTGCGTCCAAAAAGTTGCGTCCCAGGGACGCACGTTGATTTGACACTATGCGTCCCCAGCAAAAATGATGCGTCTCGGACGCAGGGACGCGGGCAAATGAGAACACTGGACTTTGTTTTCTTCATTCTCTAACATTCGTCTCCGGTAACGTGACTAGAAATAGTGTGATGACGAGATAAAAGCGAATGCCTTTTCACTCGGCATCTATATCAGTAGTGGTTAGAGTTAGGCGCTCTCACCGCCGTGACCCAGGCTTGATTCCCATCGCATCTAATATTTTGCAATTGAGGTCAGCGATATGGTAGTACCATAAAAACCTGTATATAGCGCACACCCTTACCAAGCTATTTTCATAGGTAAAGAAAATAGCACATCATACACAAATAAATATGGTCTTTGAAAATACTACAATTTGACACTTAGGTTGCAGGAAACTAAAAATTGGGATCTTTATAAGGAGTTTATTTGGGGGTAATGTCGCAAAAAATATAGATTGTTTAAATCCTTTATTCATATAAAATTGTAAAACGAAATGGTATACAAAAAGATTTTTTTTTACATTAAATAAGAATATTTTTAAAGATGAGATGAGATGAGATGTAATCAAAATATGTTCTATTGCGTTATATACGTATATAAAATAGCAAAGTTATGTTTTCTGAATACAATTATTTTCCTGAGGTAAAATTGAAATGTGTGAATTTTGGATTGAATCTTTATTTAAAAATATCTACAAAACAATAGATTTGTTTGTGCTTTTTGTTGAACAAAAATGGTACGAAACAGTCAAACAACAATACAAAATTAAAAATATTCAAAAGGGCAATAAATGCTGCAGAAGTATGGCAAAAATTAAATGTATAAAAAAGAAAGAAATAATATTAATCATGACATATTGACCTCAACACCATGGGCGATCTTTCAGTATATTATACGTATATCATTTGTACATCAGGAATGTTTAAGTCAAGTCACATTTATTTGTATAGCCATAAATCACAAAATGTCTCAAAGGACTGCACAGGTTACAATGACAACCATCCAACCATTGTTATGTTTGAAGATTTAATCCAAATTTAAAAAATGAGTAAACTTTTTGAAAAGTAGGTTTTCATTTATGATATCTTCAGTGGATAAACAATTGTCTACACATGAGAAAAAGATGTATTGCTCTTTCATCGTTCTAGTTTTGTATGATAGGTCCAAATGTAATATGATCTGTGGATAGTCATAGATAGTAGATAATCATTCCTAAAAACATGGTTAAAGTACCGTACAAATTTCTTCACATTTTATTTCAAACAGCATATTCTGGTTTCCTGTCTGTTTGCTGTAGTTAAGTATCATTTTTGTTGAGAAAGCTTTACAAAATGTTCCTGTCGCACGCTTTGTATTGGCGAGTACATGATTGTGTAGCCGTGTTTGAGTGCGTATACTATGACGTAGAAACACGTGCAAAAGAAAACGTTACAAATGAGGAAATACAAGAGGAGGAAGTTGCGTACTGTACATTACTACATTAGAAGTCTTCATCGGTCCAAACAGACTTGCATAACAATGTCATGTAGTGAAACAGTGGCAAGTTATTGTGTACGAGGATGTCAATATTTGGAAATGGTCTTAGGTATGAGAAGCCGTTTAAGAAGGACATCCTGCTTGCTCTCACATATATCATACTCTCTCACATGCACAACTATATGCTCATATGGACAGTCATACCCATGCACAAACACTACTGTACACTCTCATACTAATTACTATAATCTCATACACACTATTGTACTATCTCACACATACTAGTAACCTCTCATACACATACCGTATTTTCCGCACTATAAGGCGCACCTAAAAGTCTTAATTTTTTTCAAAAGCTGACCATGCGCCTTATAATAAAGTGCACCTTATATATGGATCAATATTAGGTCGCAAAGTCTTGCAACTAATGCAAGTAGCCGCAGACTAGATTTCCCCTCGAACGCGAAGTAGTCCGCGGTGTATGCTGGGATTTATATACCGGCGTTTCATTGGCTAACCAATGTGTCAATCATCATTTGAATCGATCACTATTGGCTAGTTATTCGGAGGTAAAGGGGGCGGATCCTTTTTATCATTTACAGGCTCGCATAGGCTAAAGGGGCAAAACAAACCCTGCAATTGGCCGAAAAAGATGTGTCAATCATCAGTTGAATCGATCACTATTGGCTAAAGTTATTTGGAGGTAAAGGGGGCGGATCCTTTTTATCATTTACAGGCTTGCATAGGCTAAAGGGACAAAACAAAGCCTGCAATTGGCCGAAAAAGATGAATGTGAATAGCAAGTTCGGTTGTCTACGGCATAGAGGAAACATGTTTTACCATTCTGTATTTGTAAATATTTTACTCTCCTGGATTTACTACACTCACGGATATAAGAGGACCATGGTTGCACATTATTATTGAACACAACGACTTCGGTGAGCTACTCCGGCCATATATTTTCCCAGTATCTTGTTTCAAAGTGATAGATGTTTCTGTGATGGGTCTTTTTTAAATTAAACTCAATCCCAAGTGTTTATTGTCATATGCACAGTAAAGTTGCGAGCGAAAAAGAAAATAGAAACTAAGGAATGGTTGGCATTTCTTGAATCCCAAGACTTTAACCTTCCGAATGATATTTGAAACGATGCATTTGAGTGACATCGTACGGACACCGCATCCGCACGTGTCTACGACACGTATTTGCTTCTTTGAAGGCTTTCGGAACGTTAAGGGGGTAATACGTTTGACTGAACTATCTGACTGTTTTGTCGACATTCCCATTGTAGCGCCTTATAATCCGGTGCGCCTTATGTATGGAAGATATAGGACCAAAAACTATTTTTTGGGGGTGCGCCCTATAACCCAGTGCGCCCTATAGTGCGGAAAATACGGTACTTCTAAACTCTCACACAAACTACTATACTCTCATACACGTGTTACTATACTCTCATAAACACACTACTTTCTCACACATGCCACTATACTCTCGTACACACATGCTATATAATCATTCATATAATACTCTCAAACACACACTACTATACTCTTATACATATTACTATCCATCTATATCTATCTATACCTTTTTACAAATACAGTCATACTTATGCACAAACAGTACTATACTCTCTCATACACACTACTATACTCTCGTACACATTTTGCTATATTCTCATACACACTACTCTAACACACACACTACTATATTCTTATACATACTACTATGGTCTCATGCACACATTGCTATAATGCCACACACATACTACTATACTCTATCAGACATACAACTACACTGGGACCAACACCAGTTTGACGTCAAACTGTCCAATATATACAAAAAGATCAGTGTGCATCGCCATGGTTATCAAAAGTAAAACACTGAGCGGTAAGTGATCAGCACACGAGATGTAAAAAACTCCAACAGTAATAGCAATCTTAATAGCATGCGAGAAAGAATAGAAGTGTGTGTGAGAGAGTATAATAGTGCGTGTGGGGCAGCAGTGCAGTGTGTGCATGAGACCATAGTAATATGTAACAGAGTATAGTAGTGTGTGTGAGAGTAGTGTGTGTATGTGAATATAGCAAAATGTGTTTGAGAGTATAGTCAGGTGTATGAGAAAGTATAGTACTGTTTGTGCATGAGTATGACTGTATTTGTGTAAGGGTATAGTTGCCAATGTGAGAGAGTATGATGTTATGTATAATTTACTCCTCAAACGTCCTGTTATCCTTAGGGGCTGTAATCAAACACTAATTATTGAACAAACAGCATTCATTCCTGTTTATTTGTTGCATTTAGATGGGCCTAAAAACACATCAGTGAGCTTTACCACCCCTGTAACGGAGGGCACAACGGTATGGCTGACCTGCGACACCTACGCCAATCCTGCGCCCTATGCATATGCATGGTACCAAGTGGTGGCCGGTCAGGTGACTCAAGTGGGACAAAGGAAGCGATACACCGTCGTCGTAACGGAAAATGGGCCCAGTTTTTACTGCATGGTGCGGAACGCATTCGGAGAGCAGAATTCGTCCGTCACCACTTTTGATGTTCAATGTAAGTCCACTTTGTAGAGCTTTACAAGACTGTAATAAATTCATGTTTATCTTGTCAGTTTTATTGTTAATACTGAAGGTTGGTTGGTTGGATCCCTTAACCACTGGGGTATTAGCAGCACCAGTTCCTGTGGTGTGTACTGGGCCTGGTGGCCCCCATCCCTCTCAGGCCCACATGTTTCCACACATTCTACGACGAAAAAGAATTACGTTTCTTGTCATGATATCGATACATATAAGTATTTTCAATTTTTTTTTAACAATTTGGTTACAATATGCTCGAAAACAATACTAACAAGAGAATAAGTACGAAAGCCAAAGTCATGATTTATAGAACATGTACCGATTATACTCTGTTGTCCTTTCAATACGAACTGATAACATGCTAACAGTTGCTAAGCTAATCACTGAAGTTAAATTTAGACACTATGTTTACAGGTTGTGCGTTCACAGCAAATCAGTTCAATCAGATGGAAACTTAGTTCTAACGTTCTCATTTTGCAACACATCTTCACAAGGGTTACGCTTGAAAACACATGCTCCCCATACAAACAATTTGGGTTGTGGTAAAGCTGCCATTTTTTGATGTTGAAAAAAATTACTGTGTTTTCTGGACTACAGTACAGGCATACTTGAAAAAAAACCCAAAATGCAGGAAATTCGTAAGTGGCCCTTTAATTCGCTTGGCCTTGTAGACAGGAAATACGGTAAATAAAATTGGAAGTGCATAGTTACAATGAAATGCGTAGGGTAACAATGTATTAATTAATCAGGTTTATTTAGTAATGAACCAGATTTCCTAATGTTTATGTTCTATGAAAGAAAATAAACCTTTTTTCCAAACGCCATTTTAACTTTAGTTTTAACTTTGTGTCCCTTATATGAGAAATATATAACTCAAAGAAGAACATTTTGAGGGTGCGTCTTATAATCAAGTTCCAAAAATCTGGTAATTAAAAATTTTGTGTGTTTAATGTTGGCCTTGCTAGATCAATTATTTTAGCTCTTACTTCAACCCTAGAATTGATCCTTTCCCCAACAGGTCCACTGTAGCATTATACATTCATTTTATGTATTGCGTGATAATGTTTTATTTTTTGACAAACAAGAGGTTGGGCACTTTTACAACATCTGGTGGACCAAAGAGGACATCAGTCAAAAGAGTTATTAGCCCTATTAATGTTACCATCTTTTTTCACATTCATTTTTTAATAGACACCTTGAAACCTAAACTGGAAATATAACATTAGAAATCAATCACTAAAAGCGATGGAGGCTCATTCACTATTCCTAACCCAGCTTATGGCATTAGCGACCAGCAAACCTCAGTAGTCAGGTGCTAAGTTTTTTTTTTTTTCCTGTGTGAACAGTCCCACCCAAAGACACGATGGTGGTTGTGGAGCCACCTGACACCATCCTCGAGGGGACGCCAATAGTCCTACAATGCCAGAGCCGAGGTAATCCTCCCGTGTACAACTACAGTTGGTCTATCAATAATGGAGAGGACCTACAAATCGGGAATGTCCTGACCCTGGGCGCTGCCCAGCCCAGACACAGCGGCGAGTACCGCTGCAAGGCCAAGAACCTTCTGGGAGAAGAAACCTCAGCTGCCATCCAGCTGGATGTTCAATGTAAGTGAAACTTAAAATGATTTTTTACAAAACGGCAACACTCGCAAAGTGAAGATGTAGATATATGCCACAACTCTGACTCATACGACATGCAGTTAGTGGCCAACTTGACTTTAGCACAGTGGTTCTTAACCTAAATTCGATTGAACCCCAGGGGTTCGGTAAATCAATCTATGGGTTCGGTGGAGCTCCTGCCATGGAGGTCAACATACACCGACTCATCATGTCTGAAGTATACGCAATGACATGTCCCACTTTTGATTGATACTCTGCGCGAGACTCATATCCAACGAAGGTGAGACAACCGTTCACATTTGATGTTCAGGCAGCAGAAGTCAATGATGAATACCTTGACAAAATCATTAAAATTCAGCAGAACAGGTTCAACAGCAACTCTCTGGAACAACGCTGTAGTCTAAAAGTTTTGGTGTCAACAAATGGAAAAACATCCAGTTAGAACCAAGAAAGCCCAGAGGTTTTTACAAAACTCCATTTCGAGTATGCTGGACATTACAACAAAGAAAAGTAAGAGATGTTACCGTCAAAATCATGAGAACTGCTTTCTAAAAGACAACAGCAGAGGTCACACTGATTAAGATTTCAATAATTTGTGATTTCATAGAGTACATTGGTTTCATTCTGCACGGTTCAGTTTGTGCACCAGGAGAAAAACAATATGTCTTGAATCTGAAAAAAAAAACATACTTTATTTTACACTCAGAGCAACCAAACCACTCCAGTTTCATATGCGTTTTTAAATCAGGTTCGGTAAAAGCGCATATGAAACTAGGGTGGTTTGGTAAAGAACTGCTCTAACCGGAAATAGCTCGCCCTTTCGACCCACACGGCACTGATAAGCCCATCACTGTGTTTCAGATCCCCCGAAGAACACATCAGTATCGCCACCTGGCTCGATACTTGACGGGAGTTCTGTCACTTTAAAGTGTAACAGCCTTGCAAACCCTCCAGCCGCCGACATCATTTGGTACAAAGTTAGCGCTGGAAGAAAGACGCCCATTGGCGCTGGACCGGAAATCACTTTCAACGTCACCAAGCTGTCGACAGACACGTTTTTTTGCGAAAATGTCAACGTTCACGGCAGACAAGCAGCACAGCCGATCGCCATCGATGTCGCATGTGAGCACCAACTTTTTTTTTTAACAATGTTAAGACAAACATTTGTATCAGTCAGAATTAAACAAAGCAACTTTTGAGCAAATTACTTCCCTCATAACAGCTTCACCAGCCTAGCAACCAGAAATGTGGTAATTTATGTAATAACAAACCCAAAAAAAACTCTCAGAAAGCCATTCCTAAAGACATAGCACAGCAACGATTCACTTAACATTGAGGAAAAACACATTTACAGGTAGTCTCTTTTATAAGCCGGGGCCCAAGCCGAATTTTGGCCCTGGTGGGCCTGAAACATCAATAAGGACATTCGGGTCGGGCTTCTCTCTTGCTGACATTTTTTGGGGCTCAATATATGTTCATATGTTCTATTTTTCCTTGTGTTATTTCTTAGCATTATCTCTTGCATTCATATAGAAATCTTGAGCTTTAATAACCACAGACCTGGGTCGGTTCAGTGTGGATTTTTTAAGACCTGATCTTACCCCTGGTTTGAAGCACATATGCTTTGAAAAAAAGAAAAAGCCCCATAAAAAACTACACCTGACTAAAGCTGAGAAAATACTGCACAATATTGTTTAACATGAAGAAAAACTGGAGACCTTTACTACCCTCTCGCGACGGGAAGGATTTGAGTTGTATTTATTTTAAAAAAAAAATCATAACTTTTGATAGACGTGAGCTAGAGACCTGCTTTTTTAACATGCTCAGAATTTTACTGAGGGCTGCATTAACTCATCCAATGGGATAGATTCACCCCACAGGCCTTATGTTGGACATAGCCGTCCTAAACTGGCTACCCAGCAGGTTCTTACAAAATTGTATGGGAAACTGAAATTTATATAGCGCCTTATAAGTTTTTGTTTAAAAATTAACTCATAAAGCCACTTTAAACACTCAAATTTTAAATAGGTAGTCATGGTTTCTGATTAACAGCAACCGAAACTCTGAAAAAGACCAAGACTACCATGTTGGTCTCTTTTAAGTCTCCCCAGAGATTCTGACATCGTCCCACTGCCAGGACGTGTCGTCCCAGACCCGATGTTCCTGCGACAGCCAGGCCAATCCGCCGCCTTCCCTGTACTGGGAATTATCCGGACATCTCGTGAATCGCTCAGACCGGCTACCCATCAGTGAGCAGGCGCTTAACAGCACAACCCGGAGAAGTGTCATCTTTCTGCAGCGCCTGGATGGTCAAGAATTTATGTCCTCGCTGGTTTGCTTCAGTCTCAACCCATTCGGACTCGACAGCATTGCCTTTAACATGTCTTTTCCTGCCGCTCAAACAGGTCTTTTTTTTTTTTTTTTTTTTAAACAAAATTGATTTGATTATGAGTGAAATTAGCTGCAGGCTTAAATTCCGTTTGGGTTTTTTAGATGTGACAGTTCTGGTTGGTTCGGCAGTGGGGGTGATGGCCATGCTGATCTTGAGTCTCCTGCTGCTCTTGTACATTTGCAGGTGAGCAACTGTATCAGGCAAAATGTAAATGTATGAGCAAAATGTGAACATTAACTTTTGAATTAAATGTGAGTTGAATGCAGATTCGTTTTAAAAACACTAAATATCATTTGAATATGTTTAGGGCAGATAAAGTACAGAATACTAACATTTTTCATAATGTACTATGTAAACTGATTTAAAATGTATTTAGGCTGAACATGAAAAATAATAAATTATATTTGTAAAAGAATAGTCATGTTTATTTGTGACACCCTTAATCGCAAGGAGTCTCAAAGGGCTTTACAGACCACAGATCATTGCAAACCAGACTAATTGTATTTGCTTTAGTATTATTTCTTAGTCCTTATTTCTATTATTATAAATTCAATACTATTTCATATGTTTTAATTATTATTGTTATTGTTAATTATTTTTATCATTATAAATTAGGTATATTCTATAAAATATATTATTTTTTGTTATTACTACAAAAACATATAGGAAATAGATTATTTTAATTATTTATTATTTGTATTATAATACATAATATATCATTTCATGTTCATAACAAATATCATAAATTATGTATTGTTCTATACAAATATTATAATTGTTGTAAATTCTTTATTATTCTGTAAAAATAATATTTCATTACAAATAAAAAGAATGTATTGCTTTAATGTGTTAATTTTATTCTATTATTCCACATTCTTTATTATAAAACTATAAAATGTATTATTTATGTTACAAATTCTCTTATTTTATACAAATTCATAAAACATATTATTTTAGCTATTATTTGGGGGGTTATTGCAATCAGTTCCGTATTTTATAAACCTTTTCAATGCAATATTGTTGTAAGTTTATTTATTTTTTGTTAAATATTATTATGATATTATTGCATTATTATATATTTTAATAACAATTTTAGTGTTTTATTTTTATTGTTATTATAAATGATCTGCTACTTTATAAAATATATACAAATATCATAGAATATATAACATAGGCAATATAAGTAATGTCATGATAGAATAAGACAATATATTTAAAGTAATATATAAAATTCCATGTTATTGTAGAAAAATAAAAAACATTAGAGTATACAAGTTAAAGTGTTCAAAGTGTAAGCTGCTTCTCTTGCACCACTGTACAGTACTCATAACTATGATTATTTGTAAATTATGATCCTCACGATTCTTTTGCACTATTGTACGGTATACTTTTTCAGAGACTCCAACATTTACTACATACTTTTTTTTACTACATAAGTATTATTTATATATTTATGGAAACCGCAGACAGAAACTGCGGGTCAGACGTATCGACATTTTGTTTTGTATACATGTGTACAAAAGTGAAGTATAAAGCAGATTTATCTATCAATTGATCTATCTATTATGGGAAACACACACAATAATTCCATCTCAAAATGTTACAGTGTCATGAAAAAGTATACTAATAGGCTACTAAACTAATCAAACTAATATTAAAATAATAAAATGCTTTGAATGTTTTTAGTGGCTTTGTAATAAAGGCAGAATGCATGACATTTATTTAATGCACTACAAAAAACTGATTTTATCACAATATCCAAATTTTTTGAGGGAGTCCTGTAGTTTGACTCTAGCAGAATAGATTTCTTTAAATGAATAAGAATGTCAAGCACCTGCTATGTCAAATAATGTTGCTCATTTTTAAGGATTGTTTTTTTTCATTTTATAAAGAGAAACAAGTCATGTGTTGTGGAATTAGAAGTCCAGTTTAGAATGTAACAATTAATTTAATTCAGAACATACGCAATTTGAATTTCCAGAATGTTGAAATACTTTAAATGATAGTTACACTAAAGTCACAAGTGATGATAAAAATAAGGTCCTTAATGTTTTTGCTGGTTTTGCACTGCAGGAAAACCAAAGTCAACTTCCCACCCAATGAGGGACAAGCTGACAACGCCAGAGACGTTTTGGTCAACAATGAGGTGTGTTTACCATTAGACTAAAACTGGTCAACAGTAATCAATACTTGTTGAATGCATTGACTCAAAATCAATAGCATAAGGTAGGAGTGGCCAACCTGATCTTTGAGAGCCGCATTTCCTGCATGATTTGGAGGTTTCTCTTCTTCAACTCAGGTGATGCCAATTTTTAGCTTGCGTGGGAGCTCGATAATGGTCCAGATGATTGGAATCACCTGTATTGCAACAGAGAAACTCCAAAAACATGCAAGACATGCAGGCACCCGTGGCATAAGGTCACACAACTTGGCATACTGGCTAGTATATTAATATTTCCAAGCAGACCCAACCCTCTAATGTGTAATCCTTCAACCAGGACTGCAGACACAGTGCAACAGACTCGTTTCACACACGGATTCACTTGTTAATCAACATTTGTGTTTTAGTCCAACGTTTCCAACGCCATTTACGCCAACAGCGAAGATATGGCCAAGGGAGCAACAACTGATGACGAGCATCTGCACTACGCTCACGTCAACATGGTCAAATTGAAGGCGCGCGATCCGAACGAGATTCGAGGGCTGTCCTCCGTCACCAGTGAGTACGCGGAGATTAAACTGCGCGACGCTGAAAACGACAAAGGCAAAGAGATTCAATTGGACCCGGAACTGAAACCAGAAGACAAAGACGTGGTGGATGCTCAGGCAGGAGAGGAAGCGGCAGGTGAAGAGATTGTTGCATCAACAGAGTGAAAGCCAAGCTATTTATGATCGACAAATACCTTCTTTAAATACCAATAGATGTTTCCGAGGGTCACTTGAATTCTAAATCGGTCACAGCAAGCGAAGAAGATGAGATACAAATCGATCTGCAAACTTTGAGTCTGAAAAGGGTTTTGAAGACAACAAAAAAAGTTGAGGGTAATTTTAAAACATCCACCTGTGTTTTATGAAAATTGACCAGTTGTCATTGGATTCCAGCATTTTAGATGAAATTTTATACTCTGCGTCGTAAACTGTTTGATATACAAGCAAATCGGAAGCTAGGGCTCTTGTTGGTGATAGGAATGAGTGGAGAGGTGTTGGGAAAGGATAGTGGGATGTTTGGACGCGTTCTAAGGGATAGGCAGGGCACCTGTATGATGCGGCAGGGGTAAACCAGTGAAAGCTGTCGGTCCCTGCTGTTGAACAGAAGAGTGTGTTGTGTCACCCTGACCCGAGGGACATGGCCGCTTTCTTGTGTTCCGTTTCATCCCGAGGGACGAAAGTATGAACGACTTGGTGCCGAGGTGCTTAAGATTGTTTGGGTATTTGGGAGAGACCTTTCTTTTATCACTTTCATCTGTGATCGCTGGCAGCTATTGATAGACTTTTTGTCTAATTACTCTTTCCCATATTCATCAAAAGCACAATGATTTATCATTGATGCATATCCTTAGTGGTGCCCCTACGACCTAGGCGTTTTAGGGATCTGTGAATTCTGATACTGTATACCTAAAGTCACTCACTCTCAATGCTTGGAATCCAATATGGCAGTCGTTTAAAGTCACAAAAACCTTGGAAGCTTCTATAAAGCGGTCACATTTTGGAAACAGAGATAAAGCATGTTATCGCCTTCTTCATGCTTAAAATTTAGGCTTCGTGTGGAAGGCATTTCAAAACTGTTACCTTTGAAACCATTACCTTAACATTAAAAAGCTATATTCATTTATTTAAAATTTAGACATTTCCAGAAAAATATCCCAGCAACTAGTTAATAGTGAAATCACAACTCAACTAAATAAAACTGCTAAAGAATGAGACATAAAACTCCAAACCTACAAAGAGTGATTTTTTTAAATGTTATGTAATTTCTGTTATTTATTTTCTTTGTAGACAAGCAAAAAGTGTTGTAAAATCAGACTTAGCAGCATATTCAAATGTTTGTCTGAGCTTGCCAAGTTAGCTTTAAAACTTTAGACAAAACATATTCAAGCACAAAAAATACTGAAAGCAAAATATGAAAATTAAATATTTAAAGTTTTTATTTACAACTTACCTTATTACTTACTTATTAGTTACAATATTTGGCGTTTTCTTTTTACTCTTCCATTACCACTGTGTCATGCATACTTTTAAATAACAAGAAAAAGACTGTTCGGCGTACTTGCTGAAAGAAATATCACATAGATACAACCAGACAGCTAATGTTAAGCTAACGTGTGCATCTCTTTCGTGAAACGGTTATTAACCTATCACAGCCGCCATGTTTGTCCATACTCTTGTTGGTGGCACCACAGCGCCGTTTACTGGCCGTAAGGAAAATATCAGAAAAAAATATTTAAAGATTGAACGCTTGTTTTACAGCACTGTACTTATTTTCATTTTGTGAGCGTAGCTCAATAGAAATTAGCGCAAGGTATCGGATGAATGCTTTATCATTGTTATTCAAATCGTGATGAATGTGAATTCTGATTGACAAAGTAATTTTTGGACTAAAAGGTGGTACAATTTGTTTTCAGTCTCGTTTGAGGTCACACAATAAATCAATATCAAAGTTCCGGGTTTTCTTTTTATAAAAGATTAAATTTATTTTTAAGTTTGTATTTTTAAAAAATTGGGAACAGATTAACTTATAGTTGAGTTTTTGTTTTGTCCTGTCTCTGTATTTCTAATAAAAAGTACTTTAAAATGTGCAGTTTATTTTATTCTTTTTGGCCTTAGTATGCATACAACATATTTTTAATCCATAGATGTTGCTTTTTTATACTATACATAGTCATTTTTTAAAAATCATTTGGCTCGAGTCATTTTTATACTATAAATTAGGGGTCATCAATGTAGTGCCCGCGGTCACCAATGTTGCCCCCTAAAAACACCTGAATAATCCATTAACCGGCTATGGAAATTTCTTATATGTTGTGTTTTTTAGGAAATTTGGCTTCAAATCTGATCTAGCCTGTCGTACCTTCATGTATGTCATTGTGTTTGGGAGCCAACTACATACTTTATTCAGAATATATTATCAACATTATTTGGATGAAAATACATCCCTTATAGTTAATTATCTTTGATATTTCCTAATTCTGGTGTATTTCAAGGCATTTCCTGGGATTTTTCGCATTATTCTCGTAAGTAAACCTTTATGTTGATTGTTTTCACCACTACACCAGCTGGGGGCGTTAAAGCCCAAATCATTATTTTGCCTGCAAACCACTGATTGCAGGATCAAAGTCTGACTGCAGCTCCATGACTCTCGATGCTGACAGCAATTGCTGATATTGCACAACATTTGATCGGTTGGAAGACAAAAGTATTCATAAATGGAGTATCACACGAAGTTTAGGTCCAAATAATGTACACTGACATTGTGTCATCGAAAAAACACACGCCACAAGGGTTAAACCCTACTTGTAATAATATGTTAAAAACTGTCATGATTTGCCAATTGCTCTCACCTGCGCTTACTTATTTAGCCCCAGCTGCCACTCGTTTTCCAATTAGTTCTTTTATTTAAACACGTCATTCTCATTCACTCCTGGTCAGTCCGTCAGCAAACCTCCGCACATGCAAAGCAAGCATTTTTGAGTCTGGCTCCCTGTCCCTTTTTCCTGCTCATCTATCCCTGGCTTCCCGACCACGCTCCATTCTCCCGTCACGGCTGCCCGACCTGCTTCCGCCCTCCAACCACGCTCCGTTTTCCCGTCCCGGCTGCCCGACCTGCTTCCACTCTCCGACCACGCTTCGTTTGCGAGGGCTTCCTGCTCCTCTTGCCCAGTGAGCACCAGATTGCTGTTGTTTACCCGCGCCTGATTTCCTCTATTCTCCAATAAAGGATTGTGTGAGACGTTACGTGTTTGGGTCTACAGCCTGTTCTGGTCGTGACAAATGACAACATAGTAACAACCTTGCAATACCAGGGCAACTTGTTACTTTAGAAAAGCTTTGTGCGCTTATTCGTAAGATAAAAGTAGCTATAGACATTAAAAAGGTTTGTGACCACAGCTAAGAACTGTATAAATTATTTCGGATTATGCATCAATTAATGCAAGGCTACTACTACCGGTAGAACCCAGTGATGGCCAAAACGCACACACAAGCAGGCATTACATTTTCATATGGATTCTTGTACTCTTGTGGAGAATAGGAGTGTATCAAAGCTAATGGATTCATATTATAATTCCCACAAAATGTTCCTTTTTTATGCATTCTAATAATACATCTCATCACCATACTGATTCACAGCATTTTACTTTTAGAACACAGCTACCTATCATTTATTTCATTTGAATTTGTGACATGGGTGTTAAGGCCTCACTTTTATTAAAACAAGAAAAGGACAAGTTACATTGTTTTTTTACCTATTATTTCACTGACACTGCTACATTTCAGACTGAACTTGAACCGGAGCTTTGAGGTGGTACCTTTGAGTTAAAATCAGTGTGGTAACTGTCATGCTGAAAACAATGATTCCTGCCTGCCGAAGATACAGTGAAGGTTAAATCAAATTGAACTTTGGCACTGATAGCAAATCAGTGTGGAGAATGGTCAAATCCGTCATGCTAAAAGGATTGTAAACAAACTTGCCGCCATGGAAAATCCTCTGACAATAGAGTTGGAGGATGCATAGATCCCCATCTCATGAACACGAAAAACCAAAACCATGCCAAAACCGCATAACACCTACAAGCGTTTTCTGTGGTTGGTTTATTTGGTGAGTTTGTATTTTACATTACTTGGATTGCAGGTCAAGTTAACGTTTTGTGTTGGAAGTTACGAGTGAGTTGCTATTAGTCGTCCCCCTCACAGTTCAGAGTTCCCGGGTTCAATTACAGCCACCTGCCTCCTTGTGTGAAGTTTGCATGTTCTCCACATGCCCTGGGGCACTCCGGTTTTCTTCTACATTCCAAAAAGATGGCTAGGATCGGCCAAGAAAAAAAAAAGAATGAATGTGACTCTTCGAGGATATGTAAATGTTTCACATGACTCCACAGTGGATTTATGCTCAATATAATTATTTTTAATAATGTTGCTCCTCTGTAGCAAGGCCACAGGGGTTGATGAGATCCGCCCGGAGTTCATTAAGGCTGTCACGGTTGCTCCAGTATCTGGTATCGATCCTGTCTGTCCCGTCGTGTTCTGTATCTTGCTCGTGTATCCAGCATCAGTTATCGATGAAATGAAATGATCTGTATTTATACAGCGCTTTTCAAGTCAAGACTTCCCAAAGCGCTTTACAGAGTGCTTCACATTTCCCAATAGCGGCCGTGCAGCCATGTAAGGCGCTAACCTGCTTATTGGGGGTATTGGGGGTTCAGTGTCTTACCCAGGGACACTTCGACATGTAACACGGAGGAGCCGGGATTTGAACTGGGATCCCTTGATCCCAAGACGAGCGCTCTACCTCTGAGCCACTGCCGCCCGCACTGTCTCTTCTGTTTTGTCCTGTCCAGTATCTGCTCGTGTATCCTGTATCTGGTATCGATCCAGTCTGTCCTGTCCGGTTTTGATCTCGTCTGCCTCTGGCTTGCTGTTTTCCTGCGCCTGACTTCGCTGTCTCACTTCTTCTGCCCAGCGATCGCCGAATCACTGGCGTTTGTGTTCACTGGCACGACTGCCCCATTCCCGTAAGCTAAAGCTTGTGTAAAAATGTTACGCATCTGGGTCATCCATCTATTCGGGTTCTGAAAAAGGCTCTGGATGTTGTGGGTGTGTCATGGTTGACACGCCTCTTCAACATCGTGTGGACATCAGGGACAGTGACTCTGGATTGGCAGACTGGGGTGGTGGTACCCCTTTTCAAGAAGGGAGACCAGAGAGTGTGTTCCAAGTACAGAAGAATCACAATTCTCATCCTCCATGGTAAGGTCTATTCAGGGGTACTGGAGAGGAGAGTCCGCCAGGAATTTGAATCTCTGATTCAAGAGGAGCAGAGTGGTTTTCGTCCCGGCCGTGGAATACCTGACCAGCTCTACACACTCTACAGGGCCATTGGGGGTGCATGGGAGTTTGCCTATCAGGTCTACATGTGTTTTGTGGACTTGGAGAAGGCATTCGACCGTGTTCCTCGGGAAGCCCTGTGGGGGGTGCTTCGGGAGTATGGGGTACCGCACGTCTTATCCGGGCTGTGCCGTCCCTGTATGCCCGGTGCCAGAGTCTGAACCGCATTGCCGGCAGTAAGTAATTCGTTCCCAGTGGGAGTTGGACTCCGCCAGGGCTGCCCTGTCACAGATTCTGTTCATAACATTTATGGACAGTATTTTATAGGCACAGCCTTGGTGGGGATGGAGTCCGGTTTGGGGGCCTCAGCATTGCGTCACTGCTTTTTGCAGATTATGTGGTGCTGTTGGCTTCCTGAGGCCATGATCTTCAGCTCTCACTGAGTTAAAGCAGCCGGGATTATTATTCTAAATGTTAGAATTGCTTTTATTTTTTATTATTATCATTTAATACCAGGCCGTGAAAATATTGTCAGACAATGAACCAGTCCATGGTACAGAAAAGGTTGCAGACCACTGTGTTAAAATACCAATGAGAGCATTCACACCGACAGCCTCAAGTAATTGCTGTCGGCTTCGTCACTGGTGTCCTCGTCCCTCTTGAAAATCCAGGTAGGGTTGATGCTCACGTGAAAGTAGCTCACAAACATGGTTCTTGGTTGCACGTTGGTGCTGGTCAAACTCGTCTGGAAAAAAAAAACATTGTGTTGGTTGAAGCTTCCCCCAAAACCCAAAAATTAAAAACCTGTAATTACCTCTCTTAACGGGTTCTCTCTGTGAGGAGCATACGCAGAACGTTTTCTTTGCCTGCTCAAAGCATAGCATGTCCTCATAGTACGTCCTCATTGTACTTTTTGGGGGAAAATAAAACATGAATAGGTTGAGCTCTCACCTGCGTTTGGCGTGAAGAAAGGGGTTGGGGGATTTTTCCAAGGCCGTGTTGGATGCGGCCAGATACTAAACAGACGCAAAGTCAGGGTGAGGTTCATGAAACTGAAATAATTTAAGTAGACACATAGGATACAGCAACCCCACCTTAGTGGAATAAGATGTTTTTTGGACCCCTTTAGAGCATTTTCCCCACTATATGACATAATAAACAAATTATCTTTTGTGCCCAAAAAGGGATCAAATTCAAACTTTGCGGTGTCTTGTGTGAATGTTTAGTTACATCTCTAAAATATCTGCTATTGGTCATTATTGTCATTATTGCTTTTTCGGGGCACCTGCAAATGCCCCGTTGGCGCCAACAGCCCTGAGCGCTGATCAGCCCATTGACTCTCTTTAAACCCCCGGCTTCCAAGTGGAAGCCGTCAGACCGTCCTGCGAACCTACGCTTTTGCTAGGCAAGCACCGTATCCTCCGACAATCTCCTACTTTGTTTTCTCCCGCCTGTTACCTGTTGCCCACCTGTTTCTGTACCCGAGTCTGCCCTACTCTTCCGTCCCGGCCATCGACCTGTTTTGCCCTGTTTGCTGCTTGATACTTGTTGCCGACCTTTTTTCTGGACTCAATTACCGCCCTTGCTCCCCTGTGCCAGCCACCGACCAGCTTTCCTGCCACCCACGACAATCTTCGCTCAACGCGGAAGTAGCACTTCTGCATTCCTGCCATCAGCCACCCGTGTCCGACGATCATCAGCTCGTGGAAGCAAGCACTGCTCTCTATTTCAATAAAACTGAGTTTAACGAACGCTATTGGGTCCTGTCTCCGTTTCTGGCTTGTGACAATTATATAAAATACTGTTCTGCTTTTAATTTGCCTCAGTGCATAAAGAAAATCATTGGTGTCTGAATGATATTTAGTGATTAGTAGCATTATAGAGTTACTTGATGGGTAAAACTAAACTAATCTGTTATTATTAAAACAATAATGATTATTGTTATAACTTTTATGTGACTATTATTGTTATTATTATCAGTATTATTAGTATCCAATAATGTAATTGAGCAGAAGCCTTATACAGTCAATAGATGGGTAAAGCTAAGAGTTAAACTTGCTATTAATATTATTACAATTAACATGACTATTTTTGTTGTTTTTTCTTGAACGTTGTTTTTGTATTACTGGCACTATCATATTATGCCGACATTTCTTGTGTAAATACCATGTAAATTATAACTATAGCCTTATCCCCCTTGTTTTATAACCTTATCTTCTCTGTTCCTTTATCTTCTTGGCTCATACCTCACTGTGAATGTGTAAAACTGGAGTGTCATGCCCAATTTCGTTGTCACAATATGTTAACCCATTTTGTAACAATGACAATAAAGGTATATTCTATTCTATTCTATTCTATTATGCAAATTCATCACAATCTGGATCTATATTCATAAAAGGTAAGGTGAATAGATATGTTGGCGATGATAGTGAAAACCAAACAAAATCTAAATGATTTGGGATACGATCACATAGATAAACATATTAATAAGAACAACACATAACAGTCATGGTCTGCACATCTCATAGTTAGGGCTGACAAATAGGATCTTGATGCTGGATGCATCTGGCTCAAGCTCCCATGCTTTGTCTTTCACAACACTTAGCAATGGGTGGTTATGCTGCCAGGGGCAGACCTCCTATAGTAGCAGGTCCAAAGGTACTTGTATGATTGACAACACACTACACAAAACAGTCAGTTCTAACCATGAGCACCCAGGAAAATTATTGTTATTATAATAAATACTCGTATTACATATTATGCTCAAAAAGTATGGAAGCAGCACTGATGATAACGATAAACATGATGAATATGAAATTACAGTGCATCCACAGAACCATGTATATATGTTTATTCAGGAGGCTTTTTTTTAACATGTAAATACACAACAGATTTAGCGGTAGGACTCAATTATTAAAGAAGTCACAGAGTAAGATTTAATAAGCATATGCTTCTTCAAATTCCTTTTTCTGACATATATGTTAACATTGTTTTTGTTTTAAGACTCGTTTGGTTTTTATCATGTTCAAATAAAGTTTCTTTCATTAAAAAATGCTGATATGGTATTGTGAACTCTCTCCCACAATGCCTTTATGTTCATTTAGTTTAGATTCTCGTCTGCTTCGTAAAGCCTACTCGTTTCGGAGATACAATACTGTGTTTTTTGTATGTGTTGGGTCCTAAGGCTTTTAGTGATGCTTAAGGGAGAAGCAAAAACAAACGATGGAAATGAAGCTTGTGACTATCAAGAAAGACAAAAAAGGAACACACATCAATACCCTTGATTAGTTGCATGGCCATAACCAATCGCTGATTGGGACTGTTATCAAAAAAAGAGTTAGGCTATTTTCTAAAGATGTGACAATCATCAATGACAACCCCCAACAAAATACCAACAAAATTGATGAGCTGCTTTCATGTGGTTTGCTTTTGTAAGGTCTCTGACTGGCTCTGGCGGCCAGATTGGGTACTGCAGCTACCAGCAACCGACCAATCTAAGCAGCCAAATCCAATTTTTTTTTCAACCAGGCAGCGGCAAACCATTTTTGCTTGCTATTGTTTGAATGTAATTTTAAAACGTGTGTCACCGATCTGTGGGGCCACTTATAAGACAAAATTGAAAAACGTCCCATTGCCTCTCTGCAACCAAATAAGTTAAATGGTTACTAATCACTAATTATTTATTCATAAACCCTTTGCATCGCTGCTTGATTTGTAGTTTTTTTTCCCTTGTATATCTTTTCTGTCCCTGAATTAATCTTTCGAAGTATTTTGCTGTCAATGGTGGTGAGCAGGTCTGTAAAATGGAAAGATTTGAAAAGTCAACGACTCACCATTTCAGAGTGGCGGAGGTCATGCATACTGCAACTGGTTTTGTTCGCACAATGTAAGAGAAAAACAGGGAAACAGTCAAGAAATGCTTTAAATCTACCAGCGCCCTTTAGCGGAGAAAGACAGCATCTCACTTGATGTCCTCTTCCGTGAGGTTACTGGATTCCTTCAGTGATCCTATTGCCTTCTTACATTTTCTGGATGGTTTGAAAATAATACGTAAATACAGTGCCGGGAGAAAGTATTTAGCCTTTTCCTGAGTTTTGTGGTTTTTTGCATATTGATCACTCACAAAGTTCCAGATCATAAAAACAATTTTAATAATACACAGAGACAACCCAGGATAATACAAAATGCAGTTTTGAAATGTTGATTCTATTTATTAAGGCCCAAAGAAATCTAGGCCGAAGTGGCCCTATTTAAAAAAGTAATTGCCCCCCTTTGTTAAATCACAAATTAACTGTGACCAACCAGTTTTGGGAAATCTCAGTACAATTCCACAGGCCACACCCAAAATTGCTTACCACACCTATGTTGAATAAATAATTCATTTGAATTGAATCTTTTAGCCAAATTGAAGTAAGCTACAAAAATCCCGAGAAAGCAATTGACGTGCCACTGTTGCAAGAAATTCCAGAGGAAATTAGAAAAAGGTGATTGATACCTATCAGTTCGGAAAAGGTCACAAAGTCATTTCCAAGGCTGTAGGACTCCAGCAAACCACTGTCAGAGCCATTATCCACAAATAGAGAAAACTGGGAACAATGGCAAACCTTCCCAGGAATGGCGGACCACCTAAGATTACTCCAAGAGTGAAGAGTAAAGATCCTGAAGGAGCCGACCAGCCAAAGGCAATTACTTTTTTACATAGGTCCTGATAGATTTTTTGTGCCTTAATAAATTAAATCAACATTTCAAAACTGCATTTTGTATTTCATTGAGTTGTCGCTGTGTGATAATAAAATTGGTTTGATGATCTGAAACATTTGTGAGAGATTAAAATGCAAATATCACATAAATCAGAAAGGGGGCAAATACTTGTTCACAGCACTGTATCAATTACCCAAAACATTCGTCCTTGAAATATATTTCATCTTTAAATGCACAGTGATTTTAGTATTATAATAAAGCTACAATTCTGGTTAATTACGAGTAGCACAAAAAGACTTTGGAATCATGATTTGATATTCTATAAAAGTCACATATTGTTTGAAGGCTTACCTGAAAATCACGTAGATGACACAACACAGTAACAAAAGAAAAGCACAAAGCACAGGAAGGATGAACTTGCCAAAAAAGATTAAAAACCACTCTGTGGGGAAAACAGAAAGACTGTGAATTAAAAAGGCTTCCAATCAATAATACCGTTGAGAAAATATTCGGATACAAGTATTGAAAAAACTGCCAAATTGAATTAGGTCAATCTTATGACAGATAATTGAAACTGGAAAAAGATTAAAAAAATAAAGTGAAAGAATTATCCTTATCTTATTTAAAAAGCATTATTATACAGGGTTTGGTGCTGCTACTCAGTAAGTATCAGGCCTCTAAAGATGATTTCAGTATGGTAAATCACATAAGATGGCAGTATTGGCTTTGACCAGATCTTTGACCACACATCAAGGCAGCCCCCACTACCTTTTCCGGCCAATGAGTGTGCGTAGGTGGCCCCATGCAGCGATTAGGCGTACAGAAGCTATGTGGTGAGACTCGCAAGGCATGGACAAATGGGCAACAAAGCTTCAGCAAAGCTTTTTCCGTTTAAAAAATGATGACAAACTCCTATCTTCATTGTCTGATCAGAGAGGGATTATGTTTTGTGCACGTCCAAGGGAACGCAATCGCCAAGGTGACTAAAATTATGTGATCACTTCAACAGAAAAAAATAAGTTCTTAGAGAGTTCATGCAACATTCATGCATATAAGTTCAGTGTTCTTGCAATACATTTTGCAAGCTAAGTGTCCTTGTGTTTATGGAAAGCATTGCTTGGATATTGAAGTGAAATTTCAGCTTGAAATGCATCTATTCACCAAAGTAATTTTCTCAGAAATGTTCATGGTAACGAGCACTTTCAAGAAACTAAGCATTGTTCAACTGCTGTCTACTAAACAATGGTACGAGCTGGAAACATACTGCTTTCTAATGAAAGACGAGAGTTTTAGCTTTTTTTACATGTCCTATTTCTATATAGCTACAGAAATACATTTTCTGTAGGCATTTAAAAATAGCTGGCATTTAAGAGAAACATCTGGTATTTAACTAGTTAAAACAGTATCATGCATAATGCCCTGACTTAAAATATTTCTTCCACTGGATATTTAAATGGTCTTACTCAAATAATTATTTGAAGGATAATTTAGTCACTTTATTTCAAATGAAGTGCTGATCCTCCCACCTGTTCTGAATATCATGCTTCCTTCTTGGACTTTGTGAACAGCTAAAGGAGAAAAATATCAGGAATTCATTAATACACTGATAAACTAACCTCTTGAAAAAATTACATTTATAAAAAAACATACTGGTTTATTCATTTGTATAGAGTATTCCCTCGATTTCCACGGCTAGTATGTTCCATAATCATCTGCATTAATAGAATGTACGACAAGTAGGAACAAGATGGCTAGGTAGATCGCAAGATAAGTAGATAAATTCCTGGATAAATAGATTATGGAGAATCAAACGGATTGATTGTGCCCACGTGCACATCCAGTTTCCCTCATCTGGGATATGTTTATGCCGTAAAGCACTATGGGACTTGCAGTGCAGAGGAAAATGATGCATGGAAACTCCACATTATGTGCTTAACAACCGCTTTATGTGTATTGGTTGATTTCTTAAGGACATTTCCATGACACAGTTGTATCCATTCATTAATAGTAGATGCAACAGTTGTATCCATCAATTTATAGTTTAAGTATTTGCTTTTGTCAAGCCACATGGGAACTCAACTTGAGAAAACTTGGGAGGCAGGACTGGAGCATGCTTCCAAAGAAAGAGCAATGGATCCTGCCCTATTCTGTTTCCCGCATCGATCCCCGATCCCGGGCTACCCGACTTGTTCCGATCTCCAACTAAGCTCCGTCTCTCGTCCAGGCAGTCCGACTTCTTACGATTTCCGACCACTCTCTGTCTCCCGTCCCGGCTGCCCGACTTGATCTCTATCTCCGACCACGCTCCGTTCTCCCGTCCCGGCTGCCCAACTTATTCCGATTTCCGACCACGCTTCGTTCGCGAGGGCTTCCCGCTCTTCCTGCCACCAAATCGCTGTTTTTTTCCTCTCACCCTAACTTCCCCAATCCCTCAATGGTTAGCCGCGCGAAAAAGTTTTACGCTGCTCAAAACTTTAGTCCACGGGTAACCGCGGGCGGCACACGTGGTACACACGAGGTAATGACGCGGTTCAGACGCGGAACGACGTGCTACGGCCGTGGCCAAGACGTGGTTACACGCGGGTAGGACGCGAAATTTAAGCGGGTAATCGCGGGTGGAGCACGGTCATAGCACGTTTGTTCTGCGCCTGTATCGCGGTGTTATCACGTGCATTAGCGTGTGTAACGCGTGTAAGCACGGTCAAACGCGATGCAGCCGCGGTTACCCGCGATAAGGACGCGGAACAGCCGCCGGCGTCTGTTTCGCGGGCATACCACGGGTAAACAGCCGGTTTAGCCAATTTTGCACATTTTCCACCGCGTCTGCTTCACGGGCAGAAACTTCTGGCTGTTATTCAGCTGCGATACGCCCGTGAAAGGCTGTGTGACCATGCCTTTAGTAATGGAGTACTTTTACATAGTGCCAGTAGTGGACTCACTGCGGACCAGGATCTGGACTGGGAGTGACTTTGCTGAGCCCACTTCGTTAGAGGCCGTGCATCCGTAAAAACCGTCGTCGGCAGGCAAAGTGGACCTTAAGATTAAGGTTCGATTGTGGGACACGTTTCGGGAACTCGGTCCGGTCGACTTCCACCACACCACCGACTTGATGAGTGGGTGCGCCTTCGCGTCGCACCGCAGCCACACCATCGTTTTTTCGGCCACCACAAGGGAAGGATAAACTCTCACCACCACATCCTTGGGAGCATCTGACATAGAAAAAAAAAAAAATAGGGTTTTAGTTGACCAAAATGAATTATTATCCATCCATCCATCCATCCATCCATTATCTGCACCGCTTATCCTCAGTAGAATCGCGGGGTTGCTGGAGCCCATCCCAGCCATCTTCGGGCAGTGGGCAGGGCACACCCTGAACTGGTTGCCAGCCAATCGCAGGGCACACAGGGACAGACAATTCGCTCATTCACACCTAGGGACAATTTGGACCGGCTAATTAACCTGACATGCATGTTTTTGGAATGTGGGATGAAACCGGAGTGCCCGGAGGAAACCCACGCAAGCACGGCAAGAACATGCAAACTCCGACAGGAAGGTTGGTAGCTGGATTTGAACCCATGACCTCAGACCTGTGACGGGCTGCCCTTATTGAAATATAGTAAAATAAGAAATACCATATATTAAAAAAATCCTAAAAAATTTCAATGTTTACAATTTTTAAAATAAATTTACTGGTTTTAAAAAACAAACAAAACGAAAGATATCATACTTTCATTTAGGTTTAATTAAAATGAGAAATTGTTTTTAACAACACAAAGCTAGTTCTGAAAATTAGCATTAAAATGGTTTAAAAAAGAATTCTTAAAAATATGAATATTTTTCAGTCATTAGCTGCACCGCTTATCCTCAGTAGGGTCTCGGGGGTGAAACCTATCCCAGCTGTCTTCGGGCAGTGGGCAGGGGACACCCTGGACTGGTTGCCAGCCAGTCACAGGGCACACAGAGACCGACAACTCACTCGCTCATTTACACCTAGGGACGATTTGAACCGGCCAATTAACATGACATGCATTGTTTTGGAATGTGGGAGGAAACCGGAGTGCTTAGAGGAAACCCACGCAAGCACCGGGAGAACATGCAAACTCCACACAGGACGGCTTGTAACTGGATTTGAACCCATGACCTTAGAACTGTGCTGCGGACGCCCTAACCACTGCGCTGCTTTGCCTATGAATATTGTATTAAATATTATATATTTTTCAAATTGTTTTACTTGAACCAAGTATTTTATTAGAAACTAGCATTTAACTAGAACATTTATGAGTAAAAATGAATATTTTGCTAGTACGGTAAGTACGGGTGGACTTAAGTTGAGCAAGGTTGCAGGTCGCTTTACCTCAGTTTGAAAATTCTTTCTAATTGGCAATATGCATCAAAAAACGTGATACTCTTAAAATATAAAAAAAGATTCATAATACTACACTATGCACATTAAATGGTCTACATTTGTACTCATTATTGAAAACTCTGTTGCCATTTTTAAGAAATAAATCCCTGTGTTTTTTGACGCTGTGTTTTTTAGTAATTTTTCAAATTTAAAATCCAGAAGTAGTGCCGTATTTTCTGGACTATGAGGGTACATGAACAACATTTGTGATAATTTTTTAAAAATAAATTATGTGTTGCCATTTTTCAAAATAGTCTCTGTGTACATTGTGTTTCCAGTCATTTAGTCTTGGAGTTGTACCGTATTTTCTAGAGAGTAAAGCGCACCCAAATTGATCAGAATTGTGAACGTGCGCCTTATAATCTGGTCAATTTAAATGTTTTACCGTATGTGTGCAATTATTCATCAGTCGATGAATTTCATCTCTGACCACAAAACCGTAACAATGGTGGCAACGGCGATAGAACAAATAGCAACACTAGTTGCACCAAATCCTAACCACCAGGCTGTTAGTGACACGGAAAGTTGTTTACTATTGCATATGAAACCAGGATTGTTTTAGATCAGGGAATAGTGTAATTGTGGCCTGTGCAGTCCTCTAATATATTTTGTGATTAAGGGCTATACAAAAATGTGATTTGACTAGTCATTGCCAATAGTTTTGAATATTATAGCTTTTATGTTGTCATTTTTTACCATTTACTCGCCTCTTTCACAGGGAGTACTGTTTACAAGAATTTACTCCCGTCCGTCATGGCATCACGTGGTTATGGTCACGTGCAAGCAAGGGGTCAATAGTGCTGTAGATATGGTAATTCTTATGTCTTGTAATGCAGTCTCAAAGATGCGTCAACTCACATTCCACGTTAATGCGAAGCTCAGCCGGCTCTGAGTACATGTCGTCCAATTCGAAGGCAACGCACTTGTACAAGCCCATGTCCTCGGGGCGCACCAATAACACTTTGTAGTTTTCCTCGGTTGACAGATACTTGTCGTCTTTGGTCCATAAGAAGTGACTGGGCCATGGATCGCCTCTTGTCACCTCACACGTCAAAGTCATGGCCTCGCCCTCTCTAAATGTCGTGTGGGAATAAACGATGCGAACAGTTGGAGGGTCTAAAGAAAAGAAACAAGTGAATTAGGTTTTTTTCCCAATTGTACTATTGCAATACAGGAAATACAAGATGAAGTCTGCATGCTTGAGAACGTTCTCGTTGCTGCCCTGCAATTCCTGGACAAATTTCTACATATTGCTTTTGTTTTCTTTTATTGATGTTCACAATGTTTTGTGTACTGATACCCATTGCTAAATCTATTGCAACTTGGTCATCCTGAAAGGGGGATTACTAGTGGAGGCCCCTTCGCAAGGTGTCTTGTTTTCCTCGTGCTAAGGTTTTGAGTTTTTCCTTACCCGCACTTTGGTTTAAGATCAGGGGATGGTGTAATTGTAACCTGTGCAGTCCTTTGAGACATTTTGTGATTAAGGGCTTTACAAAGAAATGTGACTTGACTTGACGTAGTCACGAAGGTATGAAAGGTCACGTAGGTAGAATCTAAATCACAATTTTCTTCCTATATCTTGATCTCTTAGTGATCAAAATAATACAATGGTAATATTTAAAAAAAAAATCAAACTACTCCACCAATCCCGTCCTGTCCACCCCCCTATCACCTCTTCCAATAACTCAAGCTCACATGCCTTTCCATTTGCTTTCATTTACGTGCTGATAAAGACTTTAATATACCGCGCTTAAAACTCAGCATAACGAACCCACCTTGTTTTTGCCTTCATGCTCTGTAATTCTGGCCGATGTTTCTAGTGAATTAATTTTGCAATTCCGAGTCCTGAGTTTCATGTGTCGGATAGCTTTTCTTGTGCACTGAGAAGGTCTGGGCATTGCGCAATTGCGCATGCGTTCAGCTTAGAGGGTACGTTGCCCAGGTGGTATTAATTTCATCAATCAATCCATTATCTGCACCGCTTATCCTCAGTAGGGTGCTGGAGCCCATCCCAGCCATCTTAGAGCAGTGGGCAGGGGACACCCTGAACTGATTGCCAGCCAGTTGCAGGGCACACAGGGACAGCCAATTAACTCGCTCATTCACATCTAGGGACAATTTGGACCAGCCAATTAACCTGACATGCATGTTTTTGGAATGTGGGAGGAAACCGAAGTGCCCGGAGGAGACCCACACAAACACGGGGAGAACATGCAAACTCCATACAGTAAGATTCAATCTCATGACCATAGAACTGTGCCGTGGACGCGCTAACCACCCGGCCGCTGAGCTGCAGGCTATTATTTTCAATTTTGTATTTTTTGCATTGCCTTGAACAAAGTGTCCGTGACTTTTACTTTAAGTAAAATAACATCTAAAAACACAAAAATCAGGAAGGCGGCAAGTACTTTTTTACGACACTGTGTGCGGCCCCCGATTCCAAATAGTAGCCCACCCATGGTGTACAAGAAAGTCAACAGACTCACATTTGATATGGACGTTAAAACCGGTGCTACCGGCAGCCCCAAAATTGTTTTGGGCAATGCACGCATACGTTCCACTGTGCCGCACGGTGACGGACCGGATGGTTAGCTCTCCCGCTGTTACAGACATGGCTTGGCTGTCTAGGAGCCACGTAAATACGGGCGGCGGGTTTCCAGAGCCCACGCAAAGCAGTGTCATGTTGTCTCCTTCTTTGTAGTAACTGATGCCTTCAGGGAAGTGTATTTGGGCACTTTTGGGGGTGTCTGAAATTGGGTAAATAAAAAGAAAGACATTATGTTTTGTATGTGTCAAAATATTATGATTTCGATATTTTCCAGTACTAAATGGCAGTGGTTCTCAACTGATCTGACTTTGGGCCCACCATTACAAGATGCAAAAACAAAATGACCAGCAAGGACATTTGTAGAAGGACACCAGCAGCTTCTGTTTTCAGAAGGAAAAACTTGAAACTCTAGCATACAGCATTACCGTGTGTTATGCTGGGCAGTGCATGGCAGTGGATAGGAAAAACATACAGAGAGTAATCAACACTGCCCAAAAGATCATTGACTGCTCAATGCCCAGTCTAGAGGTACCGTAGCAGAGCCACTAACATTATTAAAAACCTTTCCGACCACGGCCATCGCCTATTTGACCTGTTGCCCCTCTGGTAAAAGGAGAAACATTGATGAGAGACATTACCACTGGAAACATTTTTTTTTTTTTTTTTTTGCTGTTGCTAAATGAAACCCTGAAAATATATACCATTGCATTTAACTGTGAAGATATATACTGTTGCGTGGAACTGTGAAAATCTGTACCCTGTGACCTATTTATTTTTTTGTTGCTGCTAAATGTTATTGCACTTCTTTCCAATGCACTATTATTACAATGCACTTTTTTTCTCATTCACAAATATTGCACTAATCCTATTATAATTTAGGTGAGCTTTTAAGCATTACTTTGTAAATTATTACAGTGGGGCAGAGGTTCGTTGACGGACTGACAAAGTGAGAGTGAGAACACTGAGCTTAAATAGAAGGGAAGCCAATCTGTCAACGAGCTGAAGCTGGCGCCACACGGGCAGGGACAATTGGAGGCCATGGTAACCGTGACAGTTTGTTGGAAATTTAGAAGGTGAACCTCGTGTGTTCTAAACAACATTTGGTTCCTAATGTGCTCTTAATGTGAACTAAAACCGAGCATATCTTGACCGAAAAAGTTTTTGCTTATAAAACGTGGTCAAAATTTAAGCACTTTTCGTAGAACTGTTAGTAACTACCTGACCTTGGTTTTCTCCTATTATTTGTCAAGGTTACACTGCTATCCATCCATCCATTATCTGCACCGCTTATCCTCAGTAGGCTCGGTTTGGTACTGGAGCCCATCCCAGCTATCTTCGGGCAGTGGGCAGGGGACACCCTGAACTGGTTGCTAGCCAGTCGTAGATAGAGACATACAACTCACTCGCTTATTCACACAACCGGCCAATTAATCTGACATCCATCCACACGCAGGTACGGGGAGAACATGCAAACTGCATACGAGGAGGTTGCATTAGCTAGACTTGAACCCTAAACCTCTGCGCCGTAGGACTGCGCGCTAACCACCCAGCTGCCGTGCTGCTGGTTACATTAAAATGTAGTAATTTTATCTACTTATGGTTTGTTTTGTCTTTTTTTAGCGTATTTAGTATGGAGTAATCCAAATATAATCAAGTCATAATATTGCAATACTAAGGTATTTGGATTAACCTAATGACTGTATCGAAAGTAACCCTCTCAATCCTGTCCATTGACAAAGCAAATGCTTTATTATTTTTTTTGCAACCTTAGCCCCTGAGCTAGTTATAATTTTGTGTGCTATAATCCGGAGCACCTGATATATGGAAGAGAAAATATAACATAAATCAATTTTTGGTGGGTGCACCTTGTAATCCGGTGGGTGCATCTTGTAGTGTGGAAAATACGGTACTTACAGTATATAGTGGAACTGACAAATTTCTTCAAATGTTTGTCGGTGTTGCCCTCCACCTGGCATCCGACCGCCTTGCCGTCATTCTCCCAATCTCCCTCAAGTATGGCGGTGAGCGTCTTGCCGAGATCTCGCTTATTGCTCAACTTGACGACCAGATCGTCATCCAAAAATTCCAGTTTGAAGGGACATTGGCTCCCAGTGTAGCAGGTCAGCGTCTTTTGTTGTTTTTCTTTAAGGATGGGGGGTTGTGAAAAGTTGAATAGACAGGGGTTGTCTGCAAAAATATTTTTTGGGGGGGAAATGAAAAAAAAAGTTTAAGGTTTGAAATACTGGTTTTAAAACAGAGGTCACTGCTTTAACCTAAGGTTAAGGGTAAATCTTTGGAATAGACGGATGCATTGGCTGAAAAGATTTGGCCAAGGGGCTGATCCAAGAGACCTTTCCAATTTTTTTATTTGTGAACAAATATACGTGTATATTTCTTTTTATATTTGTTTGTAATAACAAATTGGGTTTGAGAATGCCACAATAATAGGAAATAGTATTTTAGACACTAAATAGGATATTTAGTTTGGTAGTATTACTGTTGTTGTATTTTTTTTGTGTTTTTGTAGTATTTTTTCTGTCGGACTTTTGTAGTTATACAGTAATTTTACATTTGGAGTATTTTCTTAACAGTAATATTTGCAAAGTAGTATTTTTTTGTAGTATTATTATAGTATTATGTATTTGAGTGTTACTGTAGTTGAATTTTTCTAGTATTTTTTCTAGAAGTATTTTTTAAGTACGGTATTTCCATTGTCTTATGTCTGTAGTATATTTTTAGTATTTACATAGCGGCAATTCTGGTGTAATATTTATGCAGTAGTATTTTTGTATTGTAGTAATACTGTAGTGGTATTAGGTCCCTGATTTTAAGCACTAAATTTAAAAGCATTAAAATTGATATTTAGTTTTGTAGTAATATTGTAGAATTTTTATGGTATTTCTCGAGTAGTATTTTTGTTGTAGACCCACAGGGGAGAATGGGGACAAAGTTGGCACCAGAAAAAAATGTTTTAACTAGTAGTACTTTATTTAGTATTATATATATTATCATTATATTTGAACAATTTTTGTCTGGCGGGCAGGATTAAAAAATGCTGACGGTGGCCGCATATGGCCCACAGGCTTTAGTTTGCCCGCCCATGGTTTGAAGACTTTTATTAGATTAATAGTGTGGACAAACGAAGGCCTGTGGATCACTTCTGCCCGCCAAGTTTTTTTAATCCGTCCCTCCAAACAGAAATCGTAAAAAAAAAAATAATTAGAAAAAAAATGGTAATACTGTAATCTTTCACTATTTCGTGGACATAATTTGCTGACTCAGTGTATTGTGGGTTTAGAATTATCCCGCGGTTTATGGTCACCAATCTCAGCAATATGCGGCAAAGCACACTTTTGTTAGGCCTCATGGCTATTTTTTTTGCCGTTACTGTATTACCGCCTAACACAAACTGCACACTGGTGCGACCGCAATACAATATCCCCAAACCATTATTTCTGTGAGCAGGGATGTAGAAAGCACTTTTTTCTAATGAGCTTCTGTTCTAGCCTGCCTTAAATGAAATGCATGGTTAAGGCTGCGATCCATTATCCACATTTGACTATTGCTTAGAAGAGGTAGCCGAGAGAACAAATTATCTCTTCTTCCCGTTTTTAAACCTTAAATGAACAGCTCGCACGAGGCCATGATCCATTATCCCTGGTTGACTATTTCTGCAAGAAGGAGGCGGCAGAGCACATGTTAGTTTGCAGAATTTCACATATTGCGGGGCATCTTTTCTCCATTAAGTAGAATAAACTTGGTATTATAGTTTAGATAATGGTTAAAAAACCTACAACAAATATAAATTTGTTGTTGTTTTGTTGCCACTCTTTTCCACACTGACCGTTAATATGTCCAGTAAAAAGTTTTTTCATAAGGCCTCAATATGTACTGGGCTTAAATCCAGCTACAATCTTCTGAGCTAGCCCCATTGCATTTTGAGTTTTTCAGTGCATATTTTCAAAACTTGTCCTTAAAAAATGGACATCGGATATATTACTTGTCTTTTATCCTGATTGTGTCAAAACCAATTTGACAAAATGTCTTATTCATAAACAAATCTAAAATGAAATAAAACAGGTTCGTGTCCACGTATGCATGTATATTTATGAATAGATACAATTAAAAAAAAATTGATAGGCCTACATGATTTTTTTTCTTCCTTTATTGCCAATGTATATGATTCGAAATTCTGTATTGGCAAATACAAAAAGATCAAATCGTTTTTTCATTACTTGAAATTTTGTCAAGTCAATAGTTAAGTTGAAAAATAAAACACTTAAACTTAGTAATTTGTAATTCAATTTAGCATTTTCAAATGTGTGCCACGGTTTAGAAGTGGGGTGTTCATTTCAGAGCCACATGCTTTTAATTGAGAGAGATTGTTTCAAATTACAGTTTTTCACTAGAGTTAGGGTTTCAAATTAGGGTATTAAAATAATGGGGCTTTAAATTAGGGTGGTGTTTTTATATTAGGATTTTGCTTTTTTTTAAAAGCATGGTCACATTTTTTTCAAATTACAGTTTTACACTAGAGTTCGGGTTAATTTTAGGGTATAAAAATAAAGGGGTCTTAGAATATAGTTTTTCAAAGTCCGGCTTTAAATTAGGGTGGTATTTTTATATAAGGAGTTTTGCTTTTTTTTTTTTTTTTTGTGAAATCGAAATTATTATTTTTTTAATTCTACTGTGGAAACCATTTTTTGAAGTGAGATTTAGTTAAATTCAAACTTTAGTAGACACTCAAAATAAGGAGGTAAGACATCAATGGATTTTAAACTTGCAAGAAGGAGAGAAGTCCTCATTTAAGAGAATTGCACCCCGTCTTTAAGTCCTCCCTGGGCCTCCTCTTTTTATTAAACCTCCAAGGCTACAAAAAACAGATCAGCCCTGATAGCGAATATGATGTATTAGTCAAAACAACAGTGTGCAATAATCTTCGAGATAAGGAACTAGCATCCTGTGAAATCTCCTTTGCAGGTGTCCAATATTAAAAATAGATTCAACTTAGCAGGTTTCAAACTAAAGTTAGTGCTTCAAATGATAGTTTTAAGAAAAGGTGGAGTTGAGGGGTTATGTTTTAAAATAGGGTTGCAATTTTAAAGTAGGGTTTTGAAAAAGAGTTTAAAACGTGGGTGCAGAGTTTAGGAAAGAGGTTTCAGGTCGGGTCTCACAACTGAGTATCAGGGGTAAGATTTTTAAAAAGAAATGTGCTTTAAATTGGTGAAAGGCTTTCTAAAAAGTCTCAAACTTGTGTGCAGATATAATTTATAGCTTACCTTCCACATTGACATCTGTGAAAGCCTCTGCCCATGGTGAGTCCTGATCCACAGAAAACTGATATACAAAACTGTATTTTCCGCTGTCATTTTTATTTATGTCGCAAATCAAAACCATCAGTGAGGTTCCGGATCTCCATTGAGAAGGCGGCAACCCCTGGATTTCAGCACGTCCTATGTAGTCCGGGTCCACAGGCCAGCGAGCGGCATCAGAGCTAAGAAAGACGGTGCCGTTGATTGTCTTCTGCTCGGTGATCCAGGTCAGGTCTTTCATCCAAAGCCAGGAAATCGGCGGCGAATGGAGCTCGCGCTTGGATGTGAGGGTCAGTTCGATGCAGGAGCCCTCTTTGAGGGACGCATTTTGGGTCGTCAGTTCAAAAGGACTGTCCGAACACCTGCAAACTGGGGCAGAAAACATTCAACTTTTAGTAGAAAAGTGGAGGAGAGAGACAAAAATATTTTGGGAAGTTAATTTTTATAAATGTTTGTACTTTTTATTTCTATATGTTTTTATTATTCCTTTGTCCTTACATAATTTTTGTCATTATTTTTACCAAACCTTTTTTTCATTGTAGGCAAAGCAGAGATTTCCTAGCCTGTTGGCAGTTAAGGGGCCTGTCACACAGACATTTGCGGCTGAATCACGGCCAGAAATTTCTGCCTTTGGGGCGGACGCTATTGGACGCATTGAGATTGCCATTCAGACGAGATACAGCAGTGCTTGACACGAGGTCGGAAATTCGCGCGCGGGTGGCAGCGCGAATTAATTTTGCGCTGCTCATTTCTTCAGAGCGCGGGTACACACCCTTTCACGAGCGTATCAAGGATGAACCACGGCCAGATTATTCTGACCGTGAAGCAGATGCTGTTGGGCGCAGTAGGACGTCTTGAGACCGCTATATAGACGAGATACAGCAGTGCTTTACTCGCGGTCGGAAATTCACACGTGGTTGGCCGCACTCAAAACTTTTGAGCTGCTCAAAAGTTTGAGCACGTGTTAAACCGCGTGCCGCACACGTGGTCAACACGAGGTAATGACGCGGAAATGACGTGCTATGGTCGCGGCCAGGGCGCGGTTACACATGGGTAGGACGGGAAATTTCAGCGGGTAATAGTGGGTGGAGCATGGTAATAGCATGTTCTGTGCCTGTATCGTGGTGTTATTACGTGAAATTAGCGTGTTACGCGTGTGACAGTCTTTCGCCTTTCTCTGCGTATATACAGCGCGATTTGCCGAGCACAAGCACACGTCAGTTGTGCTGGAGACGTCAAGGGGGTGAACATGGATCCCCGTCAGCGTAGTGACCTCGTCTTAATCCATTTTTATTTCTTGACATTTCTTTTCAAGATAATAAAATAAAAATGATTCCATAGCTTGAAATCTTGATCTTCACGGGACTGTGTCTTTCTACAGCCCGGTGCATCCCTGCCGAGATTTGCATACCCTCGCTACTACAACCACTTTTACCTCGTTTTATCTCACTTTTAGGGAATGTAATGGCGAACATATAACCCAAACCACTTCGTCTTGCATTTATTGGGAATTTAATACAACTTAAACCATTCCGTCTTTGTTTTTGTTGTGAACGTAATCGAACGCAACACCCCCACCCCCACCCCCTCGCGTGAACGCTCATTCTGCTGCGCTTCCAACAAAAGCGATCGTATTCTATATAAAACGCTTATATAAAACAATAAAGTCAGCTAATTATAACAATTGGGAGATCCTAGTCTATATAACGCGTTTATTTAAACAATAAAGTGCGATCGTATTCTACAAAATGCGTTTGTTAACGCGGATGACAACAAAAGCGATCACAGCAGAATGTGCGTTCACGCGAGGGGGTGGGGGGGTGGTTGTGTTGCGTAGGAGTCGGATTTGGGCACAACACCGGCTCGGGAGCTTGTATACCCGTGGTCCACACGAGAAAATGACGCGATGAGGAAGCGGAACAGTCGCCGGCGTCTTTTTTCCGGCCATACCACATACGAACGGCGGGTTGTCAAATTTTGCGCATTTCCATCCCGGGCAACCACGGGCAAAAAAAAAAACGCAAAATTTTAGCCGTGATTCAGCCGCAAATGTCTGTGTGACAGGCCCCTTAATGTTGCATATCGCACTGCAAATTAAATCATTACCACACATTTTGCCATGTGGAGCTGCAAACACACAATTAAAGGTCCAGAAAAATACAGTATAATAAAACAAGATAAAAATATAATTAAAAAAACATAATAACTAATGATAATAAATTATTACATGCTTAGAAAAATAATACATTTCTTATTTAAGTATATATTTAACGATAGGTTTTTGCTCTGTTAGGCTGCAAGCACGCAATGAAAAGCCCAATTCAAACTTTATAAAAACGTAAAAAATTAGAAAAACTGTCAAGATGACTGATTTGGATCACCTGTGACCGCTCGTTTGGCGCCAGCCGCTGCTGGCTACCTGATTGTTTCCCTGTCCTTTTCAAGCCCAGTCCTTTCACTCGTCTGTTGTCAGTCTGTCAGCGAACCTCTGTCGTTACAAGGCAAGCATTTTGACCCTGACTCTCGCCTATCCCGTTTTTGCACCTGTTTTTCCACCTGTCTGTTCCTGATTTCTCTGTTTGTCTCCGGCTACGACCTGTTGTTTGACCCCGACCACGTTTTGCTCTCCTGTCCCGGCTATCAATCTATTTTTTTTCTGTCTTTGACACCACGATATCCCGCTCCGGAAGATCCACTTCCGCAATCGGAACACGTTCCGATTCTGTGAGCGGCTTGCTTCCCACGTCCAGCGAGCACCGGATCAAGGGCGCTGCCTTTCCTCGATAAACTTGTGAGAAACGTTACGCGATTGGGTCTAGACTTTGTTCTGGACAAAAAAACTATTTAACCAAGTGAGAAAACTCTGTTTAAACAAAGGAAAAATTACTCCAAACAAAACCCAAAACCATTTACTTGGAAAAGATTATTTTTTTCTTATTTCAGTGTTTTCAAATTTTTGTTTCAACTGGTCTATTTTGCCTTCTAGTACAACAAGCACACAATGAAAAGTCAGGTTAATTTTTAATATAGTGAAAATGTAAAAAATGAAAATTACATTAAAATGAAAGAATAAAGGAATGAATTAATAATAGAATAGATGAACGAATGAATGGCCTTCATCTTTATTATACAAGTATAACGGGCTTCTCCTTTGGGTGCTAGTAAAACAAGTTAAACATGTAAACATGTGCAGAAGGACAAACCCGTTAAAAAAACTATATATTAATGATATATAATAATTTTGTACAAGTAACAGTGCAGCTGTACAGAACATCATGCTTACGAACACCTCATAGTAAGAAAATTATTACTTAAGAAGAATAACATGATTTGCCGGTGCCCACAGCTACTTATTATTATGCATCTTATTTAGATGTATAATAATTCAATTGTTTGAACTGGCCATTGATACTAAAACTTCAGAGTAATATTAGGAAATAAATATACATTAGAAGAGTTTAGTAACTACCTGTCAGGAGATACATCATCACCAAGACAGTCAACCTGAAATCCTTCATTCTGCCACTGCACCAACACTTTCATCTGAAACAAATACACAATATACAAATTCAGCAACTGAAAAAAACCTAAGCATGTGAATTTCTATTTTTGTGAGCATTTTTTAAATTGAATAGTGATTACATTTTGCAAAGACTAATACATTGTTTTTCTTTACGCCAAAATGGAGAACTAAATGAACATCTTTTTGTATTTACAATTCAATTTGTAAAGTTTCATTTGTCATATTTCAAGCTTTGGTTTTCTAATATACAAATAACCCAAAAACAACAAGTTCCCTACGACTTCAGACCGGTTAATAAAGAAGAACTCATCTCATTTTTTTTTGCTTAGTTGATGATCTTGGTTTAAAGGAGATCAGGGATACATTGTTTGGGACGATCAAAAGACAGCATTAATCCTAGTAGGGGGGGGGGGGGGGGGGGTTTAAGGGTTATTGATCTATCTTCGTTATTCATTATCCATTATCCGTTATCGGTCAGTTCATAATACGCTACAAAGCCTAGGAGCCGGGACACTTACTCTCAGCCAAAAGGCCAAGCTAAGGTCCTAGCCCTAAAGCCTTGCTGCGATCATTGCGAAAGCACCGTTCCCGGAGGTACTGCAATACCGGGCCGTGAACCACCTTCATGATCATGGTATCTCCCCTGCCACAATCTCAAGCTCAACCCAGATGAGACTGTAGAACCACAGTTAATCCTAGTAGGGGGAACGTTGAATGATAAATCGTCATCATGTTTAGAAACTGGCCGGATCCGCAGAAGCTTTTTCTTCGATATGTGATGACTTGCAGCATTCATAAAGACATAGCTCATAGCGAACGAAGCTTTACAATCCTTTACTAAACAGTACACAGTGAAAAACAGCTTTGTTACATCATCAAAACATTGGACAGAGTGTCCGGTTTCAACTATATGGAATTATAAGACATCATTTAGTTACCAATGATTTGCCTTACTATTATCAGGAAAGATATTTAAGATAAATTGTCCCTGTTTTTGAAGCATTCTTTCAATTTTTTGAATCTGTGTGAATGTATGGGAACACAAAGTTAGAAAGATGATATTTTTAAAACCATTTACTGTCATGATTACCCAAGTGGAGTCACCTGGGGTAATCATGTGGCGCGCTGGAATGTGCTTCCTGATTGGTCAATGCTCCCCTTTTAAACGCGTTACGCGCAGAACTCCTTGTCGGAGGATTCACTTCTGTACCCCGTAAGACTCTCCCGATTACCTGCTTTCTTGTTTACCTGATTCTGCCTGCCTGCCTCCGATCCGACCTGCTTCCGTCTCAAGCTACGATCTCCTCTTCAGTCCCGGTAAACTCGACCTGCTTCCGTCCACGCTACGATCGTCTACGTCGTCCGAAGTTTCCCGCTAACCCTTGTGCTTACCCAAATAAAAGACTTGTAACGAACGCTCTGGGGTCCCCTGCTCTGTTCTGGTAATCCTCGTGACATTTACTGAACCTTTTAAGCAGTCCTTTAACACAGACACTTGTACAATATTTTCATATTTCCTTCTACCCGATCTTTGTTGTCACTTTTATAGGCTGTCACTTTTTTCTATATACTAAACTATTTTTATCAAAATACAGCACCATTTTTTTCTTTAATTGTTACTTCCTTCCATTTTGGACTTCCTTTCCATTTTCCCTAAAATTATATTTGATCAATTGCCATTTCTAATTCTTTAGATTTGTAATTCTTAATTATGAAGTGACCAGAAAACACTCTACTTAAAGTAACACCACATGTACTATCTCAGGCCCAAAAGAATGAAGCCCATAGTAATGAACCACTCAATGATTACATACTCATATGCATTACGCACCCTGCACGTCTCGTGATGTCAGGCACTTTTAACACCAGGAGCAGGCCAAAAAGTATGATGGTTATTTATTTTGTCATTTATTTTGCCGTTATTGTCGTGTATTTGTCATAAATGTTGTCATGTATGTGGTCATGTATTTTATTATCTATTTTGTCTTGTATTTTTAGTGTATATTGTCGTGTTTATACAGCACTTTAAGTTGCAATTTGTTGCCCGCAATGCGCTATACAAATCCATTTTGATTGATTTATTGATATAAGATAGTAATGGTTGTAAAATGAAAACTAAAAGGATGACCATTCATAACATCATAGCCTCTTTGACAGTAGAATACAAAGCTTCATCTTCCTCCTCTTCATTACAGTTAAATTTTGTCTTGTCCTCCTCCACTGGAATTTCCTCCTCTTCTTTGTCGTCATTATTCTCATCCGATTGGTCGCTAACCCCCTTTGTCTTTATCTCGGCATATTCGGTGACCTGACGATTGGCTGGCGCCTCCCCGATGTCATTTTTTCTAAATTCGGAAAAATTGATGATGGCGTAGTCCACTTCCGCTTTGAGAGTCGGCCCTTTGTTGACATTTTTGAGGCTGTGTTCCTAACAACAGAGGACATGAATAGTGAATTAAGTGCAACTTGGCCCTAAATGAAGTGGTGCTTGGGAAAATACATAACACACACATCTCTTTGTTTATGTTTTTTTAATTGTGAATTTTACTGTTGAAGAAGCAATGACGCTTCTTAATTGCTGTAATATAAAAATGTAATTCTGAAATCAACCTGATTATCAAGCAAGTCCCTAAGCACTACCTTGAAATTATCTTTTGACTATTCCAGGCAATTGTTTAATGTTATTTTTCTCTTTCATGTCTTTGTTACGTGTTTATCCTGGAGTGCCATGTCGGATATCATTGTAAACAATGTCCACTATGTTGTTATCACTAACTGGACAATTTTGATTTAAATTAAATAATAATAATAATAATAATTTCCTTTGTATTGTCATTCTTTGTAACAATGTACACAGAACGAAATGTCGATACACCTGACCCGTTGTAGCGAGCCGATGCAGCCGCAGCCAACAGAGGGCGCCGCCATTTTACCAATAACGTATGACTCGGCCGAGGCGCGAACCAGCGACCTCCCAGTCTCAAAGCGGGCACACTACCATCTAGGCTACTGAGATAACCATTGTTGTGTAAAAAGTACTGTACAAACAAAATATATACTTGCTGCTATTTCAAAAAGATGTATCTCTATTTTTTGAAACATTTTTCCATTGGAAACATTTTATTCACGAAAAAATAAACAATAAAAAAATGAGATACATTTTTACAATAGAAGTAATTATCTCTAAATTATAGGCTGAAACTAGCCACTAATAGAGAACATTCCTTACAAATCTACTTACTGAAATCATTTTTTTAGAATCACCATTAGATTCATAACTAACAAAAGATTTTGAAAAAAAATCTAACAGACTGTACAATGTAGAGCTGTTTAATGAGTATAAGGCCCAGGAAATAAAGTCAAATGTTAATGTTAGTTCCCGCTATTGGCTAGCTAATGCTCATTTTTAGACACTTAAATGAGATATGTTTGGATTTAACATTTAAAACATTTGATCCTCTTTGTGATAGGTGTCGGAAAAGAATTTCAGAGGCCAACCAACGTCAACTACTAGCATTAGCTGAACCAGAAGCCTATTGGCTAGTCATCAATTATCACTTGTGAGGAGTATGATTTTCAGATTTTGTTCTCTTAAACATCTAAATTAATGTGAATGTTTCATATTTAGTTGTGATTACTTCAGCAAGGCACAACTACATTGCCAAGTGCTGTAAGCACAGGGCACAGAAACATCTCTCTGGGTTAAAAATTTTATGCTAACTCACAATGCTAACAACCCGGGTTATATATACACGACGGGATCATCTTCCAGATCAACAACAACTCTTACAATTGCCGCGGGAATTGTCTAGTTTATATATACAATTACATTTACAATTAATTCAGTATATTCTTATTAGCCCCGGTTGTAAAAAAATGTAGTTAGTAGACAAATGAATACCTGTGGGTCCTCTGGGCTAGACAGCTCCAAATCCGAAAGCCCTGAACTCTTCTTTGCATTTCTGAAACTTGACACAGAAAAAAACCTTTTAAATGTCTCCATTAAAAGTAGAGTGTAAAAAAATTGATAATGATGTTTTACTTGCAGCATGTCCTGGACAACAAGAACACAATGGCTGACAGGATTGCGCCACATAAAAATGCAATAAAGACATCCAGGCGAAGTATGGTCATGATCTTTTTCATACCATGGTCTGAATTAAAGTAAGAGAAGAAGAGGTGGTTGTGAGAATGGCACCGAAGAAGCCAATATGTTATTATTGTAATAGTTTTTCATTTTGATTTTATGTATATTGTTATGAAATGAAAATAAATGTCAAGAAATAAAAATGGATTAAGACGAGGTCACTACGGTGACGGGGATCCATGTCCACCCCTTGACGTCTCGAGCACAACTGACGTGTGCTCGGCAAATCGCGCTGTATATACGTGGAGAAAGGCGTTTGACCGTCACACGCGTAACACGCTAATTTCACGTAATAACACCGCGATACAGGCGCAGAACATGCTATTACCATGCTCCACCCATGATTACCCGCTGAAATTTCCCGTCCTACCCATGTGTAACCACGCCCTGGCCGCGGCCAGAGCACGTCGTTCCGCGTCATTTCCGCGTCATTACCTCGTGTGCCGCCCGCGGTTAACACGTGCTCAAGGTTTTGAGCAGCTCAAAACTTTTTTGCGCGGCCAACCGCGTGTGAATTTCCGACCGCGAGTAAAGCACTGCTGTATCTCGTCTCGTCTCTATGGCGGTCTCAAAGCGTCTAACAGCGCCCAACAGCGTCTGCTTCACGGCCAGAAATTTCTGACCGTGGTTCAGCCTCGATACGCCCGTGAAAGGCTGTGTACCCACGCTCTAAAGAATTGAGAAACGCAAAACATTTGCTGTATCTCGTCTGTATGGCGATCTCAAAGCATCCAATAGCGTCCGCCTCACAGGCAGAAATTTCTGGCCGTGATTCAGCCGCAAACTGCTGTGTGACCGGCCCCTAAGAAGAAACAACAACAAAAGGGGCACAATACTGAAAGTCATAACAGAAATAGAAGAACAGAACAAGAATTTTATGGGAGAAAGTCTAGAATGTTTTCGGGCATCAAATGAGAATTCTTTACTGATCCAAAATATCAGATAATAAATTTGAATTATCTCCAACAAAAGTATTAAGTTTCTAAGACTATCAAATGTTACTTAAATAATTGTTGTTTTTTTCAGACACAAGTAACAGACAGTCATAAGTATCTGTGGGACATTAATAAAAATTGTAATTCTTACCGTCCTGATCTAATATTATTTGAACGTTTAATGTTTTCCTATTTTCGCCATCTTGATGCACACTGATGCACTCTACAGAAGAGATGTTGACATTGTCTGAAATCAGTGTGATGCTGCTGTTTATGCGCTCATTGGACTGGAGTGTGACAGATCTGCAGAGGGTCCGGTTCTCCAGAAACGGCCACGTGATGGCAGGTTGAGGGACCCCCTCACTGATGCACATGCAAGTTAACAGTGACCTCCGCAGCCAACATCCAGACCCGTTGAGAATACCCGAAAACCCTGAAAAGTGGAGCATTTGCATTAACTTTTTCAGTAAAGTATGTACATGTAGTATATTTTATAGTAAATAAATTTGTCAGAATCTTTAATATTGGACCTCCAAAGGAGATTGCATACGATTCCAGTTTATTTCATGTTCTTCAAGAACCCATGAAGTTACATGTGGGGTTTCACAAAGTTCAATCTTAGGCCCAGTGCTTTATAATCTGTATATGCTTCCCCTTGGAAGACATTGTCAATTTCCATAGTTAGACGGATGAGACCCAGCTCTATATTGTCGTATATCCTGATGACACAAGTCTTATAGATATCCTTTAAAAATGCATTTCAGATTTAGTTATGGATGGCGGAGAACTTCCTACAGCTCAATCAGGGCAAAACAAAAGTCTTAGTCATTGGTTGTGAAAGCCAGAGAGATACATTTTACCAAAACTACAAGATTTAAGACGATCAGATGTCATAAAAAAATCTCCATTTTATTCCATCCATCAATTATCTTCACCGCTTATCCTCAGCAGGGCCACGGGGGTGCTGGAGTCAATCCCAGCTGTCTTTGGGCAGTGGGCAGGGGACACTGGTTGCCAGCCAGTCGAAGGCCACATAGAGACAGACAACACGCTCATTCATACCTAGGGACAATTTGGACCAACCAATTAACCTAACATGCATGTTTTTGGAATGTGGGAGGAAACCCAAGTGCCAGGAGGAAATTCACACAAAGCATGGCAAGAAAATACAAACTCCGCACAGGAAGGCTGGTAGCTGGATTTGAACCCATGATCCCAAAACTGTCCCGCGAACGTACTAACAACTTAGCCCCAATTTTATTCCACATATCTAAAATATAGCTTGGGTTTTATCATCTCAAAAATCTAGCCAAAGTCCACCTTTCTCTTTCAGGCAAACATAGAGAGGCTAATGCATGCTTTTGTATCTTTTAGTTTAAATCATTGTAATGCCCTGCTTTCTCTCATCTTCCGAAAAAGTACATAGCCAGCTTGCAGCTACTACAAAGTTCGGCACCACGTGTGCCTATGGGGGCCGGAAGGAGGGATCACAATACACGCGTTTTAAAATTGTCGTTACCTTTAATGTCCTAGTCAAATCCTAACACAGGCACATTAGTTGATATTCTTAAGAGGAGGCTCAAGACCCACTTATTTTAATATGTCTTTTAACTGACATAGGTTTCATTTGTTTAATCACATTTGACTTTTTATTTTACAATTTCATGTTTTGTTCTGGAGTTGCTTTTTGTTCTATTTTTATATTTCAGTGTTTCCTTCTGCTGGTAGGGTTTGAGCAATGGCTGAAAATCATTAGGCCATCTGCTGCCTTCCTTATCAGTGTGGTTAAGCCCCCCTAGGGTCCATTCCTTACATGGTTATTCTGTACCTTGCCATAACCATATTTTATTTCTGTTACTATCTATTTTGTTAGATTTAATTGTATTTTAACCATTGTGTGTGTCATTTGAATTGATTTGATTATTTTGACTATTATCGAACCCTGTTGTTCATTGTTTGGACTATTATACACTGTCACCTTTAGGGTGTCACAAAAAATACTTATTTTGAATGATGAATGATAGAAAATTTATTTTATTATTTCTTTGTCTTTAAAGTAAATTTAGTCCATGTACTAGTCCATGCTACTGATGGTGTTTAACTACCAGCTTCTTTCATTTATTTTCATGTTATGGCGATTTGACTTCTATTTTATTTCCTGTTAGTGTGATATTGGAAGTAGAATTTAGTTGAACAAGATGATTATGGGACAATATGGTTCAGAACAAGACGACAATAGAGAATAAGTATTTTTGGCATAGCATAAGCTCCTTTTTGACACATACAGTAGGAAGATGTTAGTTTTCAATGCAGTAGCAAAATATGCTAGTTTTCGTTGTGCTCAATGCACATTGTTGCACTCAAACATTTTTTTATACATAAAGAGCTAAAGCAAATGTGCGTTAGACGCAGATTGTAATTTAAAAGCCATAATCCCTGTATACATTTTTTTTAAGAAGTACACAAATTAAAATGTTTAAAAAAACTTAAAAAATACATGCAAAACGTACAATTGGACAGTTATGTTATCTCTGTGACACCTCCTTGGAATCCCCCTTCTCCCACACCCCGCGCACACATTTGTTAGAACGACTGCCTCCATGCCAAGTGCTCATAACAAACACCCATATTATTCCGTAATATCATTTTAGTAATCATATTACTGTATGTTTTTATGTTGAATTTCTGTTTGAATGTGTATGTGGTGATCAAGAAGATGTGTTATACAGCTATTTAGTTTTCACTTGGATGCTTTTCAAAGGACGGGAGAAAACCAATTATTTTTTAATTATTTCAGATCGGGAAAATATGCTCGTTACACAGCCAATTTGAACTACGAGCGCGAACCTGGAATAAATGAATCTTGTGTGAAAACCACTGTATCCCGCTCTGTAAAAGCAAAAAGTGTTTGCTCACATGTCACTGTCACGTCCACATGCGTCAAAATTTGGGTCGCTTCGCAGGCATAGCGACCAGAGTGGGCCATCGTCACATTGGGGATGACGAGGGAGGCGCTTCCTAAGGTGGGCTTTTTCTGCGGCCCATGCCGCACATTTGTGTAGTTGGAATAAGGAATATTCCATTTTACGTGAGAAGGCGGGTTACTGTCACCGCTGCACAGAAGTCTCAGGGTGTCGCCTTCTTTTAAAGTCGTACGCCCGGAGATGGATGGAGGGTTCCAATCTAGGAGAAAAACAGATATTTTTACTTATCTAAATTATTTTTACTTGCACTGGAAGCAGAAGCCCTCCATCGTAAAGTGACAATAAAGCCCATTTGTTCATCAATTCAAAAACTGAAGGTGGAATACTGCGATGTCCAATACTACCACATTTTTACCTGCCAATGCCAAAACATTTTTACCTGCCAATGCCAAAACAACCAATAAATATATTTTTCCGATTCCATTTTTAGAAAAAAAATACTCAATACAATATTTATACAATATTTTACGAATTATTTTATAAAGTTACTTCCAATAATAATCTAAAGATACTTATGTTGTGCCACGCCCCGAGTTAAAAAACCTTGACCAGCACAGGTAGGGAGAGTTGCTATCAGTGCAGCGGCAGCTGCAGCTGCCTTGACAGACTGCTGGATGCGGGCCCGGGGCTGGAACGTTGACCATTGTGGTTTGTGGAAGCCAAGCCATGTATTTTTTGTACTCTCGTTTTAAAAGGTACTCCTTCTCGGGTATTAATCATCAATGTCGGTGCCTCTATCACAGGCATCAGACTCGACATGTCTCAGCTGTCAGAGGATGAGAGGATCCACCCTTGTATCTATTTTTCCCAATGCCTGAACACTGCAAATAAGAATTATGACGTCGGAACAAAGAGCTTCTAGCGGTCCACGAGGCTCTGCAGGAGTGGAGCAGCCATTTATCCTGTGGTCAGACCACGACAATCTGTCCTTCAGCAGGTCAGGAAAGAGGCCCTGTTCTTAAGCCGGTTCAAATTCACCCTCACCTACTCCCGGGCTTCAAAAACATCAGGGCGGATTCCCTCTCCCGTCAGTTTTCTCAGGATGGTGCTGACGTTCAGCAGAGTCAAGACACCATCCTTTCCCCAACCAGGCTGGTAGGTTTCGTCACCTGGAAAATTGAGTCTGTGGTGAGGCAGGCCCAGCCAGATCCAGGAGATGGGCCCCCAAACTGGCTGTTCATGCCTACTGCTGTCCGTCCTCAAGTGTTTGAGTGGGGTCACTCCAGCCTCTTTGCCTGCCATCCTGGTGAGTGTCAGACGCAGATTCCCATAGCCCATTCCTCAAGAAGACATCAGAGAAGTTTCTGGCTGCGCTCGAAATAAGGCCACTCATCGCCCTCCGGCACGCTTTCTGCATCCCCTGCCTGTACCTAGTCGGCCATGGTCCCACATAGCCCTGGACTTCGTCATTGGCCTTCCCGTATCCCAGGACTCTGGTACCATCCTGACAGTGGTTTAAAGGTTCTCTGAAGTAGTCCACTATGTTCCGCTTTTCAAACTCCCCTGCGCAGCAGAAACTGCAGATCTCAGTTCACCACCAGGGTGTGGCAAGCCTTTTGTAGAGAAATTGGGGCCACGGCCAGTCTCTCATCTGGTGTTCACCCCCAGTCCAACGGACAGGCAGAGAGGGCTAGCCAGGCTGTCAAGGGTGCCCTCCGCTGTGTCGCTTACAGAAACCCCTCCTCCTGAGCTACATGCCTGCCCTGGGTGGAGTAGTCAACACCATGAAGAGCTCTGCCACTGATATGACCCCATATCAATGTTCTCAGCCTCCTCTGTTTTCCCAACAGAAGCTGGAGATAGGAGTTCCATCCATCAGGGCACGGCGGTCACAGCACGTCTGGAAGACTGCCCGGGCTGCGCTGCTCCATGCTTCTGAGCGCAGTCAAAGCAGTTTCAACCGGCGAAGCGTGCCAGCTCCTGTTTACCTGCCAGGGCAGAAGGTATGGTTGTTGGCCAAGGACCTGCCTCTCCGGACCTCTCGGACCTCTATCCGTAAGATGAATCTGCGATATGTTGGGCAATACACTGTGGAGCACATCGTCAAACCCTTTAAATTAAGGTTTGTCCTCCCTCCTGCACATAAAGTTCATCCTGTAGTACATGTCTCGCAGCTTAAGCCGGTGGCCAGCAGATCCCTGTTTTGATTTGTACTCATGTTTTGTACTTAGATCTTTAGATTCCTTTCTTAATTATAGCATTTGCCTCCTGTTAAACCATTGCTTCTTTCCTTTGCTTCTGCGCTCCCTCCAATCCAAAAAACAGTGTCTCCAGCTCCCTGCTTGCCCCACTAACCTGCAGATTCATCAAGTCTTTCCTCTGATTCAGGTCTTCCACATCCACTCTTGAATAAATTCCGATAAACCTGTCCAGTGAAATCATGGTCTTTGAATCTGTTCCTTGGGTACCTGGCACAATTGGCTACTTATTCCGGTGAAACCCCAAAAACTTAAAAAAAAAAAAAAAAAAAATTATATATATATATATATATATATATATATATATATATATATATATATATATATATATATATATATATATATATATATATGTGTATATATATATATATATATATGCAACATCTAGTACTCACTTATCCCTAAAGAGTTCAAATGATTCTAAAGGGCTATTTTGATGACTGAGAGATTGTTTTCACTGGGATCTTAGTTTTATCCCAAGGATACTTGTTGTTAGAATAATGCAAGTTGTGTATATTTCTTCAAGTTAAAGATGTAAGTATGGAATTAAAGCACATCAACTACCACTTCATTTGAAATCCATTGTGTTTGGGTTTTAGGTAAGAAAAACAGGCAAATCCCACAATGCACACACACGACGATGTAATTAGTAGGTGTTACTCACAATTAACATGCAGCTTCATCGTTTTCTCCGTGGTCAGATTTAATTCCGAATAGGACACTTTGCATGTGGCGTGGCTGTTGTGGTGTTCGGCAGTAGCATTGAAGGTCCAGCTTGATTTGTATCTGTGAGCGGTCGGTGAAAAAATCTCCCTCCAGAAAGTCACGTTGTTGACGATGGCGTGTGTTTCGTTGCTTCTCGCTCGCTTCCACTCCCAGCTAAAGGTGGGGGCGGCCCCTGAGCAAATACCCGGGGCCACACAGATGAACGTCACTGTTTTACCGGCGGTTGCTATTGGGGTGAACAAGTTGGGCTTCTCCTTGAGTGCTGAAAAGAGAACACTACATGAATGAATGATTGGTTTTTATTGTCAATATATAAAAAAATCAAGATTGGAGGGCTTCACCTTTAGTGCAAAAGTAAGGTAACCAGATAAAATTTTGTAAAATGATAAAAATGTAAACAAAACAACAACAACACTATATCAATGATATATAATAAATATTTGTGAGTTCCTAAGGAATTATTCATGTAGCAACATTTACAGTGGCAGTAAGATAGGAAAATTACACAAATACGTTATGATCATGAACACGGAAGATCGGGTAACGTTTTTTGGTTGCCATTTACAATACTTATTTTATTTTGTTGTATACTTTTAAAATGTTTTTACTTTTTCCTATTTTTAGAACCCTAACAAGTAACACAAACATTTAGACTTGTGATTTTATTTTGTTTCTTTTTGATTTTTCAAATTTTTAGAATTCTAATGTGCAGTACCACTCGATCATTCATCTATTATTATTATTATTATTATTATATTGTAGCGTGTTGTTATATTTATTAATTTTTAGAATTCTAATGAGGAGTACCACTTAATCATTTCTCTTTTTAAAATATTATTGTTTAATAGTATTATTTTATTTCTAGAAATCTAACATGGATTATCAAAAATGTATGTATTTAATATGTTATTATTATTTTTTATTGTGTACTGGACTGTCTCAGAAAATTAGAATATTGTGATAAAGTTCTTTATTTTCTGTAATGCAATTAAAAAAACAAAAATGTCATACATTCTGGATTCATTACACATCAACTGAACTATTTCAAGCCTTTTATTATTTGAATATTGCTGAATTTGGCTTACAGCTTAAGAAAACTCAAAAATCCTATCTCAAAATATTAGAATATCATGAAAAAGTATACAAGTAGGCTATTCAACTAATCACCTGAATCATCTAATTAACTCGAAACACCTTGCGAGGGTTTCCTGAGCCTTAAAAACACTCAGCTTGGTTCAGTAAACTAAATCACAAGTATGGGGAAGACTGCTGTCCAGAGGACCATCATTGATACCCTCCATCAGGAGGGTAAGACACAAAAGGAAAATTCTCAAAGAGCAGGCTGTTCACAGAGTGCAGTTTCAAAGCATATCCACAAAAAGTCTGTTGGAAGGGAAAAATGTGGCCGGAAACGCTGCACAACCAAGAGAGATGACCGCAGCCTTAACAAAATTGTGACGAAGAGCCGCTTCCAGAATTTGGGGGAGCTTCAAAGACAGTGGGCTGAAGCTGGAGTCCAGGTATCAAAAGCCACAGTTCACAGACGTGTCCGGGAAATGGGCTACAATAGCCGTGTTCCCATGGTCAAGCCACTTCTGAACTCAAGACAACGGAAGAAGCGTCTGACTTGGGCTATGGAGAAGAAGCACTGGACAGTTGCAGAGTGGTCCAAAGTCCTCTTTTCAGACGAAAGCAAGTTTTGAATTTCATTTGGGAGTCAAGGCGCCAGAGTCTGGAGAAAGGCTGGAGAGGAGCAAAATCCAAGTTGCTTGAAATCCAGTGTGAAGTTCCCACAGTCAGCAATGGTTTGGGGAGCCATGTCAGCTGCTGGTGTTGGTCCACTGTGTTTCATCAAGTCCAGAGTAAATGCAACTGTGTACCAAGAGATTTTAGAGCACTACATGCTTCCATCTGCTGAAAAGCTCTATGGAGATGAGGATTTCATTTTCCAGCATGATCTGGCACCTGCCCACAGTGCCAAAACCACCAGTAACTGGTGCACTGACCATGGCATCACTGTCCTTGATTGGCCTGCTAATTCCCCTGACCTGAACCCCATCGAGAATTTGTGGGGTATAGTTAAGAAGAAGATGAAAGACACCAGACCTACAAATGCAAATGAGCTGAAGGCCGCTATCGAAGCATCCTGGGCATCAATAACACCTCAGCAATGCCACAGGCTGATTGCCTCCATGTCACGCCGGATTGATGCAGTAATTCGTGCAAAAGGATTCCCAACCAAGTACTGAGTGCATCAAAGGACATTTTCAAATGTTTGATTTAGTTTTGCTGTTATAAAATTATTTTTTTACTTGGTCTGAGGAAGTATTCTAATATTTTGAGATAGGATTTTTGAGTTTTCTTAAGCTGTAAGCCAAATTCAGCAATATTAAAATAATAAAAGGCTTGAAATAGTTCAGTTGATGTGTAATGAATCCAAATTGTATGACATTTTTGTTTTTTTAATTGCATTACAGAAAATAAAGAACTTTATCACAATATTCTAATTTTCTGAGACAGTCCAGTATATATTTATTCAACTTTCTAGAATCGTGAAGGAGTATCACTAAATTGTTTATTATTTTATTGTTATGTTATTTACTGAGTTTAAGTTATAATTTGTTTTATTTTTCGGGTTTATAGAATCTTAGCAAGGACCGCCACAAAATGATGTATTCATTTTAAATCATTAATACTATTTTAATTCTATTTTTGGAATCCTAACGAGCAGTGGCACAAATTTTCTGTGTGTTCCCTAACACACCATGGATGACACATGGAAGAAGGGCCATGACAGACTACAATAGGAAGTCATAACCACCCTCAGCTAATATACGAGGATCTAAACCACTTCTATGCCCGCTTTGTCAGGGACAACACTGACCCGGTCTTGTCCACTCTACCCTCAACCAACCTCACTCCAGTCCTGAGCACGCATGAAGTGAGATGCGCCTTCCACCATATTAACATTAGGAAAGCAGCCGGTCTAGATAAAATAGTGGGACGGGTGCTGAGAGATTGTGCTGCAGCTGGCTGACCTCTTCACTTCCATTTAGAAAAACTCGCTGTATTTCTCAGTGGTCCCTGCCTCCTTTGAATCAGCAATCATCGTTCCCGTCCCCAAACAGTCTCGCCTGTGGCTCTCACTTTTATACTTGCCAAATGCTTTGAGAGACTGGATATTAAACACATCGAAACTTCCTTACCACCCTTCCTTGACCCATACAGATTTGCATAAAGGGAGAACCAGTCAACTGAAGATGCCATTGCCACGGTGTTTCACAAACCTTAACAACCGGAACTCAAAACTGCCCTGTGCAATCGGACTGTGGATTCGAATGAATGACTAGATGCTCCAAACGAAGTTTCGTTGCTCTTTGACAATGACGATACATATTCCGAATCAGTATTATTTATTCATCCATTTTCTGCACCGTTTATCCTCACTAGGGTCGCGGGGTGCTGCAGCCCATCCTAGCTATCTTCGGGCAGTGGGCAGGGGACACCCTGAACTGGTTGCCAGGCAGTCGCAGGGCACACACAGATAGACAACTCACTCGCTCATTCACACCTAGAGACAGTTTGGAGCGGCCGATTGACCTGATATGAATGTTTTTGGAATGTGGGATGAAACCTGAGTGCAAACTCTGCACAGGATTTGATTCCATTGTCAGAACCAGAACAGATACAGGACCCAATCGTGTGACGTTCTCACACAAGCTTTTTATTTTATTGGAAATGGGGAGTCATGCACGTTAGGAAGCCGCTCTGGCGTGGAAGGACAGAATGCCAGAGACAGACAAGATCGATAACGAATCAGGGTAACAAAAATAAATAGGAGAAACTAGACGGGAACCAAAACTGGAGAAACTAACCAACAGGACAAGAATCAACAGAAAAACAAAACTGGAACCCGAAATCAAACAGAACAAAAATAAACAGGAACAATTCCGGACTGCAGATATCACAGGAAAACAGGACAGAACCCACATCTTGTGGGGCAGAAGTTCATTGACGGGCTGACACTGAAGCAAGAGAGCACTGAGCTTATATACACAGAAAGTCAATCTCTAAATGAGCTTCAGCTGCGCCACACGGGAAGGGCCAATTGGGCACCACGGCAACCGTGACACACACGAGCGTGTCCAAGTGGGCGCCATGGCAACCATGACATCCATGCCCTCAGAAGTGTGCTGCAGAAGCGTTAACCACTCATCCACCGTGCCGCCAAAGTTATGATCCCAATTTATAAATTTACATGTGAAAGCCCCTAATTGTCCCAGGTTTTGTGGACTGTATTGTGTCTAGAGAGTAAAAAGGACGAGGAGGAGAAATTGTAAAATATATTATATTCTGTGATTTAAACCATGTGATCATTTGTAAATTGACTGATAAATGAGTTATAATGTAAGACATGATGATGAAAAAAATGTGAGTTTGGTTCAAATTCACTGGCACCATCCAACTCTAGATTCAAAACCTAACCTAGGAAAACGGTTAATTTTAACACTGTTTCTATGCAAAATTAGCCAAGCAACTCACATGAAACGTTGATCATCACTCGGGTGTTGAAAGTGAATCCTTCAGACTTGTTCGCCAGCAAGCCATTAACCCTCAGCTGATAAGCTCCAGAATCCGAGGGCAGAAGGTTGTTTATTATGATGCTGCATTCCTTGTGACTCAGGTCGGGGTTCAGCATCTGAACTCGTCCCTGGAAGCTGTCAAGGACTTTGTTGCTGTTTTTGGAGTGGAAGATGATCTCGGAGTCGCTGCATCTACTTTTGCTGGTAGGGCACTTGAACCACACGATGCTCTGCGGTGTGAAGTGCAAGGCTGAGAAGGAGCACGGGATGGTGGCGCAGAGTCCCGTTTCAGCCTCGATCTGTCTTTTGCTCACGCTCATGCAGAAGCCCAACGTGCAGATGTTGTAGCCGTATGCTTCAAAATACATGTTGAGTGAGGCAAAACCTTAAGGTCAAACATGTAGAAGAATGGAAGTACAGTAGTTTCTACTCATAATGATTCATGGCCGTCAGGTATCTGGTATGAAAGATTCTTGAACTTATACATTCGAAACTAGAGTGGTTTTATTTTCCATCGTTTATTGGTCTTTTTTACGTTTTTTCAAGTGGCTTTTTTGGTCATTGTTTTCATAATTTTTGTTCATTTTTTTACTCCTACTTTTCATTACTTCTACATGCTTTTCAGCACTTTTTCATGCTTTTCGTTACTTTTTTGTCAGAGCCTGAACAGACGGTAGACCCAAACGCAAAACGTTTTCACACCAAGCTTTATTTACGGAAGTGTGGCAGTAATGCGCGGGAACACAAATGCCAGCGATTCGGCGATTGCTGGGCAGAAGAAGCAGGGCAGAGAAGTCAGGCGCAGGAAAACAGGAAGCCAGGGGCAGACGAGCAGGATACCGGACAGGACGGGACAGACGGGACAGACGGGATCGATACCGGATACAGGTGAGGACGGGACAGAAGGAATCGATACCGGATACAAGATACCGGATAGGACGGGACAGGCGGAATCGATACCGGATACAGTATACACGCGCAAGATACAGGTGAGGACGGGACAGACGGGATCGATACCGGATACAGGATACACAAGCAGGATACCGGACAGGACTGGACAGAGTCAAACTGCTTGCCTTGCAAGTGCAGAGGTTCGTTGACGGACTGACCAGGAGTGAATGAGAGCACTGAGTTTAAATAGGAGGGGAACCAGTCAGGCTTCGGCAACGGCTGGCGCCAAACGAGCAGGAACAGATGAGAGCAATGGTTTTGTACTTTTTATATGCTTTTCATTTTATTTGAAGGTAAAACTAAAGACATTTATAGAACATTGGAATGTTTTCATCTGAGCTTAACTTGTGCCTCAACCAGACTCTGTTTTCGTCGGCCCGCAGCTAAACTGAGTTTGCGACTCCTGTTGTACAGGTATGCAGCATCACAGTCAGTCGTTGCAAATGCAAATTAGGCAGTATTATAGTGAGACTAAACATTTTGCCTCACTAACATGATGCAGGCCCATAAAATAATAATAAAATAATATAATCACAACATAATAATAAAATGATATCTTGTTATTTATAACTGTATTTTGAACTCCTAGCCCATTGTGCTAATTAGTACCAAAATGTAGCTTTCAGCTTAAAAAAGGTTGGAAAACACCTACTATATAATATCAACTAGGGATGTTAAAGTACCTATACTAAGTTTGCAAAGTATCTCCACTTGAGATAATGGCAATTTTACGCACAATTAAGGGATAGGTAAACTGCCAATACATAAATCCAATAAAAGGGAAAAATCGTGTTTCGGGGATTTATCTTTTTGGCGATTGAATAAAAGTTTTTGAACTAATGGTATTGGTTAGTGGTATTAATTGCTACTCAATATTTGGGTATTGGTCTGAAAAAATGAGTTATTGAATATTTACTAATATTGTGACACATTAATTGGCTAGCAAACACATAAGTGACTGGTGTCATACCTGTGTAGACAATCACGTGGAGAAACAAAGCGGTCCAAGCGAGAAAGAACATCCTAAAAAGCAGACTTTTAGGACACCAACATGAAAACATGAAGATCTGCCATTTAATAACAAAAAGGCATAAAACTGATGAGAGTCAGGTTGGGAAAGTAGGACAATAAATACTCAATCGCAGTAAACTGTCATCCTAAAGAGCTACAATACATAAGCCAATGGTGTTTTGATTTTACTCTCTAAGATTTGGACTAAATCTCAAGTAAAAAAAAAAATCCTAGTTAACTTAAACATGAGTAATAACTGTTGCCATGCTGGAAGCAAGCAGAACATAAATTCTGAACATGTTTACACATTTAACAAAGTCTTAGCAATCTTTAAAATGGAGTTTACGTACCGCAATATGAGTAAGTCAAGCTTTTGTATCCAGAAGTGATTCTTCCCCTTCCAATATTCTTTTCTTCCCTCTTTGTGCAATAACAAATGTTTTCAGGAAGTTTCAACACAATACTAATCACGCTTTTTTCTGCTGCCACTGCAAACCCTTAACACTTGCATTAGAATGAAATACAACAGAAGTGTCTTTATCGTCATTGACAAAGACAGGATATCTTTTAATAAGCTGTTTTCAAGAAAAGGAGAAAAAAATAAGATTAGGATATATATTTACAAGGTAGTACTTGTAGACCGGCCTAAACTCTAAACGCATCTTAAAATAGAACACAGAAAATAGAGCTAAAACATTTAACCGCAACATTGTGCAGAAATAAGAATACATAATAAAATATAATTAGATGTTCTTTATACTGTACATAGGCAATCTTTTGTTTCAGAGTATTTTGTCAGTCCTAACTCTGAGCGTGTGAATAATAATATAATAATAAGTTTGAAGGGACCTGGAGCATCTGCCATTAGGCAGCAGATTAAAAACTGCTCTCTAGTGATTATTATATATACCGGAGCCATATCCCCCTAGTGGGGGGAGGCTAGAGTCAAGAACACATTCCTGACTCTTTCTGGGAGATTGATACAGAGGAGGGGATTCCCAGCCCCCCCAGTCAAACCCCCCAAATCCAACCCCTGATGTTGAGCGCCAAGCAGGGAGACAGTGAGTACCGATGTTGTACGTCTTAGGTATGACTCGGCCAAGGTTTGAACCAGCAACCTCCCAGTCTCTGAGTGGGCGCCCTACCCCCAAGGCCACCGAGCTAGTAATATTGTAGCATAAACAGTACAATAAACAATTGTAATATCTAAAAAGAATCTGTCGGATTTTTGAGTAAAACTATTTATCACTTTTTATAAAGACTTATGTGCTTTCACACACTCCTTGGCCATATTTCACTTCTGTTATTTTTGACAGCTTGCACTTTTATTGACCATCACTTCTGCTTTGTGACTTTTAGAGGACCACTCCAATACTGGTCAACAGATTATATAAATGAATATAAAAATACAAATGTAATAGTCATGTAAATGTAATGTAATAGTAAACATAAACCTAAAAATAAAAATGATGATTTCGTACTTCCCATTTTCACACTGATTTAGAGAAAAAAAGCATGTTACTGTTTAATTTACACCCTCAGATGGAAACAGACTCAATATTTTGGGTAACAGAACAGTAAGACAAAAAGATAAACCTGGACTATAATGAAGAACGCAATATACATTTAAAAAGAATCCCAATACAAAAACTTACATTTTCGAGTCGTCTTCGGCAAAATGAGACGCTTTGTTAATTTTTCTGAGCACTACGTGTACTCGATGCTAATATTAGCATGTAGCTATCCCAATTGAAATGCATTTACAATACTTTAGTGAGACAACTCGTATTTCTTAAACACGGTCTTTTTAATGTATAATAATGTCATTTTATCATGGTTACTTGTCAAAACAACTAATTTTATTGTTATCGCGTTTAATTAATGACATTTTATTCGTTTATTTTTTACCTTGGAGGCGCTGATAAGACAACTTCTTTCACGAGGTCTGACTGTTCCTACGTGTTTTCTCGGTTTTTGGATAGAAATGTGTGATCTATATTGTCCTGTTGAGTGAGTGGTATATGGGTTATGGGATTTAGAAATTAGTTTGGATTCATAAAAAAGAAAACTTTAATTTCAAAGTAGCATAAATTGTATTTTAACGTTCCCCTCAAAAGACAAATCAGACATTTTCACTTTTTCATAAACGTCCGTGTATTGCATATAAAAACAGCTTGTCCATTTCAGTCTAACGTTGCTCTCTATTGGCATAAAATTGATACTGCAGCGAAAAATAGACGCTCAAAAATGACTTCAAATGCATCTTTTTAGTTCCCGTATTTTAAAGTATAATTAAAGAGTACAGTAATTGATAGCGGCAGGTCCACTTCTCAATCATTTGAACCCACGTTGTGCAAAGGGAATGTGGAAATGTCGCTTTCTGTCGGCTTAAGTTTGGTACCATACCCAAGAAATTATGTTTGAAAATATCTACATAAGCACCTTTTGATTCCTGTATTAAAAATATATTTTTAAGAGTATTCTTGAAAAAATTGATAGTGGTAGGCCCACTTCTCACTCTTTTATACCTGCAACGCGCAAAGGAAATGTCTAAAAACATACCGTACATATGTTGTGTGTTCAGGTAGCCACAGTGGAAAAGAATGCTTCACTGAATAATCGGTTTGAAGAGGTTGTTTCCTTGGTGCTGTTCGGTGCAAGGATTGGTGCAAAACTAAAAAGGTAAGACACTGAAGAACTCCTAAGTAAAGATAGTTTAATAGCCAGGGTTGGTCCTGTTTTGAGTGAATATAATGCGTTGGTATTAAGGTGGGCTACTGGTTAGTTCTGTATGTCTGCCTCACAGCTCAATTCCAGCTACCACTTTCCCTGGGTGGAGATTGCATATTTCTCCCAAACCTAAGTAGGTTTTCTCCTTTTTCCTCCCTGATTTCCCTTCACAAACTAAAAATATGCATGGCAGGTCGTTTGGCATGTTTTAATTGACCATCGTGAGGCAAGCAACCGAAAAATTAATTATATTGTGTTTAAATGCAAGAAGACGACCGATTGACTGCTGGGGTACCCCTTTAATTTGTAAACAGGTCATAAATACACAACATGTAGTACTTTGTTTCAAATTAACGGAAGCGAGGTCAATAACTGCAATGTTTGGTGCAATACTTATACTGACATCCCACATCTTATCAAAATGCATACGCATTAATCTGTTATTGACACATGGTTATCAAATTAGGCTATTAGCTTAGCATTTATATATATTTTTTATCACTGTATTTCAAATATCTCTGACTATACAAACACAAACATCAGATGCAACATTGTGAGAATATCCACACAAACACCACCCCCATAATTGTTCTCAAAAAGCTATCAACCTTTCATCAGAATTTGTGTACACAAACAGGCTCACATACACACACATTGTCAATACGGGATAACACTCTAAAAGTGTGTTTTGTTGCGCATTTTTGTTTTTAATCAGCTGTAGAGCCGTGCGTTAGAGACAGTTCAGTGAAATTCTAAAGGAACGACTCGCCTTTAAATCTCACAGATATTGTTACATGTTTGTAGAGGCTCTTAAAGGAGACGGCGACCATTTTGTTTACTGTACACGTTAAATACAATAGAAATACTGATGTGAGGTTACATCTTCATTAACTTGATCCAGAAAAAAAAAACAATCGGGGTGTTCCGATATGATCAAAAAAAAAAAAAAAAAAATTGTCGAATTTCATCTAAAAATCTCAGATATTGGCATTAACCTGCAAAAAATATTTAGTAGCTTGATGCAATGGCACTTGATAAACTAAAATATATTGTAGAGCAGAAAGACTACAATTCTGGACGACAATGTTAACTCGAATCAACCAGAGTAAAGATTATCATTCAGACTTAACGTTGTGCAGAATTTCGGTTTAAGGAAAACAATTAGACAAATAATGTATAATTTACCTTGATATATCAGAAAATATGGCTGCATTTTTGGTATCATATCGGATGTGGAAAAACATCAATATTGAAACACCCCCAAGTAAATAACAGCGCTAAAGAACGCTGCATAGGTCATAAAAATTGGTGGTTTCCTTTTTTTCCAAGGAGAAACAGCCACAGAATGACCATTTTTGTCTTGTGACATAAAGAATGACCAAAAAAAAAAGAATAATACAGTGTACCCTTCCACTCATGCCTTGACTGGCAGCAGACACAGTGACATTGACGCAAATAAAATGTGTAGAACAACAATGGGATGGACGAAGGGTGTAACGGTAAGGTTAAGAAAACAAATATAATTCATTTTTGTTCTGGTGATGCAAGTCAATTTTTTATAGAAATTGGGCATCAGTAGGGGCATCTGGGCGGCGCAGTGGTTAGCGCGTGTGCGGCACAGTTGTGAGGTCATGAGATCAAACCTCCTGTGTGGATTTTGCATGTTCTCCCGTGCTTGCATGGGTTTCCTCCGGGCGCTCCGGTTTCCTCCCACATTCTAAAAACATGCATGTCAGATTAATTGGCCGCTCCAAATTGTCCCTAGGTGTGAATGAGCGAGCAAATTGTCTGTCCCTGTGTGCCCTGCAACTGGCTGGCAACCAGTTCAGGGTGGCCCCTGCCCACTGCCCGAAGATAGCTGGGATGGGCTAAAGCACCCCCGCGACCCTACCGAGGATAAGTGGTGCAGATAATGGATGGATGGATTGATGGATGGGCATCACTATCCTATAATGTCACATTCATTCAGGTCAATATTTGTCTGAAAAACCATCACCACACCGAGGACTCCATGTATACATTTTCACACACCGTTACACCCCTTCAACATTGGTTTAAAAAAAAAAGTAAAGGTAAATGCTAATAAATTCTTCCATTTAGTCATGTTTTGTGAAGAAATAATGATCAATTACGCATTTGACCAAATGAAAATCCAAGTTGTCGTGGGGACGAGGGGAGGGAGATGTTTGCAACTGCGTCTCGCCTGGCCGAGGCATCAGGGAAGGATCGCGATTCATTTAGATTTGATTTCCGCGTAACTGCAGTCGTCGTCGTCGTCGTCGTCGTTGTCTCCCCTATTAGGGGCCCCGCACCTGGGGCCCCCCAACTCCGAAGCGGCGTAGTTCAGCTGTCGCCTCTCCATGCCTGCCAAAGGGCCCGCAGATTGGTCATCCCCGTCTTCTCCCTTTGGAATAAAAAATATATTTTGTTAGATTTATTTGGATTGTATTCAACTTTTTAATAAATTGTAAAATGAAAACTTCAAATTTTTGACATTTGTTTATTCTAAATTGAGCATTTGTGTATTTACAGTTCATTCTAGTAGACAAATACCATGAGAGCAATATTGAAATATTCCATATCATGTAAATAAAACATGACTAACTCCCAAAACTAAAGATAGAATAGTAATTAATTAATATTCAAAACAATAATTTTACAATACAGTATTATTTTAAAAAGGTGTATCTCCATTAAATGTCATTGAGCAAAACTGAAAATATATACCATGCGACTTATTTGGGGATTTTTTTTTTTCATTGTACTATTATTATAACTTGTGCCTGTCTCAAAGCACGACATTGTAAATATTTTTGCCTATTTATCCTTAAAATATTTTCTCTTTTTTCTCTTTAAAGTTGTTACATTTTTACCCTGAATGGCCATGTCTAATCTTGTTACATACAAAGATTTACAACGTTGGTATCGACAACAAAGAAAACAATTTAATTCAATTTTTTGTACTTTTTTCACTGTAAATGTTCCATTCATGCCAATAAATAAGATGAATATCAGCAGCCATATTACTATTGACAAGTACTTAAAAAATACTGAATCATATTACGGTATTATTTTAAAAAGGTGTATGTCCATTTTTGGGCTTTTTTTTTGCTTGTGCAATTTTATTTTATTCTATTTTTTTTCTACAAAATCAGTGGCAATATTGTTATTCGCAGTTACTAAATAAAAAAATAAAAATACATACTAATGTTTCCATTACAAACACCTATAAAACGATCAATCGCTTATTGTAAAGAATTAAAAAATGGAATATACCATTTTAAAGATAAAAACTAGGGGAAAAGTAATGTTTTCAATTACTGTATTAATTTTAATGCAAACTTTTCTCAATGGGTTTATCCTGCATAAGCTCAATTTTATTACTGCAAGAAGGATTTCAAGGAATACTAATTTGTGCTCATATGTAAAACTACCAAATTACTTGATGTCTCAAATTTAGTAGCCTCCAATTAGAATCTTGCATACAATTTTTATGCACACATTTTTAGATGGCTTTAATCTGCATTTGCAAATTTTTATTAGTGTAACTGGCATAATAAGAAAAAAATATACCATTTTGTGCCTTTTGGGAAAATACCAATGACAAATGTCTCCAACCAAGTAATCCCAGAATAAAATCTTACACATAAATCAATTCATGTAAAGTTAGTGGTTATTGGTGGGACAAGGAGATTTAGATTTAGTTGCTAAATGTGGAGGTTAGCAATGAAGCTTGCATGCAGACGACACTTTGGCATAACAAACGCGCATACAGAATACAGAAGTGGATATGCCATGGTATGCAGATCGCCGAGACTATATTGGAACCTTACCGTGCTCTCCTCTAGAATGGAGTTAAACTTTGAACCCAACAGCTCGGTCTTAAGCTGCGCAGGAGTTAAGGGAGAGAAGAAACAGACACAAGAAGGGGGGAAAACGCAGAGAAGCGATGAAAGCAAGAGTAAAACAGTGCGCTCCCAAAAAGGTTCATGGTTGGGGTGAGGTCTTGTCACGTGGGAAGGGTCGAGACGGCAACGACTAGTTTGACTTGACATCTTACTTCGCGTCATTGTGAGGGTCATTGGCATGTCTCACCACTTTCTTCCTCAGATTTTGTTTGTCCTTCTTGACTTCGTAGTACAAAGCGGGGTTCTCGAGGACCACGTCCTGCCTAGGGAAGCCATTCTCTCTGGGAAGGATAGGGGATTGGGGAGGCGGAGTCAGATGATCAGACTCGGACCTCGACGCTAAAAACGCAAGGCGACACGCAAAGCCTCGGCATCCATTTCGAAAAGTGTCGTCGGGTTACGCACCTGTTACATGGTTATGCCAGGGTTAGTCCAAAAGGGGAGCTTAAGCTGTGAGTTGTAAGCTTTTAATTTGAGGCCGGGTCAGAAAGCAAATTAGTGTATTAGGAGAGGGTACTGTACATAAGCTGTGTGAGAACATGGAATTTGGCCAGAAGTATAGCATATAAAGAAGGGGTGTAACGGTGTACCAAAATCATAGTACGTACCTTAGTGTTAAGAGTAATTTTCAGTTCCTTTCTGCATGGAACCGCAAAAGTTGAATTGAGGCAACCAGAGTTGTGTCTGCTTAAGATGCTCCAATTTATATAATTCCAAATTAGTTCTTAGCTGATTTTGTACATGTTCAAGTCAGGTGTGGTGATGGGTGGGCCATCCTCTTGATCATTTGCCTGGTTAATTTCCAAACTAATGTTCCTTTAGAGCAGTGATTTTCAACCACTGTGCTGCGACACACTAGTGTGCCGTGAGAGATTGTCAGGTGTGCCGTGAGAAATTATCCAATGTAACTTTTAAAATTTTATAAAACATTTATGAATTGTTTTCTGCAAATATTATGTCATTGTCAAGCGTCTGTGCGGTAAAAACAGGGGGTACTATAAATTATATTGTAATTAAACATACTATTCAGTGTCATTTTATAACATTTTTGGTTAGTGGTGTGCCGCAAAAATTTTCCAATGTAAAAAACATGCCCTGGCTCAAAAAAGGTTGAAAAACACTGCTTTAGAGCAGGGGTCGCCAACCTTTTTGAAGCTGAGATCTACTTTTTTGCTACTAATTAGCGCGAGGGGCTACCAGTTTAATATACAGTGGTACCACTATACACGAGGATTTCAATATGCAAGTTTTTCTAAAAAGAAAAACCTTGCTTCGTATGTGATGAAAATCCAGGTCACGAGGCATTCTCGGAGGCTACCACTGGAGACTGCTCCCCAATTGTGACTGCTCACCGCCAGCATCAGCTCATTCCATTATGCACAGGCAAACTACCACTACGTATTTTATTTCATTAATATCATCTTTTTTATCTTATCAATTGTATTTTTTATGTGTAATTACTATTTGAATGTGTTTTAGTGATAAGGAAGATGTTAAATTTAGTAGAAAATCATGATCACGGGTGAGCTATTTTCAGAACTGGTCTGCAGACTTCTGTTCTTAAAGAGGTTCCTGGTGCCATCTGCTTAAGAAGGTTTTCCATCTTTCAAAGGATAGGAACAGATTTTGGTATGATCACACCACAATTACACCCTTAAGCATGTAGTTAGTTGACCATATATAGTTTAAGCCCGTAATCATCCGTGGATTTAATATGTTGCAGAGTTTAAGAATGGATGACGAGGCTTAAGTGTTTCCTTGGACTTCATTGGGGGCTGCTGCAGCCTTATTTCTATTAATGTTTACCCTTCTTCTTACTCACTTTTTGTTATTGTGACCCACGTATCTTACTGCCGCGATGATGAAGGCAATCACCGCCACTCCGCCAATTGTACCCACGATGACGGCCATGAGGTATTTCTCTGAAAATCAAGGCAGGTATTACAGTGAGGGCAACATGTAATTAATCTTGGTTTTGTATTTAGGTAGAATTTTCAGGTACTCGACTATGTCAACTTTTTATTGAATCTAGTATTGTAACCCTAAGTCATGAGAATGAAACACACAAAAAATTTTGGTGCGCTTGGCATGGAAAATTCTGATTTAGTCCAACTGAAACGGGCAGGTATTATAGGTACCGTATCAAGGTCTATTATTTATTAAACGTACTGTGCGGAATTGGAACTTTCTCATTCGTTCCAGCCATCCACTTTCACCATTTTAATGCTACAGTAACAAAAATCCGTGGGGATGAGCATGAAATCTCTCGCCACCCCCTGTGCCACCCTCGTCCCCCCATTCCTTCAAATCACCTTGCTAAAAGATGCACACCTCAAACGATTTACCCCACCTTAAAATTTTAGCAACAGCAACAGAAAGCGATCATAATAGATGAGTAGAGCTCTGCTACTCACTTTCTTGTTGCAGCTCCAGGAGGACACTTTCCCTCCCGTACATGTTAGAAATGCTGCAGTGGACGTTAACAGCGGGGCCACCATTGCTTGCCCGTTCGCCCTTTTCCCGCAGTTTGATCATGCCTGTTGACGTCTGGCCATCCGTGTGCGTGTAGAAATTGTAGCGGCCCTCGGTTTCGTTGATAGTTATGTTCAAGTCGGGTAGATAGAACTCAATGGTGGGCTCAGGGTTCCCTGAAGCCATGCACACACACTGGACACCTTCCCTCACCACTGTGCATTTGGACTCGTCCAGCAAGATAGGAGCATCTAGCAGGAGAAATACAGAAATGAGCTGTTTCAAGGAACTTGTATACAGATGTTTGAAGTGCGATAGAGAGTTGTACAAAACTTAATTGGATCAATGTACAGTGATTTAATATCTTCTACGGCTGCAACTAACGACTATTTTAATAGTCAAATAGTCACCTCCTTTTGAACTGATTAGTTGAATAAATGGATAATTTTTTTTCTTAAATTCAGCATGAAGTTAAGTTAACTTTGGGGTAAATTGATCAAAGTACCCTATCTGAAACCAATTACAAACAGTGCTCTGTCAGTAGAGACATAAATCAAAAAGCCTCTGACAATTTCCCCAGGAACAGGCAAATAAATGATGAATTATAATCAAGTGAACATTTCTCCAATATTATGTGCATTTTATGAAGTACTTTCAGTGGTCAACTGCAAAGTATGTAACAAAACAAAGTAATGATTTTTAATAGTTTAAAATCAGACAGTTTCAAAACTGACGTTTTTCATTTTTAACGTTTTAACAACTGATGTTGGTTCTTCGGATTTCAGGCCTTTCATTAAAATTACATTTGTCGGGAAAGGCTGGCATATATAGTGAAAATTACATTTATAAAATTTATATTTTATGTCATCAAAACTGTATTTACTTGAACGTTATTTTAATCTTACTGAGGCGACTCAGACTCTATTTGGTACAACAATCCGACATGATCTTTAAATGGTTTGGCCTCACCGGGCTACTACAATGATACACAATGACTGCTTTTCAAACTTTGCGAGCACTCTTTTCATTGGCCGTATTCAGGCAAAATATTCCCAATCTTCAGAAGTTTTGGTATGCGTATTTGATGTTGCTCATGTGCGATTCTTAGCGGAGATTATATTTGATTAATGATGCCTCACTGTATTGAGAAAAAATGTCTGGCGACAATTTATCGTATCGTCAACAATAACATTGCTGCCCTACTCAGATCGCCAAACCAATTTGAACTTTTCCAGAAAAAAGGAAGGCGGGAGATCTATTGAGGTAAATCTGAGTGGTAAGCAGACTTGTTCCACATCCGCTAGCTAGTCTTTCCTTACAGAGGCCAGAGACAAAAACCAACAACTTCAGTTCTTGGGTTAACCCAGGAAAGTAAAGAAATAGAGTATTGCCCTACTCACACTCTACAGTGATGTTCAGGGAGCTGCTAGCGCGGCCATATTCGTTCTCGGCCAAACAGCGGTACTGGCCATCACCCTGCGGTCTAATGCCCTCAATCTCCAGGATGGACAATTCGTCAGCCGTAATGGTGCCGACTAGCTCGCCGTCCTTTAACCAAGTGAGTGTGGGTGGCGGGCTGCCTTGAGTGCTGCAATGCAGCGTCAGCGAGGCGCCCTCCAGCACGGTCAAGGAGTCATTGACCATAGGTTCACGGGGAGGATCTACAATGAAAATAAATTCATTCATAAAATGTCAAAAAAAACTCTATATCAGACACAGGATGTGTATAGACGTAATAAAACGTACACTTGACAGCCAAATAGAGCGATGTATTCATAGCGCCGTATCCGTTGTCACCAATGCAGGTGTAGACACCCTCTTCTGCTGGCGTCACGCCATCCAAGATGAGCGACAGGTTGGATGCAGTGTCCCACAGCAATTCCAGATCTCCAAACCTCCAAGAAATTCTTGGAGGGGGGTTACTGTCCACCTCACAGTGCAGAGTCACAGAGCTTCCTTCCATCACCTCCGATGAGACGTTCACCCACACAGACCGGGGAGCGTCTGTTTAGATAGAGATGATGTTTACTTTTTCTGTAAATTGATATACTCACACATTTTCTAGTGTTCTTTAAACACATTTATGTTTTTTCAAAGACACAGTGTTTGATTCATTTAAGATTTTTCATTTAAAACAAATTTCTATGCTAGAATTCACTTTTAAAAGCCTAAATGTACGTCAAAATAGGTTGTACTGTATAAAATATATTAACCGCACCATAGGTAGAAAAAGTACACTTACTGTACATATATGACAATTTTTGCGGCTACTGCAACTATGTGGCTTAATTATTGAAAGAAGACATTTTGGTGAAAAACTAGACTTAGCTAGTTTACGGCTAAGAGGATGAAGCTACTTTTTAGCTTGAAACAGCTTTGCTTAACTGAAGTGAAATTCGTACCCGGACAGGACAAGAAACTCCACCATGGGGTGTTTTTGTCAATCATGTGGATAGAATGCTCAAACTAACAAAGATAAATTAGCAAAATTGATGGTTGACAAAGTATTTTTTCCAAGAATGCTTTGAAAACCATTATTGCCATTAAAAATCTAAAATGTAATAAATGTAATGAGTTAAATTCCATCCTATAATCAACTAATCATTTTTTCTTGACCTATTGACAATTTACAAATCTACAATTTTACTTTTTTTAATCACATTTCCTACAATTGAGATCCTCTCAAATAGTAAGAGAGTGAATTTACAATGGCCAGATTTGACAATTGTACACCTACATTTGATGTCCAAAGAGACAAGCCTTTCATAGACCAGCGTGGTGTTGGGGTAGAACACCCGGCAGCCCAGCAGCTGTCCATTGTGCACTGGCCTGGGGGTGAACACTAGGGTGCTGGACTGCACGGCGGTGTTGCCCTCCTCTACAAAATCCACGCTGAACTCAGGGTCGGGAAGATAGTCTGTGTACATCCACTGAATCTCAGGGTTCATATCGGGGCAGTTGTCAGGGGCATAGCAAGTCAATGTCAAGCTTTCGTCGCTCACAATTTCTTCAGGGACATCAATGTTGGGTTGATCTAAAGGCAGAAACACGTTACAAAGATGTAGTTCAATGTAAATTATTCCATTCATTTCTCAGTAGACGTCTTTTTACCCAATACTTTAAGATCCGCGTAGTCAGGAAAGGTATACACGTTGGCTCCGCCAAGATCAGCGCGAAAATAATATCGTCCAGAGTGTTCTGGCCCAACACTGTTTATGAGCAGCGTGCAGTTCCTCTGCTGCAGATCGCCCAACATCTTGGTGAGACCCTTGTAACTCTCGTGCACTACGTCCGTTCGAGTCTTGATCACCACAGGTGGAAAGAGTTGCGGGTAGGGCTGACCGTAGTACCAGATTCCGTGGATGCCGCGATACGGCCGAACCCCTGATGGGTACGTAAAGGTGCACGGGATGACCACGCAAGTGTTGGTCATGGCTGAGATATCACGTGGAATCCAAACGTTCCACTGGGAGCTGACATCTAAAACCAGATATAAAAAAAGAAAGATACGACTTGAAATAGTGTAAAAGTAGTGGTGGGCAGAGTTGCAAAATATACCGTATTAAATATATAACATATCAAAATAGTAACAATTTTAGACAGTACGGGTAACATGCGATTTATAACCGGGATCAGTTCTGACCAACCGGTTGTAAACAATGACACCATCTGTTACGGAGTGTAGCACATTGCTGGGTTGTCGGATCGTCTAGATGGTTTTACTGGTTGCCAGTAAGCTACGGACTGCAGTTCTATACATAGGATTAAAAAAAATGGGGACCTGATGTAAAAAATGTGCATCTGGTAACTGTAGTCATAGGTATGGGTGAAAGTAATTAGAACAGGTAGTAATTCTGATGTACTCTAAATATACATTATTGTTGGAGGATAAGTTTTATATACCATGGTCCAAAAACATTTTGGGGGGATTGGTGACATTTCTTACCATTGATGATTAGTAATAGTGGCACAAGCAGCTTCAAACACGGCATGGTGTCCACTCCACAACTCTGGAACACACAAACACCCTGTGAGTTTCAACACATGTGTCATCACCATCAGAAGGAATACATCACAAATGTCAATGGCATGAGTCACTTCTTCCTACATGCTCTCCATTTTCTAAATCTTTAGGATTTTATAGGAAGGATATCTTGCTGTTGCTTCGAATACCTCAAAACTGTGATGATTCAAATCAAACAGATGTTTCACAGGAAACGTGCTTCAGAGGTGGGTGATTTCTTGCACCCCGATGACTTCACAAAGTTCTTTTCTACAAAATAGAAATTTTTAAGACAAATGGCAACGTTTACACATAGCATGAGATCACAGTAAGCGGCGATTGACTTAGTTTGTGATGCCCAAATAAAACTAGCGTCATTGAAGACAATCATCATCATGGTGTAAGCCTGGCCAATGAAAGCCTCTCACTGTTGTCACATCACGTCAGCTTTGTTTGTATTACTGATATCGTCTGTGCTAAATGGACAGCGGATCGCTGACGCACTACAACAATGGTTTTACGTTGCAGGGGAAAATAGTCCCGTATTGTAAAGTGAGTTGGAAGGAAGGAGGATTCATGCGTCACTCGGTGGCAGCCGGCGTGTACAGATGGCAAGCCCAACAGTGAATTTTGCAACGTCGGACTGTGTGCTGATCGCCTTAAACATATTAGCTGCTACTAAAAACAAAACGGTTTTAGACTGTTCCATGTCGCCCGCCTACACATGTCCCATACAGGAAATAAGTTCATCATTTCAAATATTATGTTGGCTATCATTTATTCCATATGAGATTTTCAAGCTCCACCTACTGCACTGGGACAAAGGCATAGAGCCGGACGAGTGAGTCTGAATGACCCCCCACCCCTAGCCTTCACAATGGCCTCATTGATAGACAGACAAACGAGAGCATACGCTTCACGCTCGTACAAACCACTTGCCTCATACCAGCCTCAGCGCCAGGCTCCTTCTCCCTCTTTTACCGGCCTCTTGATTGGTTTTCTCGTCTAGGCCAGACAACTCAGAGGTGTTAGAATTCTGGAGGGGAAAAGGACAGTAAGAGACATTTTAGGAATCAGAATCTACAGATTTTGACTGGTCCTTCTACTATATAGTCAACCACCAGTACATACTTGATGGCACGCTGATGACTCAGTTGATGTCCTGTCCAAGCTACATATGAAGCGTGGGCGGAATGCAGAGCGTGTTTGGGTGGAATGCCTACTTTATATTTTAAATTGTGTACTCCTTAAGATTCAAGCTCTAGCCAGGTCAAGAAATCTTCATCTCACAGCTGAAACAGCACCCTTAGCCTTTAGAGTTTAAACAAAAACTAGTATTCATTAACTCTTTGACGTTCAATTATATTGAAGAATGTTTGTGGGAGGGACCGAGTGAAGGTTCCGCCTAGTATCCATGTACATGAAACAAAAGATACTTGTCTTGAGTAGATAGACACATCCATCAATTTTACAAACCTCTTATTCAAATTGAGGTGGGATAGCCCATAAGTTTTCTTAAAGATCAAAGCATGATTATTGTTACTTGAAGTGGAGAATGGGGTTTGGAAATTTTGAACTTTCCAAGACGTGAATGTGGAGCATCAGGCCTATTATTTCTTCGGCATGCTGCGTCCCGCCTACTCTACATGCATGTTAGCATAAGGCGCGGTGACATGTGGGTTGCCCTGCGATGTGACCTTCCTCATAATTTTTCTCATTTTATGTTCACCATTGTTCAGACTGCTCAATATAATAAAGCCATGTGCCAAGCGGTAAATAAGCATTACTGTAATAATCGACATTCGACAAGGCTTTAAAAAAGGTGGGTAACCATTAGCGATAATTAGCTGTACAGCACACGATCTGTGGCTCTGAGTATTGTTAAGAAGTAGCTGGGCGGACTAAGCCGGTCTAGATCGTGATAATATTTGTAACATTTGATTACACTGCAATTATAATGTTTCATTTTCTTAAGTATTTATGCACCAGTGTCATGCTACCAACGTAGCAGGCTAGTCTAACATCCGTTCGTTTACTGTGCTATTGGTATCTTTGCATCCCTAGCGCTTTTATTTTAGTTTATTAAACTTATTTTGAAAGTAAATAAGCTGCCAAATAATTGAAAATTTGTTTCAGAATGGATAAAGAGCGCCATCTTTAGGTTGAAAGTGGTTCTTAGACAATTTATCATTTATCACAAGAAAAACTCAAACAACAAAGAAGCAATCACTAATTCATGGTTCACGGATCCCTCAAACACCTGGATTGTAGGGGCACCACTTCCTTTTGAGTGTCTTGGGCAGTCCAGCCTGGCGGGCACCAATCCCTATAGAACTGTTTAATATATGTGTCACAATGAACTAATTAAGTGATTAAAATGTAAATAGGGATTGATTGTTGCAAGTTCATAAAGCCATTGATTGATTCTTCTAGATCAGGGGTGTCAAATTCATTTCAGCAGAAAGAACATTCTCACGGAGACCGAACTAGTTAATTAATGGCATGAAAAGTGTGCCTCAGCTGGAGAGGAGCAGGGGGTTTTTTGATACGCTCACAATTAAATTATGATTTTAGGGATATAAAATATGAGTATAAAATGATTATTGAGGTTTTTTTCCCCTCGTTATTCTTTTCTTTCACAAGGCTTTAATCTCTTAAAGTATTGATTAACCGTGCATTTGTATTTAAAAAATCCTTTTCACTACAATGTATTAACTGTGGAACGTGAGAAAAATATCATACAAACACCAATTTAAAAAAGTGATAACAATGGTTTAAATGCCCTTCTACTTTTTATTTTTATTTATTTGCGAAAATGTTTACCCTAATATTGAAACTTTGCCATTAAATGTCAAATCATAGAAAAGAGCTAAAGCTTCTTTGAAACTTCTGCAAAGACACCCCCAAGTATTTTTGTATTGCCCTAAACATTGTGACTTTTATTTTATTTTGACATCAGCATAGGTTTCTTCAATATTTTCTGCCTAAATTATGGTGGTCATTAAATACAGGTACAGTGGGTGCTTTGTGAGTGGCACCTGGCTTTGGCTACATCTAGTTGGCATATTTAAAACTGCAGGTTGTTGTTTGTCTCATTTTTCTCTTGTACTTCTCTCAGCATTGTCTCAAGGGCCACTTAAAATGATGTGACGGTCCACATTTGATCCAATGGCATTAAGTTTGACACAATGGCTGTAACAGACACTCTGTTTAAAGACATACTGAAGATGTATTGAATTGGTCTTTGTATTTAAATCAAGAGCACAATTTATAGAAGTAAAAATGAACATTGCTCGATCTTCTCTTTTGTAGCTTTCATTACCAAATGTGTCTTTCGTTATTTGCTATGTACTGGCGTAGTAAACTAAGAAAGTTCCTTAGTATTTGGTAGCGCTGTAAAAGTAATATACAAAGGTAGTTATCAGTTTTATTTATCACTTTGAAGAACTCAGATCATTTTATTATTGAAAGGTAAGGAGGTATTTTTGTTGCACATTTCGTCACTTTGATGAGTTATCATCAAAGAAAAAGCATCAGAAAATCAATCTACGGAGGGCATAAAAAATATATGTACTCATAGCTAAGGTCCCCCTGAACATTTTGAGTAGTTGGGAGATAAAATACAAATCTGGAATATCACATTTGGAACACTGCAGAGGTGCTGACATACCATGGTCAAATGCCTCGAGTGTAGATAAAGTTATTTCTAACCCCGATAAACCCAGTCCTTGCGCTATTACTTGAATGTGGATATTTTCCGGGGTCTATGTACAAACTTTGTTTTAAAAAAATACAGACCACTCCAACATAAGGAATTGTTCTAGTGCCAAGAAGAATATTTTCATTGTAACTACCTCCTGCCAGCACACTTGAAAAGGGCTTTGCGGAGGGTGCGATAGAATGAAGACTTTGTAGGCGCAAAACACTGGTCTGCCATTGTGTACTACGGGATAACCAGAGGAATTTTTGATTTTTTATATCAACAGGCCAGGGCACAGCGTGCGCTTTTTGCCGGAACGTGACGCAAGCTAAAAGCCCAATCTGCCTAGAAAAAAACCCAACCAAAAGCAGCAGATGGTCTTTAAGCACGGCGAGTCTCCCACACACACACATCAACTGCGTGGCGCCAGTCTCCAATCACCTAAGGTTCAACTGTGAATAATACTAACCAGTACAGATAAAATAAAGTGAGTACTGGTAATATTTATTTACCGTTGTCATATTTGATACACATACCTGTCAACCTCAGCCAATTGCTCCCCTTATTAATAACTGCAAATTCCTGTATTAAGCAACAAAAAGCCTTACAAATGCAACTATTTACTCACAGAAAGACAAACTATGTAGAATAGAAACAAAGATCATTTGTGTAGACAAGTAAACAACACAATTATTTTGGCATGTTTCTTGGTTCTTAACTAAATGCAACAAAACTAATACAGCAGAAATAATCCTACAGAAATACCACAAGGATACTACAGAAATACTCCAAAACTACAATTACAGTCATACTACAAAAACGCTACTGCACACAACACAAATAATAATATAAAATCCTATTACAGGAATAGTACAAACATATGACACAAGTCTTTCTACATAAATACCAATACTCCAAAAATACAACTGCAGTAATACTGCAAAAAAAATTCTACAGGAAAAATACAAGAATCCTACAGAAATACTATAAAAACCCTGCTGCAGAAATACTGAAAAATACAACCAGAGTAATAAAGCCAAAAATGCGACAGAAATGCCACAAAAATCCTACTACAGAAATAGTACAAAAATACTTCAGATTTCCTGCTACAGAAAAATGCCAAAAATGCAACTACGGTAATACTCCAAAATACTTCAGAAATACTACAAAAATACTTCAGCAGAAATACTACAATAATACGATAACATCTACATTTTCAATGATTGCAATTCTCCTTATTAGGCGATAATAAACCTTAAACACTACGTGGCACCTATTTACTCACAGCAAGACAAACTATGTAATATAAGAAAAAATGTGTAAACATGTTCAACTAGTTCAGCATCTCTCTTCATTCATTCCCCACTTGCAGTAAATTTTGTGTCACTTATTATACGTAGCAGTGCAGGAATTGGCAGACTTCATCTTCATTAGCATTTACGATGATGTTGACGTTTGCTATGACAGAGACGATCCGGATGATAGCAAAAGAGCAAGACGATATCAGTCTGTTTTTAAAAAAAATCCCGTAAAACAATTGTAACACGGCATACAAAATTCTAAATGTTTAAAATACATATAAAATATTGGGAAAATGTATAAGTTGATAGGTATGAATACAGGTTTCTACTGCATCATATTGTTAGTTTTCACTTGTAATTGGACATCAATAGTGATTTCAGCTGCACTGTTTTATTAATACAAGTTAGCCTAGCTGAGATTCCAAGTAAGCATTAGCTTGGACATGTGGGACCATACTGTGACTAGGAATAGGCAGTCAAACTGAATAGAGTTTTTGAATTGAATCGTCTTTATAATTATAGATAACAAAGTAGTCAAGTCATGTTTATTTGTACCACCCTTAATCACAAAGAGTCTCAAAGGGCTGCACAGACCACAGATTATTGCAAACAACAGACTATTAGTGAACATTGTTTGCTTCAAGGTAAGACATAGGACTCCAAGATAAACAAAAAAATAAAGACTTAAGAGGATAAAAATATGTCAGGACAAATAGACAAAAGTATTTTCAAGGCCGTGCTTTGAGATTAGCCTAACATGACCACATGAACATAACTAAGGAACAATCAACACAAAACTAATCATTGCTCTATATTTTTCTATTTTTTTATAGAATTCTTTTTGTAATTTGCTATAAAGTGGCAGAGTAACCTATGGAGGATTTATAGTATTTGGTAGCAATTGGTGACGGTATTGATGAATATGCAAGAGTACAGTAACAATAACCAGGAAAAAGAGTCAGAAATCCCCAATTCTGACATGGTAAGATATTGAGAAGTTTAACCTGACAACAAGAATTTAGGAAATCGTACTCTCATTAAAATGTTAATCAGTTAAATAGCTATTTTGATTACGTTTCCTGTTATTTATAAAAAAAAAAAAAATGTTTTCAGAGCATTTTTAACTGAAGCTCAAATTATTGCTATTCTTTCTTATTACATAAAATGAGGTCAATTTTAACATAGGTTAATAGAATTAGCATTGAGGTGCATTTGGTTATAAATATTTTAAGATGTTTTGTTCGAGTATTGGATGAAATACCTATGAGTAAATATTCTTTATCCTCTGCAAAAAAAGAATACTTACCCTATTACTGTACTATACTGTTGCAAGGATAGCAAAGGATTTTTCAGGGTAGAAAATGTCAGGAATTATTTTAAAGTGGTGTGTTCATCCTAAAAAGTGAACATAGAGAGCATCTGAGCAGCTTTTGGCAGCAGAGCACATAACCGGGATATAGCTGCCAGTGGACAGATGGCAATCCGCGGGTTTCGTGGCCGTTTGGGAGCCTTGCTTTCCGCTCAGAACCAAAGGAGGGCACTGAACGGTACCCTCTTCCTGCACATACGGGTAAATACAAACAGTATTGACGCCAAGCAAGCGGACGTCCCTTGAACAAATATAACTGACTGACTTCAAAACGGCCAAAATATTAATTAAAAAGGATATATTGTGCTTGGCTAGAATGAATAGATAGAGGAGCAAGCTCAGGTGCAGTGTTAAATTAACTTGTTAGCATTAGCTAGCGAACCATGAATTGATATCAAGGAATTGGAAAGTACAGAGGTATCTGTTTATACAAGCACCCCCAGACACCTGAAATTCGATATGCGAGTGTTTTTTGGAACAAAAATCTTGCTCTATGTACGGGGATAAATCCAGGCTACTAGCGGTCCCAGACGCCAACACTAAAGACCCGCAGAGTTTGCGCATGTGCTTCTCACCATCAGACGTCTCATCTTGCCCATTTGTTTAGATAATACAGCAAGTATTTATTTTATTGCACCTCCTTTTTGTGGCTTTTTGTGACCAAAGCCATCAGTTCTGGAAAGGGAAATGGTAAGGTGTTTTTGTGAAGGAAAATGTCAATTGAAAAGGAGCAGGAAATAATAGTGTTTGTGTGAGTGACCTAGCTAAGCAGTACGATCAGTCAACAACTCATCTCATCTCATTAGCTTCACCGCTTTTCCTCAGTAGGGTCGCAGGGGTGCTGGAGCCTTTCCCAGCAATCATCGGGCAGTGGGCAGTGGACACCCTGAACTGGTTGCCAGCCAATCACAGGGCACACGGGGACAGACAACTCACTCGCTCAGTCACACCTAGGGACAATTTGGACCGGCCAATTCACCTGAAATGCATGTCTTTGGAATGTGGGAGGAAACCGGAGTGCCCGGAGGAAACCCACGCAAGCACGGGGAGAACATACAAACTCCGCACAGTAAGGCCGGGAGCTGGATTTGAACCCACGCAGGAGGTTCCCACGACCTCAGAACTGTGCCGCACACGCGCTAACCACTGCGCCGCCGTGCTGCCCCTCACTCAACAACTCCTTTTTGCAAAATATTGAAACAGAAAGATGTTATCAAGGCTATAAAACCCGCATGTGTGACTATTTCAAAATTGCGAACCACTAATCAAGACGAGATGGAGAGACTTTTAATATTGTGGATACAAAGAGCTAGCGAGAGATACCGGCACGAAGAGCAGGAGTCGCTGTCTATCTACAGGGACTGGAAAATTGAGGTATCGTCGGGTACAATCGGAATAGATTTCAATGCCCGCCATGGATAGTTTGAGAAATTCAAGAAGACGGCTGGCTCTGTCACTGTGGTTTGGCATGAAGCAGCAGCGAGTGCAGGGTTAACATTCCGCAGAAGAGTTTTTGCACCGCTTCACTTTATTGAAATAAAAGATAATAAAAATAGTATGCTGTAAACAATGTTTGCGTATGCATTTTTTTAAAGTAACAGCAACTTTAATTTTGATTGGACAGTAAGTGGTTGCGTATCATCAAGTCTTGTAGCAGCTGTCCATGGAATGGGGTCCATAGCCTAGTTTTAATCGAGGTGTAGCATAACTACAGGTGCACCATTGCCATGATCCCTCAGCCAGCCAATTTCGATTTCAGTCTTTTCAAGCATTTATGTCAAACGATCAAACGATGATCAACTGAAAACAATCAACATTAGAACAAAGTAATGTGGTTCGAAAAAATGTGTTTGTTTGTTGGGTTTTGCATCGTCTGTGGTGGAAAATCCATATGACTACCTTGTCTGTGCAAAAAAATCCAACTTTGGTCCTGGTTGATATCTGTATAAACACACCATGTTCACAGCAGAGGCCTGCCACACCATTACCACCACATAGGGGGGCCTCTAAAACTGGAAAATAGACAACCTTTAACTTAATACATAACGCTACTGACGCTTAAAATGTAAATGTTATTCGAATGTGCTAACAGAAATCTTTGGTGTATGGCTCTTTCGGTCTATCATGCTACGTCATTTTCCTTGCACCCCTGTCCCCTTACAGCACCCCTGTCACGTTAGCAAGTGACACCACTCCATGGTAAGTGCTCATAATAAACTTGCATTTTGTTTCATTTTTATCATTTACTGGATTTTGTAACTGTAATTTTATATGAGCAGCACGGCGGCGCAGTAGTTAGCGCGTGTGCGGCACAGTTCTTAGGTCTTGGGAACCTCCTGTGTGGGTTCAAATCCAGCTACCGTACTTACTGTGCGGAGTTTGTATGTTCTCCCCGTGCTTGCGTGGGTTTCCTCCGGGCACTCCGGTTACCTCCCACATTCCAAAGACATGCATTTCAGGTGGATTGGCCGGTCCAAATTGTCCCTAGGTGTGAATGAGCAAGTGAGTTGTCTGTCGCCGTGTGCCCTGCGATTGGCTGGCAACCAGTTCAGGGTGTCCCCTGCCCACTGCCCGATGATTGCTGGGATGGGCTCCAGCACCCCCGCGACCCTACTGAGGATAAGCGGTGCAGCTGATGAGATGAGATAAGATGAATTTTATGTGTTAAATTGCTATTTTAATCTGTATTTAGTGATCAGGGAGATGTGTTATATAGCTATTTAGGGTTCTTCAGGATTCTTTTGAGAGGTCAGGAATGGGCCAATTAGTTCTTCATTATTTAATATCGGAAGAATTTGTTCAATACACGAGCAATTGAAGCTACGAGAACGATTTGGGGACCAATTAAGCTTGTATAATAGATACGACTGTAGTATATACAGGGTTAGGCAGTAATGGAATTCAGTACACGTAACGGCGTTACATAATAAGGATACCAAAAAAATGTAATTTTATGCCATTACTAAAAAAAGACAATTAAATTACAGGTAGAGTTATCTAAAATAATTTCACTTAAAACTGTATTTCATATACAAAATGCATTGATAGACGAATTGTGTCATAAATTCAATCACTGCCACGAGAGAGACGGAAAAAGATCAAGTTTACACACAACGTTGCGCTGATTGTACACACAGCAACCTTATCCACCACTGTTTGTTGAGTGTTGCAGGTAAAAGCACTTTTCTTTTTGTCTGTTTTTTATCACTCCTTCAATTTAGCACTCATTTTGTTAAATTAGTGCAAGCAGTTTCATGAGGCTGCTAACGCGTGTGTATTGGGCACTGGGCAGCGGAGTTGCTCGATTATGATGCGTTCAGGGTCATTTTGTAAATTTGATTGATAATATTCTTATGGTATTTTGCAGTTAATTGTTGTTCAAAATCCACTATTTGGTCACTGTATTGCATACCTGTCAACCTGTACGCTTTTGCCGTACAAAGTACGTATATTATGCATTTTAAGACGTGAATAACGAAAAAAATCTGTACAGAAAAACGCAAATTCATCAACTATGGGTATGACTATCACGAAACGGCAAATCAATCAAGTTAAATGAGTTTGCCGCGGTAGCCTCTATCTCGGCGAGCGGTTTGATGCTACTGTGCGCATGCGTCTGCCGCCTGGGGATTGCCCATCATGCATCATTCTGATCACACGTGAACAAAGCGAAAGCAGAGCTGTAGGCCTACATTACAACATAGTTTTGAATTTTCTTTGGATACAATCATCAAGTCGCAATGGCCGAACCTGAATTAAAACGCCGTAAGTTAAATGGAAGAGGCAAGCTCCAAAAAGAGTGGGAGCAAATGTCAGAACGATACGAGGGATTGATACAAGCTTCGAAGAAAGGTGTGGAATATCCGTATTGTGTTGCTTGCAAAGAAGACGTGAAAGTAGCTGCCTCCGGTTTCTATGATTTAAAGACGCAGTGGCATAAAATAGAGAACACTGTAGTAATTAAGCAACACTTGTAATTTCATCATTTATTAAGAATATGTACAGAATGATATAACGAAACACATGTACAATATAACATGTTAAACTACATAAATAAACACGTTTGATTATTATATTTATATTATATTGTTATATTTATTTTGTCTTTGGAATTTTTGGTATGGTTTGATTAAAAAGTAATAGAAAGTAATCCACTTACATTACTCCAATATTAGCGTATCCAGATTACGTTCCTGATGACATTTTTTAACAGGTAATTAATAACTGTTTCGGATTACACTTTTAAAGTAACCCTCCCAACATTGAGTATATATCGTGTCGTGAATGTTTTGAATAGCAAGCTCAGCTGCAGCGATAAACTAACTTGTTAGCATTAGCTATCACGCTATTAATTGATATAAAAGAATACATAAGTAGTAATCAGAATCTTCTCATTTGCACAGCAGTAGTTGTCACACGCTAGTTAAAGCACGACAGATCACCAAACATGCTGCTACACAGACCGAAAGCTGGGTGATACCTGCACAGGCGGGCTACTTTGCCCGTCACCCTGGCACGCAAAGAAGCCAGTCACCAATCTCTGTACCAAGCCCGAGGCGGCCCGCCATGCCACCCCCAAACACAAAGACCCCCTCCTTCTCTCCGACTGTGACAATCACTCCTTCAGTAGCATCATTGTTCACTCCAAGCCACTGACATGGACCACAAAGGGATCCACTGTTCCTTTCCCTTTGCACATAATGCTACGCTACGTCGCATCGTTTTCGTAATACCTCCACTAAGGCACGTCATTGTTTTGGTGCATGATTGATTTCTTGAAGAGATCTACTGGAAGACAGCATGTCTTGCAATGAATAATATTGGAGTGCTAACGCTGCACTTTAATAACCCCTCCAACACAGTCTTTGTTTAAGCCTGGGATGTCAAACTCAGTTTGGATCTAGACTTTCTGTTCTCAGGAGAGCCGGATCAGTTAAAGCTTTATCTTTCAGTACGATGCTTTATCGTTCAGCCTACAATAGTAGCTTACTCTATATATTATAGGCACGGGTGACAAGGGATTTTTTAAAGCACAACACATTTTTTCACAATGGTAAGGTTCACACGGGCGCTTGAAATCATTGAAAATGCTTTAATTTCAATGTTGTGTTTTCAAAAATTGAGAAGTGCTTGAGTTTTTGGTGAAGTGCTTGTAAATGCTTGAAATTGATGCCATGTTTCAAAAGTCTGCTTAAAAACTTCTCTCTGGTGGCTTCGCTTTTCTATTGCATTTCTTCTTCCCTCTGTATTGACAAAAGCTGGTATTAGTTTGTATGGCATTGTCTTATAAAGCTTCATCGCCCCCTAAGGGTCACGCCCAAGAGGAAAGGGGCTTGCTACACCTAAACAGAGCACTATGAAATGTGTATTCGTGCAAGGATTACGTATAAATTAGGGACATTTATTATGGGCCAATGCAAAAAATGAATGTATTGTTTCCCAGTGGTAAATCGTAATGGGAAGAACTACCTGCAACTGAAAATATGAGCTACATAGTACTCAAATTTTACCCAACACCTACTGAGTATCGAGAGGAAATTTGTCTCAAATTATTTACACACCAATTGTTTAGACCCACAAATATATTTAATATATTTGCAATTGACTAAAGATTCTAAAAATCATACGTCTTAATAAATGCTCACACTAATTGAAAATACCATATCTTAATCGCAGATATATTTGTGGACTTGCAAAATACACGATTTACACCGGATTTCGTCTTTTGATGGTACTGGAGAAATTGGCTATAAAGGTGCTTGATTTTGGCCATGAAAAACGAACCCTTAAAAATGGGGGGTAATGATTTTCATGTTTGGCATTAAATGTGTTACCTGGTTTATTTTAACAGTTAATTGAATGCAGTTGTACACCTGAACCAACTCATCACACTATCCAAACTCAAGTGGCAGCTGTGACACAAATATTATTTTTGCCCTAATTGTCATACTGGTTTGAAGTACATAAAAAGCAAATGGCCAATATGAGCAATATGATTAGACTACATCATATGAAACTTTAGGGTCTGTCCATCTCTTCCCCAAAACGGGGTAGCAACCACCTTAGTCTGCGGCCGTGTACCCCCCTTGATGCCATCGCGGTCAGGCCGCCCTAGGAACCTAAACCAAGTCCAAGTACATGTCCAGTTGAATTAAGTCATCCAAGACATATTCATCCACAAAAGAACGAATATCTTCCTCGACTCTTAAATTTAACAAGAGTCCTCATTCGCTAAGCTAACAACTAGCTTAGCTAATATGAGCACCTATTTTTATGGGGCTTCTCCTTTAGTATATTATATATTATGTTTTACTTTATGATAAAAACTATTTCAATAGTGCTACTTTGTACAAGATCAAAGTGTGCTAAACTCCCTATAGCAGCCTTTGTTCTTTCTGGAACTCAATCCTGCCTGTCACGGCACAACACCGTAAAATGGACGCTGAGAACGCCAAGAAAGCAGATCCTTTTTTGTCTTTTTAACGCTCATCTCTTGACCACCATTAGCAGTTAACTGCGTCACACTTTGGGCCCAAAAGAGGAAAAGATAGGTAAACCCTTCAGAATACACGAAAAAAAAATGACTTCATATCGTGCACGTTCCACAGTAAGGAAGTTAGATTGAATAGGTATTGCTATTTCTATGTAGGTTTCCATTTTAAATGGTGCATTTAACATACAACTGAAGTAAGATTGTCATTGAGCAGTGAGGTTTATTGGACTGAACTGAACATCAAGAAAGGACCCATTGTGCCTCTAGACACTGGACGGAACCAGAGTTCTTGCATGGATAGGCGCCAGTTGACATGAAAAACATGTTGCAGTAGAACAAGAATGTCTGATTAAAAAACAAATCTCTCTCAAGTGTGGAAGAATGAATGTTTTCTGCACAAGTATGAGTGGGGTGTGTTGTTTGAAGTGTCTTTATGAATGGAGAATATTTTCTGTATTAACCATTCGGCCCCCGGTGCTGTGGAATGCTCTTCCCCCTGAGATTTGATCTGCAACCTCAGCAAAAATGTTTAAATCTAAGCATAAAACACACTTCTATTCTATAGCATATGACTAACCAATATTTTATGTTTACAGTATCTGTGTACTATTTGCTCTCATGTAGGTTTTAGATCAGGGGATGGTGTCATAATAGTCTGTAGTTTGCAAGAGTCTTTGATCTGTGCAGCCCTTTGAGACTCTTTGTGATTAAGGGCGTCACAAATAAACATGACTTTGTGTTAACAATGCCCATCTGAGTTCAAAAGCCTTTATCATTTTATTTCCACTTCGCCTATCTGCTTTTAGCTTACTCTTTTTAATGCTGTTCGGGACAAGCAACACATTCGGTAGAAAGAAAGGGGGGCGGGGGTTGTAGAGTGACTTTATGGCCGCAGTTGATTGTTAGTTTAGCATGAAAATGGTAAAAGTAAGAATGGAACTGTTTCAAATACAACAAGCCAACCCTAATCCCCAAAAGATAAAAGATGAGTTTATTCAAGCTTGACAAAGAAATGCACGTACTTGCACAGGCATCATGAATGAGCTGAGGCTCCGATAAAGACTAAAACCCAGGAAATGACGGCAGAGAGTAAGTTTCAAATTCTAGACAGGATCTTTAACTAACGCCTACATTTAAAAAAATATTTATTAAAATAATCTGTTTAAATTATCGATACAATTCTGGTATTTCACTTGTATGAAATGTTGCTTTTTCCATCTTCGCAACATTGCTATAATTAGCCCTATGCTGTCTCAGTCGGATGCGGGGATCATAATTCACGCGTTTCTTACCTCCCATCTTGATTACTGTAATGCACTACTCTCCGGTCTCCCGAAGTCCAAAATCAAGAGCCTTCAGCTGGTACAAAATGCTGCAGCGAGGCTTTTAACTAAGACAAGAACGTTTGATTACATTACCCCCATTTTGGCTAACCTGCATTGGCTCCCTGTTAGCTAAGGATGTGATTTCAAGGTTCTGTTGGTAATACAAAAAATCATGCAAGGACTTGCTCCCTCATATCTTTCACATTTAATTCCCCCCTATGTTCTGGTCTGGAGCCTTCGCTCTGAAAATGCTGGTCTACTAGTGATCCCAAGAGCCAAGAAAAGATCCGCAGGTTCGAGAGCGGTCTCCATTGGGCCCCCGGTGCTGTGGAATGCTCTTCCCCCTGAGATTCAATCTGCAACCTCAGTGGAAATGTTTAAATCTAAGCTTAAAGCACACTTTTTTTATAGCATATGAATAACTTTATTTTATGTTGACAATATCTGTGTATTATTTGCTCTCATGTAGGTTTGGGGATGGTGTCAATAGTCTTTGGTCTGTGCAGCCCTTTGAGACTCTTTGTGATTAAGGGCTACACAAAGTAAACATGACTTGACTTTAGGAATATAGCATTAAATGGCAGCTGTCCTTGTCGATTTGTGTATCACCATAAAGCTAATATATCAAAGAAGTTGGGTTGATTAATAAAGAAAGGAACAAAAAGTCACCATAAAGCCTGTATATCAAAGAAGTTGGGTTGATTTCCGTGATTAAAAAAGGAACAAAAAGTCAAGTACCGTACATTAGATGACTTTTAGAAAAGGAAACAAAATCATTTATTTTTTTTACTGAATCCAGTTGTTCAGCAACATATATAAACTCACATGTTGTCACATCAGTTCAATACACCTACTTAAATGACCTCTATTTATGCAACATTACATTCTACAGCTCTTTTCATTCCCAGTAGGACATCTACTTAAAACACAACTCCTCCTCACTGTCCAAAAATGTAACTTATGATCCCTCAATGATGTAAAAATAACTTGATTCTAACATCTAAAAACTGTCATGAGTTATTAACTTTACAGCACCAAGTAATTGAAGTCTAAAAACATACCGAAACTAAAAGTCACAAAGGGAATATCTCAGATAACTGGACGAATTTGAATAAATGAGTCCTTACCTCGTGAGCCAGAAGGGATGGATTGATGGATGTGAGGCAGAGTCGTCCTCTTCATGTCTCACTCGCTTTCTCTCCCTGTGATGTCATTGGGTCCGCCCCTTTAAAATCACCCAACCAGAATTTTAAAAATTAAAATGTTATCTTTTTACGATAATACTTTTCTCATGTGGAAAAAATATAAACATTTGAGATAATCCTTTGGCAAACACATTTATTTTTATTTTTTTTAACTGCCGTCTACAGTATGTGTGGTTATTCCTGTGTGTAAAGGGTGTCAAACTCATGGTAGAAATAAACAATCTTACAGTTACTAGTAAATAAATGGCATAAAAGTTTGCCTTAGCTGGAGGGTTGGGGTCTTTTTGGAGGCTTAAAATTATATAATTATTCAGGAGGTAAAGTTTGATTGAACAGGGTTTTTTTCCGCAATATTTATTTCCTTCACTAAGATTTAATCTCTCGTAGTGTTTGTCAAATGTGCATTTGTAAAAAAATGAAATAAAAATCTATTTGTTTCCCTGAAGAAACTCATTTTACCAAGAGATAAGTCAGTGCTGTTGCAGCAGAGCGTGCAGCAATGACCAATTTACAGCTTCTGGTATTCCCAGGCAATCTCCCATCCAAGTAGTAGTCAGACACGACCTTGCTTAACTTCCAAAATCTGGCGTTCTGGTATGGTAAGTCAATTCCACTGCCGTTAATGTAACTCACTGAAACTTCTGCAGACTGGAACATGACAAAAATATCACACAAAAGCGAATTTAAATTGTTGATTTAATGATTAAAAGTATTTCTACTTTTTATTTTATTCTGAAAATATTTACCTGGATATGGAAACCTTGCTTAAATTTCACATCTACTATAGAAAGGAGCTAACAATTCTTTCAGCTTCTGCAAGGACACACAGATGCTGTTTTTAAAAAATTGCATTTTTCATAGTGCCTTAAACCAGGGGTGTCAAACTCATTTTAACTCGGGGGCCACACGATAGAACAAACATTCTGTCGGGGGCCGGACTTGTAGATTAAAGATAAAGAGAGATAAAGAAATAAGAGAAAGAGGGAGGGAAAAGGAGAGGGCGGGACAAAGAAATAAAAAGAGAGAGAGGGAGAGAGCGTGAGAAACAAAAGATAAAAAGTCGTGAGAGAGGGGGAAAAGAAAGGGATAGAAAGAAAGAAATACAAAGAGAAATACAAAGACAGAAGGGGAGAAAAGAAAGCGCAAAGGGTATGAAGAGAGAAAGAGAAAAGAGAGAAAAGGACAAAAGGAAGTTAGAGCAAAAGAGGTTAAAAGACACAGAGAAAGAGACAAAGAGCAACAAAGGAAGAGAAAAAGAGACACACAGAGAGTGAAAGAGACAGAGACAGAGTGGGATAAAGGGGGTGGAAAAGAAAGAGAGAGAGAAGTAAATACGAGTAGTGTCTTTGTGAGAGGCACCTGGCTTTGGCAACATCAAGTTGACATATTTCAACCTGCAGCTTGTTTTTCTCTTGTGCTTCTCTGAGTGTTGTCTCGTGGGCCGGATTCAATCCCTTAGCGGGTCTGATCTGGCCCGCGGGCCGCCTGTTTGACACCTGTGCCTTAAACAGTGCGTCCACTGCTCTTATTTGAAGTCAAATAACAGGGATGGGTTTCCCCAATGTTCTCTGGTTGATTATTGGTAGTCAGCATATACAGCTTTGGGAGTCACCCTTAGCGACATTTAGTGGACATATTTAAAACTGCAGGTCGTTGCGTGACACTCATTTATCTCTTCAGCATTCTCGCGAGCCACATAAAATGATTTGGCAGGCCACATTTAGCCCACAGACCATGCTTTTGACACATATACTGTAAAGGATATGAAAATAAAAGGAAAACAAAACTCACCTTATTAAAGGTTTTGTCCAGGATTTGAACAATCAATCTTGAGCTTGTGATCCTCTTAATGAAAAGCAACTCCCCAATTCCAGTTGCACACATGCAGCCCCAAACCATGACATTCCAAAAACCATGCTCGACTTTAGCCACGACACAAACATGTGCTCCTCACCTTGTTTCCGCCACACATGCTTCACAGCATCTGAGCCAAATAAATTAATCATCGTCTCATCAGACCGAAGAAAATCTTTCCAGCAAGCCATGGCCTTTGTTGACAGACTGCTTTTCTTTAGTAATTTTTATTAAACATCATAATGAAATCTCTGCAGAAATGTGAGGGGTGTACTCGCTTTTTGTGGCATATTGTATGTGGGGATTGAGGAAATACATTGCACACAAACATTAATTGACAAGCTTTCGGCAGATGCTACAGGTCACACAAAACAAAAACAGACTCAGAGCCATTACAACCCTTAACACACATCGCACAAAAAACTGAAACTCTTGCAAACACACTACCTCATACAGATGTAAAATTGTATTTATGCCTATGCTCACTTTACACAATATTTCACTAATACGATCCCAAAAACTGTATGTAACTTCCTACATGCCCACATTTCTTGTGTAAATTATAACCTTTATCTTCCTTGTTCCTTTATATTGTGTAAATTATAACCTCATCTTCTTTGTTCCTTTATCTTCTTTGTTTTCTTTTATCCTCACTGTTAAATGTGAAACTGGAGTGAGTCACAACTCATTTTGTAACAATGACAATAAAGGTATATTCTTCTTTTGGAAGATTAGGTTTCGTTATTACTACAGATACAATTTTTCTTGCGACTTTTTGTTGTTGTTGTTGTTGCCGTTAAATGTTATTGCACGAAACTGAAACTATATACTTATTTGAGGTTTTTCTCCGATGCAAAATGTTATCGCACTTTTCATTGCACTTTTGTTACGATGCAATATTCTTTTTCTTTGCAATAGTATTATAAGTTAGGCCAGTCTCGAAGCACTACATTGTGAATATTTTATTACATGTTTATTCCCGAGTGCCATGCGTAATCTCTTTGCACAGGCTACATTGTTTCACAACATTGATATCAATGACAAAGACAATTCAATTCAAAACACAAATAAGCCAGAGACTATTATGGGCAACCGATCTAAAACATCTCGTTAAGAGTGTGTCCATAAGATTGAGAGAACCTGTATTTTTATGAAATCTGAAATATACAAAAGGAGAAAAAGTTACAATAATTCGAAATGCACATTTTAATTATACAAATTTGATGTTGTTTATTTAATTGTCCTTTGAAATGACAATTATTTCGGATGTAATAGCGGCATCTACTGGTTAGAAACGATACTACTGTGCATAGATTGTCAAGCTGTACAAAGACATTTTTGGTAAAATATGCGTCATGTGATAGACAATTTCATAGGCAGCTGTACAACAAAACAGTTCAAAATGCTAAAGTTCATGTAAAAAGTAGCAAAGTACATATATAAAAAACGTTTTCTAACAATTACAGGGTTAAATTCCCTCTAGATGCATCAACCTACTAAAGTAGTAAAACTAAGTCTACAGTTTTGTACAGTTGAAGGCACTTGTGGCAGCCACAATGTTTCATAAAATACATAAAATTACACAACACAAACAAGGATTTGTATTCAATTACGAATATGAATAATACGAGTAAGGAAAGTAGCAAAAAATAACCAAACATAGTAAATCAGTGACATGAAAACTGTACATTCGACATTTACTCGTTTGGTTGAGGGGGAACTCAGACGACCAAGCTCTCCCGGCTTACAGCTCCATTCTGAAAGGAAAGGAAAAGGCCATCAATACATAAAAACTACAATAACATTCATTTACCAAGACAAATGGGCTCCTATTTACTATGTACTGTATTATAGCACTGTACTCAGGATTGAATGTAAATATCTTGAATTATTTGTTGAGTTGTATCTACTGTTCCTAAATTATTAATAAAAACAGACAATTTCCCACATTTAACTTAAAAATTGGAATGAGTGAGTTTGGGGGAAGCTTCCATTCGAAGATACATACACATTTCTCTCAGTGTTTCTCATACTATAGAAAGATTCTGGCAGGCCACCAAGGTTTAATTGATTCCGCTGGATTCTCATAAACTTGTATTATTAAAAAATATTATATTTTTAAAGTGATATGAATGTGAAGTTAAGTCAAAACAACTTTTAGATTTCTCATTATACACTGTAAATGATCAAAAGGTCATGTATAGTCTAGGGGTTGGCAACCTATGACACACGTGCCAGCAGTGGCACACGAGTGCACGGCAAAATAATAATGATTCTTTTTTTAAAAATGCGCATTTTTACCCGAAATGTAGACATTTTTAGTTGCGCGCCGTTTTGTTTAGAGGCTTTACGGTAGCGCCCCTCCTCCTCTGCTCTGTGTGAGCGTGTGTCTGCGTGGCGCCAAGGAGAGGAGCAGAGATCCGTGTTTAACCCAGCCAACGAAACACAGGCGCGCGATAAATTACTGAATCACGACGGCCCCTCCAGCGAAAAAATCTCGTCATTTTCAGCCAGCGTAGACAAATGACCGTGCTGTTTGTGCATTATGCCTCAAGAGCATTGTTCCTTGCACATCAAGTGTTAAACATGATTACAAGACGAAACATGAACATGAATTCAAGCATTAGTCAAGGCGGAGACATTAAAACGCGCTGTGTCCAGGTACGACAAACAAACACCGACACACCACCACTGAAGCATGCTATCACATTGTTCATTGCATTGCGTTGTATGACTCGCATTCATCAAAGATAAAACTTCTTGATTTTGCTCTAAAATTCACCACATTGGTGCGTTTGATTTTAAAATGTACAAAATGTTTTTCTCGGAGCAACATGTCCCTGGACTCCCTCAGACTGCCTAATTACCAGGGTCTCACACAATTCTGTGGGAATCACTGTCAGTAATAAAAATCTCCCCAATTTTGGGTCTAATGCTGAAAAGAACAGGCCAAACACTCTCCAGCATAAATTCAATGAACATTAGTGTGTTTGCGACAATGTTGGATATTAAAACTATCAGTGCTGGTCCTCACCTTACGCATGTTGCTTTTCTTAGAAGACGCCATACTATCATCATCGCTGTAGGGCGGCGGTAGGGCGCTGGGTCCCGATGGTGGGTTCAGAGGAAGGGGCGGCGGACCCCTGGGGGGAGGCCCCCTTCCTCGGTCTGAACGCTCCCCGTCGCTCTCCAGCCGATCCCGACTGCGAGCCCTCTGCTGCTCCCCCAGCTTCTTCCTCTCCATGGCTTCTCTCAGGAAGCTGTCGTCGTAGTCTTCTCGCCTGTCGCGGCCTCCTGGCCTTCGGTCTCGCTCCAGGTCCATCAGGTCGTCGCGGCTGCGGCTTCGCCTCCCCGGTAGGCCGCCGTACCCTCCTCCACCACCTGCACCCCTGCGGTAGTCATCCGGGGAATGGTCGCGTCTTCTGCGGTCGTCTCTGCTGTAGTCGGTGCGGCCGCTGCTGCTCCACTCGTCGTCAGAGCTGAAAAAGGCTGACCTTATTTATTTGTGTATAACGCGCACACTTAATATTTTATTAATTTGCGGTATTAAAGAAAAAAAACAGAGGGTCAATTCCACAGTAGATTGCGATAATGCCCTGCTCAATTTCTAGCTCTGGTTCGGTCAATCAGCGTAGTCCGAATCGGACTACATTTCACCTAAGTGTGATTATGTTTGTTTTATTTCCCTTTTCTGCAATTTTCTCATGTCGATAATAAAGGGAATGAACAGTGACAACAAAGATCGATTAGAAAGAAATGATTGCAAATTATGAAAATATTGTACAAGTGTCTGTCATTAAAGCACTGCTTTAAGGTACAGTAAATGGATTAAAAATGTTATCTTTCTAGCTTTGTGTTACCGTACAACTGTTTTTATTTGAGAAATAAGTCACTGTGTTTAAAATGTAAATGCTGGCTTGCTCGAACCCTTAACCACTAGGGTCGAAGGGGGCACCTTTTCCTGTGGTTTGGACAAGTACAGCCTGGTGGCTCCCATCCCTCTGGAGGCCACCCAATGTTTCCACCCAGTCTCAAACCGGGTATCTTTTGCATGTTAGGCGACCCACTGCGCTACGGTTTAAATGTAATACATGGCTAAAAACAGATCTAAGTTCTTTAGGAACCGTTCTAAATGAATATTTTGTGTTTATTTGAGATTAAATTGAAAAGTGTAGCGAAATAATATAACTTCCGGGTTTCTCGCGGCACTTCAGTTTCCGCCAGCTCAACATAAACAGAGACTCAGACAACAGCTGACGGACTGTTGTATGTTCAATATATCCTCAACCATGTTGAAAGATTAACAAGGCAAAACTGTTTAAGCACTTTATTTGCGTGGACTTGTTGGCGCATGGTCTCAATGCTTTGTATTGTACTATAGCAGTTTTCACCATCCAGAGAAGGGAATCGAAGCTTCAATAACATTTACGAGTAGCCACGGTCCTTCTTTGGAGGTTTAGCTCGGTGTCATATCAAAGACCCTCGAAGCTTTTTAACCAGTGTGTTGATCTTTATTAACTACACAATTACCGGGACGCAATTATTTTCATTTAGGTACACAATTTTTAATATTTTGGATAAGAACTTCTTTTGTGGCGATTTTAAACAGTTTTAGGGGGGAACTTATATGCAATATAGGCTTGTATGCGGGTTTTTACGATAATTGACGTTGCTTTGGTTTTGCTAGTCACTCGTTTTAAAAATATTAATTAAAAAAAGGTGAGTATATCCGACTATCTCTGCTTTAAACTACACAATCCTTTCATTTGATACATTTGAGAAGTGGATTTTTTTTCTTAAACTGGATAGCATTAGGGTGTCATCCTGGGTCCTCAAGTAAGACCGCTAGAGAACTACTGGTCTAGTGGTTAAGGTTTGGCCCTCTCAACGATGCGACTCTGGTTCAATTCTCGTTGCATCCAATGTTTCGCGATTGTGGTCAGCGATATTTCTCGAGTGATCAATCATTGCATAAAAACTGTAATATACTACCTTAAAACCTCCATTATAAACTGCACTTAAACTTGGAGTTCTTTTTTAGACAGAAATAAAAGAAATCACGTCATACATACACAGATAAAAAGGTTACTTTTAAAATGTTACTTGGCATTGATTTGAAAATCAAGAATCTGACTCACCCTCTCCTGCCTCGGGGTTCGCCCGGGCGTCGATTTGGGGGGTAGTCATCACGGCCGTGGCGGCGCCCGATGTCGTCCAGGTTTTCCATGGAGCGGGCTCGAACCCGGTCTCCCATGTAGCCTCGATGGGCCCTGTCCGGGTGGCGGTGTACGTGTTGCGACACGCTGCTGATGGTGCTCATTCCTTCGTCGTCATCATAAACGGTAGACAATGCCGGCGGTTGCATGCGACCCCCGCGGGATCGTGGGTCGGCGCTGTCGTGCAGAGAAGTCACCTCGCTCGCGGTGTCCACTATGAATGGATTAAAAAACACAATTTGGAACCTAGACAATAACTAACATTACATCTTTTGAAAGTTATCAGAGAAAATGCTTTGTGGCTTTTTTTTTCAAGGCATAGCACAAAAAACATCATTAATTAACAAAAGGAAACAAGAAACTGTTTGCACAAAAGACAAATATAAATACAATAAGGGAGTAGGCTGAAGCTTTTAGAAGCCTACCCCTATTCAATGTTTTCCTTGCAGAGAAGAACATGTTCAAAATCAAACAAGAAAACAGGACCATTCCCCACAAAGGAAGAAAAACAAAGAAATTACAAATTTAGTATATTCAAGTAATACACATAGTATAAGATTTTTAAATTGATGTAAACTTTTAAAGTCATCACCGAAATCTTCCTACAAAATGAATACATTTCGGAATGGCACAATGGCTTTTAAATATTGTGCGAGAATATTGGACATTTCAGTTATGGTCCACTGAAATACTGTATTGTATGCCCAACAAAAAAGTCTTAACGAAATGCATGATATTCTGTACTGATTAAAGAGAAAGGAATTGTGGGAAGTAATTTGGTTGTTCTGAACTGAATGAAGAGAAAGCAATTTTGGGAAGTAATTGGGTTGTCCTGAAAAATATGAATAAACACATGGCCGAACGTATTCAAAACGTTTGTCATGCTTAGTGTGAGCTCAGAAACAGTGAAACAAAATTTTATACCGATTTGTTATCACTTCCTGTTTTTGCATTTATCCTAGATATCTGGCACCGTGTCTAAAAATAGAGTGATGATGAGATAAGACCTTTCTTTTCATGTGTCCCTCATGGTCTAATGGATAAGATCCAGCATTCTGCCCCCCGAGATCTGGTTTCGATTCCCACAATGTTATGCATTTGTGAACAAACATCTATGTCCATAGCAGCATGGTTGTTATAATTCGGTGCTCTTACCCTTGCTATCCGGTTTGATACGCGATGCCACAATTGTTATGCAACAATAATATTATCGACTGAAAATAATTGCACAAACACAGTATAACTTTTCCAACGTTTTTGCATATAAGGTACACCCGATTTAAGGCGCACATTCAAATTCCTGGCCAATTTGGGTTTGTGGGTGCACCTTATAGTCTGGAAAATACAGTAATTATTCATTATATTACATTATTTGAAATGTGCATTATTGTTTGTCCTAATTTCTATAATTTGAATCTGCTAACATAGCCTTTCACAATAAAGTGAACACTCGTTTATTGCTGGGGTTACGGTCTCAAAAAGAAATTTAAAATTTAAACAGAAGTTGCACGCATGTAACGAAAATCTGACAAGCTGTCTTATGTGTGTGTACATATTAAAACACAATGTTTTTGATTACTATGTAAAAATATCACGTTAAATATCTGTGTGTGGTTTGATGGTATTTGTGTACGTAGCAAAGTACTCACAACGGTTGTAGTTGGCAGGTCTGGATGGGTCCATGTTGGCAAGCTCTCTCTCCATGTAGTATATGGCACGAGTGGCATTGCCTTCAGGGTCCACCTGGATACGATAGCCGCTTCGAGCTGGAGGCGACAACAGTTGTTGAGGAAATAATACATTCTTGCAAGTATTTCCCGTAATATTGTATCTTTATACATATTTGCACTACCCACTCTTATTGTTGACTTACTGTGGTCGCCACCTTCTTGGTCGTGAAGCAGAGGTACCTGGGAGCCTTGGCCCACTGCACGAAAAATAGAATTAGACCACATCCGAACAGGAAATGACTTTCAATATAATTATTTTAAACTTCTCTTACTGGAACTGTTGCCGTCGTACTCACGTCCGTACCCATTCTGTGAGGGTGGGACCCCAACACCGTTGGGTAAAGGAAGCAAGGGCATAGCAGGCTGCTGGGCGAGCTGCCCGCTGTATGCTGGTTGGGCGTACATGCTTGGGGCGTAAACTGTGGCGTACTGGTTGCCCATTCCTTTCTTCACCGCCTTGCCGGCTTCATACACTGCGGCACCAGCGGGACACCATTTTAATCAGCAAATAGGTCGTTTATACAGTGGTACCTCTAAACCAGCACCTCTACACATGAGAATTTTGATACATGATTTTTTTATTTTAACAAAAATCTTACCCGCTTGATGAAGGAAACTTTACAAAGTTTTACATTTGATAACCTCAAATCAAGGCCTTGAAAGGTGTTTAATTTTGATTACAAATCTTGAATTTAAATCTCAAATGTGTTAATTTTTCCGTGTCTTATCTGCACGATGGAGTTAATAACTGTGTTTTAAGTAAACTAAACAAAGTATGTAACGGGTCGTGAAACTATTTTTCATTCTCTCTGACCGATAAATGAAATTTGTCGGTCAGAAAATCCAGACTTCAGGTAGAAGTTGGAGCTTAACGTACTGTCAGTTTCTAACTTGCTGTCATTGGCGGAGTAACTTTGTGATAGAAGAGTGTAGGTTTAACCTGTTGCGGTTGAGTGATTTAAAATATAACTGGATTATGGCTGTGTCAGGGAATGAGTGGGAGGGATCACCCAGTTAACACCGGAACCCTTTGCGGTGCTGCTCAGCTATCCTGGACAGTTCAGGTTGGCCCCCAAACAGTCACCCGCTTTCGCACCCAGTTTGTACATGTGCCTCCCCCCATTAGGCACCTAATTTTGTGCCCTTGGTGATACCTGTAGAGTACCTGTATTCCGCACCAAGTTCGTTTTGATTGCATCTCTTTAATTCATAGTATGTCCTTTCTGTTAATTTTAGTGACATTGGCTATGATGTCGAGAAAGAGAAATGGTACAGTGTCTGAAAAAAAGAATGAGGACAATTGAAACAAAGCAAAAATAGAAATCTTGGAAGTATTTGTGTGTGTGACCAAGCCAAGTATAATCGGAAAGCAGCGAGTGCCGATCACAAAGCTGCGGAAGGAATTATCGAGTCGCTTCGCTTCAGTAATTTCCAAGGGAGGTTATATTTCTGTTGCAAAAAAACAGTAAAGAGTGGACTAACCAGAGAAGCTGGCATCTACAAAGGAAATTAGAGGTGTTGGCAGTGGGAGGAAGTTGAAACTATTGTTGAAAACAAATAAAATCATGCTGTTCGTGCGACAGCTATTTTTAAAGGTGCTGTCCGGAATTTGAAGCTTTGTTACTCTGCCGCCATCTACTGGCTCAAAGATCACAACCTCAGGTAATTGATTCAATTGCTTGCATATCTTAGATGTGCTCGAATAAACCTTTTTTTTTTATCTTTTTTTTTCCAAAAGACCTGTAGAAAGTGATAGCAGAGCGAGTCCAACAAAAAAGGCAAAAGAAAATGACGAATGAAAAGAGACACAGGCAAAAAAATTGTGCTGTAAAGAATTGTGCGATCACATTCATATGAAGTTACAGTAACTTTAATTTTAGTGTACAGTAAGTGCTGATGCATCAACAAAAGTTGTGGGCCTTCACTCCTCTCTACTCACACACCACGCTAAGGCACCTCCCTCACAATAAACATACATATATATTTCGTGAATACCATCTTATTTATCTTATTACGTTACTTTTTATGTTTGAATACTATTTGAATTGTTTCTAATTATCAGGAAGATGCATTTCATAGCCATGTTGGGTTTACTTTGATCCTTTTGGGAGGTCTGGAATGGGCCAATTAGTTTTTAATTATTTTGTTCCAGGAAAATTTGCTCATTACATGAGCATCTTAACTACGAGCACAATCCTGGAAGAAATTAAGTCCGTATGTAGAGGTACCACTGTCATTTGCATATAAGCACATCGTAATTCTGATTGTCAAATACTCACGGGCCCGCGGGCAGCAGCATCGGTCGGGGCAGCAGGGGCAACTAACGTAGCAGCAGCACGTGTGCGGACAACACTGACACCAACAGATGCCAATCAGAAGCAGCAGCAGAAGAAAACCTAACACAACTACCACAACCAGCAGCCAATCTGGACATAAACACACACAAAAAACATTACAACATGCACAGGAAATCACCATATATGGCGAGTCAAACTTCAGTTTCCAAAAGAACTTCTGACAAACGTGTTATTGTGAGGCATGACGCAATTTTAGAGCTATAAGAGCCAACACACAGTGCATTAATTCATTGAGTAACGCGTATATATATATATATATATATATATATATATATACACAAAACACATAATAAAATTAAATAAAAATAAAAAAAAATTAAATTCAGGTCCATACAATTAAAATAAATATTTGTAAGATGGGAAGAGTCATTGTAATGTTACAGCATCAATCATATGAAAAAGATTGCAGAAAGTTTCAGAAAGACTGACATATCTAATTGATATGGCACAGATAAGTTTTGTTGATTATGCTAATGTGTAAATCATTTTCCATGTTAGATAGATAGATTGATATATACTTTATTCATCCCCGAAGGGAAATTCACATTTCCAGCAGCATCCCTGAGCTGAGAACAATACAATAATAAAAATAAAAGAATACAATATACAAATACCCAGTGTGACGTGCAAATGCCCACTGTAGCGTGCTATATAGAATAACTAAATAGTGCTACACAGAATACATATTGCAATAAGATTTGGTAATGTTAATTAGTTTTGATATTTCCAGTCACAAAATTCGACTTATATAGTTATTCATATTTTCAGATGCTTGTTTTAAGACAATTTCATGTCAGGACTGGGCTTGTTTTTAAAATGTTTTTTTTAAATATTTGTAATTACTTTTTGATACACTGACAGCATCATTAAAGAGGTAAGAAATGGGCATTTTTTTGCTCTCTTTTTTAATGTCTTTGTATTCTTTTACCCTTTAAGTGAGCTATATTGACCTAGGGTAAGTTAAAACGCATTAACCTAAACTTAAATTTTTAAACCATGTTTCATTGAGAAATATTTTAAATCTGTCAAGTATTTATTAATACTCTACCCAGTCACTCTAAGAGAGTATTAGTACTACCTTCCATAACCAGTAAGTCAATGCCCGGCAGCAGGTCAGTAGTATTTGACTTTCTCTCTGCGAAAGAAAGATAAAGCCACAATTACTGGATCGTGTGCACTCCTGGGACAAACGCACCCACGAAGATTTTTAACTATCACCGCAATGATTAATCCTACAATATTTTCTCTATTTTATCCTGTACCTGATTTATCATAGTGGAATCTCAATACTTTTCTTTGATTTCTTTATTTGTGGTATAGGTAAAGCAAAGGGAAGAGAAGAGCGATAATAAGAAGCAGGTGCTGGGGGTTTACCCAAGACAATGAGCTCTGTGTAGTCCTCCCCATTGCCCGACAGGTCCTGCGAGGAGATGACTGAGCACACGTAGACACCACTGTCTCCCCAAGCCGTTTGTGCAATGTTCAAGTCGGCGTCTGCAGGGGGAGGAAAGAAAAAAAAATGGTCAGGGGGGTTAAAAACAACAATGTGTTACATAGTAGCATAGATGCTTTAGGGTCTTTTATACAGGGAGAGATTAGAGCTTTTTCCAAACCATAAGGGGCATCCCCCAGAAATAGTCTTTTGTCAAATATTTCTTATACTTAGGGTGCACTGGACTGTAAGGCAAATGGATTTAAAACTCAAGCAAGAGCTACTGTACGCATTTTATACACTAATATATTAGTCGATGGGCAGCACAGCGGCACAGTGGTTGGCGCGTGTGTGGCACAGTTCTGAGGTCATGAGATCAAACCTTCCTGTGTAGAGTTTGCATGTTCTCCCCGTGCTTGCGTGGGTTTCCTCCCACATTCCAAAAACATGCATGTTAGGTTAATTGGCTGGTCCAAATTGTCCCTAGGTGTGAATGAGCAAGTGTGTTGTCCGTCTCTGTGTGCCTTGCGACTGGCTGGCAACCACTTCAGGGTGTCCCCTGCCCATTGTCCGAAGATAGCTGGGATGGGCTCCAGCACCCCCGCTACCCTACTGAGGATAAGCGGTGCAGATAATGGATGGATGGATGTATGCAATGGGAATCGAAAAAAGGGATTCGATATTATTACACTATTTTACTTACGATGTCAGAAACAAATTTTAGAGAATGGAGAAAACAAAGTTGTCCTGAAAGATATTAATAAATGCAAGCATTTATCATGTAATAAAGATATTAACCATATACTGTATTTTCCAGACAATAGGGTGCACCTAAAAACTCCAGATTGGCCAGAAATTTAAAAGTGCGCCTTATAACCTATTGCACCTTATATACTGGAAAACAAAGTGGAAATGCAAACAGCAATAATTTGTTTGGAATACTACACAAGGCTTTATGGCTTACTACTGCATTTGTGCATTGATTGATAAAATGATTGGTAAATCCCAAAACATTGTATACGATGTAAATAAACTCATCTTCCAATTCATCATCAGATAAACCAAAGAGTTGTACCCCCCATCGTGCTTTTATATATATATATATTACAAAAAACTTTGTTTTGTCCATTCTGCAACATTAGTTTCTGGCACCTTGAGTAAAAGTAATGCATTCTGATATGTCAACAGTATCACTGCTATTCTAGTGGTTAGGATTCGGGGCTCTCACCGCTGCGACCCAGGTTTGACTCCCATTGCATTGTTTTGCGATTTTTGTCAGCGGCATTTTCAACCAATCAATCATTTGACTGATATACATCATAAGTGTATAAAATGCACCACAGTTATACATAAAAACTATGGTATTCCTTATTGTAGATCTCATTCCATGTGCTGTATAGCCCATCCTTACATATGAAAAATATATGACAAAATATTATTTTTTTGGGGTTGCTTTGTAATCCGGTGCGCCTTATTGATAGTTCGTATCATGTAATCGACATCAAGCCAACCTGAGTAAGGATGGGTGTAAGTTTAACTTGACATTCGAAATATGGCAATCAAAGCTCAATGGCTGTCGTCAAATGTTCCGGGCCAAGTTACAACTACAAATGTTCACTAGTGTACAAACAAGACCCATACTCGCTACAAAAAACGTGTGGCGTAGGGGTTAGGGTTCGAATAAGGTGATCTCTGGGACTCGTGGAAAGGCATATTGGCATGCTGGGCCATCCCCGGGGGTTCCATTGCTTTCATTCAGATCCTATCTCTACCCGCCACTCACTGGTCAGGCTTTGCGGGATACTTGACGTTTTCTTTGGAGCTCATTTCAGGCAGGAAACATTGCATAATTTTTGACGGGTTTATAGCGCACGCCCTCCAGCTCAGAAGGGCGAACTGCAAGTGAGGTTCTCGCTATGGCCTCGGGTTCTCGCTGTGGCCTCAGGTTCTCGCTATGGCCTCCACTCACCAGGTAACAGTACTCAGAAATAAATTGTTAAGTCACAAGAAACAACGCCTTAAATGGGTTTACATCCGTGACGACATCAAACCCCTTCTGGTGAACCCATCCAATATGGCCGACTGTTTACATTCAGGGATGCGAGTGACATTACACAAAAATTGGCAATAATGTGGCGAAAAATAATGATTCTTATGCCAGTTAAAAATCACATTTCCTGAAAATCACAATAAGCCATCAATGATTAGCTATTTTCTCAACTGGTCTGCAGGCTACCCAGGTGCTCTTAGGGGGCTACAGGGTGCCCGATGGCTCCACATTAGTGACCCCTGCGCTACATAATTGTGCACTCACTGTTGAGGATGCTGATCTTGCGTCCCTGATACTCGCTGCCAAGCGTGACGGCACTTCCCTGCTTGGAAGCCACAATTCGCACTGTGCGCTGGCTGTCGGCGCACTCGATGTTGGGGTCGTAGTTGGGGTTGTTCTGAGACAGGATGTTGTCTGCGCTGCTTGGGTTGAGCGCCGCCTGCACTGGATCGCGGCAGTACGATTTGTAGCGCCAAGTGACCACAGGCGGCTGCGTGGCCGTGGTTTGAAAGTTGCAGGTCAGCGTGACGGGCTGGAACAGGATGACCACATAGCGCTTCACCGGGCTGCTCACTGACACAGCCATGGCTGACTCTGAAATGACATTCGGGGTGGGGGATGATATAAAAGTTGGGCAATATTTTAGGTAGATATTCTAATTCTAAAATCATATGTACAAGGACACCAGTGTGTCAAAACGCAAGTGAATAATTCCAGCAATTTTATCTCAGCTGTTTCGAAACCCAAGGAGTAATCCCCCAAATCCGATTTCAAATGCAAAAGTCGTATTATGAAATGTTTTTTTCTTTGCCAGGAGTATCATCATGACCCAATGATGAGTCACATGCCAACTTATCTTCTCTTATTTTAGGCCATTAGAGTAATTATGCTCAATAGACATATTAAATGGTATTTCCTTCCTTCCATTAGTGAAGTGTTTCTTAACCAGGATTTCGTTTTCTTTCCAGCCTAGTATCCCCTCATCTTCGCCAATGTCCACAGTACAAGTATGATCGGGCCCCCCCATAAAGAATTCAGCCCGACCCGACCCAGGCTCACAGGTATTAAAGTCATCCTCAGCCTGACCCCGACCAATGAACCTGATTTGCAAGACTGATCCCGAAGCAAATCCGAAATGTAATATTTGTAAGGCCTTCGGGAGGAATAGAATTGATTTATGATAACAATTTGAAGTCCGTCTTTGGTAACAAGACTGTATAAACATTTACATATTTTATATTTCTGCGTCTGCAACGGTTACACTAACCAACAATTTTCCATCATTGACAAATTTTCTCAAGAGTTGACGGGAAAACATGAAGGCTGTTCGTCATTTTAATGGGTTGAAAATCGGACCATAAACCAAAGAAGCAAAACATCCTTAAGAATCTAGTGTTGCACTTAGAGAGAGAGGGGCAGAGAGACCACAGAGAACAATATATGGTCGGCAAGAGCCAAAGAATTGAGAGAGGGTTATTTTAGTAATACTTTTTTCAGTAAATGTGTGTTGTTTTTTTGTTTAGTACCCACACATTATTTTAGAATATATATATATTTTATAAACATGTATTTATTTTTAAGGTAGTAAGCGAGAGGGAAGCCGGCCCTACCCGATTGTAATAATAAATAAGGCCCGACATGGACCAAAATTCAGGTCGGGGTCGGGCATAAAATGTGGTCCTCAGCAGCCTTAAATATGTAGTCCCAATTGTAAATACCTTTGCTCATATTTGTTAACTGACGTTTGTTGACTATTATGAGTCTTTTCTTCATAATAATTTTTTATTGTATTATTTCTATGAAATGAATGAATGAAAAAAAGTAGGATTTGTTTTCTATATGTACACATTTTTAACCTGTTTTTCTAGAAATATATATATAAAATTAGGTTGTTTTTTTCATTAAACTTATTCAATTAAAATTTTGTAAAATTAAGGAAAATAATCGACAAAACTAAGAAGAAAAATACCTTAAATTGGAATAGAGAATTTTGTTCATTTCAGGGATTATTCGCTTTTATATTACACTTTCACTTTAAAAAGTAGGGGTTTTTTTGAGTAAAGTGAAAATTTTTCATTATGTTTTTGCTTAAATTTAACTGTTTATTTTCAACTTGTTTTTCTCTTTAATAAATCATCAAACTTGTTCAATTTTTGTTTAAAAATCCCCAAAGGCCAAAAAACCCCGATTAATTTAGCCCTATAAATATTAGGTATAATAAAATAAGGAAAATCATCTACAATAGAGAAAAATAATCCCTAATATTAGGAATTTTACGATGTTTTAGCTAAAAAAACAACATCGATTTTCTGTGAAATTTAATACATATTTTAGACATAATTTTACTTTAAACTCAATTATTTTCGACTAATTTTACTTGTGAAAAAACGAGATCTACCATCAACATTTCAAAATATTTCATGTCATTTATAAATGAACCGTCTGCCATTTTGCAGATGTGACGGACTTTTAGGAGGCTCGCAATCGCAATAACGACGAATGTAACTTTAAATCAATCTTACGCCTCAAAACGTTTTAAAATAAGCCTTATTGTTAGGAAGAAGACACAAATATAAGTTTAATAAAAACTGTCCACCGACTGAAAGGCGGAAGCGGGCGCACCCATTCGAGGCGAAAACACGGGCCTTCTTCTTACCTGTCGCCAGAGCTGCGGTGAGAAATAACGCCCAAAAATTCTTCATCCCGCCGTCCTTTTTCAATCACTCACTGAATGTCTTTTTATTTCAACTCACGACCAAAAATAGCTAAACTTTTCATCGTGTTCTAGGATTAAACGCAAAATCGCCCTCTCAGCCGGGGAGTGTCAACTCCATTTTGTGACGTCTCAAGTTTCGCCTTGGGGGAAGTACCTGAACGCACCACGCAGGTGTAAGTTTGGGAATATTGCGAAACCCGCAGGGGGTGAGGTATCTTATTTAACTTATATTCTCAAGAAAGCAACGACGAAACACCACAAACAACAGTTAATACGTTTAGAAAATTTAATAAATTCAAAAGTAAGATTTTGTAGCATTTAAGTATACTAAACACGAACATTAATTGACATGGAATCCACTTATCCCCCTCCACTACTTCCAAAAGTGGTATGTCCCTTTGGCGATAAGGTTATCAACATGTTAATGTTCAACAGCTATTGAGTATTCTACTTTTTCCCGCTTGAAAATGTGTCTAAAACTGACGATTATTCACATAAAACTACAATAAAATATGTTAATGACAGTTCCTATGTATTTAAAGTGTATGTGTAGGGAGATTGGGTCGTTTTACAGGTACAGAAATGTACCACATGAAATATTAAAGGTCTTGATCTCTATGAAAACCTGAAATAAAATAAAAATATACTGTATATCCATTATTAATTATCCACATATTCAACGTAATTCTTGAATGAGAGAGGGAATACAATGAAACTATTACTCATCATCTTGGTATTTGCTGACCTCCAGCGGAGGTAAATTAGTCAGACAAAACCAAGCAAAATCAAGGATCATTTGTTCCATTTTGAAGGTTCTATCTAAGGTGAGCTCTCCATTGTAATTGTCTAGGAAAGTCGATTTTTAACTGGCATGAGAATTCATTGACATGATCACTGTCTTTAGATAAACGATTAGTATTTCCAAAATTCTTTAAAAAAACAGCCTATAATTTATAAGTGTAAATCACTCAATGCCCCTAAACAAAGGTTTTAGTAGTTGACTAAGCCTATTTTAACCCCACTTATTGTATTACAACTTGGTAATAACATAGTCAAAACACATACCTGTCAACCTCCACGGCTCCATGCCCGTACAAACTGTCGTATTTTCCCGTACAAAATACAAAATAATCGTACACGATATATGTATATATATTTTTTCGGAATGATGCATGATGGGAAATCCCCAGGCGGCAGACGCATGCGCACAGTAGCATCAAACCGCTCGCTTCGTTTGCAACGAAAAAAAACGATACCGAGATAGAGGCTACCGCGGCGAACTCGTTTGACTTGATTGATTTGCCGTTTGGTGATAGTTGGTGTATTACCCATAATTGACAAATTTGCGTTTTTCCGTACAGATTTCCTTGTACGTCGTACTCGACTTAAAATGCATTAAAAACGTACTTTGTACGGCAAAACCGTACGGATTGACAGGTATGAAAACATGATAACGGTATAATAATAACATGATAATATATGCTAGTTTTGAAATGCATGTGTAACTGGTAGCCTTTCATACTAATCAGTTATTAAAAAGTAGTGTTCCGCTTCAAAATGTTGGGGGAAACAACAATTTTCAGAGATAGTTATAGTTAATATTCTTGACGCAATTTAGGAATTCGAAGGACAAAAAAACCTTTTATATAAGCCAAATATTTAAAGGGACGGTGTGAATTATTTAGCGCCTAATTGTGGTAAAAATAACCCTTCTTTCATTAAGAAAAAAAAACGTATTGATGAGAAAATAAGAAAAAACTATCATATAAATGGATATTGTTTTTAAATTCTTGTAGGTTAACAAAACCTTTATATATATATATATATATGTATATATATATATATATGAGCGAATGAGTTGTCTGTCCATGCGTGCCCTGCGATTGGCTGGCAACCAGTCCCCTGCCCACTGCCCGGAGATGGCTGAGATGGGCTCCAGCCCCCCCGCGACCCTAATGAGGATAAGCGGTACGGCTGATGAGATGAGATATATTCAAATCCAGCTCCAGACTTCCTGTGCGGAGTTTGTATGTTCTCCCCGTGCTTGCGTGGGTTTCCTCCGGGCACTTCGGTTTCCTCCAACATTCCAAAAACATGCGTTTCAGGTGAATTGGCCGGTCCAAATTGTCCCTAGGTGTGACTGGGCGAGTGAGTTGTCTGTCCCCGTGTGCCCTGTGATTGGCTGGCAACCAGTTCAGAGTGTCCCCTGCCCACTGCCCGATGATTGCTGGGATGGGCTCCAGCACCCCCGCGACCCTACTGAGGATAAGCGGTGCAATTGTGAAATCTGGTCAATCTGAGTTTCCGTAGTTAGTTTATTCCTTGTGCTTAGCACTTGTTTTGTGTTGCACTACACCATGTGTGTCAACCCCATTTTAGCTTGGGAGCCTCGTGGTAAAGAAAAATGGTTTGGACTAGTCGATGAGAGATAAAGGAAGGGAGGGAGGGAGGAAAGGAGGAAGAGATAAAAAAAAGAAACAAAGAAAGAGATAAAGAGATATACATAGAGATAAAAGAGATGAAGAAAGAGATAAAGGAAAAAAGAAAAAAAAGAAAAAAGTGAGAGTGACAGATGGAGAAAGAAAATAAAGAAAAGAGAACGTAAGGGAGAGAGACAAAGGGACAGTTAAAGAGGGAGAAAGAAAAACATATAGACAGAGAGACAGAAAGAGAGAGACTGCTAGAGAGAGAGAAACAGGTGGGAATAGAAAAGAAAAAAGTAAGAAAGAAAGAGACAAAGAAAGGAAAAAAGCAAAAAAAGATGGACAATGAGAGAGCAAGAATGAGCCAAAGAAAGAGAAAGAAAAAAGAGCAATTGAAAGACATTGAGAGAGAGAGAGAGAACAATTCCTCAATCTCTTTCTTTCTTTCTTTCTCTCTCTCACTCTCTCTCTCTCTCTCTCTTTGCTCTTATTTTTTCACTCTCTCTCTTCTTTGTGTCTATCTTTCCCTCTTTCTTTCTCACTCTCTCTTCTTTCACTATATTTCTTTCTCTCTCTCTCTTTCTTTCTGTCTTTCTTCCTCTTTCATTCTCTTTTTCATCTCTCTTTGTGTCTCTTTTGTGCTCTCTTTTTGTTCATCTTCTTTCATTTTTTCTCACCCTATCTCTCTTTCTCTCTTTCTTTGTTTTTATCTCCTTCTTTCTTTCTTTCTTTTTTCTTTCTGCCTTTCTTTTTTTCTGCCTTTCTTTCTGCCTTTCTTTCTTTCTTTCTTTCTTTCTTTCTTTCTTTCTTTCTTTCTTTCTTTCTTTCTGTCTTTCTTTCTTTCTCCCTCCCCTCATGATATTTCTGCTTTTCTTTCTCTTTCTTTGTTTCTTTGTTTCTTTCTTCGTTTGTCTGTTTGTTTGTTTCTTTCTTTCTTTCCGTCTCTCTCTCTCTCTCCCCCTTTTCTCTCTTTGTCTCCCTCTCTCTTTTGTTTACGTTTTGCATTCTATCTCTCTCTTTCTCTCTCTTTTTTTTCCCACTTTCTTTGGTGTGCTGTGGGAGTCAGTCAGGCCAGGGCTTACTCTCTCTTCTTTCACTATCTTTCTTTCTTTCTCTCTTTCTATCTATCTTTTCTTCCTCTTTCATTCTCTTTTTCATCCCTCTCTGTCTCTCTTTTGTGCTCTCTTTTTTTCATCTTCTTTCATTTTTTCTCACCCTATCTCTCTTTCTCTCTTTCTTAGTTTTTATCTCCTTCTTTGTTTCTTTCTTTGTTTCTTTCTTTCTTTCTTTGTTTCTTTCTTTTTTTCTTTATTTCTCTCTTTCTCTCTTTCTGTCTGTCTTTCTTTCTTTCTTTCTCCCTCCCCTCATGATATTTCTTCTTTCTTTCTCTTTTTTTGTTTCTTTCTTCGTTTGTCTCTTTGTTTCTTTCTTCGTTTGTCTCTTTGTTTGTTTCTTTCTTTCTTTCTTTCTTTCTTTCTTTCTTTCTTTCTTTCTTTCTTTCTTTCTTTCTTTCTTTCTCTCTCTTCTTTCTTTCTTTCTTTCTTTCTTTCTTTCTTTCTTTCTTTCTTTCTTTCTTTCCTTCTCTCTCTCTCTCTCTCTCTTTCTCTCCCCTTTTTCTCTCTTTGTCTCCCTCTCTCTTTTGTTTACTTTTCGCATTCTTTTTCTCTCTTTCTCTCTCTTTTTTCCCACTTTCTTTGGTGTGTTGTGGGAGTCAGTCAGGCCAGGGCAGGCCCACCCGCCCGCCCGCCCGCTTGGAAGTAGGCGTGTTAGGAAAGCCAAGCGTGATAAAAAAGCCAACTATGTCAATTCCTGTTCAGACCTGACACTACTACTCTTCCCATAAAGGTAAGCATACCCAATACGTTTCCTTTACGCGAGCAAAATGTTTACAGAGGATGATTTTATTCATGAATCCGTCCTAATATTTTTGCATCCTTTCGTTCTCTTTGGTGGTTTTTCCAGTTTGTCAGTCTTTTCTTTGTAATCTGATCGAAAAGCAGTTTGATGTAAACGCACGTTCCAGTTAGAGTCAATGACTTGCACTTACGGCGCCTAGCAAAAGTATTGCCCCCCCCAAGAACTTGTTGTCATATTGCCAAATTTCAGGCTTCAAACTTAAAGCTAAAAAACTGAAAATATTTTCTGAATATCAACTATATGTGAGACACAATCCTGGAGTGGAATCCAATTGTTTTAATGTTTCATTTTAAATTTTCAAAGACATACCCCCCCTGAAAAGTAGGTATTGCAAAAATGTTATTCCCCTGTTCTCTCAGCTCGTCCGTGATGACTGATGAGTAATCCAATGCCGACCTAAATGACTAACGTTGACGAACAGAGTGCATCAGTGTGTTACTAATTCTCTGTTTAAATGCACCTGCTCTGTGATAAGCTCAGGGGTTTGTGAAAGGGAACACTGGAGAACAGGCAGCATTATGGAGACCATAGACGCACCAGTCAGGGATAAAGTTGTGGAAAAGATCAAAGCAGGAATGGGATACAAGAAGATTTCGCAACATTTACACATCTCTCAGAGCACCGTGCGAGCATTATTATCAAAATGGAGAGAGCATTAAACTACTGCAAACCTCCCAAGACCTGGCCATTCCTCTTAACTTTTGTCCCAAACAAGGAGAAAATGTGAAGAAACTAATCAGAGAAGCAACCAAGAGACCCATGATCACATCGGATGCATGAATACATAGCTGAGGTGGGACAATCTGTGCAAAATACAACTATCAATCGTACTCTGCATAAATCTGCCTTTTATGGAAGAATTGTTAGAAGAAAGCCTTCTCTAAAAGAATACCACAAAATGGCAGATTTCACGTTGGGAAAAAGCCACGTGGAAGACACAAATAATATTCGGAACAAGGTGCTCTGATTAGATGAGACCAAAGTTGATTTTTTTTCGGCTGAATGCAAAGCGTTACGTTTGGCGTAACACTGACACTGCATATCACCCTGAAAACTCCATCCTTACCGTCAAACAAGGTGGTGGTAGCATCATGTTTTGGGGTTGCTATTCTTTAGCAGGACCGGGAAGATGGATGGAGCCAAATACAGGGTGAATCTGGCAGGATATTTGTTGGAGTCTGCAAGTGGTGTTCGGATGGCCAAGCCACAGTCCAGATTTCAATCCTATAGAGCAGGGGTAGGGAACCTATGGCTCGGGAGCCATATATGGCTCTTTTCATGAGTACATATGGCTCCGAGATAAAATGTAACATCTCTCTGTGGCGTTCCAAAGTCAAGTGATTTTACCCCGATTTTGGTCCATATAAAGCCGAAGCAACTTAATGCAGAAGTTTGATAAGAAACCATTTAAACTGATAAATAAAAACGCTGGCAAACGACTTTGATTGGGTACAGTACTGGTGGGCGGATCCCTGCACACAGCGCAAGGCACTTCCTTCTCTCTCTCTCGCTCAGTGCAGTCCACACCGAAAGTGAATATGACGATATGCTTATTGTTTGCAGTAATTTGTGACATTTTTACAAAAGAACTTTGCATGCACATTGTTTTAAAACCGTTATTAAGGACAAATTTCATGGAAAAACATTGCCTCAACACTCTTAACTGAAGGTGGAAGACAAATTGTAAATGGCATATTTACATTGATTTGGGACACAGGATTTGGCATTATTATCATTTCATACATTTGATTAAATCATCAAATGACAGACAGTGAAATAAAATGTGCTGAACAATACGCGTGTTTGGCAGTTTTGAATTTTGTCTGAAAATATATGGCTTGGCTCTCTCAATTTCTTTTTGAAACATTTTTTGCTTTTATGGCTCTTTGGGTCATAAAGGTTCCTGACCCCTGCTATAGAGCATTTGATCAAAAATATGAAAAAACGATCACCATCAAACTCTAAGGAACTTGAGCTGTTTTGTAAGGAAGAATGGGCAAATATTTCTGTTTCAAGATGTGCCAAACTTAAAGAGACATACCCCAAAAGACTTGTGGCTGGGATCGCAGCAAAAGGAGGTTGTACAAAGCATTGACTCAACTATTTATTTGTGAGCACAATATCAATTCTATTCTATTCACGGTTGTTGATTCTTTGTAGATATTTGGAGTTTTCAAGATTTAAGTTTGAAGTCTGAAATACGGCAATATGTCAAAAGGTTCTTGAGGGAAGGGGGGGTCAATAGTTTTGCAAGACACTGTTTGTATTTCTGGGGGATCGTGGAAAAAAGAAGGGAATGTTGGTTAATGACAATGACGCTGATTTCATCACTGGCTGTGAGCTAAAAAGCACGTTGACACGTAGCAATTATATCCTTCCGTTTCTTGACTGAAAATATTAGAATCAAGCTTCATCGGCGAATTTTCCGCTTCTATGGCACTCAATTTAAATCACGAAATTTAAAGAAATCGAAACTTTTAAACGAGCAAAATTTTTTACAGATGATGATTTTATTCATGTCTCCTGAGATTTTACATCATTGAGTTCTCTTTGGTGTATTTTGCAGTCTGCCCGACTTTTCGTTGGTGTAAACATGCATTCAGGTTAGAGCAGGGGTGTCAAACATGCAGCCCGCATCGTTTGATGTGGCCTGAGAAACAATGCTGAGAGAAACACAAGACAAAAAAAGGCCAAACAACCACCTGTAGTTTTGAATATGTCCTCTAGCTGTTGTGTGTCAATAGCCAGGTCCAACTTCCAAAGTAACTGTAGCTGTATTTCCTCTCTCTTTCTCCCTCACTCTTTTTCTCCCTTCCTCTCTGTTTGTCTTTTTCTTTCTTTTCTCTTTCCCTCTCTGCCTTTCTATTTCCTCTCCTTCTTTCTCGTTCTCTGTCTTTCTTTTTTTTGCTTTTCTCTCTCTTGATCTATTTCAGTCTTTCTTTCTCTCTTAAAATATTTCTTTCTTTTTTTTCTTTCTCTCATTCCCCTTGGCTCTAACTTTATTTGTCCTTCTCTCTTTCAACGTTTCATTTGTTCATTTGTTTTCATTCTTTTTTCTAATTCTCTCTCCTTCTCTCTCTTTATCCCGCCCTCCATTGTCTTTCACTCTTTCCTTTTTGCTCTCTCCCTCTCTTTTTTTCTCTCTCTCTCTCTTTCTTTCTCTCTCTCCCTCTCTCTCTCTCTCCCTCTATTTCAGTCTTTCTTTCTCTATTTTATTCTTTACTTCTTCTGTTCTTTCTTTCTATTTGTCTTTCTCTCTTTTCCCTTGTCTTTAACTTTATTTTTATTTCTCTGTTACTTTGTTCTTTTTTCTCTCTCCTTCTCTGTCTCACCCCCTTCCCTTTCTTTCACTCTCCTTTCTACTCTTTCCCCCTTTCTTTGTCTTTTTCTCTCTCTTTCTCTTTCTTGATTCCCCTCTTTCTTTCTTTCATCCTGGCCTTTATTTTTTAGGTCGGGGTTTGCTTCCCAATGAAAAAAATACTGGTTTCTACGGTCACCGGTAGCAAAAAAAGATACCTGATCTCACTCAGATAAAGCACCTTCATCACCTGGTCACCGTTGTTGTGTTTGGTGTAACGCGTCAATCCTTTCTTCTTCTAGCTTTCGTATTTTTTCGTATTTTTCTTGAAAAACAAACTTTGTGGCTGTGGCGTTACGTCCTTTGCATATGTGACAAGTGAAAGGCTCTCTCTCTCTCTCTCTCTCTCTCTCTCTCTCTCTATGTATATGTATATGTATATGTGTGTGTGTGTGTATATGCACCTGAACACATCATCAGCATGTTTTTTGGGTTCATAGAGTGTTTTGGGTCCCACAACACTAAACGCCGTCGCCTAGGTGACCTGGCCACGCGACTGGTGTTTAGGTGAAATTTGCTTTGGTTTGGTTCTTCTCTCTAAATCCAGATCCATCTCAAGCTCTTGCTTCTTTCGCAATTCTCAGGTCACTTAAAGCTTTGTGGAAAGAGTGCCCCACAGATCCTGTGCTGCCACCTTTGAGGGAGCTTGCCTTCGTTAAATTAGGCAAGATTTTAGATAGAAGACCTAATCTGACCCGCCAGGTTGCTGTGACCTTCCTTGCTTGGCATCTCACTATCTAAAAGCACTCCTAAATATATTATCCAGTTTGGACCACTGCAGGGAAATGGAATTTGTTTTCACAAACGCGACCTTCATCCAATCTGTGAAGGTCCTTCTGAACAACACATCCAATTTTTTTACACCAGACCCAGACCACATTCCTATGTTGTTTTGTCTTTTGGAATGCTATGTGAACGGTGGAGATGCATTCATGTGACCTACATGTCATCGATAGGTGACAGACGTCCTAAAAAACACCATAATCAAAATCATGGCTCCCTTTATCCTAATCTTCCTCTCAAAATGATAAAGTTGTACATGTTGCCTATTACATTAACCTTAATGTTGCTAAATTTGCTCCACTGTTAAAATCCATGAGTACTTCAGCAAACATTGAGCTCATTGCTTGTGATGTCACGTGTCCTCTTCCGCGCATGCGGGACAATTGTGTCGTTCACACAGGAATCTACTTATAAGTCACATTTATTCGGAAATGTGATCAATTTTTCAGCAAAAGTGGATATCACCCAAAAATCGGCATTGAGCATAAAGCTCCACAGTGTGAAACTTGCATATGACTCGGCACTATCTTAGACAAGACAGACTTCTTCCGCGTCATACTGAAAGAGGCTCCTCAGCTTTGTAATCTTTCTGGCATCCAGTAACTAGTTAAATGAGAATATGTAGTCTCCTAGTTCTTATTCCTTTAAAGATAAAAAAACGGGCTGAGATGTAAGCCAAACCTTACCAATCCAAACCAACCCTGCTGCCGACAGTCAATGACCAGCGGTTCTTACTTGGTCATCTTCCATTTGTGGGCTACCCACAAGCGGTCTTCCCATGGTATCGTCAACTCTATCAATACAATGTTCTTGGTGCTCTCTGAGACCATTAAGATGTCCGACCTCAGGGTGGGGACAACAGCTGCTTCTCCGGGTCTACAGAGAGCTGCCAATTCTGGGCCATTCCCAAGATCCCTTCTGATGCCTTCTCTCAACTTGCTCTTGGCTGGATTCCTGTTCTGACAAGAGCAGTTACCCAGTTTGTGTTTCATGCTCGGCTGAAGCTGCAGATGCCTTTGCTGATGGATTCTTCAATCATGTAGGTGTATCTCCCCCGGCCGAGGGCATTTCGGGAGGAGTTCAGAGTTCCTTATACCTGACAAAGTTGGCAATTTGGGGTAACTGCTTTTTGACAATGGTGAAGTTTTGTTGAGCTAGGGAGGACATCATAAAGTATACCACCTGGAAAAGCCAGCGGATTCGGTGTCCTCCAGCCTACCACAGATACGTACGAGTGACTTTATGGTCCATTGCCTGTTCCTGCCATGATGCAGGTTGACAGATAGTAAATGTCATGATTACTGATGTGACTCTGCTGTGCCCGCTCATTTGTGCCGCGGGTTCTGATTGGCTCCCTGTCACTATTTGAACCCAGTCCTGTCAGTGAATACTAGGCAAGCCTTTATCGACCCTGACTCCCTCCTGTCCCGTTTTTACTCCTGTCTGTCTCTGGCTATGACCTGTTTTGATCCTGACCACGTCTGTTCTCCCGTCCCGGCTTACAACCTCTTTTTGTCCCCCAACTACGTCTACTCTCCCGTTCTGGCTTTCGACTCACTTCCAAACCCCGACCACGCTTTGCTCTACCACCCTGTTTTTTCCGTCCCTGACACCGCCATCGCGGTCCACTTCCGCGTTAGGAGCACAATCCGTGTACGAAAGCGACTTGCTTCGCGGGCCCAGCGAAAACCGGATCGTGGGCGCAGCCCTTCCTTCCTCTCTCTTTCAATAAAGGGTAGACGTCACACCAGTGGGTCCTGTTTCTGTTCTGGTCCTGACAGTAAATCTTCCTTTTCTGAAAGAATTATGCTAAATTGGTTTAATGGTGGGTCTTTCAAAAAATGAAAGAAATCAAAACGATAAACCCCTGCCGAGAAAAACAGCCTCGAGAGGGATGGGCACCACCAGGTTGTAGATGTCCCTACGACCCAGTTGGTGAAGGTATCTGTGAGCCATGAGCCAGTAATATTTTTTGCTTTTTATTTTTTCATGTTTCCAATTTTCTTTAGTTATCCCATCAGCAATTTGATCATGAAAACTATTTTAATATCATGTTTTTTGGTGTGTCCAAAATATTATTTTTCTGTTTCACATTTGTAAATATTAAATTACATTAATTTACATGTTTTAAATACAAAACAGACCAACCCAGGCATGGATGATTTGGAAGAAAGTATTATGTCATAGTAGCAATTAAAGGTTATGCCACAAAATAATTTGTATATATATATATATATATATATATATATATATATATATATATATATATATATATATATATATATATATATAATATGTATGAAGTGAATTGATAGTAAATAACTAAATAAATATCCATATTGTACTTACAGTGACTTTAGCTTTTGTTAACTCTGTATTGTTGCCTAATTGCATGTCGAATCACAACCACAAGAATATAATCACTCTAAGTAGCAACCTTGGAAAGTCTTTCGTGTCGTTACACCATTTCCTGCATACCAACATTCTGGTTTGTGTCCCGAGGCTGAATGATCAAAAAGATAAAAAGAAAGAAAGAAAAAGACAAAGTAGTCAAGTCATGTTTGTTTGTATAGCCCTTAATCACAAGGAGTCTTAAAGGGATGTACACACAACAGAATACTATTACGCCATCCCCTGATTTAAAACCTACATGAGGGCAAGGAAAAAAAAATCAAGAACTTCAGCATGAGCAGAATGAAAAGACGTTACACAGACATCATCAGCGTTGAACATACAGCAGGTAGTTAACTGGTTTTAAATAAGAGAATTAAAAAGTCTAAAGAAGGAAATCGACCTCCTGTTTTAAGGTGTTTCTCAAGGCTCAAGCTTAAACCCACTTCTGTTCATTATACGTCAATGCCAGTCTAGGGAATAAAAATTCTGCCCGCGTTTTGAACTGGCAGGTAAACAAGCTTCTAAAAAGAAAAACTGCCAACCATTAAAACCAAATTGTGGCAAAGTTTTGTCTGTAAGGCTGGGGTGTTGAACAAGTGGGCCGCGGGCCGGATCAAGCCCGACAAGGATTCTAATCCAGCCGTCGAGACAACTCTGAGTCTGCACAAGAGAAAAATACTTGCAGTTTGAAATATGTCCACAAGTTGTTGCCAAAGCCAGGCACCACTCACAAAGCAACTAGAGCTGCATTTAATTATCTCTCTCTCTCTCTTTCTCTCTCTCTTTTTCTCTCTTTCTATCTCTTTCTCTCTCTCTTTTTTCTCTCCCGATTTTTCTCTTTCCTTCTCTATTTTCTCTCTCTTGTTTTCTTGATCCCTTTCCCTCTGTTTATCACACTCTCTTATTCTCTCTTTTTCCTCTCTCTTTCCCTCTGTGTCCCTCTCTATTCTCTATATCTTCTCTCTCTTTCTCTTTCCTTTTAACCTTTCTCTCGCTCTCTGTCTTTTTCCTCTAAGTCTTTTTTTCTTTTTTTCTCTCTCTCATCACACTTTTTTTTATTTCTCTGTTTTTTTCTCCTCTCTGTTTCTCTCTCACTTTTTATCTCCCTCTTCCTTTCCATATTTCCCCTTCTCTTGCCCTTGTTGTCTTTGTCTTTCCTTTTTGTTTCTTTCCATCCCTCTTTCTCTTCCTTTCACTTTTGTTCTCTTCGTCTTTCCTTTCCTTTCATTCTTGTTTTTCTTTTTTGGATTTTCACTCTCTTTCTTTTGTGTATCTTTTCTTTCTTTTTTGTATTTCTTTCTTTCTTTTTTTGTATTTCTTTCTTTCTTTCTTTTCAATTTTTCCTTTTGATTTCTTTCTCTCTTTCTTTCTTTATCATTCTCTTTCTTTCCTCTCTCTCTTTTTTCTCTCTTTCCTCATTTCCTTTCTTTCTCTCTCTCTCTCTCTCTCTTGCTTTTTATTACTCTTTTACACTTTCTAAATGTATTTCTTTATTTTCTCTTCTCTATCTCTCTCTCCCTCTCTCTCTCTCTCCCTTTTTCTTCTGTCTGTCTCCTTCTCGCTTTCTTTTTCTCCCTCTCTCTCTATCTTTTTAATATACTAGTCCACACCCTTCGTAATTTTTCCTACAATGTGGTCCCCGAGCTCAAATGAGTTTGACACCCCTGTTTTAGAATTCAGTTCTCCAGATCGTCAATCCATAAAACAAACGTTTCTAATCACTATTTTTCCGTTTGCTGGATTTCCCCCTAGTTTCAAAACTCGGGTACCTCAGCGCTGACTGCTGTAGCTTGGATGGCGTACTCCACCGAGACTCTGGCACAAGGCTGTTTTGGCAAAGTGTACCTTGAGAAGTACAACGACACCTGGGCCGCCATCAAGAGGGTTCCCCAGCACCTCATCAGCCGGAAAGATCTGGAGAGGGAGTGTGAAGTGTACAAGTGAGTAGTAGCAGGCTAAGGGAAATTCCGCTCTGTATGCAGTGTCTACCGAAAGAATTGTTCTCCCCCAGAACTTTTGTCATTTTGCTTCATTTCAGGCTTCAAACTGAAAGCTAAAAAACAAACAATTTTCTAAGAATCAACAACATATGAGGCACAGTCGTGATGTGGAACCCAATTATTTTGAAATTATATACCATATTTACAACGAAAAAACTAAAAAGTAAGTGTAGGTGCAAAAATGTTGCCCGCCTTGTCAGGGAAGACCAGAACAGAGCAGGAGACCCCAGAGCGTTCGTACAATTCTTTATTTGGGGAAGCGTAAGGGTTAGCGGGAGACGTGATGACCGTCGAACGTCAGCAGCAGCAACGACGTGAAGACAACTTCGGAAGACGTAACCAATCGTAGCGTGGGACGGAGGCAGGTCGAGTTTACCAGGACTGGAGAGAAGATCGTAGCGTGGGACGGAAGCAGGTCGAGTTTACCGGGACTGAAGAGAAGATCGTAGCGTGGGACGGAAGCAGGTCGGATCGGAGGCAGGCAGGCAGAATCAGGTAAACAAGAAGGCACATGTAATCGGGAGAGTCTTACGGGGTACAGAAGTAATCCTCAGACAAACAGGTCTCGGCGTAGCGAGCTTAAAAAGGGAACATAAACCAATCAGGGAGCGCATTCCCGCGCGTCAGATGATTACCCCAGGTGGCTCCACTTGGGTAATCATGACACGCCTGTTCTATCAGCTCAGCTCAATTGACTCCAGAAGTTCCCTGATGAGTTCTGAATGATCTAATGTTGACTTAAATGACTACCAATGACAAGCAGAGCGCATTAAACCTCAGTTTAAAGACACTTACTTTGTGACGGGATGAGAGGTATGTGAAAGAAGACCCTGGAGAACAGACCAGGCAGGTGCCGGATAAAGGTTTCGAAAAGTTCAAAGCAGGAATGGGATACAAAATTGTTTCTCAACATTTACACATCTCCCAGAGCCCTTTGCTAACAAAAATATAATAATGGAGAGAAAAAAAACCCCACTGCAAACCTACCAAAACTTTGCCGTCCCTCTAAACTTTCGGCCCAAACAAGGAGAAAACTAATCAGAAAAGCAACCAAGAGCCCATGATCACATTGGATAACCTGCAGGCACACACAGCTGAGGTGGGACAATTTGTGCATTGGGCAACTATTAGTCGCACTCTGCATAAATATGCCCTTTCTGGGCGAGAGGCAAGAAGAAGGGGCGGCAGTAGCTCGGGAGGTAGAGTACTCGTCTTGGGATCAAGGGATCCCATTTCGAATCCCGGCTCGTGCGTGTTACATGTCGAAGTGTCCTTGGGTAAGACACTGAACCCCTAATACCCCCAATAAGCAGGTTAGCGCCTTACATGACTGCAAGGCCGCTATTGGGAAATGTGGAGCACATTGTAAAGCGCTTTGGGAAGTCATTGACTTGAAAAGCGCTATATAAATGCAGATCATTTCATTTTATTTCAAGAAAGCCCTTTCTGAAATAAAAAGGCCTGTTTGGTGTCTGCAAGGAGCTACATGGTAGACACAAATAACATGTGGAACAACATGCTATGGTCAGATGAGACCAAACTTTTTGAGCTGAATGCGTAACATTATCACTGCACATCACCCTGGAAAAAACTGTCTAACACTGTGGTGGCAGCATCATGCTCTCATCTTCAGTAGTGACTGGGGAGATTTTTCGAGTTAATGGGTAGACGGATGGAGACGAATACAAGTTGAATCTGGCAGGATATTTGTTGGAGTTTGCAAGAGACCTGAGAACAGAGTGCAGGTTCACCTTCTAACTGGACAACGACCCTTAACATAAGGCAAATTCTACAGTGGGGTAAATACTTTTGCAAGCCACCGTATAGTAGATCCTCAGGATCGCCAATAAGTTATAACCTTTTTTGGGTGTGCCGGTGCGTGTCCATTCTTTATTATCATGAAGTTCGTTTGGATTTTTATCTTCTTGCTTCTACTTTTAGCATCACATAGTCTTGGAACTTATAACTAAACACATTAAAGTTTTTTTTACACAAGATTCTCAACTGAACAAAGAGAGAAAAGGACAGTTGAGGGGCCTGCAGACCTGTTCTAAAAATAGTTCACCTGTGCTGGGTCATTGAAATTTTCTATTAAAAGGATTTATATTTAATGGTTGACTGAGTAACCCTATCTTTACTAGTTAGCCATAGTAATAATATAGTTGTAACATGGTAGGATGCTATTTTAAAAATTCAAATAAATACATACCAGTTCATGGGCTTCAAGGAGACAAAAAAGTGTTCAAGTATTAACAATTATTTTTAGGCAATTATTTCAAAGATTAGAATGAGAATTTGTTTGTGTAATAAAAAAAATATTAATTTATATTTTTATTGATTCCTTTTCTGGGAAATACAACAAACTAATATCCAATGAATGGGTCTTATAAAGAGAACGAGGTAGCTTTTTACATTATTTACCCATCTAGTTAACATTTTACCTTTTTTGCTAGTCATCAAGCTAAATTTTGGTCTCCTCTTCAGCTAGCTACCTAGCTTTGTTGTTAGCTTTCATTCTGGCTATTTAGATGGCTTTTTACTCTTATGGCTAGTTATCTAGCTTTCTTTTAGTTTTTTACCTGTTTATCTTTCACGCTAACCATCAAGCTACAGTTTTAGCTACTTAGCAAGCCATTTAGCGACATTGCTATCCTAGAAATATATATCGTACTTGGTGCGCTTTGCGCTAATTAGTCACAAAAGTAGCTCGACGGAAGTCTTAAAAAGGTATTTGTATAGTAATTTGTGAATTCTTCTCGTACTCATCAACAGTAAAGCCAATCACCCCAATATCGTCAAGCTGCTAGGCAACATCAACCTGAAAGATGGAAAATGGGTTATTCCTCTGGAATTCATTTTTGGAGAAGATCTGGAAACGACCATCTTTGCTTCTGCAAAGTCCAAAATCCAGGTGACATTTAAAACATTTCACACTATGTATTATTGTAGGCCTTAGATTGTGTTTTCCCCGCCCTGAACTATTTTTTCGTCCTCTCAAGTTGTTTTAGACTAAACCATGTTAATTCTACGCATTCAAAGTCAAACCCGAGGGAGGAAATTCAGGTTTCGCAGTTCAGAGCTGGTCTTAACCTTTTCCAGGGTTCGTACGTCCTTTTTTAACGGCCAAATTCAAGAACTTTTTAAAGTTTTTTGAACTCAGTTTCTTCAGTGTCATTAAAAGAAGAAATTCGGTGTGAATCATCTGTTTTGCAGATCCACAAATATACAGTAATCCCCCGGTTATGGCCCTTAACGGTGACCTGAAGTGTGAAAATCCGCAAAGTAGCATCCCACCTTCAGTAGCATCGCACCTGACCTCGAGATGAAGCCCTTACTGACTGAGAGTATACAACAGTAACATATTTTCAACTATAGATCTACAAATAAAAACACAGAACACAGAGTTGTAGTTGAATGAATAAATGAACGAATGGTCTTTGTAGTCCAGAATCTCAAACTCAATTTACCTAGGGGCTGCCAGAGCTAGGGTCTGGGTGAGGTTGAGCCAAATCGTGTTTTTCACAAAAACGTTCTCTAGAAAACATTCAATTCTTCTCAAATATCCTTTCTCAAAATTCCCGACACAAAAAACTATTACTTGTGCAATATCAAATGGTATAGTGATTTACACAGTCCCTTTAACTTTAATATTAAAGTGAGAGCCTAAAACTATGATCCTAAGGGCCACAACTGGCCACCGGGCTGCAAGTTTGAGACATCTGTTGTCGTGTCATTGATATGATACTGAGCTGAACCACCAAAGAAGGACTGTGACCACATAGGACAAATCAAAAGAAAGCTTCAACCCTCATCTTTAATTAGAAAAGAAATGTTTCTAGTTTTTACCAATACTTAGTAAAGAACAGATAAACATTGCAATATTTCTTGAAAATACTAGTTTCCAAGAAAACTTTGCTTGAAAAATGACATTTTATTGCAAAAACACTGAACTCATGCTTGAACGATGCTTGAACCTTTCAAGAACCTTTTAGCGCCCGATGTTTCCGGTGACGTCATCACACAATTCCGGTCACCATGGCGGTCGCGTTCCTGTTCATATGCCCAAAACGTCATGCCTTCTTGCCCCAAAGATTTCTCACCACACTGCTTCACGACACCTATTTGCCATATGGGCTAGCCACACACTCTCAATTCCCGGATACAGGAAGCAAAATTAGGATGCAGCACTGTGCAGTAAAACTACACTCAAAAAAGCACAAGCTGATCATATACAACCAACACATACCAAATAGTGTGTTTTAGTGCATCAGATAACTTTAACAAGGTAGTAGTGCAGGTTACTCGTCCAGACAAAGATCTGAACAAAGCCACTGCTGCTTTATCATCCTGAAATCATGCCCAGGGGCTTGATACTTACTGATGATCTGCGGCAAACCCTTTCCAAATTTTTTTTTTATAAATACAACCCAAAAAAAGGGATTTTTACATTTTGGCACTCAGAAACAATGTTTCTGAAAATGTATTTATACATTATGGTACTGAATGAGTTCATCATGAGGGAAGAAGAAATGCATTGGCAAAGCAAAGCCACCAGAGAGCAGTGTTTGTTTCATTTTACGCAGACTTGTCAAACATGGCCACAATTCCAAGCATTTACAAGCACTCCAACCAAAGTTCCAGAACTTTTCAAACACAACATTAAAATTCATGCACCTGTGGGAACCATGCTTATCTCTAATCATTATTTTCACAGTTGACTCCAACCACTCGAGGCAAAATCATTGTGGGGATGTGTGAGGGGCTTCTACATCTCCATTCAAAAGATATTGTCCATCAAGACCTCAAACCGGAAAACATCATGGTAAGTATACGAGTGTAGCGTACTAGTTCTCGACATTATTTGAGGCAAGGGTAAATAGTAAATGGACTGCATTTATATGGCACTTTTTAAGTCACTGAGGACCTCCCAAAGCACTTTACAATGTACTTCACATTTCCCCATTCACTCACTCCGATAGCGGCGTCACCCGCGCAAGGTGCCTACCTTCTTATCGGGGGCATTAGGGGTTCAGTGTCTTGCACAAGGACACTTCGACATTTAACTCGGAGGAGCTGGAATTGAACCTGTGACCAAGATGAGCACTCTACCTTCTGAGCTGCACACCTTTATAATTGAAACAAACTCCAGGCACAGAAATGAATTTTCTGCCCCGGTTGAAATTTTTTAAGAAGGTCATTCACAGTTCACAGATTCCTTAATCCTGCTAGGGTTGTAGGGGCACCACTTCCCATGGTGTGTCTTGGGCAGGTAGAGCCTGACGACGCCCATCTCTTTCTAGGCCACTGTGTTTTGGGGTAGGAGTTGGTTCCCCCACATGTACCTGTAGCGAGATTAGCCTCCAGATCTGACTCAGATACAGCACCTTCATCATCTGGTCACTGTTGTTTTTCGGTGTAAAGCATCATTTCGAGCTTAGAATAAAAATATATACATGCGTGTCTACAATATTAATCATTATTTGAGTTGGACATGACTGTAGGTAAGACAGGTAAATATTTTAGCATCTAATTTTCATGTAATTTTATATTTGATTTTTGTTTTTTTAACATGGTTTTTACAATTTAACCTCCGTTTACAGTAAATTAAGAAGAAATATAGTTAAAATTAGCTAAATGATTTGCCACACATGACATTTTTAGAATATTATCAGAACCTCTTTGTAAAAAATTGAAAAAATGTGTAAATTGAAATTGGACATTTCCCTATGGCGCATTGGAAAAGGTCTGGCACACTGGCTAAAGTGCATGTGTTAGAATTCGTTTTTTGAACGAATTAAAAATAATAGGTTTTTGTGATACTTGAGACATGCTGTTTTTTAATAATAGATAATGGCTTATGTATGGTATTCGCTAATTCATTCAGATGTATTGTTGGCATCAAGTAATTTTTATTTATATTTTTCGAGAAGACGAAAAAATACTTGTCCAACAGAAAAAAAAATTATTCTATTAAATTTGTAAGGGATCCTCCCACCTATGCACCCATTTTTTGGTTAAATGAATACTTAAACCTGTAAACTGAGTTTGTTCTTTGGTTTCAATGCACAATAGAGTATTTAATAAATAAAACAATAGATATATAAATGTTTCTACTTCACAGGTATTGACTATCGCGGGACATTTTTGGAAGCCAACCCCACGAAAAACAAGGAATCACTGTAATGAAATTTTCGTCAGTGATATTTTTTTGACTGATTAATCATTGCTAAAATATAATAAACATGGTAGCTTTTACTGTAGCTTTATTTACATATATGAAAAATATATGAAAAAAGACCAGTCCAGTGCGCCCTTTAGTACAGAAACTCCACATATGGCTTTCTCGACCTTCAGGTGGAACACAACACCAACCGTGCGGTTATCATTGACCTGGGCCTAGCCAAGTTTTTCCGGCGCGGTCTAAACTCAGCCATGGACATGGGCAACGAGGCCTACTCGGCCCCCGAGGTGCTTCAGCGACACAGCCAGCGGGACCAGCGCTCGGACGTTTGGGCCATGGGAAAGATCATCGCCGAGCTGTGCGCTCGCATACGGCTACATACCCCCAGCGTTTGCCCGGCCAAAATTCGGGAGGTGATGCGAGAGCAGCCCTACTGCCAGGCCGTGTGCAGGATGGTGGAGAGCAACCCGGTTCTCAGGGCCTCCATGGTGGGCGTCATTGTCGACATGAGGAAGGCTTTAGGAGGAGTGCAGGGACCCTTCTCTGCGCCAAAGGGAGGCCTCACTAAACCGCAGACGTACACCAGGACCCGGTCTGCCTCACCAGGTCGGAGGGGAGCGTCTCCGTTCAACAAAGATATACGAGGTATGGAAGACCGATCTGGCCGTATGTCAAAATAAATGTGTCGATAAATATGGCGGCATGGCAGATGAGTGGTTAGCATGTCGGTCCCACAGTTCTGAGGTCCCGGGTCCAAATGCAGCTTTGGTTTCCTCCCATATTGAAAAAAACATGCAAGACAGGTTGATTGTCAGTTGCCAATTGTCCCTATATGTATGAATGAGCGAGCCCTGCAACTGTCTGGCAACCAGTTCAGGGCTTCCCTTGCCCACTGCCCGAAGACAGCTGGGATGGGCTTCAGCACTCCCATAGTGAGGATAGGCAGTGCAGAAAATGTATGTATGGAATAAAAACGTATTCTTCGTGAAGCAGGCGTTTTAAATAAAATGAGTATAGTCCTCGCAGGAGGGAATATTTGCCTTTCGGGCAGTGCAATTGTAACAGTAGCCACCTCCCTCGGGACATGGGCGAAGTTCTGCCGGAGGTGGGAATTGAATTTTTTTCTGTCAGGAGATTCTGCTATACGTTCGCAACAGACCCTCACAACACGCTTGAGTCTTCCAGGTCTGACATCTCCCCCCACCATAGACGCCAATTCACCACCAGGGGGTGACCAGTTACAATTCCGCCCCTCTTTTCACCAGAGTTCCCAAAACATTCGGCCGTAGGTCCGATAAAACGACTACAAAATAAATAAGCAAATAGTGACCAAGTACACATATGCAGACCCTTATGTTTAAACATTGTGTTCATTATGGACAAGCCTGAACAAGCAAAGAGGTCCAATAACGAAACCCCACTTGGGTTAAGATTGAGGGGCCGTTCTTCCTAATCACGCCCCTCCAAGTCTCACATAACCATTGAAGTCTCCTACAGTTTGAGTGATTCTCCAGGGGGAGCACTCCCAAACACACCCTCCAAGGACCCCAAGAAGCATCGGTACTCTGAACTGCTGTTTGGTTCGTGATTACAAACAACAGCCAGGAGCCACCCCTTCACCCAAGTACGGAGGGAGGCTACCCTCTCATTTAACGGGGTGAACCCCAATGTACAGGCGCATGGCAGTGGAGCAACTAATATGGCTCTGTGCCTCTCACTGTGGGCATTCCAGTGTAAGAGAGAGTCCAGCCCCACTCGAGAGTACCGTGTGGAGTTGAGTCCGAATAGATCCAGTCGGAACCTCTCAAACTCCACCATCTCAGGCTCCTTCCCGACCAGAGAGGTGACTGTCAGACATTAAATGTCCCAAAAGCCAGTTTCTGTTGCCTGGGGTCTGTCCACGAAGGTTTCCTCCGTGGGCTGCCACCCAGCTCTATGCGCACCTGACCCTTTTGCCCCCTCCCAAAGGTGATGATCCCGTGGGAAGGGAGACCTACGTCGTCCTTCCGGGCTGAACCCCTTGAGTGTAGGTACGGCCACCAGGCGCTTGCCTGCGGACCCCACCCAACCGCTTGCCTCCAGAGGGGAGCCTCGGTAAACCGCGTGCGGGCAAGGGAATTCTAAGACCAAAGTTTCTATTCATCATTAGGGGTTAATGAACTGTGCTTGGTCTGGCCCTTCATCTAGGACCTGTTTGTCATATTCCTAGATATTTATCCAATTATACATTTATTTCTATATAGGGCAGGACTGTTCATCCATAGAGCCACCACTTAGAAGTTTAAGAATCCTATTCATGTCAAACGCCGTCTGTTTTGTTATTTTTCAGCGGACTCTCCGCTCAACAATCGCGGTTCACCTCTGGGATGGGATCGCACCCCTCGACCGGACCTTCAACTGGTCCGACGCAGCCCCATAACAACCCGTGCGCGCTCACCACAGAAAATCAAAGCGCTGAACCCCGTGCCAGGCGGGGGCGGCACACTGGACCTAAATAAGGACTTTATGAAGATGGGCCTGTTCCAGGACGCCACCCGAGGCCTGCCGTGCCAACTGCCCACCTCTGGCCGGGTGATGGTGCAACACTTTGAGGAAAAGAACGGCGAGGTGGAAAGGTGGGCGCAGAAAGAGGTGGTCATGCGCGACGGCAAGATCATCAAATACAAGGATGTCACCTATAACAGCTCATAGTGCAGTGCAGCGAAAGAAAATGCTGGGGACAACTTAAAGTTATGTAGAGTGACTTCATGCTAGATTTACTGTAAGACGTTAAGCCCAAGCCGAGTCAAAGCCCGACCTAAATTTTAGGCCAGAAAGAGCCTAAAATGTTAATCAACAAGTTCGGGTCCCTCACTGACTTTAAAAGAAAAACATGTTTCTAGAAATGTATACTTAAACGATGTGTGTGTACTAAACTAAAAAAAACATTTGATGGACGACATTGTTCTCCTTTGTCTCTGCCTCTCTCTCAAAGTGCTGCGCTAGATTTCTAAGTACGTACTCCTACAAAGTTTTACCATATTATCGCAAAACATCGGTTGTCATGAGAGTCCAACCCTGGTCGTGGCAGTGACAAGCGGTTAGAGTTAGGTGCTCTCACTGTCCGAACAGAGTTTGATTCCCATTGCATCCAACCCAAAGTTTGACGTGAGAAAAAGTAAGAATAAACTTTATACCGATATCTACTAAGAATTAGGGGTGCACGTTATACATAAATGCTGCACGTTCTACACGAATAAATACAGCACATAAAGATTAAGGAGCATAATGGCAGTGTCTGAAATAACATCTGCCCGGCCGCCCGGGGCGTGCATCTTTTACGTCGGGCGTACAACTGACATAACGTCTCTGCCCGGGTGGCCGACAACTTTTTCAAGAAAAAAATATTTTTTTTTCTTCCATATCAAATCAAATGTTTGCTTTATTCCGATTTTGAAATCTTCGCTCGGTTTGGAATTTTCGGTTCGTTTGGCAATCTGCATACTCAGCAGCCAATCGGAAGCCCGCATCGAATAACTTCTTGCTTCCGGACTTTACCGAGCGTTGTAAGATCGTGCATTTGCGTATCATTTTCCAAAGTAGACGGACAGAGAACACAAGAAAAATGGATAAGTGGTTAGGAATCAAGCCAAAACCTCAGCCCCAGAAGAAAGATTCAAAAGAAGCTAACAAAATTCATGACGCTACAAAACGTAAACGTACATTAAAAGCACCGTGGAAAGAGGAGTTCACGTGGCTTGTAGCGGACGACGCAACGCAAACATTGCATGAATGAAGATGAGTTAATACAGGTACATACTGATGGCAGATCGAAAACAGTGATGTCATATAAACGCAATGAATGTTAAGGAGATTTATAATAAACTTAAATTTACAGTGTTGTTCTGTTATATATACTGATTATCAATCCTTAATACTCTACAACGTTTTTTTTGCGATTAGTCGTTTTATTGCATTTCAAGTTGTGAAAAATGGGGCAGGCAACTTTATGGCTGAGCAGGGCACTTTTGTCTGCCCTGGTGTCCGCTAACTTTTTGTCTTTAAACCAGGGGTAATCAACCTTTTAGAAACTAAGAGCTTACCAGTTTGATATGCAATTTTAAGATAACTTATCATGTTGTTATTATGTCATTACTATGTTCTCACCAGGTTGTAATTATTAGAAGTGGGGTTAAAATAGGCCTAGTCAATGACTTAAACATAATACTGGTTGTTAATCAGAGTTCATAAAAAAATCACAATGAGACATTGGGTCTAAGGGCTACTCGGGTGTTCTTTGGGCACCATGTTTGTAACCTCTCCTTTAGAATCATTACTCATTATTGTATGGGTGGGGAAACTAGGGCCTGTAGGCCACATTTAGCCCGTCAGGCTTTTTAATCCGGCCCATCAAAACAAAAATGGGAAAGACTATATATATATGCACTACTGATGAAAATTGTGTTGTTTTTTTCCTTTGTCCTCATTGGCCATTACACAATATACAGTAAATCCTAAAAAACTAAATACAGTATAAGATTTTGGGCTCAAAACAGGGACCTACTTTATTATTTAGCTTTCACTCTGTGAATAAAATAAAATACTACGCAAATACTACTACAGTACAACTAAGATTCTAATACAAAATGACAAAAGAAATACTAATACAGAAATACTACAAAATACATTTACAGTAATACTTCAAAATCCTACATAAGTACTACAACATAAACACTACAAAAATATTTATAGGGAAACACTGCAAGGAAATATTACAAATATATTCCAGAAAATACGACTACAGTATTACTTAAAGAGAAATACAACAGAATTACTGCAAAAATACTGCCACAGAAATAAGGCAAAAGTATAACTACAGTAAGACTACAAAACTATCAAATTTAGTGCTTAAAACGGGGGCCTAATATATCATTTTGCTTTAATTGTGATTGTTTTAAAACCATTTTGACGAAACAAATTTGTTGAAAAATAAATACAAAAAGAACTGTAACATGTAGATGTCTGCTTGTATATCAATTTATAATGTCATGAGGAAAAATTGTATAGGTCGTTAGGCTGAGCCCCCCTGGCCACATTTTTGAACACAATATGGCCCCCGATTCAAAAAGTATACCCTACTTCCATTATAGCATGGTGAAATGCTGTTTTCCCCCCAATGTAGTCTCAAAGTTTAGGTTTACCCTCCTCTTGTGGTCACTAGTAGAAACTACAAACCTATAAAGAAATCTCAGGGCAAAATAAACTACGTTTTTTTATACTCAATAATTTCATGATTTTCCCATTGCTCTCACCTGTGCTCACTTGTTTAGCCCCAGCTGCTGCTCGTTTCCTGATTGGTTCCCCTCCTATTTAAACACATCATTCTCATTCACTCCTGGTCAGTCCGTCAGCAAACCTTCGCACATGCAAGGCAAGCACTTTTTGACTCTAGCTCCCGTCTGTCCCGTCCTGTTCTGTTTCCTGCTCGTCCGTCCCTGGCTTCCTGACTTGCTTCCGATCTCCGATCACGCTCCGATCACGCTCCGATCCCCCATCCCGGCTGCCCGACTTGCTTCCGATCTACAACCATGCTTCTTTCGCGAGGGCTTCCTGCTCCTCCTGCCCAGTGAGCACTGGATCGCTGTCATTTCTCCACACCTGACTTTGATTCCCCAATAAAGCCTTGTGTGAAACATTACGCGTTTGGGTCTACTGCCTGTTCTGGTTATGAAAAATTATTCAGATTCTTTTAACACTTCAGATTATCATGTAAGTTTTAAAATGCTGTTCACGCTGTGATGTTGTTTTCAGATTTTTAATGTGACCTCTAAACTTTGAAAGTCATATGCGTTCACCCGTCAAAATTAGACAAACGTGATCATTACAGCAAAACCCTTATGTTTTTCTGAGCTGTGTTTCAAAGTAAGTTGCATGTGCAACCTGAAAGACTGTTTACCTTTTTGACTGAGCAAATACAAGCTAAGCACATAATCTTGCAATGCGACACCAGGATATATCTTCTGACCAAGGGCGTAGGTTTAGTCTCAGTATCGGTGGGGGACATGGCGCGTTGTTTTAGGTGGTCACATAATTTCGGCGGGGACGAAACGATGATTTCTTGATATTGGTGGGGACCTGTCCCCTCTGCCCAGGCCAAAAACGACGCTCTTTATTCTGACCGCATTCTAACGTGCTTATAGGAGGCTAGAATTTTTATATCGAGATCACTCAGTGCCCTTATACAAGATGAATGAAACGTCAAAACGTTAGATTGGGTATTTTTGTATTCTATATCTTTATTTATTTTATTTTTCAACACAACGATACTGCTGGAAGAGTGAATTTCCCCACAACATACCTGTCAACCTCCACGGCTCCATGCCCTTACAAACTTTTCCCTTACAAAATAATCTTACACGATATTTTAATTTCAAACGTGTTTATTTAGGTAGTTTAACATGTTATATTGTACATGTGTTTCGTTATATGTGTAGTGGGTTTTACATAATTCACCCATGGAACCATTGTTGAGTTAGCGAGTTCCTAGGGGGACTCTTTATTCTGCCGGCTCGCGCCACTCTCGTGTTTGTTTTTGTAAGTTTCGATTGCAAGTTTAAATGTCATTAAAGCAGCCTTCGTTGGCACCTTTCTTTAACACTCTGCCTACGACTCCCGTCTCAGCCCGCTACATTATCATATATTTTGTAAATTAACATTTTTTGTGAGATACCGAGTTGCTCGACATGAATCAGGTTTCATCAAAGCTAATGAGCCGTTTGAGAGACAGCTCTCTTTAATGAGTTGAGCCGAAAAAGCCGGTTCTCTAAAAAGAGACGGACTTCCTTTCACTACACAACTAGCACCGAATGATGCATGATGGGAAATCCCCAGGCGGCAGACGCAAGCGCACAGTAGCATCAAAACGCTCGCTTCGTTTGCAACGAAAAAAACGATGCAGAGTTAGAGGCTACCGTGGCAAACTCGTTTGACTTGATTTATTTGCCGTTTTGTGATAGTCGGTGTATACCAAATGGTACCCATAACTGACAAATTTGCGTTTTTCCGTACAGATTTTCTTGTACGCCGTACATGTCTTAAAATGCATAATAAACGTACTTTGTACGGCAAAAACGTACAGGTTGACAGGTATGCTACGGGGATGAATAAAGTATCTATCTATCTATTTATTTAAATGAAAAATTTAGCCCATATGGGCTACCCCATTATTTGAATATCAGTTTGGTGTGACACTAAACAACAAAACACGTAACAAAATCCTTGACAAAATAAATCCCCAAATAAATAAGTGATAAAATATACCACAACATACCCAATAAAATACCCAATGAAAAACACTACAAAATAAATGATAAAATCACAAAATTACAGGAAAGAAATACATGACAAAATAAATGACAAACTACACGATAAAACACGCGACCGAATCCTTGACAAGATACATCTCCAAATAAATAAATAACAACCACGTCCGAACACGCGACAAAATACAAAAAACACACACAAAACACTGAAAAAATAAATGATTGAATGACAAATACATAAATGACAAAATAAACAAAATACACAATAAAATACCCAATGAAAAACACTAAACAATTAATGATAAAATGACGAACTCCAAGACGAAATAAATAATCAAATGACAAATTTACATGACAAAATACACGACAAAATACAGAACAAAATACACGATAAAATAAATAACAAAATACACAACGAAAAAAATGACAAACTAGATGACAAAACACACAACAAAATACACGAGAAAAAAAAGTGACACTACATGACAAAATACTCAACAATACACGCGATAAAATCATTGACAAAATCCTTAAAATAAATTATTGACTGAACACAGGACAAAATACACGACAAAATACACAACAAAATCTATAGTATCCATATACTTAGAGGTTGACTTAGCCTATTCTAACCCTACTTCTTCTAAATACAAACATTTAATAACCTAATAAAACATTAGAAACATAGTAAGGAAGGTTCAATTAATAAAAACGCCCCTGAAACAAGCAATCAATAAAAACAGCCTTAACAAGAACATTCAATTGATACAAACATGTTTTAAAATAAAAAGCTTTTACCATTTTTAAATTAAATTATTATTATGATTCAATTGTGGATGTTATATCACTTTAAGGTGCCAGTGTGCAATATTTGACCACTAGATGACACCGTTGTCTAATACAAATGACAACCGGTACCACAGTGACAAAAAGTAGAAGATATATGTATTCCTTGCAGAAGTAAAAACTATTTTACTTAGATCTTTATTGTGTAAAATAAAACGCAAAAAAATATTGTTTAAGAATATATAGTCTATTAATTTTTTGTGACAATAATATATACAGTAATATCCAACTGGTCGCCCTTTGTACTAATAAGAGAAAAATAGCTTTCAACCGGTTAATAAAAAGAATTTTTTTCGGCAGTTGATATGGATCCCGACATTAAATCATCTTTGTTTGTCTCAATTTAAGGACTATTAAGGTTTTGAATTACTTTTTTGCGTAATGACATTACTGTAGTTTTATTATAATTGCAATCAAACCAAAGCAACAATACAGTTTCTGTTTTGGCGCCATCTTGTGGAATTTCGGCGCCTAAAATAGTCAACGATTGAGGGGTTCCCTTTAAACTTTGTAAATATTTTCTTTCGGGGTACATTTGTTTTTTGTTTTATTTCTCTTTTCAACGGGACATCTTTGGGTTTTCTTCACCACAAGATGTGCTAACCAACAGCTAGTTTAGAAGCAACAAGCTAAGGTAATCCATTTTCTTTGGCTAACTGGTTTTTTAAATGTACAGTTGTGTGTCTATTTGGTAGCTTTTTGTTTAAAATAAAATATACCGTGTTGTGTAAAAGTATTTACCCCCTTCTTAATTTCCGTTTTTCGCATATTTATCACTCACAGGGGTTTTGGATCAACAAACCAATTTTAATGTAATATTAAACAACCCAAGGAAATACAGGATGCAGTTTTGAAATGTTGATTCCGTTTATTAAGGCACACACAAAATGAAATGATGATTTTATAGCGCTTTTCAAGTCAATGACTTCCCAAAGCGCTTTACAATGTGCTCCACATTTCCCAATAGCGGCCTTGTATTGCAGCCATGTAAAACGCTAAGATGCTTATTGGGGGTATTAGGGGTTCAGTGTCTTACCCAAGGACACTTCGACATGTAACACGGACGAGCCGGGATTCGAACTGGGATCCCTTGATCCCAAGACGAGCGCTCTACCTCCTGAGCTACTGCCGCCCCCAAAACCTACAAAACCCACAAAAATCCAAACCTATGTGAAAAAGTAGTTGCCCCATGGACCTAATAGCGAGTTGGGCCACCTTTGGCAGAGATAACAGAAATCAAACGTTCAGGATAATTGGTCATGAGTCTTTCACAACAATGTGGAGGAATTTTGGCCCACTCTTCTTAGCAAGTTTTTTCAAATCTGCCATATTGGAGGATTTGTCTTTGTCTTTAGAATGAACTGCCCGTTTTAGGTCACACCACAGCATCTCAATTGGATTTAAATCCGGACTTTGACTTAGAGGCTCCAAAACCTTCATTTTGGGTATTTTTTAGCCATTCAGAGGTGGAATTGCTGGTCTTTTCAGATCATTGTCTTCGAGTTTAAAGACACGAACTGAAAGCCGGGCGTTCTTCTTCAGGATCTTCTGGTTGACACCAGAATTCCTTATTCCGTCAACCACAGCAGTCCTATTTCTGAGGCAGCAAAGCAGCCACAGAACATCACCAACATGCTTTACTGTCGGCATCATGTCCTTTTCGTGAAATGCTGCGCCATTTTCACACCTAATGTGACGGGATTGAGGATAATCAAGATGCTTTTTGGCAAACCTGAGACGACTTTTTATGTTCTCGCCTGGGAATTTTTTGCCCGTATCTTTCTGATCAAGGTGTCGTGAATTCAGTTCCTTGGATTTTTTTCAAGGTTCTTTTGTAAACTCGTAGTTGCACCGTCGTCATAATCTTAGTTGGTCGACCACTCCTGGGAAGGTTTGCCATCGTTTCCAGTTTTCTCCATTTGCGGCTAGTGTCTCGGACATTGGTTCGCTGAAGCCCCAACGGCATTGTGACATTTTACGGCTTGACAGATTTCAATTTTTTCTATTTTCTTCTGGTATTTCTTTGGATCGGCGCATGTCAATTGTGTTCTTGAGAATTAGTAGCCTACTTCACATTGTCCAACAGATTTTATTTAACTGCTTACATGATTTAACACAGTTGGTGGCAATCAATTTTGGGTGTGGCCTGTCGAATTGAACTGAACTTTCCCTAAAACTGTGGTTAGTCACAGTTACTTTGTGACTTTAACAAGGCGTGGAATTACTTTTTCACATAGGACCAATAGGCCTAAACATTTTTATGCCTTAATAGAATCACCATTTCGAAACAGAATTTTGTATTTCCTTGGGTTGTTTCTATGTGATGTAAAAACTAGTCCGATGATCTAAAACGTTTTTGATAAATATGCAAAAAAAAAAAAAAAATTCTGGAAGGAGGAAGACTTTTTCACGGCACTGTAAAACATTCATTCACAAGACTTATTTTAGCATTAAAATGTGAAATGAAACATACTCGTTCACCATTTATCACAGCATAAAATTGTGATTTAAATCAAATGAATTCACTAGACCCATTTCCACATAGAAATGTGATATAAAACATACGTGTTCACGGCATATTACGACTTAAAATGTGACATAAAACATTCTGTGTTACCAGACTTATTTCGGCATAGAAAGCGATAAAAAACACGCCAATTCTGTAGACTTTTTTGAGGGAGTAAAAATGTGATTAAAAATAGATTCATGACACTTGTTTCATCATAAAAATGAAATAAAACATACTAATAATTATCACGACATAAAATGTGATAAAACAAACTCATTCACGACTTATTAGGACTTAAAATATGATAAACAATATTCTCCAGCCTTTTTTCCATCATAAAAACGTGAATAAAAAATATGAATTCACCAAATGTGATCTAGAACATACTCATTCACGATTAAAAACTGTGACATGAAATACTATAGTACTAGACTTATTTCAGCATAAAATGCAATATAAAACATAAAAATTCCTGACACTTTTTTCGACATAAAAATGTGATTTAAAAGTTCATCCAGAAGACTGGCATTAAAACCTACGCTTAAACGACCCAACTACGAGCCCGTGTAAATACAGGCCTGTGTCAAACGTACCGTTTTCAAAGTAATTAAGAAGTTGTGGCACAGCAGCTAAATAATTTTATCACTGAGAATAATCTTTTTAAATGTAAAATTAACCAAGGCAATGGACCCTGGCGCTTTTTCACTGTCGCTGCTGCCTGACTTCAGTGCTGCCTTCGACACTGTGGACTATAATATCTTACTAGATTGGCTAAAAAAATGGATTGGTCTCTCAGGACCTGTCCTCTCATGGTTCAGATTCTACCTCTCAGATAGGACGGATTGTGTTAAATGTGGTGAAATGGCATTCGAGCCCTTTAGTGTTTGTTACCTGTGGGATTCTGCAGGGTTCAGTACTTGGTACCCTCCTTTTCAGCATTTACATGCTTCCGTTAATATCATATCATCCGCAAGTATAATATTAATTTCCGTGTCTTTTCTGCTGATAACACTCAATTGTATCTTCTGATGGAAGAATTTGTGGAAATTTGGAGGCCTGCCTCACGGGGTAACAGAGATGGATGTCACTCAACTTCTTGCGCCTCAACCCTGAAAAGACCGGAATGTTAATTATTGGTCCATCTAAATGCTGTGACTTGTTCTCGAACACTAATACGAACATTGACAAATGTAATATCACCCAGAGTGACTCAGTCAAAAATCTAGGTGTCATATTTGACCCCGATCTGTCCTTTCAAACACACGTTAAGAATATTACTAGAACAGCTTTTCCTCCATCTTTGCAACATTGCTAAAATTCGCCCTATGCTGTCTCAGTCTGATGCGGGGATTTCAATTCATGCTTTTGTTCCCTCCCGTCTTGATTACTGTAATGCACTACTCTCCGGTCTCCCGAAGTCCAAAATCAAAAGCCTTCAGTTGGTACAAAATGCTGCAGCGAGACTTTTAACTAAGACAAGGTAGTTTGGTCACATGTAAACGATTTTAGCTAACTTGCATTGGCTCCCTGTTAGCTTAAGATGTGTTCTATTATACAAAATCATGAATGGGCTTGCTCCTTCATATCTTTCAGATTTAATTTACCCCATTGTGGAAACTTTACTATGTAAATGCTGGTCTACGAGTGATCCCAAAAGCCAAGAAGAGATCCGCAGGTGCGAGAGCGTTCTCCATTCGAGCCCTGGTGCTGCTCTCTGAGATTCGATCTGCAACCTTAGTTGAACTGTTTGAATCTACGCTGAAACACACTTCTATTCTATAGCTGGCCAAGATACGGTAGTCATGGAAGCTGGAAGGCATGAACGTTAGCTTGCTTCATGTTGACGATATCTGTGTCTTGCAACATCCATTGCAGCCTAGTCACCTTGGAAGGGGGAATTACCTCTTGGTGGTCCCTTCAAGTTTTCTTCATTTATCTCATGCTGAGGTTGAGTTTTTCCTTGCCCTCATATAGGTTTTAGATCTGGAGATGGTGTAAAAGTCTGTAGTCTATACAGTCCTCTTAGACTCCTTGTGAGAGTATAATGAACATGACTTATTTCATCATAAAAACATTCACTAGACTTTGGACTTTAAAATGTGATAAAACATACCAATTCCTTTAAACACTTAAAATTTTATCTAATGTATTCGAACATGTAAATGTATTTATAAAAAAAGAACTCAAATGTAGATTAAAAAATTCAAAATGTGATTAAAAAAATGAATTCACTACATATTTTGCCACACAAATGTGGTATAAAACCTATTCAATCACCAGACTTATTTCGACAGATGAGTCATGCCCCCCCTCAAGCCTCAGCAAAACAAATCAAACAAAAAACAAAAACAGTAAAAGCGCTAGTTTATTTTGTTAGCTCACAGGCTAACCGGTCTACATAGGTCTAGTAATATTGTAGTTCATTTTAAGCTGGCTCGTTTTGAATGTACGGGTGTGTTTCAAGACAATTATGAGTTCACTTCCCGGTAAAATGTGATTCATTCCCTACTTATTTCAAAACAGGAGTGATGTCTCCATACCCCCTAAACTCCAGGACAAAACACAACAGCTAGCTTGTTTTGTTAGCTCACAAGCGAACTAGCATAAGTCTTGTCACAATTACTTTTAAGCTAGCTTGTTTTATATGTACGAGTGTTGATACATAACTGTAATAGCTGCCTGTTAAATTGTGATAAACACGTTTCTTAACTCAACTTATTTCAACAAATATGACATGTCCCCTTAAGCCCAAAGACACAAACAGAAAACAGCCAGCTTGTTTTGTTAGCTCACAAGCTAACTGGCGTAAGTCTGCTAAGTCTTTTAAGCTAAGCTAGCTTTTTTTCAATGTATGAGTGTGTTTGAATACACAACTTTGTGTTAGCTTAACATTAAAAATTTGATACATATTTATTCACTGGATTCGAAAAATGAGTGACACTCCCGTACCCCCTAAGCTCTAGGACAAAATGGAATAACAGCTAGCTTGTTTTGTTAGCTTACAAGCTAATTAGCCTAAGTCTTGTCACAATTTCTTTTAAGCCTGCTTGTTTTAAATGTATGAGTGTTCATACATGACTGCGTGTTAACTGCCTGTTAAAAATGTGATAAACACGTTTCTTAACTCAACTTATTTCGACAGATTTGTCCCCTTAAGCCCAAAGACAAAATCGGAAAAACAGCTAGCTTGTTTTGGTAATCAATTTATTAGAGTTTTAAGGCCACGCAAGATTGTTGTACACACCCTACTGACTACAAGAACGAGCCAACACTACCCAGTCCAGAACTAACCTGTAAGACACATGAACAAGAAAAAAAAAAAAAACCAGCGCAACAAAATACACGTAAAACATTCATGACATGAGGACACCTTAACGCACTGACGAGCTAAAGCGCGCATCGGTTTAAAAACACCGATCGGTCACAATTGATTCAAGATCTAAAGGTGTTGGAGTACATTTTTCATCAGCTTTTGACACATATTTAGGTCCGTGTTCTAGCATAGAATTAATTTTTCTTTTACTAGCTAACACAACCACAGAACATTGAACAGAAAAAAACAAAGTTACTGTAATCCCTCGCTAATTCGTGGCCTCAGTGTGAAAGGTATTGTGATAGCATCATACCCTATTACATATTGCCGGGAGCAGGGATCAAACCGGGCGCATTTGTCAGGTCTCGTGGCCCTTTGGACCAAAAAGTGAACTGCGCTTGTCTAGCCACGTCCAAATATTCCTGATCACGTATTGCTCTAGGACCATCATGGCGCACCTTTGTCAGACCTGGCGGCTTCTTTTTTGTCATTTCTGCTTTAAACAAACTGCACTTGTGCGGCTGCAATCCATTTTTCCCAATCCCATGTGAAAAGGCCTGGCAGAAAGCACTTTTGAGTGCAGAGGCTGGCAGAAAGTTTTTTTTGTTTTGGCTGCCTAAGCAAGCCATTTAGGTTTGCCTAAATTTAACTTTACTGTTTTAGTGGTGATTCAATATATCCGGTCAACTTGCTGAGAGCGGGAGCCGGTAGAGCAAATTTGTTTCATGTATGGCGGCTTTTTATTTTTGTTCTTTCTGCCTAAAATGAACTAATGGCTCACTACTTTGTAGCCTCTGTGCGTTGCAGCCTGAATATTCCACAATCCATTATCTCCAATCACATAATGGCTGTGAGCAGGGGCCAGCGGAATGTATTTTTATTGGGTCTAGCAGCTCCCGTTTTGCTGTTCTGTTCATTAAAAATTGGATTAATATGTGGGTCATATCACCAAAAATGACACACTTTTTGGCAATAACCCAATAATAATGATTCCATTCATTTGATCCCTTTAGGGAAATATGTTTTCAACCGACAGTACTTATTGGTACAGTCAGTATTATCGCAGCAGAGCGTGCAAAAAATGATCCATTTAATAACCCTGCTTAGCATCCCGGGAGATCATGTGTTCTTTCTCAAATGGTATGGCCGTAAACATGTCCATTACCCCTGCCGATTATTGCTGAAAGCAGGGGCCAGCAGAACACATTAGTTTCTGTTCGGGTTGTCAAGTGTGCCATCGCGGCTTGCCTGATATGAACTGCAGTTTGCTTAGAGAGCAAATTTGCATCAGTGGTAGCAGCTCTTTTTTCTACCTTCTTTCTGCTTAAAACAAAAAGCTCCCATGTGGCCACGATCCATTACCCTCGGTCAACTATTGCTGCGAGCAGTGGCTGAAAGACAAAATGTTAAATTTCCCATATCGCGGTGGATTGTGGTACCCATTACCAACAATGAGTGAGGGATTACAGTATTGAGATAGTTTGTACTTAGGCCAAAAGTGGTGAAAAATAGGTCACAACTAAGACACGCTTGTTTTACAGCACTGAATTCTTACTGATGAAGACAAATCAGTTCAGAATATTCCAGCTGGATTTGAAAGACACAGATAGCTGAAAGTTTTGCATGCAAGCTGGTGTCCAAGTTCCGATTCCGCTCCGATTCTCTTTGGTCGGCCCGCTTCCTGAGACGCCGATTACAACATTGCGGATTAAGATTATGATCATCTTGGAAAAAGCACAGTGGCGTATATTTGTTGCAAAAAGGTCAGAAAAGTACTTTAAATATATGCAGGACAAGTGGGCAGAATACAACAACAAAAAAAAACTCAAAAACCTGTAAAAATGGATTTGATTGATATGGAGTGAATTTTGATATACCGGTGGATATTTTGTTGTTTAAACGGCATGACACAAAAGAAAACGGTAAATGACTTGCTTTCACATCTTTTGGGAACAAAACTTAGATAGTAAAAGATTTGATTTTGTATGGTTAAATTATTGGTAGATTGAATAAATGTAACGCATTCCCGCCCAATTTTGATGATACATTGTGTAGATTCTTTTTTATTAGGAGAGATTGAGGATAATCTTTACACTATAATTTTTTATTTTACATTTTTATAAAAGAAAGTTTAATAAGTATCCATGTAAACACTGCAAATCTACTTATACAAGCAATAAAGGCTCCACGTTAATTGCAATCAACGGTGCTGTGGTGTGTATTAAACTCATATCTTTGCGAGATACGCATACAAAAGTGTAGAGGTCCAATAAATGCTTGTTTGGTGTCAGATGTCGTCGTGTTGTGTGTTTGTGTGACCAAATCAGAAAAAACCTCTGCGATCATAAATTGAAGTTTTACAGGATCCCAGCAGACAATTCCGAGCCAACAAAAAAGAAGAGTTGTGCATTAGAGCAAAAAGATTGGACCGAGGCACTCATCAAAATTGCTCGGATTTCTAGCACACACTTTATATCAGGTAAGAGAAATTAAACTTTTATGATTGTTGCCATCGACTCCTTAGTTCTTGTATCGGCAAAATCTATCTTTGCATTTTCTTAAAATCGGGTACTGTTAGCGTGTAGCCTAAATGGCAACGCGTGGGCCGGAAATTGAAACAGCCACGCGTTGCAAACAATCGTTGAGAACACAATCCAAGTCATTTATTAGGTACATTTATTATTCATCTTTTTTTAGGAGCACTTCTAGAGGGCATTTAGGGCACATGCTAACAGTTAGCTGAAGCTAAGAAAATAAGATTATTTGCCGATATTAAAAGTAATATGGACTCTATAGCAACAATCAAATGTTTCATGAAGTGCACGCTGAAAACCTGATGATTTATGATGAGTGCCTTGACCCAATCTTTTGACTTTAATGCAAAACTATTTTCTTTGATCAGGACTGTCCGCTGAGATCCTGTAAAACCTCCATTTACAATCGCAAAGGTTTTCTTTCTCGGATTGCGGCACACAATCACAAGCATGACACGTATTAGCAGCAACGACAGCTTTCTTTTCCTCAGTCTTCTGACCAGCGCAAGTATAGCTTTGTCTCCAGGCTACGTCACTATGTTTACAAACAAATGAAAGGGCATCGTCTCAGAACTAACCCTTTCCTCAAATAGTGATTTGTTAAGCCACCTTTGGCCTCCATCTAGTGTCATGTTCCTCAAAGAGAAATGAGTGGGCTAATGTAGCTGTTGAGAATGAAATGTGAAACATGCCATGATATGCTACTTAAGTATTGATTCTTTTTAAAAGGGTTGACGGGTCTGATATCTTAAAATGTGGAGGAATTCCGTGCAAACAATCAAGAAGAAATTCAAGGCGCATCGATTGCGGAAGGTGAAACAAATGTGGAAAGGCATCAGAAGGTTTGAGCAGCGGTCGTTGATAAACTCACAGAGTCCAACGTGACACGGGAAGCCGATATCATTTCTCAAAATATACACTTTGTAGAAGTGCCGAGTCCTCAGCAGGCTATTGCTCAGTCTTGAGAGTGGCATCCTTGGTAGGGACCTTGACGGGAGAGTCCTTGGCGGGGGAGGCCTTGATGGCGACGGGGGAGCCCTTGAGTGCGACGGGCTCTTTGGGACGGGGCGGGACAGGGTGCAGCCCGATCTTGGTGCCTATGTTGACGCTAATGTTGGTGTAGAGCGGGAGGTATTCCCGAGAGATAACTTCATACTCGGCCGTGTTCATGCCGTCCAGCTTCCACGTCTGCCGTGTCTTGGCCAGCAAGTTGAACCTGTGCACCAATGGAAACAATCGACATGTTGCCGCAATCGGGGGACAGAGCATTTTTTTAGTTAGGCCTGGCAGCTCTATATTGCAGTTTTGTCCATTTAAAAATGAACTGCTCTTATGTGGCGGCAATCAAACATCCCCGATTACATATCGCAGCAAGCGAGGCCCTGGCAGCTCTTTGACGTCGTTTCCATCTCTAACTGCACTCGATCAGCCTCAAACCATCGTCCCCAATTCCATATTGCTGCAAATGGGGAAACAGCATAAAGGTATGCCGTTCTGGATCACCTTAAATGAAATACACAGTTGTGGCCAAGATCCATTAACCCCAGTCAACTATTGCTGAGACTAGGGGCAAACTGATCGCTTTTCTGCCCCAGGTTCGGGACGCTCGAGCGCGCCATTGTAACAAATGAACTGCACTACTTTGGGTGCAATCCATTATCCCAAGTTGACCATTGCTGTAAACGGGTGCTGATAGAGCACATTAGGTGGCTCTATTTTATGTTGTTTCTGGCTAAAATGAACCAATACCTCACAGCATCGGTGCATCACAGCCTGAAAGAGATTACGTGATCTGTTATCCCCCATTGCAATTTTCTGCGAGCATGGGTCGACAGAGTGCTTTTTTGGCGGGGCTGACAGTTATCTTTTTGTCTTTCTGTTCAACCAAGACTTGATTGCACTGGTACAGCCACGGTCCATTATCCTGGATCGCATATTTCTGAGCAGACTGACGTAGTGCACTTTTGTCAGGGCTGGCTGCTCTTTTTTTCCTATAAATGTCAGTTCTGCCTACAATGAACTGCACTCTTATGGCCGCAATCAATCATCCCAAATTCCATATTGCCGCAAACGATGAAAGGCAGAAAGCACGCTTGTCAAGACGCATGTTCTAGCCTACTTAAAATGAAATGCACAACTGTGGCCTAAATCCTCTATCCCCAATCTACAATTGCTGAGAGCATGGGCCGGCAGAGCCCTTTTTTTGGTTTGGACTGCTAAAACAATCTATTGTGGCCTGCCTCAAAATGAACTACACCGTTTTAGCCTAATCCATTATTGCCAGTTGACGATTGCCGAGAGTTGGGGCTATTTTACAGCAGTTTTAGGGAGTCGCTCATAATTGATGATGGCTTATATGAGATTATATACGATGATTGACGTTTGGTTTTAGTGGTCATTTTGGTTTTTGAACAAAAAAAGTGAATATATTGTATACTATCCTTGCGTTAAACTGAACAATCTTTCCATTGGATAAACTAGAGAAGTGGGATTTTTTTCCTGTTCTTGCAGCTTGTCATAAGAGTGGAATGGCGCGTCACTGGTGACTGGTCATTGCGATTTTCTAAGAAATTTGATTTCCAGCCGGCATTTTGTTTAAGTACTTGACTGAGCCTATTATAACTTTACTTCTTATCATTAAAACCTGGTAGAAACATGTTAAATTGTTATTCTAGAAATGCATATCTAATCAGTAGCCCCTCATGCTAATTAGTAACAAAAAAACTGTCAGCTTCAAAAAGGCTGCTGACCCCTGATCCAACTTAAACTTACTCCTCTGTTGGTGTAGAACTAACATTACAATACAAATCTCAATCGTTAAAGCCCTAATATTGGATAATTGTTTCCTATTGAGCATACCTTTTAGGGTTGACATCATTGCCCTTGTCCAGCTTGTGTTTGATCATCTTGTAGCGGCCGACCTTCATGGACGGACGCGTGATGGACATGCCAGCTAAGGACACTCTGCAAAGACGGAAATACCCATTAAAGAAATATGACGGCAAGTGCGGCCATCATTGAGAAAGGTGTGCGGCGTCACCTAATGCCGATGTCGTCGTCCTCGCCGCCCCAGCCCCAATAATTGTTAGGAAAGCCGTTCATTTTCAGGTAGTGGGATGGCGTGAGAGCCGAAACTCCCCCGAAGTACAGCTGATATGGAAGCCTGCCCCCCCCCAAAAAAACACTTGATAATGAAGGAACATAACAATGGAATCTTTACACAACTCCTTGCCGTAAAGCAGGTGTCTCAAACATACGATGACGATGTGTGTGGCCCCCGCCTTAAAATAATGTGGTTTTTCAGGTCAATTTTTGAGTAGTTTTTTGCCTATATTCATACTTTGGGGTAATAAGTACTTCTCTTTACAACTTTTCAGTACTAAGACATACTTCTAAGTACTCCAGTATACTTTTGAGCATAGTCATACGATTTAGTTTTAGTACTTTTTCACACCTGTCACTAGATTTTGTTCTTTTTCCAAATTTTAGTACTTTTCATGACATTCTTCAAATTCCTACATCTACATCATTTTTTTAGTCCATTTTCCCATTGGTTTTCAGTCATTTTTGGTTGATTTTCATTTAAAAAGGTTTTTTTTTTTTATCATTTTTCGGTCTTTTTGGGGGTTGCTTTGTCGAAAAGAAGTTGTTTAGAACAGTTCATGCTGCATTTGAATTTAGAAATAGTTACTGCACTGTCTTCACTCCAAGATAGCGAGTAAACTACTTGCAACAGAAAAAGGATTCACAACAATTCCAGAGTCGGCGTCTAGGAGGCCGTCTAAGTTCTGTATGTTTTCTTCTTTTAGCAATAATTAACCGTGTTAACCAAAAGAGGGCACTCAGAGACCACTTTATATGTTTTTTCAAACAGAACAGTGACCTCCTAGCACAAATTATTGTGAACAAATCATTTATATGCATTCCCTTAAACATAGAAAAAAAACCTAATTATTGGATGAAAAGATTGAGTAATTGACACAGCGCTGAAAATTGAAAAAAGACAAAAAATGTATACAATTGTATTTCGGTTATAAGGACCCCATTTAACACCAGAGGGCACTCAAAGACCACTATTTTTCCCAAAGGCAGAACGGTTACCATATGCAGTATATTCTTTGTGTTTTCCAGACAATAAGACACCTAAAAAACGCAAGTTGGCCGGAAATTTGATTGTGCGCCTTGTAGTCTGGACAACCTTATGTACAGATAAAATTGGAAATGCATACTGGTATATTACCATATTTGTGCAAAAGTGCAATTATTGATCAATAGTGGCAACAGGGATCGAACGCGGATAGAGAGTGAGCACCAAATCCTAACCACCAGGCCACTTGATGAGGTATGAAAAGGCATTAGGTTTTAACGCATACTATTTTTAGTCACCGTACCAGATATTGTTGGAGAATGGAGAAAACACAAAAGTAATTACATTGGAATAACATAACATAACAAAACTAAGCATGGTAAGTAACAAACGTTAAATCCGTGTGGCCGTGACTAAAATCATTCATTGATTACGTAAACTATTAAAACAATACCAACATAAAATTTCCAATGTATTTGTTTAATGTTCTTCAAGGTCCGATTCATTATCAGACACAAAAAGATTTGTTTCCTTCTCATGCTTTGAATTTATAGGTTTTAATACGACTTTCCGTTTTCTCCATTCTTTAACATGTAACCTTGACCAAAAATAGTGTGATAAGGTAAAACCTAAAATATATTTTATATATATATATATATATATATATATATATATATAATAAATCCTAATGTCTTTTCATGTGTCATCGGGTGGTCTAATGGATTGGATACAATGCTTTTCCTGCCACGATCTGGGTCGAATCCAGTTGCATCCAATGTTTTGCATTTGTGATCGTGCAACCTATTTTGATTGATGAATCAATGTGTACAAATATGGTATTTATTTTTTGTGCAACCCTAGCCCTTATTGTGGTTTCAATTTATTGCGCCTTATAGTCCGGTGAGCCTCATATGTGAAGAAAAAAAAAAACACTACTTTAGGGGTTGCCCCCTATAATCCAGAGTACCTCAAAGTGCGAAAAATACGGTAATTGCAACCATGCATTTACAATTTTATGCACTCTATTCGCTGGTATATAAGGCCCCCTTTAAATTTTCGGCATATGTTGGTTTTTTTTTAGTGCGCCTTATAAACCAGAAAATACTGTGGACATATAAGAAGTAGGGCCCAATTTAGCTCCTCACTCAACAATAACATGTGACAAATGCATACAGTTACTGCCTTTAATAAAAGGGACATTTATGCAGAACAGAGGAGACGCACTTGTATCCAAACTTGTCCATGGCGACTGCGGCGTGTTTAGGGAAGGCGTCGCACACATATGTGTTGCGGTCGTCCTCGGGGATGAGGTCCACGTCGTGGAAGAATAGACAATCCCAGTCCTCCTCTCGCATGGCCTCACGGAAGCCGGCGTTCATCAGCTTGGCCCGGTTAAACGTGTAATTGCCCACCTGCGTAAAAGATACAAATTCGATAAGATTGAGAAAAAATATGCTAAAGTACCAATACAGTCATCTCTCCTCTTCCGCGGAGGTCAAGTTCCAAAAAAGAACCTGTGAAAGACAAAATCTGAAGTAGACATCTTTATCAAATACAGTGGAACCTCGGTTTTCTAACGCCTCTCAGTTCGGACAAAAACATTTCGAGAAATTCTTGCTTCGCTGTTCAGTCAAAAAAAATCGGAGTTCGAACGCCGGTACGCTAGGGTGCGATGCTGAGCGGCGTACGGGTGTTTTAGCCCCTAATTATGCCTCCGAAGAAGCTCGGTGCACGCAGGACAGGTGAAAAAAAACAAGTTGTTAGTCCAACTATTGCCTTTAAGAAAGACATAATAGCCAAATATGAAAGAGCCGTACGAATTTCCGATCTTGCTAGTGAATACAGCATGGCTAAATCTACTATCAGTACGATAGTAAAGAATTAGGAGGCTGTGAAATCGAGTGATGCGGCTAAGGAAGTTAGCGCTATAAGCAATCAACTGCCGCAAGTTTTGGAAGAGGTTGAAAAACTTATGATTTTTCTCCCCCCACCGTCCACCACAAAGGTAAGAAATCCTATTCATAATCCTTTTATTTTTTATTTTTACACGTTCATGTTAGCGTAATCTTTCGTACGGAAGATTACGCTAACGCGAACGTACGATTAGCTTCATGTTTACGTTCTTGCTAAACAATCAGGGTGTTGGATTTTCCGTGATCGACCAAATCGGTTTTCGAACAGGGTTCTGGAACGGATTATGGTCGAGAACCGAGGTTCCACTGTACTCTATTATACATTGACACCAAAGAAAACCTCTATTTACAGGCTCCAGCATTTAACAAAAGTACTATACTTTATAAACGTTTTTCTTAAAAAAACTTGTCGTGTCAAAATTTTAAAAATAATCTTGCCGTTATATAGCGCAATTGTTTCTTAACAGGGTCGAAAATTATTTCAGTACACTATGCACTTCTTTCTCAAGATGATACTGTATGTCGCCATCATGTGGACGCTATTTAAAGCCAAAAATGTGGCATAAAAATGTTTGCGCTCTGCAGCGGTTTCATCTTCTGCAGGTTTTTTTTTTTTCGAGAGAGAAGAACGCAGTTATAAGGCAGTTGACAAGTCGCTTTTTTCTTCCCAACAAAAATATCCTATATAGACCAACAGGCAAGGCTGTATATGCGGAACTGGCAGTGGTGGGGACTCTCGAGGAGGAGATGGGCACAGCCAATACATTGGTGCTGTGCGTCAGCGCTTCAGCAGAGAATGTGATTTAACCCTTTCTTTGCTGCAAGATGAACAAAACGTTGATCGATTGATCCTTTATTCAATCACATAATATTGGTAGGGACAAAAAAATTATTGTTTGATATTGGTGGTGACACGTCACTTTCATCCTTGCCGACATAGATTACGTTGGAGAACTGTAATCAACAGCTCAAGCCAAGTGTCCCATTCTTGAGCTACTTGCTGAAGTTCACGAACCACAAAATTGCACACACAAAATGTAAATTTGGCATGCAGTTTTACATATGAAATAGCGACGTTCTTGACGCACAGGTTTAGAAGAGACATGACTGTTCGGCCAATCAGAATGCAGAACACAATGCACGATGAAAAAGACTGCGAAACAGCAAGGGATGACTGTACTGCCAATTACATATATGTGATACATTCTTAATTGAAATTACATTATTAAAAATAGTTGAATAAATATGAAATTGATACATCAGTGACAAGCATTGCCAACCCATTTGTAGAATTACCGGCCAGGGTCACTGACCGGTAATTCTACAAATGGGTCTGATGCTATCATAACCACATGCATATGACCCTAATGCAGCATAGGTGTCCCTACAGTCCCAACAGCAATTATAGCATACACATTGGCATATAACATGCTAATTTGTATGCAAAATGTGTATTAACTAAAAATGAAATCTAGTTGGCTTCTCAAATTCAAGAAAAATGTCTCCTCTAATTCAAAACGCATTTGAGAAAAGATCTCATACAATACAGAATAGCTTATTATCATAGGTTACACAGTTTTTAAATCTTTGATAATCAACATTACTGGTTCATTTGAACCAAAGTGACTTAAAAAAATAAGCAATGAGTCAAATTTATAAAAATTGGAGATTTTATTTCGAGGCAAAATCTAAAACATTAATGAATCACAGTGCAAACCAACCACAAAAATAGGCCCTTCCCCCCTTCAACAGATTGTAAAATAAATCAACGACTTCCCGTATGCCAATGACGCATCAATTCACGTTCATAAAAACAGGTTATAAAGGTCAACCACTATCAAATGTTTTACGGTTACAGGGCGGCTATATTTGGAGAATTTATGCCTACGAGGAAGAAAATATATAGCCTTGAAAAAAAAGATACGGGAACGCCAAAGGAAAATGGCTTTTCAAATTAAACAAAATGAATAAAGCTAAATATGCTACCAATTTTTAAACTAGACAGTATTGTTTCTGGTCAATCTATCGCCTCTAAAAAATGAAGTAAAAGCCCCGTAATAAATGGGACGGGGCGGTACAATCTTTGCCTGTTGTAATTTCTTGAGTTTAATAATTCTATAAAGTGTTTATCACCTGCGGGCAAAGCGAGGGTAGTGATGTTTTAGTTTGGGATCCAAGTACTTATGTGCAAGTATCAGTTCATTTGCCTGTTCAACCAGAAAAAAAACAAAAGGATATGGCGACCATCTTTCACAGGTAAGTTACCCTTGATGTGAAAAACGTCCAAGAAAGCTAACTCAGCATTAGGTTTTGTTGACCAAGCATTTTTTTCCAGAATAAAAGAGCAAGAGGATGACTGAACAGCTGCTTTTCAAATTCCTGTCTCTAGCTTACTCTTGCCTTGGATTCTTTGTATCTTGAGGTCAATCTTTTCAAAATATATTTAGACAATTACACATTCGGCCTATTCCAACTCCCATTTCAGAAATTTTGTTTCAATCTGGACTTAGTCTTACTCTTTGGATTTCCCCGTTCTCATGTGCCAATGATCCTGCCAAATAAGAAGACATCACCCAAAAATGGTATTGCGTCTTAGTGCGGGTAATGCTTTAACGGCGCACAGCCATTCTAATTTCTATATGAAAGAAGGAAACTAGAAAATTAGGTTGGCCAACCTGATGTATGACGTAAATGGCGTAGTTGAGCTGCTGCCGCTGCAGGAACGGGTGCAGGTAGTAGAGCAGAAACCTGAGGTGATGCTCGCGGTGGCGGTGTGGGATAATCACGGCAGTGCGGTGGCGTGCTTCGCAATTTGGGGGGCGATAGCGCCCCCCGCGTTCCACCAGCGGGTTCTTGCGCCCCACCTCAGCCAGCGTGAGGCTTGACGGGAAACTGACGTGGATAGGCCCAGCTGAAACGAGTTGAAAAAAAAATCGAGTGAGACAGTTTATTGATGCGATCAAAAGTACAACAGCAAGAAAGGAAAACTATTTCTAACACACATAAACCACACCAGACTAGGGCTGCAACAAAAAATCAATAAAATCCATTAAAATCAATTAGGGTAGCAACTAACTAATTTCAACATCGATTTGTTGGGTTGTGCAATTTATGAACCACTAAGGATGTTAAATCAATGCAAATACGTGCATTGAATTTAGGTCTAAAGGTGAGGGATGTAGTACCCCTTTGGTCTGTCAGAGAGCGCCTTGAGGCAGTTTGTATTAAAAAAAAATTTTTTTTATATATATATATATATATATATACAGGGAGTGCAGAATTATTAGGCAAATGAGTATTTTGACCACATCATCCTCTTTATGCATGTTGTCTTACTCCAAGCTGTATAGGCTCGAAAGCCTACTACCAATTAAGCATATCAGGTGATGTGCATCTCTGTAATGAGAAGGGGTGTGGTCTAATGACATCAACACCCTATATCAGGTGTGCATAATTATTAGGCAACTTCCTTTCCTTTGGCAAAATGGGTCAGAAGAGGGACTTGACAGGCTCTGAAAAGTCAAAAATAGTGAGATATCTTGCAGAGGGATGCAGCACTCTTAAAATTGCCAAGCTTCTGAAGCGTGATCATCGAACAATCAAGCGTTACATTCAAAATAGTCAACAGGGTCGCAAGAAGCGTGTAGAAAAACCAAGGCGCAAAATAACTGCCCGTGAACTGAGAAAAGTCAAGCGTACAGCTGCCAAGATGCCACTTGCCACCAGTTTTGCCATATTTCAGAGCTGCAACATCACTGGAGTGCCCAAAAGCACAAGGTGTGCAATACTCAGAGACATGGCCAAGGTAAGAAAGGCTGAAAAACGACCACCACTGAACAAGACACACAAGCTGAAACGTCAAGACTGGGCCAAGAAAAATCTCAAGACGGATTTTTCTAAGGTTTTATGGACTGATGAAATGAGAGTGAGTCTTGATGGGCCAGATGGATGGGCCCGTGGCTGGATCGGTAAAGGGCAGAGAGCTCCAGTCCGCCTCAGACGCCAGCAAGGTGGAGGTGGGGTACTGGTATGGGCTGGTATCATCAAAGATGAGCTTGTGGGGCCTTTTCGGGTTGAGGATGGACTCAAGCTCAACTCCCAGTCCTACTGCCAGTTTCTGGAAGACACCTTCTTCAAGCAGTGGTACAGGAAGAAGTCCGCATCCTTCAAGAAAAACATGATTTTCATGCAGGACAACGCTCCATCACACGCATCCAAGTACTCCACAGCGTGGCTGGCAAGAAAGGGTCTAAAAGAAGAAAAACTAATGACATGGCCTCCTTGTTCACCTGATCTGAACCCCATAGAGAACCTGTGGTCCCTCATCAAATGTGAGATTTACAAGGAGGGAAAACAGTACACCTCTCTGAACAGTGTCTGGGAGGCTGTGGTTGCTGCTGCACGCAATGTTGATCGTGAACAGATCAAAGCACTGACAGAATCCATGGATGGCAGGCTTTTGAGTGTCCTTGCAAAGAAAGGTGGCTATATTGGTCACTGATTTGTTTTTGTTTTGTTTTTGAATGTCAGAAATGTATATTTGTGAATGTTGAGCTGTTATATTAGTTTCCCTGATGAAAATAAATAATTGAAATGGGTATACATTTGTTTTTTGTTAAGTTGCCTAATAATTATGCACAGTAATAGTCACCTGCACACACAGATATCCTCCTAAAATAGCTAAAACTAAAAAAGCCCCACTCCAACTTCCAAAATATTCAGCTTTGATATTAATGAGACTTTTGGGTTCATTAAGAACATGGTTGTTGTTCAATAATAAAATTAATCCTCAAAAATACAACTTGCCTAATAATTCTGCACTCCCTGTGTATATATATATATATATATATATATATATATACACACACACACACACACACACAGTATTACATTTTCTAAAAATCTTTATTGAATATTCTATCATTACAAACAAAATTGGCATTTAACAGTCAGACACTCCAAAGAGAACCATTTTTAAGGGAACAAAATCTGAAAATACTAATTTTTAAGTCTTAAAAATACATTTGTGATGGTTGGTAGGAGAAATGTCATGCTTTCATTTGAGATATTATATGCATTTATATATCTTTAATACAAATCATTTACGATGATTAAGAGCAGACGCCAATTATAAACTGATTCGCCTCCCTTTCTTTTACCTTCTAAAGTGAAAACAAAACAAAACTAAATGTATAGAGTAATGTATATAGGAACACAGTACCAACAGCGCTTTAAATGCTACATTGTGAAAAAGGCCAGCTAGACATTCGTTTGTGTAGTTGGAGTACTCCCCTGTGGTCAATTTGTTTGCGACGTTCCATTTGTAACGGGCATGTTTTCAGGTACCTATAAATGTTAACTTAACAAGTTTTTTGCAACAGGCTCTTATTTCCCTAACAAATTGTATTTCTCTTGCATGCAACAGCGAGTACATGCTTACTTTAAAGGGTGGGGTGTGTCGTTTCAGGTGTTCTTAAAAAGTTGAAAATTAACAAGTGCTGGAGAGTGACGCCAGTCTTGTCCTCGCGGGGTTCTTTCTTCTATAAGTTATTGTAGGATGAAAATTGTAAAAGAAGGAAACGGCCAGCTTCTAGTACAAACACCAATCCGAACCATAGTTTTCCCGGTTTTTACTGTATAAAAGAACTTTGGGGAAACAAACGTCTTACATCCCTCTATTTTTTTTTTTTTAGCTTTGAACAACAATTCCACATTATGATTGTCCAAATCCTAACACTAGCATCTCTAGTCAACACAGTCTGACGACACTTCCAATACAGTCCTAATAGGTTTTGGCTGGGAAGTTGATAAGTCTAAACTTCTACCTTACACCAAGTTCCAACATCAGTTACAACCCCCAGTAGTGGCAGAGAAATTTCCTAGTTACGCGCAGTTAAGGGATGACAGTAATTTGTGTTTTATGTAATGTCACCTGCAGCGCTAAAGGTATTCTTTTCAGAGGGGCTTGCCAATATTTTGCCAAGAGCAAACGCGAACAAGGATGTTGAAGGTCGTGTTTGACAAGAGTGTGGCGGGGAATTAAAAACCACGTAGAAACTCAAACATAAGTATGAATCACTTTCAGTTTTAAAAAGCCAATAATTGTTGCAGTTTTATTTTCTATTCAACAGAAACCTGAACCTGTGGGTTTTTCTGTCCTCAAGGCTAGAATTACAGTTTACAAATGATTTTGGCGACCATCGCCGGCTGTGATAAACACGGCATGACCAAATTAGCTTGACAGCACAAAATCGGCTTTTCATTTACTTAACACTTGAAAGTTCTTGTTTTTGGGCTACGTCAATTTGTTACAGGAAAGACGAGTTTTGCACTGTATGTAATTCAATAAGGTGGTATTACTGTGCTAACTTCATTGGATAAACGGACCACACCCGGCTGTAACACGAAAAACACTTGAGTACCAAGGAGATTCACTTGATAAGGTGACATTTTTGCAAGCCTATGAAACGCCATGCGTCTACAGAAACAGTTGTGACAAGCAGACTTAGTCAACAAGGTCTTAAAATTTGGAAGGACTAAAGGAGGGGGTGGTGATCACAGACCACAAAATTTGTTGACAATTTATACCATTATTTTATGCCTAATTTGTTACCTCATTAATAAAACCGAAATAAAACACACACGCTGTAAATTTAAAAACATGTAGCTAAAGGGTTTCCAAATTGGGGAATCCTTTGTAGAAAACAAAAAAAACATTAACAGATTTTACAAATTTACTAATTACTCTCATAACTTTCAGTTTAGAAATTCTGATTTTGTTGACTTTAAAATCATTATTTGGGTGCAAAGTCCTTGACAACAGTAAATTCACTCACAAGTGGTACTTTTTTTAAATACAAAATATTTATATTTCTTTAATATTTTTTAGATTGCATTATCTGATGAGGATCGTTTCTACCTAATGACCTTTTTGTCTTCATTTTGGGGAGAAAAGGTCAACTTCTGCATGATTAAAGACATCGTATGACAAACCAATAACTAAATCATCACTATGTTTTCCACAACTATAATTTGAAATGTTCGTTTTGGAATTTATGGATTCAAATGTACACTTTTGAATGTATCCGAATAATAGATTAATCGGGTTTAATATATTATTTTGAGTCCTAGCCATTTGCACTGACATATTTTGTTTCCAGAAAAAAAGCTCTGAAAACAAATTATGTTAACCTCAAGTGAAAATGACGTTACTGACAAGAAGAGCGAATAAATAAATAAAAACCTTTTTCTGTGCGATAGCGGCCGAACAAACATGAAGTAATGCCACATTTGCATTAAATTTTGTTGAGACGGTCTCAAGCATTAAAGAACCAAAGGAATCCAGTGGTGCCATTTTGCCACGAGGTTATCAATTCATTCAATGCCAGATGTTTCTCACAAATGAGAAGAACTAGTGTCATTTTGATTCAGAAAATTTAGTACCTATGTAGGTATATCAAAAAAGGTTGAACCCTTATCTTTCCAAAGAAAATAAAGTATGTTTCCAACTTTTTAACATCGTTTAGTAAACATCAGTTGAAAATTCTTGACAATACTCAACTCCAAGAAAACGTACTTTTGTACTTTTTGTTTGCATTTGTGATAACTCCAATATCTAAACAGTGCTTTCCATAAACCCAAAGGCACTTAGCTTTCAAAATTAGATTTTATTGCAAAAACACTAAAATTATGCATGAACCTTTCAGCACCCGCCATTTCCAATGACGTGATCACACGCTTTTGGTCATCATTGCAATCACGAAACGTCATCCTTTCATCATTTATATAGAAGGAAAAAAATCTCAAAGCATAAACAACCTGAACTTATCCATATATTTGCTACGGTGACCGCGCTGCTTCACTGCGCCTACAAATACGGTGCCACCTACACACTTTGATCGTTGGGTACAGGAAGCAAGACTAGGAAGTGTGGACACATATCAGATCTTAGCCACTTCTGCTACTTAGAAGTGATTTATTAATTTATCATACTGAAATTATTCCCATAGGCTTGATAAGCTGCAAAACACTTGGTAGTAGTTTATTGAAATAAAACAAAAATATTTTTTATGTTTTTAGACTCGGGGACAATGCTTCTGAAAACATTGATACACTATGGCCCTTAATGAGTTAATGATACAGAATAAAAACAAAGAATAAAGACTTTGTAGGCCACTCACCTAAGAGAGGCGAAGTCATTGGGCAGTAATAGACGGCTCCGTTGTTTTGCACCTTAGATAATCTGGAGTGGTTAGCGTACACGACACCTACGGGACCGTCAGCCGCTGTGTGGTTCCGGGACACAGCGGAAGAAGTGCGGTTGGACTTTCGGAAGATCCGGATGAAGTAGGTGACCCTTTTCTGGTAACCCTCCCGGGACAGAAGCGCCATGACCACCAACTGGATGCCCAGCAACATAAACAGGTAACGCCATTTGGACTGGAGTGTGATCATGGTGGCGTGGAACAAAAGGTTTTTGTGCAAAAGTTCAGAAGTGGATGATTGTCAGCTACTGTTTGGCAATGTCCTTTATCCTGACATAAAGTCAAAGAGTAGAAAACTTTTCACTAAATGGATTTAAAATAAAAGGCACTTTAGGTGGACTTTTCACCTGGAGACCACCAAGCTATTTAAGAGCAAAGGTTCTCCCAAGAATGGGGGTTTGGAAAAAAACAAAACAAAAGAATTATCAGTCCTCCATTGTTGACTTCATTTGCCGGAGTAGGTTAATCCGTCAAACATTTCATGACTTTGGAAAAAACGAGCGATGCCGGTGCCTCATGATGTGTCGCTCACCCCCAGCTGAACTCCATGCCCTTCCTTTTCCGCAGGGCCGAGTCGTCTTCCTGAAGTTTAGCGAGCTTTGCACTGCAAGTGCGACTCCAAACCAGTCGTCATGACAGAAACAAAAAAAAGTGGTCGGCAGGGAGAACACTTGTGAAGGATCACAAGGCTGCCGACCTCCCAGGGGTGAGGGGGGAGAATCAGCAACTGGTCCAACTGGATAAACAGGACCGGGTCAATAGAACCTTGACCTGTTGAGAATACAAAAACACATGTTTGAAATAAGTTACAAATTTAGCGGACGATGAATTAGTCCGTTTTTTTTAATTCTACAATCATGTTACTAGACATTAACATAGGAAGGGATGTGTTGGGGAAAAAAAAAAGATTTAAAATCGTTAGAAGTGTAAAGTAAATCTGAAGTCAACTTTTATTGAAATATCTCTTTACAATAAAATGTCAACTAAATAATCCAAACAAAGCATTTTGAATTATTATCATGGTGTTTTTTGAAAGTTAATGGAGTAGTAAAATCTACCTCATATTGTGTGGGGATGGTTATTTTAAGTTATGCTTTTGAGTAGGGCTGCAGCTAACGACTATTTTGCAACAGTAGGAGACTTGCCCACCAACTATTAAAATGATTTATCAAAAAAAAAAAAAAAAAAAAAAAAAAAAAAAGACAATTTTTTTCCCTTAAATTTAGCAAGAGGTGGATTTATTTTGTGCCAAATGATAGTAAACAAGAAACCAAGAACAGAGTCATTAGCAGCAGTAGAATAGTAAATGAAACAAATATGTTAAATTTGCCAAACACATTCATTGATGGACCGCAATTTCTGAAAAACAGTACTTAAAGATTCTTAACAGTCTGAAATAAAAAAAATTTGACTTCTGACGTTTCACCTTTTTAATATTTTAACAACGGAGTTTTTTTTTCCACACTTTCAGAGTTGTTTGTCTAGGAAAGTCTGGCATAACGCTCAAGCACTCTTTTATAGGAAAGTATACACGTATAAACTGTACAATGCATGTCATCACAATCGTATTGGCTTGAATGTTACTCGAATCTTACAGAGCCGAGTCAGACTCAACAAACTGCAATGATACGCACGGTCTGCTTTTTAAACTTTGCAAGTAGTCTTTTTATTTTCGCCATATTCAGGCTAAAATGCTCCTGAACTTTGAAAGTTTTGGTAGGCGTACTTGATGTTGCGCCACTATTTCTGTATGTTTATATTACCGCTTGATACATAGACACAGTTGTGCATGTGCAACTCTTAGGGATTATACTCATAAAATGCCTCACTCTGCTGGAATAACGTGTCTGGCGACAATATAATTTGTTATCGACCAATTCTATGATTTTTTTTTTAACATCAAAAATTCGTTGCAGCCCTACTGTTAAGATTACATCACAGTTGGCCACTTCCTTAGATGGAAATATTCCTGCATCTTTCAATTCGGCAAAATATTTTTTCCATTCACTTTATCAAACAATGTTCATTTGTCCATAACCGATTGTATTAGTTTACAAGCCTGATTTATTCCAAGCTGTATGGATGCCTGGCGTTCAATATGGCCAGACTCGAAAGGGTATCGGTTGCCAACAAGTCAATTAGTGCTTGTTAAAAGAGTCAGTCTGACGCAACTAATCCTAATCCTGTTCATTCTCGTCAAACGATGCTCAAGTGGAAAAGGGACTTTGGGTCAATAAATCCTTCTTCATACTAGGTTAGAGACAAGTTACTGGCCTTGACCTACCTAAAGATGTTTTACCTTGAACAGTACTCACTGTAGTACCATTTTCGTTTAGTTCCCTTGTGGGCAACACTCTTAAATAAAAATACATGACAGCTTACAAGCATTTTTCCTGTGCCCACAGCCATTAATATTAAAGCTACAACACGTATGCATGCATGCATACTTAAGAGATGACAGAGTGGAAGATGGGCACTTGGTTTAAATATAGATCGTCATCCAGGGACAGGAGCTTGTGCTCTGTTCACATTTCAAAAGGGATGACATGAACCACAATGACGACTCAGGAGAGAAAGGACTGTTAAAGGGAGGGGGAAATCGAGGGAGTATAAGTGGACCTGAGGGGTCAGTTCAAAAGGGAGTTCAGGAGTCAAATATATCAGGCCTCCAAGATAAACCATGTAACTTCGTAGTGTGTGTAGTATCATTTACCAAATTTTCTGCACTATAAGGCCAGCCTCAAAATAAATTGGTCTTTTGTGATATTTTTCATAAAAGAAGTGCACTGGACTATATATAAAGGCGTATGGAAGTAAGAGCTAGGGTTGCATTAAAAAAAATCATACTATTAAATTGAAATCATTTATTTAATTGAACATAATCTAACATTGAGACATCTGGCTTCACCACAAAAACTAATTTCTTCATAAATGGTTGCTGTGCTGACCTCTCGCCGAAGTATCCCGTTTTGCCAGCTAGTGAACGGCGTCCCAAATAACCAGGCTCATCATTTTTAGTTGCTAGCTATTCAAAAAATGGCCTTATAACATCGGCGTAAAATTGAAAACAAAATCACAAAAAAAAGTCCCATTAGCTTGCTAGCCATACAGATACATCTGAAGCTAAGCTAACAACAATTCAAAAGGTTACCATAAACACAAATCTTCAGTCAATTTATCACAATATGCTTCATACTTACGGACAATTATTGTCCAAAGCAACAACAAAAGATTTGCAATCAGCGTTGAAGAATTGGTGTCTGAGCTACAGTCCAAGATCCGAGCTTGTCTTTTGTTTCCTTTTGGCAACAAACATTTGACCATAAAACATAACTTGGAGACCATTCTGTTTCTCAAAGGCAGAACAGTTAACCTTTGCAGTATCATCACGTTACAAGGTTTCTCGCATAAGATTCATACAGGTTAGAAAATATTACATTTGAATCTTGAAAAAAAACAAACTTTAATTTAAGCAATTTCAAATACAAGCCAGAACATGTATAAAAGGATTACACGCATTAAAATGAAAAAAATTGACCGTCAAAGCTAAAAAGGTAATAAAATTATTCCCTTTCATTTGTGAAAATCACGTTATCTTTCACTAAGGTTTTTTCATATTTCTCACGCTGAAGTTTTTTATTTTTTCCTTGCACTCATGCAAGTTTAAGATAAGGGGATGTTGTCAGCACTTTGAGATTTTTTTGGGTGATAAAAAGGATATACAAAAAACATGACCATTTTAATGTTCAAGGTGTGGGCTTGTCAGAATTTGAAACATTTGCTAATCTGGAATTTATATTCCACAAACAAATCCTCTCGTCACATCAAGCAAAATGATCTGAACCCATATGCACAGCTTCAAACCTCAATAATCCAATATTTTTTAGAGTTTTATAGTTTATTTGTATAATGCACAATAAAAACAAACTATCCCAGAAAAACAAATTTCTGTACCGGAAGGGCTCAAGATAAAGCCACAAAAAAACAAAACATGACACTTAATTTTACAATTTAATTTTCATAAATCATTTCATGGTTACAATTACCCTGGGGGACACTAAATTTAAGGGCAAATTCACATTCAGAGTGTGTGCAAGTTAAATAACATGCAAACACGAGTCTGCGGTGGGTGGTGACGCAGCATGGCAGAACAAACGCGTGCCAGCATCCCCGCCATGGCAACCCGTCCTGAGCTCGACCCATTCATCATGGCTGCAGCTGATACAAGGCCGTCTCCGGAGGAGACCCATCCGCTGGGACCGACCGCTAAAAGAACACAAGAACTGCAGCTGCTTGTGCAGATAAAGGCAACAACCATGGAGATGACACAACCTCAAAAACCAAAATCAAAACAGCAATTTAGGTAACGGTTCTGAGATTTTGGTCATTACTAAATGATCCGCAAAAAAGATTCTTTAAGAAACCACAAATGTGGATTCGGGCTGAAGCGATGAGCTGACGTTGTCGACAAAAATCAATAATATAAATAGTTTACAATTAATTATATTGTCGACTGATAAATTTATCATTTTTAATATTGGACAAAAGCAAAGGAGATTTAATAGGATGAGAGTTCCTTATTTTGACTTACAGTTAGTTGTTTTGACTATTTCATTATTGGCGCCATCTGCCAATCTTGTTGATGTTCTTTGATACCCACACCCTTTAGGGCCGATTCATTACTTGTAACCTTGAAGATTTAGGAGAAGGACGCAAAACACTGCATTTTTTCCCAAGGATTCATGTTATCTAAGTGACCGAGTGTTTAGCCCAAAAAAAGGTTACATTTTTTGGTTTTACAGTGCTGGCAAATCAGAAACAGGTTTTAATGGCACCAACCAATAAAAGGCGAGGCAAAGTTTGCAAGATGTATCCGCACAACTTTGATAGGCTGGTGTAAGCTGTCAGTCAAACATCCCTTGCACAAATGGCCACTAAAACAAACGCCACAGCTCGTAGCTTTAGTGGGTCATTCCATTGGAAATACATTATTTTATTAAATTGGACTTAGAGGAAAGTTAGAAAAGCCCAAAGAAAATCCAGTGGGTGTTGCCTGGATTTTTATCGCACTTGGGAATTGACCGAGGCGGCATCGGAAGGTAATGCTAACAGCTAGGCTAACATCTGTTATGCCACCACTGCCAAACGTGGCTAGTCACCAATGCCAGATCCATTACCCACAAAACTGACATCTTGGAGCTACTACTTGTGGAAATCCGCTAAATTTGTGACTCTTGTGTTATAATCATCACAAAGACCTTGCAGAAGTTCCTCTCTCAAAATCGTTTTATTACCTCCAGGCCTCCAATTTTGTTGCACTTTTGTATAATGACAATAAATACTCTTTATTCAACTGCACTTGTTTTTATTTGTAGGCCTATATTTATTTTGTTACAGTCATATACCGTCAGTCTCTAAGGACATCATCTCAAGGTATGTTTTCATATCATTATGTTTAAGTTCTCGTCAAAACAGACCAAGCACAGAAATGAACTTTTTTACAAGTGCATTGAAGTTTCAATACAGGTCTGGGGAAAAATAAAATAAAATAATCGCAATTAGCTTTTTTTCGCCAAAATCACGCAGCCCTAGCTGGAGCCCATACCAACCGCCTTTGGGCAGTGAGCAGGAGACCCCCCGAACTGGTTGCCAGCCAGTCACAGAGATACAACCCACTCGCTCAGTCACACCTAGGGACAATTAGGAATGGCCAATTAACCTGACATTAGGGCTGCAGGATTTTTGAAAAAAACTAATTGTGATGTTTCAGACCTAAATTACAATTTTGATTTTAAAAGAAGTGCATTTTCTGTGCGAGGTTTTTGTTCTCGGGGAGACCTCAAACATAGTGACATGCAAAAATAACTTGAGATGACGAACTTAGAGACAGAGTATACGACTGTACCAAAATATCAACTATAGACGTACAAATAAAAACAGAATTGCAGTTGAATAAATGTCCTTTATTGTCGATATGCAGAAGGCCAACGAAATTTGAGGGCTATTCTTTTCAGCGTAAGAAAACGATTAAGAAGCTTGCATGCTACACCCTAGAGTCAGGTCCCTGCTACTTCTGCAATATCGTGCACTTATAAATATTGCCTATTCATATATAGTTTCTATTATTTGCTACATGTTTATCCTGGAATGTCGTGTCTAATCTTGTTGTTAACAATGTGTGATTTAAATCTATGACATTAAAGACAATTCTATTCCATAAAATAAATAACCTTCATATGGAATAAATATAAAACGTCTTATTGCAATAGCATTTTCCCCTTCAAAATTAAACAATTTAGCAAATCAACATTTCTCATTTAAGTTAATTCAAATGATTATTCTATCAAAAACTCAGCCAAGACAACTCCCAAATGCAAGTTTTATCAAAGAATAATTTCTTTTTACAAAAAAAAAAGAAAAAAATATCCCCCCAAATAACTTAAATATCTCAATGACAGAGAAAAAAATGGAACTTTACAGTCATAGAATCGAAACTTATACCTTGCCTTAGGCTGACTCTTAAAATCCCTTAAAACAAAGAGAACCATGCTCAAAGACGGTTTCTGACTCAGGGAGGTATTACCACTCTAAACAAGCATATGGCATTGAAAAAGGACCCAAAATATAAATGATCACCCACATTAATGAAGCAGAGAGATACTTTTTGTTACCGATTATCAAGAAGGGTGACCAGTTTAAAATGCATTTCAAATATAACTTTTGAAGTGATTACTATGTTGTCATCATGTTATTACAGAGTACTAATTATCAGAAGTACAGTTCAAATAGTCTTAAATCAGGGGTCTCCAACGTGTTGCCGAGGCCATTAGAGTACCCCCCCAAAAACATTGGTGGTGCACTGTTCTGAAAACAGCTTGAAAACAATCGGGACATTGTGATTTTGTAGAAATATGTTTTCTTTAAATTGCTGACTGAATCTATTTAAACCCATTTCCAATATTTAATCTGATAACATAATAGTAAAAACATAATCCGGTGTCATTACAGAAATACATATAAAACTGGGTGCACTTTGAGCTGATTAGCAACAAAACAGCTCTCAGCTTGAAAAATGTTAAAGAGCCCAGGTCCAACTCAACCACTAAAACATCTTTCTGTAAGGGCACGGAGTGATGTACATAGACAAATTATGCGCTCATTTTAAAAATAAATTTTGGAAGAATTGTCCATGCGGTACATATCCTAGGAGATCACAATGACCTGATTAAATACCAACAAGGATAAAATCACCCATGAAAAGTTTGCACGCATATAAAAAAAAGACATTTTCAATCTTGCATGAAAGGGTATGCAAATGAGCACGTAACAATAGACGGTGCGACAGCGGAAAAGAAACAACCAAACTTTTGCAGAAAAAAATATTATATTCATAAAACCTTCTCTCAAAAGAAGTTTTTATGACAGGTTCGAATTTTCAGTAGGAAAAAGTTTTGCTAGCATCCATTAGCTTCGAAGCTACTTAAAAATTGTAAAATCACGTGACGCTTTTTAGGAACAATTTCTGTTCACAAAGAGGTATTTTTTAACCAAATTAAATATCTTAAAATGTGATTTAGTTGTTTTACTGGGGGGTTTAGAGAAAAGTGAGTGTGTACTGTGAAAAAAAAGTCAAAGCAGTAACCGAAACTAAACAAAAAACATAACCGACGCTCTGTGGTCCAGCTGCGGCTGCCCCGGAGCGTCGTACCGGAGTTAGCAATTAGCTTAGCTAAGCTAGCATCTGTTTCTTGCCCGGTCCCCGCCCGTGTCTTACTTACCCCGGAGGTAGGCTTCGTGGTCAAAGAAGTCTGAATTCACTCCGTAAAAAAACAAAGTTGGCAACGTCCGAGTAAAATTATTTTAAGAAGTTGAACGAGGGCGGGCGAGCTGGGCTCGCGGAGCCGCCGGAGACTCACACTCAACGGGTTGATGAGACCAAGTGGAACCGCTGTGGGTCGAGAGTTGAGTGCCTCCTCCCACTTTTTGTACAATTACCTGTGCTTGTCGATCATCAAGTAAAACGAGTCGGCATTAAAGTCGTATTTTTTAATTTTTGATTTGTTTTACGTCCCACAAAAATTGTTTTTTTAAGTGACTATCAAACATCAAAGGTGGGAAAATGTTTTGAGTCATAGGCCGGGTTAAAAATTGGGGACTTTTCCACTTTTTCCTTATTTATAATAAATATAGACATCTACATGTTGTATTTCTTTTTATGTTTGTTTTCATTAAAATTAGTCACATTAAATTAGTTTCGAAACACTCGGAATTAATATAGGTTCCTGTTTTAAGCACTAAATTTGATATTCATTTTTGTAGTATTTCCATTGTAATATTTTTACGCATTTCTGCAGTATTTTGTAATGTTAAGTCAAGTCATGTTTATTTGTATAGCCCTAATCACAAGGAGTCGCAAAAGTCTGCACAGAGCACAGACTAAAGCAAACAACAGAGTATTTTTACACCATCCCCTGATCTAAAACCGACATGAGGGCAAGGGAAAACTCAAAAACCTCAGCATAAGGAAAATGAAGAAACCTTGAGAAGGGACCACACACGAGGTAATCCCCTTCCAGGATAACCAGGCTTGAATGGATGTTGCATTGACAAACAATAAAATAAAAATGAAATATAAAATTATTAAATTATAATATAAGATACTAATAGTGGTCTACATGCTCATCTTACAGCAGTAATATTCATAAGTGTAAGTTACTACACGAGGTTCTGCTGTATACTACTGTATCTGTGAAATGATTTATCATTCGATAAGTTAATGAAAATGTAATTTGTAGTACAGTATTCCTATCGATGTGTTTTTTTATATTTCTGAAGTAGTATTTTGTCGTATTTTTATAGTATCTTTAGTGTTCTTTTTGTAGAATTTCTGTAGTAGTATTTCTCTATTGTAGTATTTCTGTAGTGGTATTTTTATTAGTATTTCTGTAGTAGTATTTCTCTATCGTAGTATTCCCGCAGTAGCAATTTTGTTGTATTTCTGTAGTAGTATTTTTGGAGAATTTATGTGGTAGTATTTCTCTCATGGTATTTTTATAGTATTTCTTTAGGAGTATTTCTGTATCATAGTATTAAGTTTTTTTGTTGTATTTCCATATTGTTATGTTAGTAGGATTTTGTAGTATTACTGTAAATGTATTTTGTGAAATTTTTGTATTTATATTTTTGTAATATTTCTATCATATTTTTGTTGTAGTATTTCTGGAAAAGTATTTCAGTATTATAAAACTTCTGTAAAAGCGCTTTATTTTTGTATTATTTCTGCGGTATTTTTTTATTTATTTTTTTACAGAATGAAAGCAACATAATACATTATGTCCCTAATTTAAGCACAAAATTTGATGTTTAATTTTGTAGTATTTTGTATTACTTCTGTAGTAGTATTTTTGTAGTTCACACACAAAGGGACAATAGGAACCAAGCTACACTTGCCCAAACCTTTTTTTTCATTAGTAGTACTTTATTTAACTTATATATATATATATATATATTGATATATTTTACTATTTTCGTTCGGCGGGCCCACATTTGGCCAACAGTCCGTATTTTGCCCAACCTCTGAACAAACATTCAAAATCGTTTTGTCTTGTTGTCTGTCATTAAGAAAAAGTGAAAATAAATCATCAATAAAGTTGTATTACAAAGTATTATTTGTTTTGGGTCCATTTCTTAAACTCGTTTTTGAATTAAGATTAGAATTGTCTTTGATGTCATTGATTACAATGTGGTATACATTGTCCACAAGATTAAATGTGTCACTCCAGGATAAACATGTAATGAGTGACCTAAAATATAAAAACAAGATTTAAAAAATAATAGCAATCTAGGATAAAGCAAGGTAGCTATTGTAGTGATCAGATCAATGAGATAAGCATAACGTTTTTCCCAAACAAGAGTAGAAATAAAATCTGAATATACTGTAAAAAAATTCTTATACTGCTTAGCTTAGGTATCCTTTTTCAATGCCATATGCTTGTTTAGAGTGGTAATAACCCATAGTCAGAAATAGTCTCTGTGCCTGTTTGTCTTTGTTTAAAGGGATCTTAAGAGTCAGCTTGGGGCAAAGTATAGTTTTGATTGTCTTATATGCTTGTTTAGGGTGGTGATGGCCCCAGGGAAGAAACTGTCTCTGAGCCTTTTATCTCAAGGAGTCTGTAGCCTCTTCCTGAGGGCTCCAGATCAGAGGGATGAGAGGGGTCCTGTTTAATGATGTGGGCTATGCTGCGGTATCGAAAGCGAGCAATGTCTTCCAGACAGGGTAGAGCAGCTGATGATTTTCTGGGCTGTTGATGACTCTTGAATGATCTGCATCAACATTTATGCTGTTTTTCAGAATGACGATCAAGTTTAAGTATTTATTCAAACAGACATTTTGTGATTGAGAGTTATACAAAAAAGGTGAATTGACTTGAGTCTAAAAATGGGTTTTGCTATTTTGTCAAACGTGGACCACATTTACTCCAGATATAAATGTAAATGGTCTGCATTTATATAGCGCTTTTCAAGTCAATGAAGACCTCCCGAAGCGCTCTAAAATGTGCTTCACATGTACCCATTCACACACACTCAACACACCGATAGCAGCATCAACCATGTAAGGCAACTACTTGCTTATCGGGGGCATAGGGTATTCAGTGTCTTGCCCAAGGACACTTGGACGTATAACACAGAAGAGCTGGGAATCAAACCTGCGACCTCTTGATCCCAGGACGAGCTCTTTACCTTCTGAGTCCTTTTTGCTTTTATCAACACACTTTAAAATGCCAATTTCTCCAAGGTTTAGATCAAATGAAATGAAACTTTCAGACACACATTCACATTTTATGGAAAACATCTTTAATGGATATTTGAGCCATATACATGGACTGTATAGAGGCAGAATCTGACTATTGCAAAAGCCTGATTTTTTTTTTTAAACAGAAGAATGCCTGTACAAAAAAAAACAACACTGATTTGAGTGTAAGAGCAATTAGGCTTTGTGCAGCAGTGACTTTGTTGCAGAATGAACAAAAAAATGTAAATGACACAAAGTAGCTACAGTTACGTATTTTCTATTTGTAGAACTCGTGCTCCTGCTCATCCTTTTTGATGACTGTCTTGTAGGCCTTCTCAAAGTCCTTGGCCAGGACGATGTAGCGGTTCTCGCGGACGGCTAACATGCCAGCCTGAAGAAGGGGAACCGAGGGATCAATATTCATATTGATGGAGCATACAGGTTGATGTTGAACAATGCTGATTAAGGTACTTGATCACTAACCTCCTGGCAAATGGAGTTGATGTCGGCTCCAGAGATCTTGTCTGGTCGTGCTACGTCTGTAGAATTGGTTAAGGAGGCTAACAAGCTTGATAAAATTATCTACCCAAGCGTGATGACCATGTGTATTCAATTTAAGCTACGGATTGGTCCTTCTACTGCAAACTTACTTTTTCTTTTTCATTTATTTTACAGTTTGCATATTCATTATTTATAAGGCTTGGGCCATAAACCACTTTATTTAAGATGATCTAGAATTTCTTCTGACAAGACCCTTTAGGATTTATTAAATCATCATCATTGAATGGGATTATGTTCTAGCAGTGACCACCTGTAGCTTATCACCCATGCAGACACTAGCATTAGCGTTGCAGACGCGGACCCTCGCATTGGGGCAGTTCATGTGGACGCTAGCATTAGCGGCTAGTGCTGTCAACATACACTACATTACCAATACTCTTAATATGTTCAAGCCAATCTAAGCCAAATGTGCTTTGCATTTGACAAAACCTCATTAGTTGAAAAACTGGTTTATCACCATCTTATAAAATATTTGTGTCTCCTGTCAGCCATTTATATAATAAGTTAGATTTATTTTAATCATGAACCTAAATATTGGATTGTGAATCAAAACTAGACAAATTTGACTTGATTTGCATTAGCCTTAAACAGAACATTTTAATCTAAAAAGTGTAGCCATTATTGTACGAGAGCATTTGAAAAATGACCATACAAAAGTTCTTTATAAATTTTGTACCTTAGAACATACAATATTTATTTTCATGACAGATTAAAATAAGGTACTCTATTTTTTCGTGTATAACGCACATTTATTTTTAACCTAAAAAAAAAAAAAGAACTCAAAGTTTGGGTGCGAATTATACACGAGTTTTACTGTAGGATTACCGTATTTGCGCAATGATTGTCAGTCGAAAAATATCGCCTACCATAATCGAGACACATTGGATGCCACGGAAATTGAACACGTGTCGCAGAGGTGAGATGGCGGAATCCTAACCATTAGACTACCAGTGATAAATCTCACATATGAAAAGGCAGAGGAGTTTATCTCATTCTTACTCTATTTTTATTCACGGTACCAGAAACAAATGTTAGATAGTAGAGAAAACAAAACTGTTTTTAAAGATATAAATAAAAGCAAAAGAGCTCAACGAGGAAAACAACTCTTTTGGTGTATTGATGATGAATCAGACTTTGGAGGACGGTAAATAAATACATTTATGTTGAAATTGTGTTTATTGTTTACGTCGTCAACCAATAATTTTTAATCATAACCGCACATATTCAACAACATTTGTCACTTATAATGATTATTAGTTTGAGCTGACAATAAGCAAATACAAATTTAGAGAGATTTGTAATCAAAAATAACTTGTGTGCATGACCCGAGTGCATGTTATACGTACTGTATAAATCTGATCTTTTTTGGGATCCTAAATATTGTTTGAAAATTAAGCCTATTTTTTTAGCTTTTCATAAATGTGGGAGGGAGTGTCAGGAAAAATAATAAATAGCATTCCATTCTTTTCACTTATGATAACTACTTTTTGCCCATAAATCCCACCCCCCCTATTAATAGAACTTCATAATTGCATGCAAAAACAAGAGCAAAGAGTGCCCAAAATGGGATACAGTCCTCCAGGTCCACCTCCTCGGAGAGGTTCATTTTACTGGTGATGGTAGAGAAGATGAGACGCTTCTGCCGGCGGTCGGGCAGAGGGAACTCGATCTTTCGGTCCAGGCGGCCGGGACGCAGCAGAGCTGGGTCCAATGTGTCTGCTCTGTTGGTGGCCATGATGACCTAGCATAGTGAGAGTGCACCATTGGTTGTATGTATGAGATCATTAGCAATTTTATTACATCTGGCTTACCTTGACATTGACATTCTGGTCAAAACCGTCCATCTGATTAAGAAGCTCCAGTAAAATCCTCTGCACTTCTCGGTCAGCTGCCGAAGGGGGAATAAAGGAATCAATAAGAACCTATAAAGAGCCTTCGCATGAGGTTAGTGTAATCCTACCGCCAGTCTGTGCGTCAAATCGCTTGGTGGCTATGGCGTCGATCTCGTCAATGAAGATAATGGCGGGCGCGTTTTCCTTGGCCAGGCGGAAAACGTCGCGCACCATGCGGGGGCCCTCGCCTAAGTACTTCTGCACAAACTCGGAGCCCACCACGCGGATGAAAGCGGCTATGCGCAGGGGGCAAGTGAAAGGACGGAATTGTAACAGTGAGTGAACTGCAAGGCTGTCAATCATCCACTTGAATTGTTATTGCACAAGCTCCACAAATTAACCATCAAATTGGAAATACTGGTAAAGGAAATACTGCTTCCAATTGTTGTTCTAATGATGACATACTATGTACACGCACCTGTTGTATGGTGTGCCACAGCTTTGGCCAACATGGTCTTGCCACATCCTGGAGGTCCGTACATAAGGACCCCTCTGGGTGGGTCAATACCAATCTGTGAGAGGAATAAAATACTATCTTGGTTTCTTTATGTTGCAGTAAAATACCACACAGTTAGTGTATGAATGTATGTGTGACCTGTTTATAGAGCTCAAAGTGCGTGAGTGGAAGCTCCACGGCCTCCCTGACTTCCTGCTTCTGGATGTCCATGCCTCCAATGTCCGCGTACATTACGTCAGGTTTCTGGTCTACAGACACCAACGCATCACATAGGACAGATTAGCTACTACCATCCGTCACAGTTTCTGCTTTTGTTATGGGAAATTTCATTTCCTTTTGTGGATGTTTGAAAAACATGGATTCGTGGCGTTTCTTGGATGAGAGCTATTTGTCGCCATTTTAGCAGGGTTGTAGACATCTGCTAGATAACGTACTGCTAGTTTAATTTGCAATCGTAGGTGAAAAAGATTTCACTAGATTATTGACTAATTTGGAGATGTTGTGACTTATGTTGCAACAAACTACATGATAAGTGGTCAGTTGGATTTATTTTGGAAAATGTCTAATTTCTGACAAAATCCATTGCCACTTGCTGCAGTTTTAGTCAAAAATCTCTACTATATATTTCTGTGTGTCCAATTAGATCTTTGTATGCCTTTACTGACTTTGGTATACGTTTCTTTTATTCTAACTTTAACTTCCTGTGAGTTGATTATTATCTTTATTTTGGAAGGTATCCACTTCCTTCACAGGATTTATTTGAGAAGACTGCAATATTCTGTTGAGGTGACTGTTTTTCTTTCTGTTGGAGGTGAAGTGATCTTTTGTAGTAATGAATCTGATATGAATTTTGCAAGTTCCTGTTTGTTTTTGGTTTTATCAATGCAGCTTGGTTGACATTTGAGTCTAAGTAAATATTGAGCAACTTGATGAGAAAAGAATTGAATCTATTGTCATTGAAACATGTCATTTGCACAATGAAATTATAAAGTGCCATTCTATTGGTGAAGATCATTTACAATAAGATAAACTAAATAATGAGGGTAATAATAATAACCTTTTTTTAATTAAAATATAAAGCAGCACATATGCGGGTGTCTCCAATACCTGAGGTAAGCATCATGATGCTGCTGTCGGCTTCGGGGGGCAGCACGTCCACAAGGGCATTGCTGTGTTTGTGCAGCGCCACCGAGGCATTGGGTTTCAACAACTCTCGGTCAATGGTGCTCAAGATGCGCACATAGTAGTTGGAGCCTGAGAGAAGAAAGGGAATTGGACGGAGACAAGAAATGAGAAAAAAAAAAAATCACCTGAAGCAATGGTCGAGGAAAGAACTCATTATACATTTAAAATACGTTTGCCATTATGAATAATTTAGATGTTCGTATGATGTAGGTGTCTCTCAAAAAATGCTTGTTCTGATTAAGTATTCATATATAGAATGATTGTAAAAGTGACTTCATTTATTTTTTAGGATGCATCTTTCCTATGAATGTAAACGCTTAGCTGAAAAACTGAGCTCCTGTTTCAGCCCCCAAAAAAATCAGTCAAAAGGTTTCATCCATATGGACTTTTTATTTTTTGAAAGAATCGTCCCCTGGATTGTACCTGTAGTGGAGCCAACAATGGCTGTGTTCTGATCGACAGCCTCCAGGAACTGTCCGATGACGAGCGGAATGCTCTGTATCCTTTTCACCTCCTCCTGTGCATGGAGGAACTCCTTCTTTAGGTTTTTCTGCTCATCTTTGATGTATTCTTCCTGCACCTCTAGGAATTCCAGCTCCTGTTGTAGCTTCTACAAACCCAGATCAATCCATTAGAGTAAGTGAAGAAGACCAATGAGAAATATCAGTTCCCTTGTAGACCGTCCTAAATTTCTGTACCGATATGTTCCAACTTCGAGGTCGATTTCTAGGCCTAAAAAATTAAGACATTTTGATTACATTTGTCTATTGCACAGTTCTACAAAGCATATAAACATTTTTTTTACAAATTTATGCCGTAAAATTTAGTTATTGACATCATTGTAAAAATGAAAAACGTATTGGTACATGTCACCTGTAAGGGTGTCACAGACCCAATAATGAGATCAGACAACAGTGTAATAACAGTTCAAAAAAACAGACACAATTCTATCAAATATTTACAAATACTGGCTCTGAAATCTTCTCACATATAAATTCAGTACAATCCAGCTTGTGCTCCTGTTCTCATATCCAAAAGCCTGAATTTTGAGTTAACTTTTAGCATTGGCCATGGATAACCAGAATTTGAGAGGACAGGATGTAATGATTAAAGTGAAAACCTTGAAAGTGGATGTTGAATATGCTTTGTCAATTAGTGCCCATACAATAGCCATTGCAGCTTGGTCATCTTGAATGGGAGATTACCTCAAGCCCCTTCCCAAGATTTCGTAATTGTCCTCGTGCTGTTTTTGGAGTTTTTCCTAGGCCTCATATATGTTTGAGATCAGGAGATGTATATACAATAATTGTAGCCTGTGCAGCCCTTTGAGACTTTCTGTGATAAAGGGCTTTACTGATAAATGTTACTTGACTTGAAACACCTTGAGGAAACACTATCATCCAATTTCAGATTTCGTAAAAAATACTGACAACGACGGGTACAAATTAATCTGATATACAAGATAAAAATCGCTATCTGACAATAATCTGGGCTATGAAAGCTGTATCAGAAATGACAAAATTGTATTGTGACACCTGTAGTCATTAGAAAATAAAACAATAAAAAGGAATCGATTATAGACATTCCAACTGAAGACCGGTGACTTTCCTGACCTTGTATCTGCTGTAAAGGTCTTCAAGATCCTCTGGTTCTGGTGCAAGGAAGGAGAGACTAGTCTGTGGTCGGGAATTGATGATTGCCGGCATTTCTTCCTGTTAATGATAGAAATACACAAGGGTATGAAGGAAAACTTTTTTCCCCGCTGTCACAAACGCCTAACAGAATATATATACTGTATACCCTGGAGTAATCGTCAGGGCGCATATTATCAAAATACCATTCACATATGAATACTAACTAATAACTGAAACAAAACAAAGTGCAATGATTTTGATATTTGCATTTTGCCTGGAGAGCTTGGAACTAAATTACAGCTACATCCCGAACTTTTAGCAAGCACTTCCTAAAATGTAGCAGAAATCGATTGAACATTCAATCCCGCCAAAATCACGCAGGGTGCTTTTGATAAAGCAGTGAAATTCTACGAGGAGAGTTCAAAAACCACGCCGCCCTCTGTCTTATTTCCCACTTTTGTGCGCTTTGTTAGGGCCTACTGGGCGAGAAGAACAAGTACTTATTTTTTAAGTATTAACCCATTCACTACCAACCATTTTATTAGAAGATAGAAAAAAAGTGTTGCAGACATTCATCCTAAGACTCCCCAAAATAATCTTTATAAATAAATCTTATTATATGCCAAGTCTGAAAACAAAAAAATAAATTATTCTTTCACTATAAAAAAGAACAACAATTATCTGGGATCCAGTTCTGTTAAATAAAACGTTATAAAAAATGTATATGAAACACAAAAACTGCTCTCTTTAAGGATTGCATTTCTTATTTTGCTTGAGAAACGAGTTTACCGTGTTATATTTCATTGTCCTTTTAAATGGTTTACTGAAAGGTAAATAATTTAATATGTATTAAAACAAACTGCAAACCAGAAATCTATCCATCTACCCTGGTCATATCCCTCGAGAAGGGTGACCGACAGCCAGACAACACATAAAAAAACAAAGAAAATAAAAAGGGGAAAAAGTAGCAAAAAACACAAAAGTTTTTGGACCAAGGCCAAACCAAATGCCCAAACACCCAAACAAATTAAGCACCTCGGCACCCAAGTCGGTCATGCTTTCGTCCCTCCAGATGAAACGGGACACAAGAAAGCAGCCATGTCACTTGGGTCAGGGTGACACAACACACTCTTTTGTTCAACAGCAGGGCCTGACAGCTTTCACTGGTTTACCCCTGCCGCATCATAAAGGTGCCCTGCCCATCCCTTGGAACACGTCCAAACATCCCACTATCCTTTTACAACACTTCTCCACTCATTCCTATCACCAACAAGAGCTCTAGCTTCCACTATATTTAGACCTCTTTTCTGCAGTGCATTCATAACACTGTCCATCAACGTCAATCGTGGCCATCCTCTTGGTCTCCTTCCATTTACTTCTGCTCTGTATATCCTCTTCAACATTCGCTCCACATCCATCCTCTCCATGTGTCCAAACCAGCAGAGTACTCTCTTATCCACATGCTTGCTCAGTTCCACTACTACTCCAGTTCTGTCTCTCACAATTTCATTTCTCAATCTATCCAATTATGTCACTTCTAACATAGTAATCCAGAAAAAATAATGCTAAATTATTTTTGTACTGCAGAAAATGTATTGTAAAATAAAATAATGCCCTGCGACTGGCTGGCAACCAGTTCAGGGTGTCCACTGCCCGAAGATAGCTGAGATGGGCTCCAGCACCCACGCGACACTACTGAGGATAAGCGGTGCAGATAATGGATGGATGGAAAATAAAATAATACACATATGAATACACGATTAAATGAACAGATTAAATAATAACAAATAAATAGACAAATAAAAGCATAATTTCTTGTATTCCAGATATTTATTCTTATTTAAATTAATGTTATTTGTATAGAATAATAGACACAAGGAAAAAGCAATAGAAAAATAGACAAAAGTCAAATAAAAAACTAAAATAAACTTTAACTAGTTTTTATCCCCCTAATAAACATGTAAAAATGTAATAGAATCAGTGTAATTAACAATCATTGAATCGTGCAGAATTAACATCTGAAATAATATTAAAAGATGAATAGGCAAATAATTAAAGAAAAAGACAGTCAAATGGGTCAATAATTCAAAAATAATTGACAAACTGTTTTCTCTGGGAGATAGTGTTTTGTCATCTGAAGTATTGACATTAAACTGCAGTGTGTAATAGTCTGTGCAGCCCTTTGAGACTCTTTGAGATTAAGGGCGTCACAAATAAACACTCTTGAAAAGGCAAATTGTTCCTTAGTTAGCTATCGCTAACTGTTAGCAAGCCCACTTGACTTTGAAAAGGAGAACTATTTTTTTCGACTTAAGAGTCAACAAATTCACTTTGGACTTAGTTTAACGCAAATTGAGAACATGGTCCATGCAATTAAATGGTTGCAAAAAGGTCTATTATCACCATGCTAACACAAGCAGCTAACACTAGCGGCTAACTTGTATGACATAGATCAACAAGAATGAATTGGCAGCTTTACGTTTCGAACATTGTCAGCAGGCTATGAGGCAAAAAAGAGTGTTTAAAAATACAAACAGGGATACAATATTAAACTCTTTAACATATTTAATTAAATCGCTTATGCTTAGATTATAGCAAGTATATTATAAAGGACAAATAGCAAAATCGTACCGGGCTCTTTTCGACAACCATGCTATCCTCCATGTTGGATTTTGCCTTCGGATTATTGTCCTGACGTAATATTGTGACGTTAGAGGAGGATTGTGGGTACTGTAGTCCATGCACTTTCGATCAGGCTAATATTGATGTATTACTACTCTCTAGTGGACGTTGCGTAAAAATTCCAGAGAAATATATTTCTATCACTATGCAGTTTGGCATTAAAAGGTGATTTTAAGAAGGTGACGAGTAAACTTATCAGTTCTTTAAGAGATTTTATAGAAAGAAAAAAATCTGCAGCCTTACATGAAAATTGGCAAGAGCTAAACGTTTTTAATGTGTTTTTATGATAAAAGCACATTCACAATCATTTCAAAACCCCCCAATTTACATTAAAATGAAAACTGAAAGAAAAAAAAACGGCTAAAGAGAAAAAGCCGAAGCTTATTTTGGCCCCGTCTCCTCAACTGTCTTTATACCTTTCACACGAGTTTCCAAGAAACAGAATGATAAAAATATTTTTTTAAATAAATACATTACATCAAAATCAAAGTGTGTTTCTATAGCCGTTTTCAGAAACCAAATTGTGAAATAGAGTTTTGTAGAAAATTAAATCCACCCCTTTTTCCCTCACCAACAACCTGTTTCCTCAAATACAAATATACACACACAAAATAAAAAAAGATAGAAAATAAAGTAAAAAAAAAACAACACCAGCCTCGTTCAAAAGAAAAGTGGATTGTATTCACCATAACTCAGTAACAAATCAGACATCTATAACATAAAAATAAAGGTAATAATAAAGTATAGAAATAAAAATTTACCATCACACTACCAACATAATTCAACATAGTCAGATTTTTTTTAAACATCTTATTCCTCTTTAGCATGTTTATTTGATTCCTGGTGGCGAGGAGAATAAAGGCTTTCTTCAAAGATTTTATTTACATTATGTTCTGGGCATAAATTGAGTGTGTTATTCTTAAAGGGCCGTCCATAAACTGACCTAAAATCTAAAATGAAAAGTGCCCCACAATTGAACAGAGAACTAACTAACGATAGCCTCATCATCCTTGGGGAAAATCTTGCTCAAGCCGCTCAACCTTTGCCTGAGGAAATCAATTATGTTCTATGACATTATATAATTATAAATAAATAAATAAAGATGCTATTAATGAAGAAATTATATAATCGGTGACATATTCATGTCACATGTCGAGTCAAGTCACATTTATTTGCATAGCCCTTAATCACAAGATGTCTCAAAGAACTACACAGGATTAGAATTCCACCATTGCGGGATCTTAAACCAACATGTGGGCAGGGAAAAACTCAAAACCTCAGTGCGAGGAAAATAAGAAACCTTGAGAAGTGGTAATCCACCTTCCACAATGAACAGAGTGCAAAAGATTTAGCAATGGGTAACAGTACACAAAACACAGTGAACATCAATAAGAGAATAGGTAACATGTTAAAATTTGTCCAGGAAATGCATGAAGCAATGACTCCTCAAGCCTGTAAAATAATCCAAAAAGTCCATAACAGCAACGGCGCAGCTTCCCATCTCTGCCAGCTGGTCAATGCAGGTGCTGACATGCTCCAGGTCCAGATGCTGGTCCGCTGACTCATCTCAAATTGTCCTTTTCCCTCGTATCACCAGCAGCCAGGCAGTCGAAAAAAAGACAGGAAAAGAAAAGTGTGAGGTGGGCATAAATCGTAAGCTATTAAATAGAAATGTGTCTTAAGTCTACATTTAAAAACTTCCACTAAGGTTGCAGATCTTATCTCCGGAGGCAGAGTATTCCACAGCACCAGGGCCTGGATGGAGAACAAACACGACCCTGCAGACTTCTTCTTGTCTCTTGGAGTCAAAAGTAGAACTGTCATGATTACCAATGTGAATCACCTGTGCCCGGTCCTTTGGCGCCAACTGCTCTGATTGGCTCCGGGTCCCTATTTAAATCCACTCCTATCTGTCCCCTTTTGTCAGTCCGTTTGCCAACCTCAGTTAACACTAGGGAAGCTTTTTCCGACCCTGACCCTCACCTGTTTTTTGCTCCCGTCTGTCCCCAGGCTTCGACCCATTTTTGATCCTGACCACGTCTACTCTCCCGTCCCGGCTTTCGACCTCTTTTGTCCCCGACCACGTCTATTCTTCTTTCCTGGCTTACGATTCACTTCCGACCCTGACTACGTTCTTGCTCTCCTGTCCCGGCTACTGACTTTTTTTTCCGTTCCCGACACCGCCATCGCTCGCCACGGAAGATTCACTTCCGCGTTCAGAGCGACCTGCTTCCCGCGTCCAGCAGTCACCGGATCGTGGGCGCAACCTTTTCTCTTTCTTCCAATAAAACTTGTGAGTAACACAACGCAAGTGGGTCCTGTCTCCGTTCTGGTCTGGACAAGACCGGCATTTTACGAGCGGAGGTTTCGTGCAGGAACATAGGGGGAGACCAAATCAGAGAGATGACAGGGTGCAAACAATTGTATGTTATAAGGAGAACCTTAAAGTCACATCTTAAGCGGACTGGGAGCCAGTGCAAGTTAGCTAATTTAGGAGTGATGTTCTCAAACTTTTTTGTCCTAGTCAAAAGTCTCACTGCCGCATTTTGAACCAGCTGTAAACTTTTGATGGTAGACATCATGAGACCAGAAAGCAATACATTACAGTAATCAAGCCGAGAAGTAATACACGCATGAGTTATAATTTCAGTATTTGATTTGAGGCAGCATCGGACAAATCTTCGCAATATTACGGAGGTGGAAGAAAGCTGTTCTGGTAATATTTTTCACATGTAACTGAAACGACAGATTAGGATCAAATATAAGACCAAGATTTTTGACCGAGTCACTATAGGTAGTATTACATTTGTCAAGGTTCAGAGCAGTGTTTGAGAACAAATCACGACAATGAGCTGGACCAACAGTCAACATTTCATATATTATTATGTACTACAACAAATCTATCTGAATACATGGATTAACACATTTTTATCCTTTACTTTTGTTTCTCCCCCTCACAAGAATGACAATGGACTCTCCGCATCCGATAAACCGTTGTGAAACACGTGGAGGTTAGTAGATGTAAAGCATTTCTAAACCTCCGTTGCCATGACAACATCCTAACACCACCCTCCTCCCTCCCTTTCCACGTTTCATCACATCACCGACCTCCCCCGTCCTCCGTCCTGTCCCAAAGAGAGATGAGAACGGCACGGTCACGTCATGTCCGCCAGCAAGCCTCCTGATCTTTCCCGGCCGATACTAACCTTCTGACTTTAGTTGTTTTGATTTACTTCCATTTGAAAACTGCCGGACGGTGCAGTGCATCGCTGCCCGACGGGATGCGACCAACTCTGGATTACCTCCTTGCAGGATTTTGTTTCCCTGACAGCAAGGTGAATATATACTGATTACAAAAGCATTCAAATATTTCCTGAGGAAATCGCTTAACTTTCATAAATTCTAAAGAGCGAAAAATCATCTATTTGCGGAGTAACTTACTGAAAAACAGAGGCAGATTTAACAATTTTTTATGGAAATAACCCATCCTTTGTTATTTGTTGCTTAGGAACAAAAGGTTGAAATAAAATACTCATTAGGCAAGACAATTTTATTGATTAATTCACTGATTCGTGTTTTTGTGTGTGTGGATAAACATCCACTCCCATTTATTGCTTTTATGCTTTTATGTTGGTAGATTTTTTTAGGGTCCTACAATTAATTTTTACACTTGCTTCAAAGCTACCCTGGCTGATTTAAGGATTTTGTTTTTCTTATCTTTTCATGTGGAGGGAAACCTACTCCTATTTATTTATTTTCTTTTTAAAGATTTTTTAATGGTAGCCTTCTTGAGGGACCTACAATGAAGTATTTACACTTAGAAAAGGCTATGGTGGCTGATTTAAGGGTTAATTCTTATTGTATTTTTTGAGGGAGATTGAGCCACAATCATTTATTATTTTTATGCTTTTATTTTGGTATTTTTCAGGGACCTACTATTCCGTTTCGCACTCAGACCAGAGCTACTGCGGGTTATTTAAAGAATTTTATTTTTTTAATATTATTATTTTTTGTGGAGGAACATCCATTCATATTATGTAGATGTTTCTTTATTGGCAGATTATTTTTCAGGGACCGACTATTCAGCTTTTACATTGAGACCAAAACGGGAGGAAGGAACATCCACTCCAATTTTCTCATTTTTATGCTATATATTAATTGATTCTGTGGCTGATTTAAGGATTATTATTTCTATTTTATTTTCCTGTATAGAGATATCCGCTCCTGTTTATTGTTTTTATGCTTTTATATTGGTACTTTTTTGTGACTTACAATTAAGTTTTTACATTCAAGCCAAATCTAGTGTTTTTGATCTAAGGCTTTATTTAACATTTTTTTGCAGATTTTTTTTTAAATTTTCAATTATCTGTTGATTTTTTGGGAAATATTCATCCTCTGCTTTTTTAAAAAACCTCAAATAATTGCACTGTATATTCGCAGACGAAACTTTATGCAATAAAGCCCCCTAAAATAGGAAAATTGAAAAAAATTATAATGCCGTAGGTCTGCCTAGTCCATCTGTGATTAATAATTGAGGACAGTAGGAAGGCGACACTGCAAGTGATTAATTGACTGTAACTGGACACTAAAAGCGTGGACACTAAAAACTGCCTCCCACTTTTTTCTCCTTTTCTTTTGTGTAAGGATTAACATTCAAGATTCTCATTTCCAATTCGTCGTTTTTTGGGGACCAATCCTGCAAAGTTACTTATGTCGGCGCTTACCTGAAAGACAGAGACAAAATGTCCGCTATAGCTGAGGTCCATCTGATGATCATGCCGTTGGCCTTCCTCATTGCACTTCAAGGTGAGTTTTACTAGATTATGTTACCATTGCAACACAAAAGAATTCGATTTTCAGAATTTGCAAATTTAAAAAACTTAAATTCTCAGTGTTTTTGTGTAAATGCCTAAGCCATGTCTAGTATCAAAGATTTGCTTAGGCGCTATCTAGTGGCCTCTTTTGTCATATTTTCCCATTGCCCTCACCTATGGCCGCTCGTTTGGCTCCAGCTGGTGCTCGTTTCCTGATTCTCTCATTCGTTCTCACTCTCATTCGCTCCTTGTCAGTCTATCAGCAAACCTCCCCACATGCAAGGCAAGCATTTTTTTGACTCTGGCTCCCGTCTTTCCCGTCCCGTCCTGTCCGGTATCCTACTCATCTGCCCCTGGCTTCCCGATCGTCTCCTGCTACCTGACTTGATTCCTTCCTCCGACCACGCTCCGATCTCCTGTTCTGGTTACCTGACTTGATTCCTTCCACCGACCACGCTCCGATGTCCCGTTCCGGCTGCCCGACTTTTTTCCGTCCACCGAACATTCTCAGATCTCCCATCCAGGTTGCTCGACTTGTTTGCGCCCTCTGACCACTCTCCGATCTGGTGGGCTTCCTGCTTCTCTTGCCCATCGATCAGAGGATCGCTGGCGTTTGTTTTCCCGCGCCTTCTCAGCTTCCGCAATAAAGCTTGGTGTGAAACGTTTGGGTCTACCGTCTGTTCTGGCCATGACATCTTTATTCTTGTTCTTGAGATTTTTCGGCAGATTTTCTTCAATACTGTTCTCTTCACTTCGTTCAAACCACATGTGTCAAACTTGTGGCCCACTACATCGTTTTTATGGGACCCGTGAGATAATGCTGGGAGAAGCACCAGAGAACAAGAGCTGGATCGCGTTAAACAATGACTTGCACTTTTAAATATGTCCACTGGATGTCGCTAAAGTCAGATGTCACCCGCAAAGCACCCACTGAAGCTGTATATGCTGAGTATCATTGATCAACCAGAGAACATTGAGGAAACCCATCCAGATGTTATTTTACTTAGAATCAAAGTCATGGGTGTGTTGTTTAAGGCAATATTAATTAAAAAAATAGCATCTGGGTGTCCTTGCAGAAGTTTAAATAATCTTTAGCTCCTTTCAATAATACGATATTTTACAGCCCATTTTTCAGATTCAGTATTTTCCAAAAAACGAAATCAGAATGAATTTTAAATTCTTAAAACAATAATTAAAATCTGTGTTTGTATACTATTTTTGTCACTGTTGAGTCTGCTTGAGTTTCCCCAAGTTAAACAAACTGGAATAGAGATTAATTCAATTGTTGCTTTGCTTTTTTTTAAAGGCCCAGTGGATACACACTAGAAGAAATTACAGTAAATCTTAGTGAAGGAAAAAAATATAGAGGAAAAAAAAACCTTAATGATCCTTTTATGATGATGAAATGAAATGATCTGCATTTATATAGCGCTTTTCAAGTCAATGACTTCCCAAAGCGCCTTACATTTCCCAATAGCGGCCGTGATCTGTGCAGCCATGTAAGGCGCTAACCTGCTTATTGTGGGTATTGGGTGTTCAGTGTCTTACCTAAGGACACTTCGGCATGTAACACGGACAAGCCGTGATTCGAACTGGGATCCCTTAATCCTAAAACGATCGCTCTACCTCCTGAGCTACTGCCGCCCCAAAATTATCAAATCTTACATCCTCAAATCATAATTTAATTGTGAGCCTCCAAAAGACCACCAGCCCTCCAGCTAAGGCACACATTTTATGCCATAATTTGCTAGTCAAGCCCCTGTGATAATGTTTTTCTACCATGTGCCCCCTGAGCTGACGCCACCTAAGTCTAACTTTCATAATGATATGGAAACTTTTAGCAATATTCCAACCATGTACTACTGTTTTCAGAAATAATTGCAAGATTAAATTAACTTACTCCAGGGGTCCCCAACATGGTGCCGACGGGCCCGAGGTAGACCCCTAAGAACACCTGAGTAGCCCTCAAAATGGTTCAGAAAATAGTTCACCATCCATCCATCCATTTTCTGCGTTGCTAATTCTCACTAGGGGTTCCAGGGGTGCTTGAGCCCATCAGAGCCATTTTCAGGCAGTGGACACCCTGGACTGGTTGCCAGCCAATAGGGGGGCACACAGAGACATACAACTCACTCACTCATTCACACCTAGGGACAATTTGGACCGGCCAAATTACCTAACATGCATGTTTTTGCGAATGCGGGAGGAAACCGGAGTGCCCATGCAGGCATGGGGAGAACATGCAAACTCAGCATGGGAAGGCTGCAGTAGCTGGAATGTAGTCCCGGACCTCCACACCGTGGGGCTGCGCGCTAACCTCCCAGCCACTGTGCTCTAACAGCTTACTAGTGATGTGTCATTTTCATCTACCAGAAAACCAGTTGACTGAGTCTATTTTTAACACTACTTCTAATAAAAAAATCTCATAATAACAGCATAATACCAAAATTACAACATAGTGTCTTGATGTCGGGGGTGGGCCCAAATGCTGAGAAGCCGTAGTCAGGTGTGTTCAACAAGGGATGAAATTTATTAAAAAAAAATCCGGAACAACAAACAAGGACAAACCAGGTCTAGAAACTAGGGCTAGGATGTGTTGGCAAAGACAATCTGTGTCTCACCGCGTGTTCAACTTCCGGGATTCGGATTGAGTATTTTGGACAGGGACAAAAAAGGTTGAAGAGAAACAGTTAAATTGGGGACATTTACTACAAAGTTACAAAATAAAATGGACCGAGTGCACTCCAGACCAATTGTTCAGGAGAGCGTCCTCATTCCGGAGGGCAAGGAGTGTGTTTGGCCCCAAAAGGTATCGACAAATGGCTGACCGGAGTTTTTATAAGAAAGTGTTTGGATTTGCAAAATAACAAGCTCCGACAGACACTTCTTGGAACTCAATGTACAAGTTATTAAAACTTCACACAGCTGTATCTTCAAGGTATCTTCAAGATAAGGTTAACGCATCGGAAGACCATTGCTGGGAAAATACTGACCGGAAATAATACATTCACATGAGTACAGCAAGTAAATACTTTTTAAAATACTTGGGTGAATAGGATGTGCTGCTGATTAATTAATAAAACTAATATAGTTGAAAACTCATGCGATAGTGACCACATACTCAGTGACACATTTTGATAATCTAATAGATGATTAGGTGTCACGGTTGCCATGGCGCACAATTGGCCCCGCCCATGTGGTGCCAGGTGCGGCTCGTTGACTATTGGCTTCCCTTCTATTTAAGCTCAGTGCTCTCACTCACACCTTGTCAGTTCGTCAACAAACCTCTGCACCTGCAAGACATGGGTTTTGACTCTGTCCGGTTTCCTGCTTGGATTCTCTGTCCGGTATTGTTCCCGTCTATTTTGTCCTGTTTAATTTCGATCTCCAGTGTTTGATATCAATCCTGTCTGTCCCGTCTGTTCGATATAGCTCGTGCAATGGGTATCGATTTCGTCGGCCTCTGGTCTTCTGTCATTCAACGCCAGACTGCTGCCTTACGTCTTCCGCCCAACGATCGCCGAATCACTGGCGTTTGGGTTAACGTGCATGACTGCCCCATTTCCCGTAAAATAAAAGCTTGTGTGAGAAGCGTCACGCATCTGGGTTCTCCTCCTGTACCGGTTCATGACATTAGGGGCAGGTTCGTGGAGTTCCGACACACCTTTGAGTGCCCAGTTCCAAACTTGATTTGGACCCTCTGGGTGAAGGTAGTGCACCGGATCAGGACACATAGCAATATCATAAAATGCTATTTGAGATATGCATGTCAAGCAGGTAGCCCTTAACACTAATCAATAACAATTAATGATAAAATTTTGATCCACGTAAATATCTCATCTCATCTCATCTCATTAGCTGCACCGCTTATCCTCAGTAGGGTCACGGGGGTGCTGGAGCCCATCTCAGCAATCATCTGGCAGTGCCAGCCAATTGCAGGGCACACGGGGACAGACAACTCACTCGCACAGTCACACCTAGGGACAATTTGGACCGGCCAATTCACCTGAAATGCATGTCTTTGGAATGTGGGAGGAAACCGGAGTGCCCGGAGGAAACCCACGCAAGCACGGTGAGAACATACAAACTCCGCACAGGAAGTCCGGTAGCTGGATTTGAACCCACACAGGAGGTTCCCGAGACCTTAGAACTGTGCCGCACACGCGCTAACCACTGCGCCGCCGTGCTGCCCTCACGTAAAAATAAATGACTGAATTCCTAGACTCAATCCTGTCACAACCAACCAGTGATTGAGTGAAAAAAATGTTGCATTTCATCTTAATTGTTAAATGTTGTGGATGTTTCCCAAACGCGGTAAACTAACCATGCCAAAAGTTTTAAGGCCGAGCGTCACAGATGATCTCGTTTTAAGCCAGAGGATTTAAAAGAGGACACAAAAAAAGGATGTGATGCATTAGGGGAGATTATCTAGTCTCATCCAGCTTCAGCTATTCGTATTATGGCAGCTGCAGTACCATGCATGCAGTGGTAGGGAAAAATGGGAGCCTACTTCCTACAAGATGATTATTTATAAATAAATGCACAAATAACTTACAAAATGATCTTTACTATTCAAAACAATAATTGGCAGACAAAACAAATCATGGGCCGATAACACAAACTGAACAGGAAGTCAGCTATTTTGATTTGAAGCTGCCACCAAATTTGGGCCGAGCAGGGAATAAAAATAAAAAGAAAGTATTTCGAATAGAATTGATTTAAAGAGATATTCTCCCTACCGTATATACTCGCATTTAAGCTGTATTCACAATTGTAATATAAAATGCTGAAATCAGGGGGTCAGTTTATATGTGTTCATTACGTTCTATGGCCTCATTAGTAAATGGTAGAGGTTGCGTTAGGAATGGGGTTGAAGCTTAAAAATGGGACAAATTTAATAGATAGATAGATAGATAGATAGATAGATACTTTATTCATCCCCGTAGGGAAATTCACACTTCCAGCAGTCTACCCCGTTGTTTATTAACAGATTAACATGATGCCCTAGGGTGCTTGTAGCGGAGTGGATGACGTCACGCCAGTCCAAAAGTTTGACATCCCTGCGGCAGATGGAAAACTTTTCTTTGTGAAAATCCAGGGATACACCACCTCGTGTTAGCAAGTCCGCCTCCTCTCCGATTCCCCCCGGCTTTCATGTCTCTGTTTACCAGGTAGCTCCGGGTGGCTACACGTTAGCGTCCGGAATGCTAAACGTGAGCCACGTTTCCGCAAAACACAGCAACTGCGCTCCCTGTGCGCTTCGATGTTTAATAACAATTCACGGTAAATGTGTGCTGAATTTTGGTCTTTTTTTAAACTATTCTAACATTTTGGACAGTACCCAGAAATGGAAAAGGAAATCTTTGAGTGGTTTGCAGCCCAGAGACAAAATGGATATGGAGTGTCTCAGCCAAGTGTTTGTTTGCAAGCTCTCAAAATTGCACAAGCCAAACAATATGCAGGGTTCACCACTTCCATCGGTTGATAGAGATGTTTTCTTCTTTCTCTTTTATTATTTGGCTATTTAAAGCAGTTAGGGGGTCGGCTTCCATGCATGTACTGAATATACAGGGATTTGTAACTACATTGTTACTTTTAAAGTAACGGGCAACTTTTGGGTGTTAGTATTCTGGGGGGTAACAAATAAAGTAATGAGTAACTATAACAAATTACTATTTTTTAGTGACACACCCAAAAATGTCACGATCGGAACAGAAGCAGGACCCAGATGCGTAATGTTACTCACAAGTTTTTTGAAATATAGAGGGAGGTCTTCGTTGACTTGAAAAGCGTTATATGCAGACCATTTACATTTTACAGGAAAGGCAGCCCCAGCAATCCGGTGCTCGCTGGACAGGGGAAGCAAGGCGCTCACGGGATCGGAGCGTGTACGGAATGCGGAAGTAGATCTTCCGGAGCGGTAGATCGTAGCGTAGTACAAATAAAATACAAATAAAAATGACTTGACTTGACTGGTAGACGGAAAACCAGGTCGTTAGCCGGGACGGGAGATCAGAACGTGGTCAGGGTCAAAAAACGGGTCGTTAGCCGGGATGGGGGATCAAAACGTGGTCGGGGTCAAAAAATGAGTCGTAGCAGAAGACAAACGGGGAACTCAGGAACGGACGAGTGGAAACGGGTGACGAAACGGGACGGGAGTCACAGTCACGAATGCTTGCCTTGTGAAAACAGAGTTTCGCTGACGAACTGACAACAGGCGAGTGAAAGGTCTGAGCTTAAGTAGAAGGCGGAACCAATCAGGTGACCAGCAGCAGCTGGCGCCAAACGAGCGGGCACAGGTGAGTGTAATGAGTAATCATGACAAAAACTACACGCAGTAATAAAGAGGAAATTGGCCATTTTGATTTGAAGCTGCCAGAAAATGTGGGAAGAGCATGGATCTAAAATGTGTCATTTTAGAGACTCTGGAAACATTTTACGCAAAAAGACTCCTTAAAAACATTTACACTATCCGACATGAACATTTCTGCGTCAATCATGTCAAATTTCACCAAAAAAGGCCACTGTGCTATGCTCGCTGGTAAACAGGGATGTGGCCATGTTGAGTTGAAGCTGCCACCAAATGTGGGGGTAAATAATTTCATATTTAAGATTTTAAGGAATTAGAAAAAAAAAATCAAGGAAAGTAATCCTCTAGAAAATAATTACACAATCTGACATAAAAGTTTCTGTGTCAATCATAGCAAATTTAACGAAAAAGCTCTATTGTGCTGCGCGCACTTATGGACAGGAAATCGTCCATTTTGTTTTGGAGCTGCCAGCAAATGTACTGTAGCAAGGACTGAAAATGTGATAATTCAGAAAATTTTGAAAAGAAGTGAGGCAAAGAAAATCTCTAAAGAAAACAATCCAACCACCTGGCATGAAATTTTAGTCGTTAACCGAGAAAAATTAAACAAAAAAAAAAAGACTAATCGTGGCCATTTTGTGGGCGGAGAATGGATTTGAAAATTTGATATGTAAGAGAATTTTGAAATATTTGGGGTAAAGAAAACCCCCCCAAAAATGCAATTCCACAGTCTGACATTAAAGATTTTGCATCAATCGTGACTAATTTCACGAAAATTGTCATGTTTTGTCAATTGCCCTCACCTGCGCTCACTCTTTCAGCCCCAGCTGCCACTCGTTCCCTAATCAGTCATCCTACTATTTGACCACGTCATTATAATTCACTCCTTGTCAGTCCATCAGCGAACCTCTGCACATGCAAGGCAAGCATTTTTTACTTTGGCTCCCGTTCTGTCCCGACCTGTTCCTGTATCTTGCTCGACTCCATCCCCTGTTTCCTGTATCAATCCCCTGTCCCTGATTTCCCGATCGTCTCCGGTTACGAGACTTGTTCTGATATCCGACTACGCTCCGTTCTCCCATCCCATCTACCCGACTTGTTCTGAACTCCGACCACGCTCCGTCTCCTGTCCTGGCTACTTGACTTGTTTCGATCTCCGACCAGGCTCCGTACTACCGTCCCGGCTGCCCGACTTGCTTCCGATCCCCGACCACGCTTCTTCGCGAGGGCCTCCTGCTCCACCTGCCCAGCGAGCACCGGATCGCTGCGTCCACTGCTTGTACCGGTCGTGACAAAATTGTAATTGTGCTACACGGGAAGATGGTCAATTTGAGTCAGCGCTGCCAGGTTATGTAGGCGAATACTTCATTTCAAATGGGATATTTTAGAGAATTTGGAAAATCTGGGGGTTAAGAAAAACCTTAAAAACACAATCACATTATCTTCCTGGAAAATTGCTGCTTAAATGATGACAAATTGCGCACAAAATAAATCCTTTGTGCTACGCTCACTAGTAAACAGCCGTTTTGCTTGGAATCAAAATGGTTAGTAGAGTTTTTGGACTTACAGGCGAGGTTAAGGCAGGAAATTGGAAGGGTGCCCGAAAGAAGATGGCTTGATTAAATCTTTTGAATCGGGATGAGTGCACTTGATGCAAAAAAAGTCAATAGCGGCCATGAAACGTGCCTACAATATTGATGAAAATGACAAGGGGGAGATTATAACAGTTAACATTTACCATGAAGTAAAGTGCTCTGATAAATGGCAGCCAAAATTACCAAGAAAATCAATTCATGTACTGTATATCATATTTATACAGTATAGGTTTTTCATTGTGCTAAGTTAACGCTTGACCAGAGTATTTGGACTTAGGGCTGGAAAGAAGCAATGCAGTTGAGGACATTTTTGTCAGTACCAGAACAGATACAGGACCCAATCGCGTGACGTTCTCACACAATGAAATGAAATGAAATGATCTGCATTTATATAGCGCTTTTCAAGTCAATGACTTCCCAAAGCTCTTTACAATGTGCTCCACATTTCCCAATAGCGGCCTTGCAGCCATGTAAGGCGCTAAGCTGCTTATTGGGGGTATTAGGGGTTCAGTGTCTTACCCAAGGACACTTCGACATGTAACACGGACGAGTCGGGATTCGAACTGGGACCCCTTGATCCCAAGACGAGCGCTCTACCTCCTGAGCTACTGCCGCCCCAGCCTTTTATTTTACGGGAAATGGGGAGTCATGCACGTTAGGAAGCCGGCCTGGCGTGGAAGGACAGAGACCGACGAGACTGATTCCAATATCCCGAGTCGATATCGGACAGATGGAGTCGATTACGGACAGGAAGGGAGAGACAGGAAAGATAACGAATCAGGATATCGAAAATTAACAGGAAGAACTAGACGGGAACGAAAACTGGAGAAGATAATAAACAGGACAAAGACAAAACTGGAACCTGAAATTAAACAGTACAAAAATGAACGGGAACAATACCGGACTGTAGATATCACAGGAAAACAGGGCAGAGGCAGAACCCACGTCTCGTGGGGCAGAAGTTCATTTGATGGGCTGACAGTGCAGGAAGAGAGCGCTGAGCTTTATATAAACAGAAAGTCAATCCCTCAACGACCCACAGCTGGCACCACACGGGCGGGGCCAACTGGGCACCATGGCAACTGTGACACACACGGGCGCGGCCAATTGGGCGGCATGGCAACCATGACAATTTTTCACAACGTTTCAAATAAAGACAAAATCAGAGTGCACTCCGTACCGAACGATGTAGACGCATCTCCCAAGAAAGGATAGGAACAATTTCCCCCCCTGTTTTATAGGAAAGGGGTGTGGATTTGTAAAATGGAACATGTAACTCTTACAGGCACATCTATCTCCCTCCTCTATCTCTCTCTCTATCTATCTATCTATCTATCTATCTATCTATCTATCTATCTATCTATCTATCTATCTATCCATCTATCCATCTAAGACCACGTTTAAGTAGTCCGGCAGCAATCTGTCAACGCGTTTCAGCTGGTGTCAGTGGGCGCGGCCAATTGGGCGCCGTGGCAACCGTGACAGAACCTGGCGCCACACGGCAGGGACCAATTGGGCGCCATGGCAACCATGACACAGACTGGCTAAACCAACAGCTTTATCGAACTCTGATGTTACGTCTGAAGGCCTTCAGAAGTCTTTGCGAAGGCCTCCAGGCAGGCTACTGACAATTAGTAATGGCTGAAGTGTGAGTGATTAAATGCTTGAATATGAAAGCTCACATCGGAAAGTAGCGCAACCAGGAGGAAAGCAATAAAAATAGCTGACAGAAATGTTTGAATTATTTCATAAGTATTCCATGTAAGAAAATCACATCACATGATTCAGATATTCTTTTAGGCCATCAGAGACGGCTTTGCAGACCCTTACGGCCCACCAAAGATGTTATCCCATTTTTGTTCTCATGGAAGCCGTCTAAAAAAAAAAAAGGAGGCGGTGCTGAGCTGGAACAAATAATGTCCCTTATGATCCTCGTGGATGGATGACACACGGCTCTCTTTGTGGCCATCCAAGGACGAATACACATTATGGATACAGCTCATCTTGGCTGCCTTGTGACATCGCTATTCAATCCATCCGGCGTTATGGCCTATTAATCAACTGGTGGCGCTAAAGTCTTATAGTATGTTGCTTCCTTCCTTCCTTTCTTTCTTTCTTTCTTTCTTTCTTTCTTTCAGTTTTATCCTGTTACTAGGCAGATTTTTTTCATTGAATAAAACACAACTGTCCAAGGTCGAAAACATAGACGAAATAGGATTCATGACTAAAAAAGGTGTGTGTCTTTTTCCCGTTAAGGGATTTTAATGTAAGGATTAGCGAGCGAGCACACAGCAAATTCCGGAATATCTGTTGCATAATCCGGATTATGTAATGTGTTGTCATCTTGCTGTCGTGAGTTTAGAACGTCTGTGTGTTGGAGCGAGTCGCTGTCTGCTTTGTCCTTTTATCGTCTCAGCAGAAAAAAAATGACATTGAGCTTCTTCATTCCTTCGTTCTTTCCTTCTTTATTCCTTCACGTCCTCCTTCACTCGTTTCTTCACTCTCACCTCCACTCTTTCCTTCCCCTTCCCTTCAATTCCTTCCTTCCTTCCTTTCCGCCACCCTTCCTTCCCTCCTCTCTTTCATCCTTCCTTCCTTGCTTCTTTCTGTCACTCCTTCACTCTTTGCTTCACTCTCTCCTCCACTCCTCCAATCCTTTTCTCCCTCCCTCCCCCCTCCTTCTTTCTTTCCTTCCTTCCTCGCTACCTTCCTTCCTTCTTTCCTCCCTTGCTTTCTTCCTTATTTCTTCCTACCTTCCTTCCTTCCTTCCCTCCTTCCTCCCTTCCATCAATCATTCCTTCCTTCCTTCCTTGACTCCTTCACTCTCTGCTTCCTTCATTCCTTTCTCTCTCTCGCTCTCTCACTCTCTCTCTCTTCCCAGTCCTTCACTCTCTCCTCACTCCTCCTTCCCCTCTCCCTTTTTCCTTCCTTCCTTCCTTCCTTCCTTCCTTCCTTCCTTCCTTCCTTCCTTCCTTCATCCCCTCCTTCCTTTCTTCCTTCCTTCCTTCCTTCCTTCCTTCCTTCCTTCTTTGACTCATCACTCGCTGCTTTCTTCCTTCCTTCCTCCCTCTCTCTCTCTCTCTCTCTCTCTCTCTCTCTCTCTCTCTCTCTCTCTCTCTCTCTCTCTCTCTCTCTCTCTCTCTCTCTCTCTCTCTCTCTCTCTCTGTCTGTCTTTCTCTCCCCCCAGTCCTTCTCTCTCTGCTTCGCTCTCACCTTCACTCTTACCACGTCTCAAAGCGGTCTTCGTTGCGTTCTCTGGGTTGCAGGGGACGGTGTTGCGTGCGCGTGCGTGGAGGTGGACTCGGACACGGAGGCGGTGGCCAACCGCGGCTTCAAGCTGGGCTGCATCTCCTGCAAGAGGCGGGGCGAGGTCACGGCCGTCGCCAGCGTCACCTGGCTCTTCAAGGCTGCAGGCCACGCCCATTACTCGCACGTCAGTCGCATGAAAAAGGGGAAGGGGGGTTTCTTTTGCTTGAGAAAGGAAAATGAGATAGCGCTTGCTTGACACTTACCAAAAACTATACACATATTTCAGCAGGAATTTCAATAAAACAAAAGTTATTATTACACCCGTTACATATCTATGACATCGATTTCATTGTCTAATAATCCCCTCTCCCTTAAATAAAACCTAATGTGAAGTGTTGGGAGGGCACTTAGGCGAAAGTTGATGTTTTTCCCGTCACAGCTGTACAGCTTCGAGGACCATCGCGGTTGGATCCTGGACGGGCGTTTTGAGTCGCGGGTGCAATGGCGGGGAAGCCGCCATACCTTGGACCTCCAAGACGGTTCCATCTACATCCTCAATGTCACCTTCAACGACACGGGCAGCTACAAGTGCGTCTTTAGCCGCGTGCTCTTCTACAACGACTACTCCTTCCACACCAACACCAGCAAGATCATCCACGTACGCGTGGTGCCCACAAGTGAGTGCCCTTTGGCTTTTTGTTGGCTTTTGTAAAAGGTCTTTTTCTTCTTCTTCGTTGGATTTCCCGTCTAGTGAGGAGGTAGGTTTTCCTGATAAAGGCTAAAAAAGGATGAGCAGTTCCTTCGAAGGTTTTACTTACAGAATATTCTGGGCACAAATGAACTGCAATGAAATGTTAGGAATTAATATCAAAGTGTACCGTTTACCAAATTGTTCGAATAAATGATCTGACTCCATTAACCAAACGCAACCTACATTCACCCAACAATTTATGCGCGCTCGTTTTCTTGAGGGAAAACATTTTCATACAGGGGCAGATTTAATTTAATTAACAATTTAACTAAGTGTACTCCATCGAAAACGGCCGAATTAGTGTCGTTGGCGTCTGTGGGAAGCCTTTTTCTCAAGTCCTTTAGCGCTCGCCCATTGGCCATCTTCTCCCCGCATAATGGCGTGCCGACTCCTCCCATGGGCATGCCAAGGAAGCCCCCCTGGGCTTCACCATCTCGTCGAAGAGCGGCGTAATGTCTGAAATACTCAAGACCGAGCGTTTCTACGTCATCAGGGCCTTTCTGCGTCTGGATGTGCTGATCATCTTATCCCGTTCCCGCCGTTCCAGTAAACAACATTTTCCACCAGGGTGCCCTGACATCGCAACACAGCCCAGCCAGTGAATATCTTTTGCATTAAATGTAATTTGTATTCGATCGTATAAAATCCTGTCGTGTCCAGCATGGTCGCCGTGGCAACCGGCTGGCCCCGCCCCCTGGGCAACAGCTGAAGCAGATCGCCTAATTTGCGCGTTTGCTTCTTAAGGGGAGTTTTGGGTTTTGCGGGTGGGGGATCATTTGCATTTTCTGTCTGCATTTCCCGTTCTGTTTTGCTCTGTCCTGTTTTGTTTGAGTCGGAAGAAACCTGTGTTTGCACGTTTTTAGTTAAAGCCTGTTTGTTCTGTCTTGTCTCTGAGTTTTGGACGACTTTTATTTTGCTAAATAAAAGTTTTGATCGTCAACGCAATTGAGTTCTTCCTTCCTGCCTTCTGCCTCCGTTCTGGTCCGGTCCCCCCGTGACAGAATGAGCCAGCCAAGAAATAAACTCAGCAGACGATCCCATCCGACTCCCATGGCTGCCTGTCCGATCCCCCCTGCCGAGCACCGAGTCCGATCCGTCCGACGTCGATGGCGCCTGCCTCTCCCCGTTCCTGCTTGTTCGGAGGAGGGAGCAGGGTTGCCCCAATCGAGAGCGTCAACCCATTCCGGGGTGCGAGGGGGGTTTTAGGTATTGCCCCGGGAAGATTTGACGCCGACCTGTCCGACTCTCCTGCCTGCCTGTTCGACTCTCCTGCCTGCCTGTTCGACTCTCCTGCCTGCCTGTTCGACTCCCCTGTCTGCCTGTTCGACTCCCCTGCCAGCCTGCTCGACTCCCCTGCCTGCCAGTCCGACTGTCCTGTTTTGCCTGCCAGTCCGACTGTCCTGTTTTGCCTGTTAGTCCGACTGTCCTGTTTTGCCTGTTCTGATTCCGACTGTCCTGTTTCCCCTGTTCTGATTCCGACTGTCCTGTTTTGCCTGTTCTGATTCCGACTGTCCTGTTTTGCCCTTTCTGATTCCGACTTTCCTGTTTTGCCTGTTCTGATTCCGCCTGTCCTGTCTTGCCTGTTCTGATTCCGCCTGTCCTGTTTTGCCTTTCCTGATTCCGCCTGTCCTGTTTTGCCTGTCCTGATTCCGCCTGTCCCTGTTTTGCCTGTCCTAATTCCGCCTGTCCCTGTTTTGCCTGTCCCTGTTTTCGCCTGTCCCTGTTTTTGCCTGTCCTGATTCCGCCTGTCCTGATTCCGCCTGTCCTGTTTGTCCGCCGGACCCCCCCTGCCGAGTCCGATCGTCCGACGCCGATGGCGCCTGCCTCTCCCCGTTCCTGCGTGTTCGGAGGAGGGAGCGGGGTTGCCCCAATCGAGAGCGTCGACCCATTCCGACTCCACTGCTGATCGCCTGTCCGATCCCCCCCTGCCGAACGCCGAGTCCGATCCGTCCGACGCCGATGGCGCCTGCCTCTCCCCGTTCCTGCGTGTTCGGAGAAGGGAGCGGGGTTGCCCCAATCGAGAGCGTCGAACCATTCCGGGGTGCGAGGTAATAATTTTTCTTTTTGGGACCTCAGGAGCTGTCCCTTAAAGGGGGGGCTCTGTCGTGTCCAGCATGGTCGCCGTGGCAACCGGCTGGCCCCGCCCCCTGGGCAACAGCTGAAGCAGATCGCCTAATTTGCAGGGGAGATTCGCAGGGCTTGGCAATACAAGAGCAAAAAACACAGGCAAAATGGGGATTTACAGGGCTTGGCAAAACAAGAGCAAAAACAGGCAAAAACGGGATTCACAGGGCTTGACGTATCACAACAGAGTTTAGCAGGAGTTTCGCAGACGCTCCGACAACAGGCGACTCACAAGACAGCGTTTAAGTAGTCAGGGAGCAATCTGTGCGGGGCCAATTGGGCGCCGTGGCAACCGTGACAGAACCTGGCGCCAAATGGCAGGGAACAATTGGGCGCCATGGCAACCGTGACAGTCTTGGCGCATCTACTACGCTCCGATCGCCCGTCCCGGCAACTGCGCTCGTTTCCGTATTCCGACCACGCTTCAATCCCATGAGCTCCTTGCCCAACAAGCACCAGAGCACTGTCCTTTGTTTCCCCCGACCTGACTTCCTCGATTCTACAATAAAGCTTTTCGTGAAACGGTACGCGTTTGGGTCTACCATCTGTTCTGGCTTTGACATTAGGTACTTAAAAGCTGGAACTCCCTCGATTTTCTTCTTTGCGCTTGCAGTGACACGGGGGATGGCCTCCATCCTGTCGGAGGTGATGATGTACGTGGCCATCGTCGGCCTGCAGCTCTGGCTCCTGGTGGAGATGATCTACTGCTACAGGAAGATTTCGGCGGCCGGCGAGGAGGCCTTGAGGGAGAGCGCGTGAGTCCACCTTCCTTTCTTTTCACTGAACAACACAAAAGTCAGTTGCAAAGGCCATGATTGTAAAAAAAATGAGTGAAAAACAATTCAAACGGGTCTACGACTCGATTAAACCAAGCTTCTAGGTTTGTTGTTCTCGATTTCGTCAATTTTATTTTACATTTATCACTCAGACGTTCTTAGCAATAACACCATGGTTCTTTGACAGCCTGAGGATGGAATCGCCTGTCTCTCCCATCCTGGGAATGGCGCCACAGATGGCGTAGGTTTTAAATCGGCAATTAAAGCGACCTCAGCTACGTTGGACAGAAGCATGTGCCTTGACTCCAATGGTCATACCCGTCAACAATGTTCCCTCTAAGCTGCACGCGTGCGCAATCGCGCACTGCCTGCACATTCTCAGCGCACAAGAAAATCTAGCCAGCGCACAAAATCAGGGCTCAAAATTGCTAATTAAGAAGCGAATTAAGTCAAAGTTACAGTGCATGAAGGTAAAAATACACGGGTTCCTCTGACGCTGTTTTTTAAATGCGGTATTTTGAAGTCAATGTCGAACGAAGTTGAAAAGTAAAGTCAATAGACAACCGGCTTCTTCGGCTCGGCTCACTAAAGAGAACCGGCTCTTTCGGGTCCCAAACGGCTCTTCAGGTTGTTTTTGCTTCTTTAATCCCCACACGACCAAATTGTGCACAAAATGACTTAAAGGAAGGGGGGGGGAATACAACAAAAAAGAAAAAAATACCACAATGAAAAAGTTGTGAAAAGCTCAGAAAAAAAAGAAACAAAAGGAAGAGAAAAAGGAAGAAAAAACTCAGAAAAAAGCCCCCAAAAAAGAAAAGAAAGAAACAAATGAAAAAAATTAAATATAGAACAAAAAGAAAAAAGTAACAGCTAGGAAAAAATAAACACAATGAGATTTTTTTTAAAGGAATTACAAAAAAGAAATTAAAAAAAACGGAAAAAGAAGAAAAAGATTGTGTTGCATTCAAATCATTTCCAATTATACCAAGTCAATCTTGTTGCCAACATTGTACTTCCACTAAAAAAATGTGATTAAATACAGTTGTGTATCATGCAACCGACTAAATAAGCCCCCCAAAATGTTAGTATTATGCGTCAAAAGATACCAGGAAAAAAAAAAAAGAAAATCTTGTGAAAGAATTGTTGTAAAAACAAATGACGTTTGTAGGCCGTAAAACCTTTGCAATAATTTTTTCTCTCTAACCTACTTGCCCAGCCTCTGAGAATGTTTTTTCAATCGTGTGGGCCCAGAGTTAAAATGAGTTTGATACCCCTGATCAACATCAACCAAAATCTTATCCTGACTTAAAGATTCACTTGCTTTTCCTGTTGGCCGGTCCTTTATTTCTATTTTTTTTCATTTCTAATTCTTTTCAATCTTTCCCTCTTGAATGTGTTCTTCGTGTACAAGTTGCAAATGTTATATGATGTAAAAGGGTCAATACAAAGGACAAAGAATACTAGAAGTGTCATGGACCAGGAACGGATGATCGTCAGTCACGGGTAGCAGATAGCAGGAACGCGGAAGTGGCACTTCCGTGTCGAGCGAGGGTAGTCAATGGCAGCGAGAAAAACAGGTCGATGGCCGGGGCGGAGGAGCAAAAACAGAAACGGGTCCAGAAAAGAGGTCGGCAACAGGTAACAGGCAGGAAACAGGGCAGGATAGTGTCGGAGAGTACAAAAGCTTGCCTAGCTGGGAGCATAGGTTTGCAGACGGTCTGACGGGTTCTTTTCAGAAGAAGGGAGTTTAAAAAGAGTCCAACAGCCAACCAGGTCAAATCAGGAATCATGACAAGAGGAGAATTATCAGACCAATATCAGATATATAATGCAAAACAAAGACATCTCATTGGTCCGATAACACGAAAAGCAAAAGAGACATATTTTGGGAGATTTTTACTGTTGCTCAATAATCCTGTGGTAAAAACACATAAAATGAATCAAATGGTAAAATGGTAAATGGTCTGCATTTATTTAGCGCTTTTCAAGTCACTGAAAACCTCCCGAAACGCTTTACAACGTGCTTCACACTTATGCATTCACACACTCACATACAAGACCTTTAATCGCCTCCTTATTTTTTTAACAATAGTCTCGATGGAGGATTGGTTACGACCATGCAACTTAGCAACTGCAGTTTTATGTATTTCTTAATAATCACAAGCTTTATTTCTATGGTTATCATGTTTTTGCTTCTACCTTTAGCATCACGGCAGATTTAGGGACCCATGGCCGATTAATACGGTACAAAAACGACAGTATTGTAAGGGAGTACTGTTGGAAGTAGTTCCGCCAATAACGTCTCTGCGTTTTCATGATGAGGGCAGGAAAATCTCAAAAAACTGGGACACAATTCCTGACACATCACATTCCATCGAGAACCTCAAGAAGCACACAAAAATGGAAAGAACTATTTTGACTAATATACATCAATATTGCATTTAGTTGGTGCTAAAGTTTCCTGATGTACATGCAATTTAGGCCAGTCTCAGCCACTTATTACTTATGATTGTTTTTTTTTTTTTTGTGTGTATGTTTTTTTAACAAAAAAGATTTCAAAAAATCATCATAAGGCAGAAAATCTCTCAGATATGACGATTTTATTTCCATATTTTATTTTTTTTAATGAAAAACCTTGAAAAATAATGTATATCTAATGTATGAATTTTTGTTATTTTAAGTTGGATTTGTATTATTTTATTTGAGAAATACATTTAATTAAATTGTTTATTTCACTAGAAAAGTTTAAAAAAATGGTAAAATAAAAGTACTGTAAAAAAACAGTAAAATTATTTATTATCTTTTACTTGAGTTTAAATAAATGTGGTAAATAGCATTGAATTAAAATATTTTGTTCTTATTTTAGCAGAAAGAGGTTGAAAAATGATTCGCTAAAATCGAACAAAAGCATTTTTAATATTTCACCCACATTTTTAAAATATGTTATAATGAGAAAAATACTTAAAAATAATAACTAAAATGAGAAAAATGATGTATTATCAATTTTAATTATTTTCCTTATTTTGTTAGATAAATGCGTTGAAAGATATGGTAAATAACACAAGATTAAAAATATTTTTCCAGAAAAATAGGTAATATGTATACTCTCTATTTATCAACGTATAGGGCTGCAACAACGAATCGATAAAATTGATTAAAATCAATAAAAAGTTCATGTGCATCCCCAAGTAATTTTAGTTGTATCATTCCCTGCTTTGTAAAAAGCTGATGGTTTCAGATTTAACACAATTTATTGACATATGTACAGAAAAAGATACTAGATGGGTGCATGGGCTTATAATTCAACTTTATAACTCAACCCTGAATGATATGGAAGGTTAATGGCACTCCATTCCTTTTGTTTCTTTCATCAAAACCCGACTTCTGTTTTGATCCTTTCAACCTGTTTGACTCTCTTCTCTCCTGGCTCCTGCCGGTCCTTTCCCTCTCCGCCACTTTAGGGCCGAGTACTTAGCCGTAGCGTCTGAAAACAAAGACAACCCTGCAGCCGAGCAGGTGGCGGAGTAACAAAACACGGTAGGTTCTCGGCCGCAAGACCACAACAGGCCCTCTGACTCTTTCACTGCCCCTTTAAAAACATACCATGAATCGCAGACTACAGAGCACCCCTGATTAAAACCCCATGCTTGAGTTTAAGAGCAGAACTCAATTTTGGCTTTGTATAAGCCGCACCAGAGGTTAAAGCAGCCCAAAAAATGAACTACCGTATTTCCCGGACTATACGTTTTTTCATAGTTTGGCCTGGGGTGCGACTTATACTCCGGTGAGGCTTATATGTGACATTATTAACATATTCTTATAGCATTGAGTTTTACATTTTCTATTAACGGTACTGTATATTTGTTAGCCTGGAGAGGGATGGGCGCCTCCAGGCTGTACTTGCCCAAAACACACCACAGGAAATGGTGCCCCTCCGACCATAGTGGTTAAGGCAGGGGTCTTCAACCTTTTTCAAACTGAGAGCTAGTTTTTGCTACTTATTAGCGAAAAGGGCACCCAATTTCAATATGCATTTCTGACATAACTTATTTTGTACGACTTACTATGTTGTTTCTACGTTATTACCAGGTTAAAGGAGAACGAGAGAAAGAAAGAGAGAAAGAAATAGAGAGCAGGACAGAAAGAGTAAAAAAGAGAAAGAGAAAACAAGAGAAAGACAGAGTGAAAGAAAGAGAGAAAGACAGAGAGAAAGGTGAGACTGAGGGAAAAGAAGAAAAGGAGAAATAGAGAGAGGTGAGAAAAGGGAAAAGGAAGAGATAAAGAATGAGAAAGCAAGATAGAAAGAAAAAAGAGAGAAAAGAATAGTAAGAGAAAGAAATAGAGAGCAGAAAGGACAAAAAGAAACAGAAAAATAAAGAGAAAAACAGAGTGAAAGGAAGAGAGGGAGAGAAAGAATGTGAGAAAACTGAGAAAGAAAAGAAAATAGAGAGAGAGATGAGAAAGATAAAAAGATAAAGAATGAGAAAGCAAGAAAGAAAAAAGAGAATGGGAAAGAAATAGAAAAGAAGAAATAGAAATAAAAAGGAAAACAGAGTGAAAGAGAGATACAGTGAGAAAAGGGAGGAGAGAAATTTAAAGGGAGGAAGAAAGGTGGATAGAAAAAGAGACAAGAAAGAGGAAGAGATGAATAGAGATGAGAAAGGAAAAGGAAGAGATAATGAATGAGAAAGCAAGAGAGAAAGAAAAGAGAGAGAAAATGAAAATAAGAGAAAGAAATGGAGAGCAAAAAGGAGAAAAAGTAAAGAAAAAAAAGAGAAAAACAGAGTGAAAGGAAGAGAAAGACAGTGAGAAACGGGGAGAGAGAGAGAAAAAGAAAGGCAGAAAGAAAAGAATATAGAGAGAGAGATGAGAAAGAGGAAAAGATAAAGAATGATAACAGAAGAAAAAAATAGAGAGTGGGAAAGAAAGAGAAAGAAATGCAAAGCTGGAAAGATAAAGAAAAAAAGAAAGAATGAGGGAAACAGAGTGAAAGAAAGAGAGAGATACAGAGAGAAATGTGAGGGGCTCCAACTGAACATAGTGATTTTTGTCCTTGTTTTTGTGTGACCTCAGTTTGGGAAAAAGTTGGCGTCGAGATGGATTCTCGTATCCGCCCTCGGCATCGCCGTCTCCACCGCGAGAACGCTCCAAGACGGGGAAAACACCAATCAAATAGAGGACAACACACATTTTTTCTGTTCATCTTCTTGAAAAGAAAGAAGAAAATGTTCCTTCTTTATGAATGTGATGCAAGCAATATATGTAAATACATTTTTTTCCCAATAAATAACGAAATCAATTATTGGAAAATAATCCATTATTTGAGAAAAAACAGAATAATTTGTCATTAAAGCGACATGCCTGAAAATTATTTGGATGATTCAAATGATATGTTAGAATTACTGCCAATTATTGCCATTTAAAAAAAAATGGTTTAGTCCTATTAACTTTTCACTACTGTAAAAAAAATCACTAAACTACAAAGAAATCTACATGATATAGGACTAAGAATATTTTTGGATGTCATTCTTGATTCCATACAATGATTTACTCTTCATTGATTTCTGAAAATCCCGAAAGAGACCAATTAAAATTATATTTGGGACTAATTATGAATTACGAATCGGTTCGTTTTCACTGCTTTCTAAAAACACATCGTTTCTATTTTTTTTTTTAGAATTTTAACATAAATAAAAGATTTTGGGGGAGTCACAAATTAGCATAGATTAAACTAGGTCAATTTCTGAAGAAGTTAAAAATGAATAATAAAGGTACAAAAACGTGTTTCAAACGGTGACAGGTTTCACATTAAAAATACAATAATCAGCATGAATATTGTAAAATGTGTTGAGGTAAAAAAAATATATGTATTTTAAATACGAACCAATTGTTTTTCATCCTAAGCAATAATTAAGAATACATTTTATAAAATACATTTTTGAGTCATCGAGGTGACTCAGGTTTCATTTTTCACCATGTAAGTACATCTCGCGCATGCGCAAATACCTTCGAACATTTACTAAGAAAAGCCGCAAGAGGGCAGCATTGCGCTTCCACGAGCTGCCAAACGGATATAATACACAGTATACTGTATGTAATATAATAAAACATGTCGGATGTTTATTTAAGTTTGTTCCAGTTAGCTAGAAAAATAACCGTTTTTTGTTGGTAATTCTGTATTGAATAAAATATTGATTAAAAAAGATATGTTATTTAAAGCGGCTTACTGTTGTACTGTACTGTATATATAAGTGGTTTGATACAGTTAGCATTTAGATTTTTTAAACACAAAAATAGTCCGTTGTATTTAAATATGAGAATGTCTACTTTCTAAATACTGCTAACTTCAATATATCTTGTATCTTTAGAGATATGCGTCAATGTTTGTCATTTTTTTCTTTGTTAAAAACATTTTTATACCTGAACCAATGTAGATTACTAATTATCAGAGTTGGGTAGGGTTAATTTAACTGGATTACTTTTGGATTACTCCAATACCAAATATTCTAATAAAAGACAAACTAAATCAGAATAAAATTATGACTCACAACACGTGGTAAGCTTTCTCTCCTGGCTTTGATCTTTTTGATCACCGGCAAAACTTGCATAAAATGCGACAGAAACAAAATGGAAATTAAACAGCTTGCCATCATTTTTGCCGTTCCATGTATTCCGTTACTCCCCAAGCCTGCACAAAATGTAGTAATTATATATATATATATATATATAATAGAATTATAACGATCTTTTCTGCGAATTCAAAAAAAATATTTCATTTGAACATTTTTTTTAATTTACTGCTGGAGTAACAAGCTACATCCATCCACCATCTGCACCGGTTATCCTCACTAGGGTCGCGGGGTTGCTGGAGCCTATCCCTGTTATCTTCGGGCAGTGGGCAAGGGACACCATGAAGTGGTTGCCAGTCAGTCGCAGGGCACACAGGGACAGACAATTCGCTCGCTCATTCACACCTAGGGACAATTTGGACCGGCCAATTAACCTAACATGCATGTTTTTGGAATGTGAAAGGAAACCCACGCAGGCACGGGGAGAACATGCAAAGTCCACACAGGGAGGCTACGGTGGTTGCACTTGAACCCTAAGGCTTCGCACCGTGGGGCTACACGCTAACCACCCAGTTGCTGTGCTGCCCTCACCAGCTACAGAATTAGTTCAAATGATTTAAAATAGAAAATATAAATATCCAGTACATATTTTCAACCAAAAATGAATCATTTTTTCTTCTGCTCAAAAACTAGGCTTCAAATATGATTTTCTAATTCTTTAAGATATAAAAATTAGGTGCAGCAAATTGATTTAGTGTTGTTCCTATTTAGCTGGAAAAAACAAGCTACAGTAAAATATTTTTTCCAATTTAAAATACAAAAATAAAGCACCTATCGTCTCCCAAATATTTTGCAGCGTAAGCTCATAAAGACAAATCTTAGTTCACACCTAAAACAAGCAAACTAATCTGTCATCAAACAGATTAGATATTAGTATAATTACACTAATACGACATTTAAATGTAAAGTACACAATAGACAATAATTAAGAAAACAGATTTGCCTCACTTGATTTGTTCGAGACCAGGTGGAAACATGTTCGTTGGCCTCGAGAGGGATGGGCGCCACCCAGGCTGCCCAAGACACACCACAGGAAATGGTGCCCCCATATATATATATATATATATATATATATATATATATATATACAGGGATCAGAATGGAGGGTGCGCCAGAGCAATAAAGGAAAGGGTGAGACAGTCGGATTTTGAATTTGTTTGCTACGCAAGAGAAAAAGTGAAAAAGTTGGAATGCCTTTGGGGTTCAAAAACAGCGGAAATCCGCGGAAAATTCTGATCCCTGTATATATATATATATATATATATATATATATATATACACACACACACATACTTATTAGCAGCTGTATCACACAAATAAATTGTTAAAAAAAATCATGCATTGTGATTACTGGATTTTTCTTTTTAGTTTATCTCCCACAGTGGACATGCACCTACAATGAAAATTTTTAGAATCCTCCATGATTTCTAAGTGGGAGAAATAGCAACATAGCAGGGTGTTCAAATACTTATTTTCTTCACTGATATATATATATATATTTTATATGGGGTGGTTGGGTGGATCCCCTAAACACTATAATTAACTATATTAAAGGCACATTTTCTTTCTTTGTTTTTAAAGGAAATCTTTTACCTAAACCAAACCTTATAGTTTTAGATAGAAACCACTGCCCATATTAGATAAATATGATTCTTGTAACTAATATTTTTCTTATTTTGCTGGACAAACAAGCCAAAAGATATCCGTAAAACCATCTAAACATATAGTTCAAGTACAAATGATATTCAAATCAAGCACACATTTAACAAGGGTTTGTTTTGCAGTGAAAGCTTTTTGTTTTATGAAAAACTTGACTGAACTTGATTTCGATGTATGGGAGGAATGACGCGCAAACACAGACGAGCCAGGACTTGTTGCAATTTTTTCTTCTTTTTCAACATCTCGCTCTTCTTCACAGTACATTCTCGTCGCCTTGTAATAAATAACGCACCGTTTTTTGCGGCCGTGCACAGCAGGGCCGGAACGAAGCGTGGGCGGCAATGGAAATCGGAGTGGTGGGCGATAAAAGGATCCGCGGGGAGGGGGCGGGAAAAATATAACAATAAAAAAAAAAAAGTGGGTGAAATGCAATTGGAAGGAGATTCCCTTTTCTTCAGGCTGGAATTCAGGTTGGTCCTCTTAATGATTGGCGAGCGAATGAGGTTCTCAGCAAATAACAAAAAGCACGTTGGAAATGTAACATGGACTCTGGTGCATACAATTTGTCTCTCTCGCACACACATACGCGTTTCGTTATCATAATTATTATTATCGACATTATATCCTACTATAAACATTCAAGAACAATCACTACAGTCCTTATTGGTGGCCTTCCAACAGCCACTGAGTTCGGGACTTGCCTAATAAATACTGTGACGGTCAGTTTTGTTTTTTTTACGTCCCCCCCAAAAAGATCTATGCCCAAAAAAATCAGCGTGGGATGATTTTTGGGGAAAAATAATCCGTGTGATGTTATGATTCAGTTCTCTGGAGGGCCCACCCGTGGGCCTCCGTCCAGGTTTTATTGCTGGGTCACCACAAGGTTGTGTGGTTTTCAAGTCAAACAGGGTTGTGGGTAATGTAGTTCCCTGGCGGGTTCTTTGATGGAACTGTTCTGTGAAGGAGGAATGTCCAGGGGGTTGGTGTGGAGGTCGGATGTCGAGGACGAATGGGACTCACGCGTCCGTTTCAGCCGGCTGGTCCTGGTGGACCCCCGGGACGGCGATGCCCTGGTGGAGTTTTTCAAGCGACTGCTTCATCTGAGAAAAACGGAGAGCCACGCTCTATAATCCGTCGCGCGTGACCCGAGAGCGCCGTTTTCGACGGGTACGCACAAACCTGGTCAAGGAGAGCCACGGACGACTGCAGGATCTGCTGCCACTTGCTGAGCTGCGCCTGGTGGAATTGTCTTTGCAGCTGCAACACTTGAGCCCATTCTCCTGCTGTCTGAGGAAGCGGACTGAGGGCGGGGGCAAAGAAAACAGTTTTATTTGTGACTACAAAGCGCACCTGATTAAAATCCGCATGTGCAGAGTTAGGGACTTGTTTTGTGGCGACAGGTGACTTAACATCAGGTTTGTTTTTCCTATTGGGCCAATAACTGTGACGTAAGCTGTGATCAGTCCGATAACTGTCACCCTGATAACCAATGTTCCCTCTAATTTTCCACGGGTCTGAGCGTTCACACAAAGTCGGTGAGCAACGCTTGAAACAACAGTGAGAAACCATAATCCTAAGTGTGGCAAGATAATTAATTATCAAACATGTCAGAAATTTGACATTTTGCAGAGTTTCCGGCAATGCAAATTATTTTTCTCTTTTGAATGAATTGACTCATGTACTATTGCAAAGGTTGTACGGCCTACAAACGTCGTTTGTTCTTACAATTCTTTCACAAAATATCCATTTATTTTTTTTCCTGATATATTTTGTCGAATATTAACATTTTTGGAGGCTTATTTAGTCGGTTGCAAGATACAGAACTGTACTTAATGAAATTTTTTAGTGGAAGTACAATGTTGGCAACAAGATTCAATTGATATAATTGGAAAGTATTTGAATGCAACACTTTTTCTTCTTTTTTCCATGTTTTTTTTCTACTTTAAAAAAAAAAAAATCCTTTAAAAAAAAAAAAAGTCTCATTGTGTTTATTTTTTCCGAGCTGTTACTTTTTTCTTTTTGTTCTCTATTTACTTTTTTCCTACGTTTTTCTTTTCTTTTTTTCTGGCTTTTTTCTAAATGTTTCCTTCTTTTTTTCTCTTCCTTTTTTTTTCTTTTTTCTCAGCTTTTCACTACTTTTTCATTTTGGTATTTTTTTCTTTTTTGTTCTATTCCCACCTTCCTTTAAGTCATGTTGTGCATAATTTTACTTAATATTTGGTCATGTTGGGATTAAAGAAGCAAAAACAACCTGAAGAGCCGTTTAGGACCCGAAAGAGCCGGTTCCTTTTAGTGAGCTGAGCCGAAGAAGCCGGTTCTCGACAAACTCTACTAAATGTACTCAACTTCGTTCTACTTCGACTCGACTTCAAAACACCGCATATAGGACACAACGTCAGGGGAACCCCTGTATTTTTACCTTCATGCACTGTAACTTTGACTTGAGTCGCTTCTTAATTAGTAATTTTGAGCCCTCATTTTTGTGCGCTGGCTAGATTTTCATGTGCGCTGAGAATGAGCGAGCAGTGCGCAATTGCGCACGTGTGCAGTTTAGAGGGAACACTGCTGATAACTATCATGTATGTATCCCTTCCTTGGTTAGTAACTAATATCAGCATGTACGCAAGGGATGGGAGAGCCTAACTCCTCAAAGGCCATCAGACTCTTCATAAACAGTACGTGCCTGTACCATGTTACCAGTCACTAAAATACGCTGCACCACATATCATTGGAAACCCTAAACTCTTAAGATTCGAGATACGATGAACATTTCAGAAAACACTCGACAGGGAAACGTCACAATCAGTCTGAAACGAGATACCCGAAAACTATAAAGCCGGCGTCACTCACCAATTACGCCCCCTAACAGTCTTTAAATTCTTTGAATGTTCACGAAAATGGCTTTGTTACATCGAGGACAGTCCGTAGAAACACACGTTGACGCTGACAAATAAAAAGGAAGCCACCTAAAAAGCATTTCTGCATCGTACGACGTTCCTTGTCATGCCACATAACTTCCGTTTACAAATAAACAGACTCGTAAAATGTTTCCCAATATGGCCGTTAGCCTCTGTCCTTTTGATTGACGCCACTCTCGGCCAATAGCGGGCTTTTTATCACAGCCCACATTAATCACAAGGGCCTGTATTAACGAAAACAAGATCGCCTTTGTTTAGCTTCAAATATCTTTAGCCAATAGTAACCGAATGAAATGATGATTGACACGTTAGCCAATAAAGTTCCCAACATGAATGAATAAAATCTTTCGACGTGTATTCAAATCAGAGCTAAAAATAAACATGCGTAAATGCAACGAGGGATCCATTTTTACGCACCATTATACGCACAAGTGTGCACAATCATTGATTGACTTCTACAAAGAGAAGTCAAACATTCGTAACTCTTTTGAAATGTCTAAAAAAGGGCCAAGGTAAAATACACATTTGCAAAGGTTTTAGTGTCGTCTCCAAATGGCCACACAGATACCTACCCTTGGAAAAATGCGTGAAATACTATGTTTAGTTTTAGATTGTGAATACATTTGACAAGGTACAAGGTAAGGCTTCAAGCTACCCTTTTTACCTGTTTTCTAGCTAAGATGCCCATGTTACACTCATCTGAAGGCTTTTGATTGCAAAAAAAAAATCAGGCGAGAATAAATCCTTCTAGATCTGTGTGTTCCAATTTAGATTACTCAATGTAGCACTTGTAGTAATTATTTAAGTTTGGGACAAAACTTCAGTGTCTTACAACATAGACCAAAACTGTCCATATTCTCCGAACAGTCCTAGAACGGCATTCAATTTACACTAGGTATGTTTTGGACTGGAGTTTTAGGCGAATTTTACAGGGGTTAAGATTAGCCACATGGCACAGCAAGTGTACAGGTTGTTGTGATTGTACGGTCTTCTGAATTTCATCAAGTACTGTTCATTGAGTTTAGTTTTGAGAATCTTTGTGGCGCACTCCTGCGTATACGTTAATGCCAGTTTAATTAATATCAACTGCAGTGCTGGTTATTTGATAGCTGGAGACAAAGTCGGCAAACGAGTGTCTTACTGGCGGCACAATGTTTTACTATTCTGAACAAGACATTTCCCCAGATTCAACCAAGATTGCGATTTTACTTCATAGGGACAGTGGGAATATCAGTCATCCACTGATGTGCGTTGGGATTTGGTGCTATCACTTCTGAAACCCGGGAACAATTCCCGTTGCAACCAATGTTTTGATATTGTGGCCAGCAATATTTTCGACTGATTAATTATTTAAATAGGGTGACTTTTAGTTCCTTTTTGGGTAAAAGAATAAATTAAAAAGATTGCGTGTTATCACACGGACCAATACACTATCTCGGATTGGAGCACCCCATACGAATACAATCATTTCACTAGAGCTGCAACTACCAATTCTATTAATAATCAATGAATTGGTAAATTATTTTTTCGATTAATAGTTTTTTTACTTTCTTCTTTTTCCAAGTTTTGGACAGATAGAAAAATAGCACCAAAAAACAACAGAATATGCTATGGTATAAAACAATAAAAAAAAACAAGTGTTTGTCAACTAGATGAACAATAAGAAAAAATACTTAGAAATGTATCCTATACATTTCCAAATATGTAAGATACTTTTTTTTATATAGTGCAAAAGAAAGAGAGAGACAACATCGGAGGAAAATGAGAGTACTTTGTCAGATGTTTGTTTGTGGCTATTTATTTCACTAATAACATACTTAAACATGTGCCCAATGGCTGAAGCCGAAGCTTTTAGGTGCCTAAACTTGTTTCATTTGTTTTCCTTACAGGGATGATGCGTTCAAAATCAAAACAAGAAAATGATGATATTTGAAATTATATTTCAAACTTATAATAGTATGTACTAGTGACTCATAAAACATAGAATACCTAAAGAAAATCAATGTATTCATTTTATTTAGTATATTTATCCAAAATACGGCAAGTCTATGATTTTTGAAAATGTATGTAAATAAAGGACATTTTATCAGGTCATCGTCTGAATTGTTCCGTAAATAAATAGCTTTTGGGGTGGCACAATGGCTTTTCAATGTTATGCGAGAATATTGGAACCCAGCAATTTTGCTTAATTGCCTTGTACAATAAAAATAGGGATTTAAGAATCACTTTATGTTCAAATTATAAATTTGTATGTTCTTTATATCCAGCATTATACACAATCCTAACAACTTTCTTCTCTAATCAAATATATGATTCTATATTTCCCTTATACCTATTTCTTCAAAGCTTTATACAATAATTTAAGTAAGGAAAAGTAAAGAACTGTACATTTATGAGAAAGGTTTTTTTTGGGGTCGAATGTGTCTACTCATGACTGCAATGTCTCCATCTTTTTGGATATTGAATGTTCTAAATAAACCCTTTAGTTGAAATTCTGTATCTAAGAAAATGCTATATAAATACATTTGTTGCATTAAAATACGGTCTTAGGGCGCTCTCTGCCGGACCAATGCAGTACTAAAAATATGCGCTGTTATTTGCAATTGATAAACACGCTGAGGCATAAATCGATGATCTAAGTCATTGCCAACACTTTCAACAATTGATTTGAACCGATTTTATCGATTTGTTGTTGCAGCCCTAAATTCAACACCTGATAAACAGAGCACGTCATTTACTACACTCAGTCGCAAAGCTCACCTGTCCTCCAGCGAGTAGGAGTGCCACGTCTCTAAGGTGTGTGCCGCCCTCTCCAGGGAGTAGAGCTTGTAAAACAGCAACATGTTGAGCGCCACTAGAACCACCAAACTGCTCAAAAACATAAACAAAAACAAGAATAAGAGTGCTAATCTTGATTGGTAAACACCTAAACATTCTGTTTCCAACAAGCACTGAGAGTGTAATTACCACTAGTGGGCATAGGACGGTGAGAAAACTACTTCAGAATAATGAAGCTCCTCTCCTTTCAATTAAATGCCATTACCCCAAAATGGTGCCATATGGGATTGCACGATTAACTGAAATGTAACTTATATTGCGATGTGACGTAGTGTGATTGTGTAATCGCAAGTCACTGTTGTTTTTAAGGATTTATAGTTTGTTATGTGAGTGATGGAGTGTCTGGCCAACCAGAATTCGCAGTTTGGGTTTTAACGGCGCTGGCCAATTAGAAGCGAGTGTGGTAGGTGGGCGTGACCGGCGCAACTTTGATCGGGTGGTGTATGCAGTCAGTCAAACACCACCAAGACAAACGCGACAGCTAGTAGCGGCTCGTTACATTGAAAAGAAATAAAACAATTAAATCAGACTCCAAGAAAAGTCGGGAGAGCGCAATAGTGATCACCAGCCGGTGGTCTGTGGATTGACTGAGGCGGCGTTGGGAGAGAAAGCAATAGCGAGGCTGCAGGTCTGGCCTACTCCCACAGACAGGGTGTCATTAGAGAGTTGTGAGCCTGAGCCTGTATCTCACCATCCCCGGATCCATTACCCTGGAAACGGATGACCTGGAGCTACAACTCGTGGGAAATTGCTACACTTGTGACTCTTGTATCTTAATCTTCGCGGAGACCTTGCTAAAGTCGCGGTTACCCGATGCTGCATTCATCGAAATTGCAATTAGGTCCCCCCAGTCAAAATCGTGCAGCCCTGGTGCCATAGCAACAATATTGGGGCAACTTTTTTTTGTGTGCTTGGTGTAAACAGGGTCATTGTATGGCGTTCGCGTGACATCTAACTAGAAGAAGCAAATGAAAGAGGCTGACAAACATTTAACTGCGCACTCAGGTCACAGCAGGACTTACAGGAAATCTCAACACAATAGTGTTTGAATGCACAATAAGCACCGTTAGCGCAAAGTCAGATGTTTCCTGTAAGAAAGTGTGTGTTTTTGCGCTTACGGAGGAAGTAAAAAGCGCTTTGATACCGTACCTGACACAGATCCTACCCGCGGGGACAAAGTGGAGCACAGGGAAACACAAAGAAAGAAGATGCCGAGGAAAGGCACCGGGGAGTTGTTAGTACAGGGCCAAAATTGCAGTTTGTGTTTTTATTGTTCGATTATTTTCACATACAGTAGCCCCCCTGGCACATGGCAACCCCACCTTATGACATTCTGGCATTACAGTGTGGAATAAGAGGTGTTCCTGTCCCTCTTTCTGACATTTTTCACACAAAATTTTTGCGGTGTTTGTGTGAATGAAGAGTTACGTTTTTGGGTCAACGTCTAAAGAAGGCTTTTCTGCTATTGGTGTGTATCACAGCGCCATGAAAATGTCTATATGCTATTGGCTGAACTACCTCCACAAATACCTTTCTGTCGGTTATTCAGAATTTCGTGTGCTATGTAAAGACTATGCAAGATAGTTTGATGCAATGCTGTATTATTTTGTACTAAATTAATTGGGAGAAGCAAAAACATGATAACCACGGAAAGAAGCTTGCGATTAGCAAAAAATACAAAGAACACAGGCAAGAGGCGACCCTAGCTTAGTTGCATGACCCATCAAAGATCAGGACTACTAAAAATAAGGAGGCGACTTCTCCCGCCCCTCTGCACCCACCCGCTACTCCACTCGACCAGCTTGAATCACAACCAAACGAAAGTGAACAATATGTCTTGTATATTTATCGTTAATGTTATTCTTTCATATACACTTATATTACACATAAGTATTACTGTGTGGCCTGGAAAGCAACGTTTTTTCTTTCATGAATAATTTACTGTTTAAATATAATACAAAACTAAAACTGGATATAAGTTATCTAAAAGTGTCGTACATTGATATTTAGTGTTCATATTGTGTAAAAATATTGTGAAATATTACTACTGGGTTTTCCGTGTCATTTCCGCTTCAGTGATCTGGTTGTTAACAGTAAACTCACGCAATGGCTGACAGGACTTTTGAATGTCCAATCCATCCCCATCCATGTTTAGGGATTAACGAGGCAATTCCAAAGGTGTTTTTATGATGTGAAAACAAAAAATTAGTATACTTGTGTATGCGCTCGTTTTTTCGCGAACATATTGGCACATGGTCTCAATGCACTGTATTATATTGTATTGTTGCAAATATCACCCTCTGGAGAAGGACGTTAAAGCTTTACTAACATGTCCCCTGTGGTCACAGTCCTTCCTTGGTGGTTTAGCTTGGTGTCATATCGATGACACTGTACTTATCATATACTATGTTTTTATTTAAGGTTTTTTTTATCTGGAGGTTCAGAGCCCATTTCTAAATACCACACGTTTTTATCCCCAGCGATACAACAATTTCACTATGTGATCCTCACCTCAGAACGCCCTAACCCTGGAGGACTACTGTATAAGCTTATCAAATGACCTTTATAGTGAGTCCATGCCCTAATTGATTGCAGTTCAAATAAAAAAAAATATTTTAAATAGAAGATGTGTGTGCAAAACAAATAAATACATTACCAATCTGTTAATAAAAAAGAAGAAAAACCTCGAATGAACAACTGTTATAAAATTGTGCACATATAAAAGGCCTCTTTCTCCCGATAGATGCCTGATGTGATAACACAAGAAACTGAACATGAAATCCTCTTTGGTGACGGTAATTAAGATGATATAACCACAGCCCCGAGAAGACCACGTGGCTCGTCAACAAACGAGATGAAATCAGAAACAAAAGTAGGATTCAGTGTGTTACTAAATTTAAAGTCACCAAGAGTAAAACCTTCGCCAGGAAGGTTGCCAACGGCAAAATCAAAAATATTTCTAGCAACTATTATTCTAAGGGGATGAGTTACTTAATGAATCCTTCTAGTTTTAGACGTAATCGATCGCTTTTGTTGTAACTCACATGAAGCTGACGATGAGGAGGATCGTGGAGACGCTGTTTTGCCCGGCTCCACGGGAGCGCTCTCCCATCTTCAGAAATTGAGCACCTGCAACAAAAAAAGGAATATTTCTTGTAAAATATTACAGTAAAATAAGCTAGTTGCATAGTGGTAGAATGTGGGGTCAGCAACCTGTGGCTGTAAAGCCACTTTGGCTCTTTAGCATAGCCAAATAATTTTTTTTTTCCAGGAAAATGGTAAAAGATGGAGGGAAATATACTGTATTCAATGGACTATAAGAAGCACCCCAAAAAATGCCAAGAAACTTGAAGGTGCTCCTTATGAGCCGTTGCACCTTATACGCAGACAAAATTGAAAATGCGTTACCATATTTGTGCAATTATTGATCAAGTCAGTAAATGTTTTTGCTGACAATTGGTTGCAACGGGGTGGTTTGAACCGGAAAGCAATGGCAAGAGTACCAGCTAGGGAGATGAATTATTTTTGACAATTGTATTGCATTGAATGCAAGGTGAATTGAACCTGGAACGCGGCGGGGGAGAGCGCAGGATCTTATCCAGATCAGGGTTTGGGAAACTTTTTGACCCAGAGAGCCATAAAAGCAAGCTTCTTTTTAAGGCTACACCATATATTTTGAGACAAACTTCAACGAAACCGCCAAATCCTCTCCAGACTAAAGCTACATTTTCAGCACATTTTATTTTACCGTTTGATTTGATAAAATAAATTAAATAAAATGCCAGCGCCTGTTTCCCATATAAATATATATACCATCAATATAAATATACCACATCAAATTAGTCTCCCGCATGCAGTTACTAAAGTGTGTTGTAAATTTTGTCCTAAATAATGGTTTAAAAACAAGGTGCAGAGAAATTTCTTTTGTAAAAATGTCCCAAAATACTGTGAGCGAGGATACTAACTTATTTACCCTGCAGACGGTGCTTGGTTGAGAAAAAGGAATGTGCGTATAGCTCCACCCATTCCTACCGCTCACCTAATCAAATTGCTCTGGGTGCTTCTCTCAAGCGCTTTTGGGTGTTTACAGTTTGTTTGGTGGCTTTCCATCATAGTGTCTCAACAATAAATAAAGATTGTTAAATGAGCTTCCATATAAAGGATTATTTAGTTATGTCAGTGTGACACCTTGACTGTAAACTGGATTTAAGATTGTGCCCTACATATACTGGACTGAACCCTATGAGTAGTCGGCTTCGTTTTGGCTTTGCAGATGCCACAATCAGTTCTGCATCCATCAATACAGTAAATAGTTATGCATGTTATATTTTATCTCATAGCCAGGTTTACTCATTAAAAGAGCACTATGTTAACGAACTCTGTACTATACCACTACGGATACAGACAACACATGAAAAGGCATTAGGTCTTTCAGAATATAATATAATTATTCGTCATTACAACAATATCATGTGTATTTGCACAACGAAATTAAACAATGCCATCCTGGTCGTGCAGAAACATTTAGAAGTTATAATATCACAGTTAAGAAAACAAGTTATGGTAGAAGTATAAACTAATAAAAATGGTTACCTAAACCACCTGGGTTGTCATGGCAGGACTGAGGACACAACTCTGGACAGCTTTCTCCACTGCTGAAAGTTCCTAGCCTATTTTTGGGTTGTGGCAAAGTTGGCACCAATTTGTTTCTCCATGTTGTCCGCCCACTTTTTTCAGTACCAAAACAAAAAATAGTGCAATAAGACCTAATGTTGTTTTACGCGTCGTCTGTATCCCGAGTGGTCTAGTGTACAGGATCCGGCGCACACTTAACCTCGTTCTGAATTAGAATTCCTTTGCATCCAATGATCAGTGATATAATCATACTGATCAACCAATATGCAAATACAACACTAACATTTTTGTGAAAACCCCAACCTTTACAGTCGTTTTAATTACATGTGCCTTATAGTCCAGCGCGCCTTATATATACGAGATAAATATAATAAAATATGTTTTTTTTTTTTTTAAGTTGCGCCTTATAATCCGGTGTGCATCACAGTGCGGAAAATAAGGTAAATTGAGTTTGGGACCCTTGCGGTGGACTAACCAGCATCCCTGCGTTCACGGTCCTCCCCGACGCCCCTTTCCCTCCTCTCAGCAGCGGCCGCTCCGTCCCGATCACCCTGGCGACGTGAGCAGGTACGTTTTCTTCTCCGCAGTGCCGGTGGCGTTTTGGTGGCCTCGGCGGCACTGGTGGCGTCCCCCGCTGTCACCACAGTCACTTCGGACTGAAGCAGCGTCTCCAGCTTGCACACCTCGCTCTCTGTGGAGAACGTGTTTGTATGGAAATTATTTGTTTTTTTTTTGTAGCTTCTCAAATTTGAACGTAGACAAATTTAAAGGAGGACGGCGAAGCGGCTGACCCATGTGACGGTAGTACTCTTCGATACCGCTCCACGTGTTTTTCTCGATCAGAGCTTTCACCAGACTCCACGGCTGCTTCCGGTAACAGATGTCGGACGAAACTCTGGAGTGAAATTAATAGAATTGTCTTGATAGTCATTGAGATCAATGCGGTGTGTATGCAACAAGATTAGACATGGCACTCCAGGGTAAACATGTAATAAAAACTTTAAAGAAGAAAAAAAAGATCCAGGACTGTCAGGATAAATAGGCAAGAGTAAAATATTTACAACTTCATATATCAAAGCCTGGTTATAATAATCGTGCAATGTGTATGAATGAAAAATAATAGTGCATAGTAACACTAATGCGATAAGAAGTGCAATTATGTTTAATGTCATCAGCAACAAACATCCCCTAACATAAATTTGCAAGGTATTTCTTTTCAGTTTAAAGCAATAACATTTAGCAGCAACAAAGAGGGGGAAAAAAACCCAAAATGAGTCACTAGATATATTTTCACAGTTGTGTGCGCTTCTTTAGGGTGGTGATGGCCCTGGGGAAGAAGGTTGGTCCAAGTTTTAAGGGACCAATAGCACCTACCAGAAGGGCAACAGGTCAAAGAAGTGGTGGCCTGACTATATATGAGAACATCTTAAACTTTAAAAAAAAAAAAAGAAAAAAAGCAACATCATCAACCTAAAAAATTTACGCTAACTCTGGAGTTAACTGTTTAATTAAATCAGGTTTAAAGCGCTAACTCAGAGTTAAGGATTACGTTTTTTGTCTTTTTAAAGCTAAAAATTAGACACTTAAAAATAGGTTTTAGCTTAATACCATTGTATTATTGTCCCTGAACAACCCTATTCATATAAAATTTAACTTGAATAAAGTTAGTTTTATTGTCCAACTAGATGAGGTTTTGATTTCAACAAACTTTGTATGTTTTTCTAATTTTCCTCAACTTCAAACTTGACCGATGTTCTAAGTACAGTGAAGAATATTCCTTTCAGAAATAGATAGCACCATTTTTCCAGAGCAAATTTTCCCTATATTATCAAAAAACTTTGAAGGATTTTACCTGAAAATTGAAGACTACTTTAAAGAATTTCATCAGAGTTAACAAGAGTAATCACAGACCAATACAATGGTATTTTTTGAGAAAAATATTTTCATAAAAATTCTAAAAAAAATTAGGGTGGGGGTCTTTTTTTGGTCCATTTTTTTTTTACAAATGAGTCTGTTTGATCCAATAAAAGGAACAGTAGTCTTTTGTAATATTTGAAATTAAAATGTACATAATTTCAGTAAGCGTGCAATTGAAAATACAAAAATAGAATGCAACTGAAAAAAAATGTGTTGCTCAGGAATATTTTTCTAACTAACTATTCTGAAGTAGAACGCAATTTATTGTACGAAAGGACTATTTGTTATTTTGCATTAAAAAAAAGAACTAAGCTCAAAATATAAAAACATGCTTGCTTTAGAAAAACAACATTCCACCCATTAAATGAATATTTTTTTTCTTCCTAATAATGTGACAGAAATTAAGAAAACAGTCACCTAAGGCGGCTCTTGTTCTTATTGATTGATGTGAGGCAGTATCTGTGAACGGTGTAGAAGTAGTCCTGGTAGGGGATGCCCGATGTGATCACCTCCGAGTCCACCACGTAGCATTCGCCCTGAGCACTGTTCTTGTGCAGCGTCTACACACAGGAAGTTTTACAGCTGTTAATTTGACAGCATAATCCCGCATAAAAGCCAATACAGTAGTAGCAATCTAAAGCACATTTTATTGTAGCCTAACTTAAGCATACAAGTTACTAGGGCTGCAACAACTAATGTAAATGCATTCGATTATTACAAGCATTGGCAACTAATTAGATCATCACGTGATTTATGAGCCACTGAGTACGTTAAATAAACGCAAATACAAGTGCACACAATTCTGTTGGGACGCTGAAAGTTTTAAGATCATTCTGGTCCGGCGGAGGACGTCAAGACTGTTTTAATAAAAAAAAGTTATCTTACATTTTCTTAAAATATTTTTTGTTGAACATTGCATCATTACAAGCAAAGAGTTTCAACTTTGTTGTGTTAAACCGTTTCATCATGAAACAAAGTAGCAAAGCATGAAATTCCAGAAGTACAGAGGGGGACAAAAACGGAAAATAATGTTTAACATTTACACAAGGGCCAGATTCTTAAGCATTATATGAATGATTTTAATATTATAAATTCTTATCAAATTAAAAGATTTAATGAAAATAGGTGACAAATTTTAAAAAGTGGGTTATATTTGTTGTGGCTAGAAAAATTGCAACACATAAAATATAATTTATTGCTCTTTCCCTTTGTTTGATAGGATCTTTGGATAGGGTGGTAGGAAAAGATTCTCTTACATATTTGCGAGTGTATATCTTTGTGTGTATTTTTGTTTACTGTCAAGTTAATTGACAGACACCTGGATTTTTTTTATTGTTTTATTTTATACAATATTATGTCTTTTGTGCACTATTTTTCCATCCATATACGACTTCAATATTTGAATAAAGATTCATGAATTGTGAAAATAATCGTTAACTGCAGCCCTAAAAGTTACACATGATCTTTAAAGAACGTACTAGCTTCACTCTGACTGTTCGAGAAGTAACATGCTTACCTGTGTCTCCACAACAGGGGCAGTCTTAGGCCCAAGGGGGTTGTTGAGAGCAATAGTGTAGCTGAGCACACGACTTGTAGTCCCGCTGCTGCCGTCTCGCTGCCACTCGCCCACTGTTAAGTCTGTGAGAGTCCAGGAATAACACAAGAATTACACGAAAATACCCGCAAGAGGAAAAAGGTTCTGCATGAAAAAAAATTGGCTTCCAAATGAAGAGGGACTTCTGTGTCACCCTCTACAGAGGAACACCCTCTAATTAGTGTGTCATAATAGTCCTGGGAACCAGAGATCTAACCCACTAGGCAAATACAGTCAGGCTGTCCTCATTTAATAGGAATGGACAGCAAGTGACCATAGGAGATGCTTGACTAGCATGACATGCATACAATTAGTGGCATGAACATGATTTGTTTCCCTCTGTCTAAAAAGAAATCCATCCTTTTTTCTCTGAGGTGATTTCCGTACTATTCAGTACTATTCTTTGACATGAATTGTTGTAATAAAAGCATATTATTTCAAAATGAAACATTTCCAATAATAATCCCTCGCTATAACGTAGCTTATTCTTCACTGTTTATTACTTTACGGATTTGCATTGTGTTCTGCATTTTGATTGGTTAAACGATTTCTGCTTATTATTATTTGACAATACCACAATACAGTAAAAAACATTTATACAATACTTTTGTTTAACAAAGGCTTGAGCCTGTAAAAAGGGCTTTTGTTGTTTTTAGTGTATAATACAGTTTATAAATGTGAAACAATTGTAAAAAAAAAAAAAAAAAAAAAAAGTTACCAACTCCCGAATTTTACTCATCATGGAACATTTTGGAATGTAACCACTCGCAATAAACGAGGAAACACTGTACCGCTTTTCCTAAAATACACTCTTCATATTTGTGTAAATATTGTGTAATATTACAGCTGTCCTTGCAGTTACAATTTTCACATGTTCAATCTTGTGAAAAGGTCTTCAAATTGACAATTCAGAAAATGATGACAACTTACAAGTACTGTCGTAACAGTTTACTCCCAAAACAATATTCTCATCATTTCACATTTTTACTGGGAAACAACAACTTTAAAAAAAGTGTGTTTTGAAAGTTAAATTATGATTGTTATTTGTGGAAATTTTCCTACAGAGGAAAAATGTTCCATGTCAATATTTTTATGTAACAGTTTGTAGAGCGTTGAATCCTTTTTAAACATAAATAGCTGTTTAAAAGTGCCTCATCTGAAAATAGTTAAATATATCATTAAAGAAGTTTCTTTCATATCTGATCTGAACATAATTTAAAATATGGATATATTGCTAATCCCTTAATTCTTTCTATGTTAAAGCGGGTATAAAGTAGAATCTGTCTAATCAAAACTAGTTGTGTCCTCCTGCTTATCTAAGAACAAATCTCCTTTTTACAGCCATTAAAAATTACATGTCTATTGTCAAAGGTTACGTGTTTCTGTAATTAAAATAAGACATAATCAAAAACTGATTTCACATAGCAGCACGGCGGTGCAGAGGTTAGCGTGTGTGCGGCACAGTTCTGAGGTCATGAGATCGAACCTTCCCGTCTGGAGTGTGCATGTTCTCCCCGTGCTTGCGTGGGTTTCCTCCGGGCACTCCGGTTTCCTCCCACATTTCAAAATTATGCATGTTAGGTTAAATGGCTGGTCCAAATTGTCCCTAGGTGTGAATGAGCTGATATTATGTCTGTCTCTGTGTGCCCTGCGACTGGCTGGCAATCAGTTCAGGGTGTCCCCTGCCCAAAGATAGCTGGGATGGGCTCCAGCAGCCCCGCTACTCTACTGAGGATAACCGGTGCAGATAATGGATGGATGGATGATTCCACATATGCCAAACCTTTTGCAACAATTGTTTCTAGTGTATGCGTGACTGTACCTGTGAAGTGTCTTTGTGAAAAAAGGTGCTGGATGAAATGTGTGTCGGCAGAGAAAAGCAGGTCGTGCAGCTTGTCCACGCTCATTCGTACAGCAGTGTTGACGTGCAGTCGCCCGTTAAGATCGGCACAGAACGACTCCACCTCGCCTGAGGGATGGGAAGGTATGTACCTTTATGTTTATGATTTATGCAGTGACGCAACGCAAACAAAAGGATGCCGGCGCAGCTAAACTGTAACGCGCGACAACACTCACTCTCCTCCTGCGTGTCGGACGAGTTGCTTGGGTCTGTGGGCAGGTCTTCGTCGTTGGTGGCGTCTAATGAGGAGAGGTTTCCGAGGCTGGTGTTGGGCAGGGGGAGCATGTGATTGGCTGACTCAGAGAAGCTGTCTCCACCCTCCTCTTGGTTCTGAGGGAAAGGGGACCAGGCCAGTCATATGACTTGCATACAGTCAGCACATCGATGTATTTGTGAGTCGCGCATGTACACGATAGCACGGCAGACACTTCCAAGGAGTCCAGAACATGCTGTCCTTGTTTTTGTGTCATAACTTCACCAATCTTACATAAATTGCAGTCCATTACATCCGTTCTTAATTAGGTGGAACTATTTATAGGTGGGTGAAGGGTTTGTTGTGCCTTTAAAAAGTTGAAAGTTACATATTTTCTCTTAAGTACGTGTTACCAATGCCCAACTGAGTTCAATAAGCACTTATATTTTTCCCACTGTGGCTATCTGCTTTTATATTACTTTTAGCAAAGCTGTTCGGGTCAAAAAGGAATGAGAGACAAGGGGGCATTGGAATAGAGTGACGTCATGCTCGTTTTTAAATTCTATTTTTTTAGTGTAGCAGACTACAGTGCATAGATAACTCTAGGACCAACCTTCAGAAATCTTGGGAAAATACTGAGTGTAAGAAGAGGCCTCAGTAAAGGTACATTAGTAAGTGCATCATTACTTTTGGTGCACGCAACAATGGCATCGAGCAAAAATGACAGAAAAAAAAAGGTTATTTTTCATAATTATAACAACTACCTTATTTTTCGAGAGGAGATGTCAGTAAAATGCTTGTGCTTTTCCAACTGGCCTTGTACTGTAGCTCAGTTTAGATCCTGCTAGATTCCCGAAGATATCCAAAATTCCATCAGCTTGGCTAATCTACCAACTCAATACACATTTGTTCGGGCAAACCAGTCTCCCTGTCGCATTTATTACGATAGAGATCCCTCCTTAGGGGTCATTTTTGTGTTATAGCATCCCTGTCCAATGTCCCAGTTTTTATTCCATCGGTCTCATGGACATGCCCATTAATAATTGTGACTAAAAATAGTGTCATGAGACCTGATGCCATTTCATGGAACGTCTGTATCTCTAGTGGTCTAGTGGATCCAAAGCACGCCACGCTGTGATCTGGGGTCGATTCCCGGTTGCGTCCAATTTTATGAAATAATATGGCAATCTATTTTTTAGTGCAACCTCACCCCTTACGATAGTTGTAATTATATGTGTGTTATGGTCCAGTGTACTCTGTGTATGAAATATTATCCAAAAATATATTTTTAGGGGTGCGCAAAATACGGCATTAAAATAATTTTTAACACTCACACATGCGTTGGTGGGTGCGATAGATGCCACCGAGCTGTGGGAGTTGGGGGGGCTGGGCTCCGGAGGATCAGAGCTGAGCCGGCGAACCGACGAGGAGGGCACCTCGATGGGCAAGCAGCAGGCTGACGAGGGCGGGGACGTGCCCACTGCGGCGGCTGTGGCCGAAGGGGGACTGGACTGACTGCACGGCACCAGTGGGGGAGGGGAGCTGCCTGAAGAGGGAAGCGACACCGAGCTCAGGTCCAGGAGATCAGTGACGGACACGGACTCTTCTCCAGGCCTGGTAAAAGAGGCATTTTCGAAGTTAGCTCACATTTATTTGTACGGTGGTACTTCTTTATACGAGCACTTCTAAACACGAAAATTTCGGTATACTAGTTTTTTTCTGCAATGAAACTTTTCAACAGAATACGAAGGAAAAAGGTTACGAGAAGTCTCAGAGGCTACCACTAGAGAGCGCTTAAGACCGCTCAACGCGCGTGACTGCTCCCTGCCAGCATGGGCTTGTCGACTTTGCGCATGCAAGCTAATACAGGCAAAAATAAAATTGCGCTGTTAACATTTTCCGTATGTGCGTTCATTTAACGTTACAGTAACCTAAAATTAAACTTTATAGTAAGTGCTTACTCATCATCAACAGTTTCTCAATTACAACCTCAGCCAATTGCTTCCCATATTAATAGTTGCAATTCCCCTTATTAAGTGATAATAAACCTTACAAACACAGTACAGCATTTTTTTTACTCACAGAAAAACATTTCTATTAGCAATCTAATACGACGTTGTCGTCTGCTACCAGTGACTGAAACAACCTGATTAAAACTGAAGTGGTCAAAACGGGATTGGTCTTTTTCTTTTATAAAATTCTTTATACGGCGTAAACATTATGAAACGATCAAAACGCGTATAAAATAGGGGGAAGTCGTATAAATAGACAGGTATACGTTATCTGTCACTGCGTAAAAGCACGTACAAATGAATATCCTAAAATAATCCTATCAAAATTGAAATCCCGATCCCTTTACATAATATAAAACAAAATTCTGATTCCCTTTCCCCTCCCCACGTGCCAGACATATGCCATCAGTTTTTACATCTCCCCCCGTTTGGTTTTGGTCTTCCTTTCCTTTATTCTTTTTTTTATCTCCCAATAACGAGTCACTTCATCACACAGCAGATGTGCCTGAATGCTACGTTTGTCCTTCTGTTCCATTTCAATGTTGAATAAATCTTCCTTTCAGTATTCAACAAAACAATGCGTGTCATTAGTTTTCCATTCTTTTCCGATTATTAATTCTTATTCGAAATTCATGAAGAGTAAGAAAAATAATCAAAAGTTAAATTAATGTAATGGAAGTTTTCCTATAGATTATGAGACTAATCCAACAAAACTTCAAGGTGAATCGCTGGCTAGATCTATTTACCAATTTGGTAACCGCTCGAATAAAGAATAGCTCTTTTTAAAAACTGAAAAAATCCTTACATAATTTTGGTGCCCCAGTTAGTTTTCAATTACTTCATATCAAGACAACTTGCTCGTTACACTAGTAATTTGAGTTACAAACATGACCCTTGAACAAATTAAGCTTGTATGAAAAGGTACCACTAAATAGCCCTTAATCACAAACGACCGTTACAAAGTTACCCAAAGATACTGTTCGACAAAAACATTTCAGAGTCACTCACAACAGGCCATTAATGTGCTCTGCAGTTGGGGAGACGTAGTCATCATCCTCACTGGTGAGGCCCAGCTCGGTGCCGTAACATTGGTGCACGATGTGCCACAATTCTTTGGGAGACAAAGACTGCAACAATATACATAAAAAGAAAACTCACAAAAGTTGTCCATTCTTAATTAAAAATCTGTCGTCAGGGGATCTTACCTTGTCCATCAGCGCGTTCTGCCACAAGCGGAATATCATCATAAAGCTGCGATCCCGCGCCCCGAATGAGGTGAAGAAGTGCTGAGAATTTCAATGGTAAGTAATAAGGATGAAAAGGTCACTTGTGTGTCTTGTGGAGCCGACTGAGCCGTTTTTTTTTATTAAAGTATGATTAAAAAGTGTGCCTGAGTCCTAGCTAACCTTCTCGTTATCTGTGCTGATCTGGATGGCGTTGGGAATGAGCTTGGCCGTCTTCTCCTTGGTCATCGAGGTCACGTCTTTCAGCAAGATAGTTATCTGCCAAGAAAGAAAATGAGAGGTTTTGATAAACATACTGTACGGATCACTTCATTCTCAGTTTCCTTTTCGCATTTTAAGTACACGCTTTTGATATAGCCTGCTAAATAGAACATGGTAAGATAAATATGGCAGCAGCCCCACTTTTTAGGGAAGTTTGTTCCATTTATTCAGCTCCCTTTTGCCATGGGATTAAAATGAGTTCAGTTTTACATCATCGAAAAGAAAGAGACTCTTAACTGATGGAAAGAAAAACGAGAGAGTACCTCAATTTTGCACCAATTCATGTTTAAGTAATTCCCAATGAAAGAATCTTCACAACCAAGAAACAAAAAATGTCTAGCACAGTTGATTCTAAACCATAAAGTATCCTACTCTCAAGAAATAGAACAAAATATTATCCAAGGTCGCCTCTCAAGACATTGTGAAAACATAACCACATGACCCAGACTAAATATTAACGCAAGACTGACGTCATCCAAAGCGATCCAGAAAGTAGCCTGGCAATGAAAGTACCTTCACTATTCTATAGAAACTGATTTGTATAACTGTTAAATCTGCCATTTTACTTGCTTTCTTATAGCATGCACTTTTCTTTGTTGTCACTTGAGTCTTAATGGAACTTCCTGCAGAATCATTCTTAAAAACACAATTCAAAATCGGTGCATCCGTGGACTTTTTTCATCTTATAATCTTCCACCAAGGAAATAGCGTGATAACTAGCTCAGTAAAGAATATTGGGGTCAATTGTACTACTGGTATTACAACAAAAATATTACCTCCTGACCCAGAAACAAAGCATTCTACATTCAAGTGCTCTTAGATAATTCTCCAAGTAACAGTAAGTAGCACAACAACAACATGGAAATTTGTCTCACATATTTTCCATTTTTCCGCCTTTGTCACAATTAATGCATTACCCCCCTGACCCAGAGAAATAAATAATGGTTCAGTTTTATAACCATGAATCATCCTAACATTTTTTTCAGTCATTTTTTTAAAAAAAGTATGTGTTTGACAAACAGCACTGATCCACAAATATGAACATCAGGACAAAGCCGGTGCTTACAGTCGTTTCCCAGCGAAAGATATTACTGTAGAAACACAGCCAGTTCTCAGAAAGATACAGTCGTCCCTGAAGCAGGATATCTTTCTGCAAAGCGCAGGAGTAGTCTGTAGAAAAAGAGATCAAGTTCAGCGTCTCAAACACAAAACCTAACCGGAACAACTGCTCCTCGACACTCACCCACGATGAGCCGTTCCGTATCCGGAAGCTTCTTGAAGATCTTCCGGAAGTCCTCGTTCCGCTGCTTATACGTGGGGCTGAGGACCTGTTGGAGAGAGACACAGGGACTGTGGTTGGAACAAGCAATTAAATAACTTCATATTCTCATTAAATTACGCAGTAAAGAGGGATACTCACGTTGTACCAGCTCTGCATTTTCTGCAACAACAACAAAGACAACGGTTAGAATTGAGAGTGTGTGTGTGAGGGTTGAGAAAACCCAAAGAAAAACAAATATTTTTGAGGATTTTGATTGTCTTAAAAAAGTAAGGTAGCAGTATTACAAGTTGGGATATTTTTTCCTCCCCTGTGCGACCAGTTATGTCATAAAAATGCATGCATATTGTTCAGCAGGTTGCACTAAAGTGCTAAGATGTTCTTTGAATTTTACTCCTCTGCATTGTTGCTAACCTATTTTTTAAGGGATGCTACGGAAACTTTTAGTCAAAAGGACTATCAGCAATAACAAAAATTCCAAATCAGTTGAGAGATAAATATTTTCTCACAATTTTGCACGCTTCCTTAGGGTCATCATTTTATATTCTATATTTGTTTAGGAAATCAATGCAAAAAAATGTTTTTCTAGTGTCTCATGTTCGGTTTTCAGTCAAACATTTCACATTTGCGCTATTGGCTTCCAAATTGTATTTTAGTGCATTCTTATTTTTTTTTATGACTTCCATTGAGTCCTCACCTCACAACTAGGGCTGCAACTAACAACTGTTTTAAAAGTAGACGAGGAACCGACAATTGAAACGATTAGTCAACGAATCAGAGAATACATTTTTTCCCCTTGAATTTAGAATGAAATGGATTTAATTATGTGGAATATGATAATAAAAACAAGAAAATTGGTACAAAAAAAATATATTGAACATATTCCTGTGATAGGTTGGGGTATGTTGCCATTCAAAAACGAGTGGACGCTCAAATCAATGTGGCCACTAAAACAAACTGGGAAGCACAGCGACCGCTAACTTTTAGAGGCTTATTACATCTCCCATCTCATCTCATCAGCCGTACCGCTTATCCTCATTAGGGTCGCGGGGGGGCTGGAGCCCATCCCAGCCATCTCCGGGCAGTGGGCAGGGGACACCCTGAACTGGTTGCCAGCCAATCGCAGGGCACACAGGGACAGACAACTCATTCGCTCATTCACACCTAGGGACAATTTGGACCGGCCAATTCACCTAAAATGCATGTTTTTGGAACGTGGGAGGAAACCGGAGTGCCCGGAGGAAACCCACGCAAGCACGGGGAGAACATACAAACTCCGCACAGGAAGTCTGGAGCTGGATTTGAACCCACGATAGGTTCCCATGACATGAACTGTGCCGCACAAGCGCTAACCACTGCGCCGCCGTGCTTATTACATTGCAAATAAATTCATCAATTAAATTGGACTGTTAGGAAAGTCACAAGAGTGCGACGAAATAGTGATCACCAGCAGGTGCTCCTTGGATTATTATCGGTTTCCAGAAGCTGCTGGAGCAGCGTCAGGGAGAAGGCAAGACTCTCGGTACGGCTGGTCCAGCCTAATGCTACGGCTAAGCTAACAACTCTAAGCCACAGCTCCAGACCCTGTATCTTGCCAATCGCAGCTCCATCAGCCATAAACCGGATGACCTCGAGCACCAACTTGTGGGAAACCACTACATTCGGGACGGCTTTATTTTAAACATTGAACAGATCTGGCTAAACTCCAACACACCCGATGCTAGCGCGCAGCTAGCCAGCCACCCTCTAAATTACTTTCTTACACAGAGAGGAAAAGCCCTCCAAATTGGTTTTATTTTTAATAATGAAAATGAAACCTCAACTGCAATTATATGTTGTGTGTTATTATTCGCAGATCTTTAGTTGTTATTTTCTAACAGTCGTATACTTTCAGTGGGTAATGACGTCATTTCGAGGTAGGTGTATGAAGGTTTGTGGATCTTCCTTTTCGCGGGTGGTTCTGGTCCCAATTAACTGTAAAACAGAGGTATCTCTGTGTCTTTTTATTGGCTGTATCCAGGCTAAAATACTCCCAAACCTCCGAAAATTTAGCACTTGTAGTTAATGTTGACGCCGCTATTTCTGTGTTTATGTTACCGCTCAAGACAGAAGCTATTGGCTATTGTGCATGTGCGACTGTCAGCTGAGATTATATTCATGTAGAGATGCCTCTTTCATTTTCGAATACTTCTAGTATCAATCTTCATCGACAAGATAGACTAATTGTTGCAGCCCTGCTCAAAACACAATAACAATCATTTCAGGATTACCTTGGCATTGCTCCTGAAATGCCGCGAGGCAATGGGGTAGGCCGACGAAAGCGATGATGCCGATGGTATGGATGGTAGGGGGCTGTCTGAGCCTCCTCCACCTGCACTTTTCCCCCCTTCTCCTTCGCCCTCGCTGGCCCGGCCGCCCCCGAGCACCCGGCGCCGCAGGGAGGGTGAGCTGCCTGGAGTGCTGCGTGGAGAGTTACTGGCAGTGCTGCAAAAAAGAAAAAAACAAAGAATGTGCATTTTTCATAAGGCACTCGAGAAAGCAAAGAGGGGACTTCCTGTTTCACAAGAACCTTGCTGTGGTGGACTAAAAGCATGAGGAAGGCTATGGGCAGTTTTATCACCTTGAACCTATTTTGACTGATAAGATGGGTCAATGCTGAGATAGGATGAAAAAATGTGGCGTCTATTAAAAAAAAAAAAATCCTTTTGCACTCTTTTGATAGTAGTGTATGATTTTCACACTTGTATTTTTTTCTACCCACAACAAAACTCCTGCTTAATTGTGGTTTATTATTCAAAAATGCCTAAACCCCAATGGAAAAAAACTGAATCTCCAAGAGTCCTCGCCAATAATGAAATAATTGCTTACATGACAACGCTGGACTGCAAAGCTTCTGCAAGCAAATTCAACAAGCCAATAAATTCCTAGTTGTCGTATTCTTGTCAGCCATTTTATTTTTTAAAGACTGCGAGTAGTGAGTTTCCAACACATTTCTTTCATTAAGAATTGAAAAATAGTTGTGTTTTTAATAGTTCATGTTAAAAGCAGACAAAAATAAACAACATACTATTACTTATTCTATGACATGAAAGCTATGATAATTGTGCATGACGCTGAGTATCAAAAACATACAAACAAAATGTTTTAAAAATCCAACATGTGAAAATTTGAAGATACAATGAAACCTAAATCGCCATTTTTAGTATACAAAGCAAGTAAGCACCAAGTCCTGAAAAATATTCAACAGTCGTTTCTCTAAAGAGCAGACATAAATCATCTCAAGGGGAAGGCCATTGGGAAACCCCAAAAGGTATTCATTTAAAAAGTGATTTAGACGGCGAGCTTTATCATATCCCTAATTTATAGCAATTAAAAATATTTAATATACTATTCTATTTTAGATAAATATACTAAAGATTAAAATAGTTTCTTTGGGTATTGTAAATTATGAGTGAATAGTAAGTCAAGTCAAGTCATTTTATTTGTATAGCCCTTAATCACAAAGAAATACTAATATAAGTGTGAAATGTCATTCCTTTGTTTTCTAGATTATTTTTGGTGGGGTAAGGTTCTTTTTTTAAAATTTTGATTATGTTTTCCTTTCAAGGAAAATATGGAATGGTGTAATGTATGTATCATTGTATTGTACAGCTGTTTTTTGAGGAAAAAAACTATATATGTGTATATATTATTTACTTTTGTTGATCAGTGATCAGTGCTGTTTTTTGCGCCTAAATAAAAAAGACACAAAAACAGAATGATAAAAAATGATGATGAAGAGGTTTGTGTTTGAACAGTTTTTTTTTTCTCCTTTGTAATATTTTAGCGACACATACAAGTTGACTGTGTTTAAACTGTGATAGTACATTACACAACCTCCATGTGGTACACCCAGATTGCATGAAAAGAACTTCACAAGAAATGTGCACTTAAACCTCAGCTTTGACGCTGAGGTGTGACCACTCAATGCTGCTTTTGAAACTTGCACAATGCAAAACCAAATTAATAGTTAGTATTTTATGCAAATTAGACACCAACATACATGCCAACGTGTTGACATTAAAAGTAGATGTTATTGCACACTCTATTTTTACGCGCAAAACACAATCCGGGATATTACAAAAACAAAACATGTGCTTTTTCTAAAAAACGTGAGTGGCAAACTTATACCAAAATGAAAATCGAATGGGATCTTTGGAGCAGTTAATTTACATTCGAAGGCTTAGTCTTGCTTTAAGATAAAACAGCCCTGAACTATAATACAGACGCTCCCCTACTTACAACCATTCGACTTACGCAAAAGGGTAGATACGAACGTTTTTTTTCGGGATGTCGAAAAATATCCGGACATCGCTGTAAGTTAGATTTTGTATTGTGTGGATCTTTTTTAGAGTACAGGACATTACTGTAGTGCTTCTTTCCGCCGCTACCGGCATGTGGTAGCGCTGTGAGAGGTCACCCAGCATCTACCCCGCAGAAGAAATCTGACTTCTACTTCCTAGTTCATGTGTAAACATACAGTACTACGTGTACTGTGTCTAGCGCGCTAAGAACTTTGACGTTTTTATTGTTTAATATCTCGTGCATCCATTTAAAATGGTTAGTGTAAAGTGTAAAGAAGAAGCGAGACGTTTCTTTTGAGATGAAAGTGGAATAAGAAAGCTTGATGAGGTTGAAAAAAATGGTCGGAACACTTTTTTTCAGCCACTTTTTACCACAGAGGAGGACTTCTTGAAGCGCATCTTCCAAGAGTAAGTTAAACTAAACTTTATAGAGCGTATCATTTTATGAAATGTTTATTTTGTAATACAAAACAATGCAGGTTACTTATATAAGCCATAAACATGCTTATATAAACCTTAAACATATAAAATATAACACTGAAGCAACTTACGAACAAATTTACCTTACAAACGATATCTGAAACCTATCTCGTTTGTAAGTAGGGCAGTGTCTGTACTAGTCTCGAGTGAAGATGTTTTTGTTGTTGAAAAAAATTGGAAAAAACATTTAATTTTTTGTGATATTTTTAAGGGGAGAAAAGCGGTAGTATAACGCATAAAACTCAAGTGTTGGTGAGTATGTATTCATCATGTACTGTTTGTTGAAATGAAATGAAATGATCTGCATTTATATAGCGCTTTTCAAGTCAATGACTTCCCAAAGCGCTTTACATTGTGCTTCACATTTCCCAATAGCGGCCATGATCTGTGCAGCCATGTAAGGCTGCTAACCTGCTTATTGGGGGTATTGGGGGTTCAGTGTCTTACCCAAGGACACTTCGGCATGTAACACGGACAAGCCGGGATTCGAACTGGGATCCCTTAATCCTAAAACGATCGCTCTACCTCCTGAGCTACTGCCGCCCCATATTTTCAAAAAGAAACATCTACCGTTCATTCTAAGCATCAAAGTTAATTGATATTATGCCATAATTGCTTGTTACTGCATGCTTTTGATGACCTTATTGAATAAACACAACACAGTTACTGCAAATCCCAAATGACTGATTCCTACCATGATCACTCCCATTAGCCTATTAAAGGGACTTAGTGATGAGCATCCGTGTCAGGGTTTGTTTACAACGCGTTCCAGCCTCTCATGACCCCGAACTACTCAAAGAAAAGCGCAAAAACACACATCACGTCACAAATAACCATCATTTACAACATCGCTATGGTGTAAATTCATTCATCGTGAAAACGATGTCTAGCGAGTTAGCAACACGGCTAAATTAGCAACCGTCGGATGGGACTCCGAGGCTCGGAGAAAAAGAAACAACGGGGAGGGAAGTACTTTGAATCGGCTTGTTTCACCGTGAAAAACGATCGTATGTGGCTAGATGGAGGATGCCACGCTCGGGAGGAAAGAAGCCAGGGTGGGGGAGACCGTGACCGGATGACCGCTGAGCGACCGGGATTCGCATGAACGCACCACTTTCATTTTGTGCCAAGAGAATTGAAATTATGATCAAAAAAAATATTATTTTGACGTCATGAAACGCGAATGGTGACAAAAATCAGCGACAATGAGGAACTCTCCAAATATGATCCTCCGTCGGATGACTTACTCGAACATGACATGAGGCGTTCACGGTCCCAAGCGGGGGTCCGAAAGAAAACAAAACGAGCCGCGCTTCTCCGGCTGGGCGCCCGCCCCGGGCTGTAGCCGACCCTACGGCGGGGATCTTGGTTCTCCCGCTACCGCCGTGGTCGACGCCCTTCGCGGACAGACGACGGCTGCCTGCGCAGGATGAGCCGCCGACGGCCTGCCGTCCGTCCGTAATCCCCTCAAATCGCAGATGGGGGAGGAGGTGCGGCTTCACATGTCCGCGAGGGGAGGCGGGGAGGTGGGTCTAGGGGGGGGCCCCGAGTAACATTTTAGTGACTGGAGGGCGAAGATAAGAGTCCACGACACGGAACTCGAAGGAAGCATCTCGAAAGAATCCTCAATTGCGTTTTTCATTTAGATTCAATTCCATTTTCAATCACATCCCAATATGTCCGCTTAGTCCAGAGCAGATCATTTAATGTAGCCACTGAGAGCTTAAAATGTCTAAGTCATACCTGTCAACCTGTACGTTTTTTGTGTACAAAGTACGTTTAATATGCATTTTAAGACGTGTACGGCGTACAAGACAATCTGTACGGAAAAACGCAAATTTGTCAATTATGGCTACCATCCGGTAAACACCTACTATCACGAAACGGCAAATCAATCAAGTCAAACGCGTTCGCCGCGGTAGCCTCTATCTCGGTATCGTTTTTTTTCGTTACGAACGGAGCGAGCAGTTTGATGCCACTGTGCGCATGCGTCTGCTGCCTGGGGATTTCCCATCATGCATCATTCCGATCACACGTGAACAAAGCGAAAGCAGAGCCTATATTACAACATAGTTTTGAATTTTTTTTTTGATACAATCTTCAAGTCGCAATGGCCCAACCTGAATTAAAACGCCGTAAATCATTCTGATCTGAAAAATACAGGCGGGGTTGATTGAGTAAATTTGAAACACGTGATCTTAAAAAACATCGGATTTCATGTGGCAGTTGTGTAGTTAAAGGAAGTCCGTCTCTTTTCAGAGAACCGGCTTTTTCGGCTCAACTCATTACAGAGAGACGTCTCTCAAAACAACTCACTTGCTTTGATGCATTATATTACGAATTATTATGTTGTATAAAGAAGTTAAGAAAAAAAGGGAGTATAAAAGGAGAAAATGAAAAAAGACAGGTTTGTGGTAATCCCTTTAATCAGTATATTACCAACAATAATTTAATGCAGAAAATGAATTCATAATTTAAATGAGAAAATGTATTATTCTACTTCATTATATTTGCATGTATTTTTTCCTTCTAGAGTGAACGTCCAAGCTACTTCATTTTTGAACTTTTTTTAAAATAAACCTCATTCATGTCGAGCAACTCAGGATCTCACAACAAAATGTTAATTAACAATATATATGATATAACGAAACACATGTACAATATAACATGTTAAACTACATAAATAAACACGTTTGGAAAAAAAATGGTGTACGATTATTTTGTAAGGGAAAATACGACAGTTTGTAAGGGCATGGAGCCCTGGAGGTTGACAGGTATGCTAAGTGTCTACAAATAAACAGGTCAAAAAGAGTGCTTTGACCAAATTTCCTACAACACCTGTCGACTACGATATCCGCCAAGTGACGGCTTAGCGCCACTCGACGCTAATATTTCATATCGATGCCAACAAGGGAAATTAAAAAAATAATGATGCAAAATTGTCTAAAAAGATTAATTTGTCCCCAAATTGTGTTTGTATTTAGATATACTCTTAACTCGGGCGAATTTTCCCGGTAGGAACTGACTGAAAAACAATTAATTAGTTCCTGGCCTCCCAAAAGCATCCAAGTTAAACCTAAAGAGGTATAAAACACACCTACACTAAAAACACGTGCAAATCCAGCCTATTTTTAGTGCATCTGTACTCACGATCAGTATTGTCATGCGCTGCTCCTTGTAAATGCTTAAATCCAGCTCCTCTATAGAATGAGTGGGATTGTGCTTTACATCGAAAAACAACAGCGACCAGATACTTTACCAGAGTCAGATCAGGAGGATTTTCCTGCTAACCATGGAAATCGGTACCATTTCATGTGCAATAGCGAACCCCTACCCCAAAAAACAGCCTCGAGAGGGATGGACAACACCAGGCTGTACTTGCCCAAGACACACCACAGGGAGGGGTGCCCCTACAACCCAAGCAGTTAAAGGATCCATGAACCGTTAAAATGATAACAAAATGACTTTAAAGCTCCAGTCTCCAATGGTAGTGTCTGGAAATTGAAGTCACTTGGATTTTCTCCTGTATGCCGTGCAGCATTTTTGCTCAAAATAGTTCCATCTAGAGCAGGGGTGTCTAAACTTTTCAGAAAGCAGACCAGATTTGGTAAGCAGAAATATTGCTATTCAGCTTGCCATTCGTTGGAGCAGTCTTTCATAAATTCACCCTTCGTGAAAGGTTTGCAGTGCTTGGCGATCAGCGTTGCTACCTCGTAGCTCGCTTTTGTAGCGTTTTCATTTGACTCGCGGGGTCTTGTTAAAAAGCACTGCTATGCCGATAAAACAGCTTTACCTTTTCACGGCGTTTGTTTCCAGTTGTTTTGGATTTCAGTGTAAATATACTCCAATTTCCAATTGTCCTGGAAGCGGCAGCCCTCACACTCATCCTTCCTTTTTTGAGTTTACAGTCGCCAGGCCAAAAATGAGGTAGGCTAAAATTCTCACCGAGAGCCAAAGGCAAAATGACCAAAGAGCTGCTCCAATCACCTGGTGAAATGGTGAATTTTTGCTTATTATTTTAATCAATATGAGATTTTGGAAATGACAGTTTTTTAACCACTATGAAGCACTTAATAATTCCCCCTGTCCCTTTCAAACTTCACTAAATATTTATTCAATTTCTCTCAAGGATTGTTTGTGCTAGAAAACTAAGACTGCTGGTAAAACCTGTACTGATAATGTTTATTTTGTCATAACACAAATTGTAATTAAATTATTTTTTTGTAGTGTCATTAACTCTTATTTTTAAAAAGCTATATGCAATCATCTCCTACAAAAGGAAAACTCGCATGATATTCTGAAGTATTTTCGGTAAGTGGTTCCCCATTTAAAAAAGGACAGTCAGCCCCAATAGACAGCAATTTATTTTAATGACTGCCTTCCTCTCCTGCATCTTTTAGCCCCGCAAACGTTCTCTAAACCCTGAAGTCAAGAGGATCCTTCACCCTCAATCCCGAGTCCAGCGCGCTGGATTAGAGCGTACATCATAATCCCGCAAACTCAGTCTCTGTGCATAATCTGCTTTCCTGACGAGCGCCGTGAAGGTTGTGACCAATTGACAGGAAATTTAAAGCGCCTCTTCCTTCCCGTTCAAAAAAAGCATTTTTTCCTCCGGGAAGATGGTCCTGAGTGACAAATGGACCATATTCTTTCTAAACCAGGGTTGGGCGAACTACCGCCCGCAAGCCACATGCGGCCCGGCAGGCCACATGCGGCCCGGCAGGCTTTTGGATCCTATATATAATCTAGTCATATCTAAAATAGTTACTAAAGTACTAAAATACGTGTTTTTCGGTGCCAACTTTTTCCCCATTGACCGTTTGTGTCTAGGACAAAAATACTACAACAGAAATACAACAAAAATACCACAAAGTGACTAAATATCAAATTTAGTGCTTAGGGACAATGTATATATATATATATATATATATATATATATATATATATATATATATATATATATATATATATATAATTATTATGCTTTCATTCTGAAAAAAAATAAAAACAACACCATAGAAATACTACAAAAATACTACTGATAAGCAGGTAGGTGCCTGCCATGGTTGATGCCGTTATCGATGTGCGAGTGTGTTTATGTGAATGGGTAAGTGTGAAGCAGATTGTAAAGCGCTTTGGGAGGTCTTAATTGAAAAGCGCTTTATAAATGCAGACCATTTACCATTCACTAAAGAAATATTACACCAAAAATACTACAAAAATCCAACTACAGTACTCTTACTAATATACTACAAAAATACGACTAAAGTAATGCTATAAAACGAACACTCTACGACATAAATATTACACTGGAAATGTTAAAAAAATACAACTCCAGTAAGATTACAAAATTACTGAAGAACTACGATAAAAATACTACACAACTACTTTTTAAGTACTTCAAAAATACTTCTACAAAAATACAACTACAGTAATACTATAATACAAAAGTACTACCACAGAAATATTACGACTACACCACAAAATACCACTAAAGAAATATTGTGACGGAAATACTGCAAAAATACAACTACAGTAATACAAAAAATAATTCTGCTGATACTATAAAAACTGCAGAAAGACTGTCCCTTTTAAAATAGGGAGCGAATATTATTTTGCTTTTGCTGTGAGTGATTTAAAACCAGTTTGACAAGACTAATCCATTTTAAAACAAATATAAAGAAACAAAGCATGTAGAGGTTTGCATGGAAATGAAAATAAATCGATAGGCCTTCAGGATCGGCCCCTTGGCCCCAATTTTGGAACACGAAGCGGCCTCAGACTCCTTTCAGTTCCCCAACCCTGTTGTAAACACACCAACAAAGCACTATTTGTGCAGACAAAACTTTCAACAAATGCAGTATAAAGTAAAATTGCAACACAATCAAAAGGATGTAACTTTTCCACAAAATGATGGGTTATATTTTAGATGTTTGTCAAATACATGAAGATATGGCTCTACCCCTCCTTCTATTTTATGTATGTGCCTGGAAGAGAAAACTACAAGCCCAATATAAGTATACATACTTCATGAGCTCAGAGAATGTATGGAGCGCATGCACAAAGGAGGTGGTCCAGGGGGCCGGGGGAATGTCACACTCACCATACAGAGCCGTCCTCTGATTGGACGAGTGTGACATCATCAGACGAGGAGCAGGCTCCGATTGGCTGAGAGTGATGTCATGATTTTTAAGCAGGGTGATGTGGGGAGGTAGTCCGCCTACTAGCTTGTTTTGGCTGGACTGCCGACAAATGTGTTGTTGTGGCTGCTTTTACCAGGAAGATTTGTAAATAATGATGCACGGTCAAACGATGCAACATTGACATGCTTGTCATTTGGACTCTTGTCCTCCAAAAAGGAAAACGGCTGTGTAAAACAAAGCATGAAATGGATCCAAAGGTTTAAAAAGGTGAGAAAGGGGTGGAGGAGAGATGTTTTGGTACATTGTACAACCCAACCAGATATTGAGGGCCGTCGACCCGCACTGTGCAGGGGGCACCATACACACATACACCTTGGAGGTATTGCACGAAACCAAAGTAAGGGATTAAGCCTGCATATTAGGGCAGCACAATTCTGGAATAAACCTAATAGCAGCTTTCAGATATGTATTGGAATTTTGATGCGAGTTTCGATTTTACAATATAAGTTCATTTCCTGTGCTTGTTTTGTTTTTGGGGAGAACTTAAAGATAGTGACATGCAAACTTATCTCGAGTTGATGTCCTTCTAGACTGAGAGTATACGGATGTAACAATATCTATAAATCTACAAATTTTCACAGAATTGCAGTTAAATAAATGTTTTTTGTCGTCATTATACAAAAGTACAATGAAATCAGACGGCTACTCCTTTCAGTGTAACATAGCTATTTAGGGAGCGGCTGGCAAACTACATCCTAGCGTCGGTTAACAGCAACTTCTGCAAGGTATTTGTGATGATTAGAATACAAAAGTCACAAATGTAGCGGTTTTCCACTAGTGGTAGCTCCAAGTCGTCCGCCTTATTTGTAATGGATTTGGCGTTTGTGACTAGCCACATTTGGCAGCGGCGGCTTAAGAGATGTTAGCCTAGCTGTTAGCTTTCCCTTCTGTCGCCACCTCAGTAAATTTCCGGACGCGATAAATATCCAAGCAGCACCCGTTGGTGATCAGATTTTCTGTGCGCTTATCTTCAGAGTCCGATTTAAATCATGAATTTATTTTCGATGTAACGAGCCACTAAAGCTACCAGATATTTGTTTTGGTGGCCACTTGTGCGCCCGACTGCTCAACTGAGAGCTTACACTGACTTGCCTATCAAAGTCGCGCACACACGTCTTGCAAACTTTTCCTGGTCTTTATTGGCTAGTGCCATTAAAACCTGCTTCTGATTGGCCGGCGCTGTTAAACAACGAACTGTGTCAATTCTTGTTGGTCAAACACCATCACTCAGATAACAAACTGGAACTATGAATCCTTGAAAAAAAACGCAGTGTTTTGCGGTTGCCCTATCGCACTACGTCACATTGCGATATCGATTTTATTTCGGTTAATCGTGCAGCCCACCTGCATATGTTTGTTACTTTGGCTGAATTTAGCCTCAAGGTGGTAACATGAAAGCAGGTTCAATTTAGCTTGGCTCCGTTACTTTGGTGTTTATTCTCTGCGGACCAGGCTAACACATAGGATAAGATTATCCCCAGAAAAACATCTGGTACTACTACTACTGTCAATCGTGTGAAAAACTAATGGGTTTTATGGCATGTCAGTGACCTTTTGTTTATGTTGCATTATTTCATCAACCAGCATTCAAATTTTGCATAAAGGCTATGTTGCCATTTCATGAAACTGTTGACTGTATAACTGAAAGAATCATTTTAAAGCCATACATGTAGTACAATGTTGCTTTCAGAAAATGTGTTTGATTGCTATGCTATTTAGGAATGTTTGTCAAATGGCCTTTAGAGCTTTGATGAATATGTATATTATTACAGCTGTTCTAAAATGTGACACAAAAACTAGCAAAGATCATATCAATGAAGTATTTGACAAGGGTAATAGATTATATATAAAAGTTCAATTCCCATTCATCTGTTCCCTCATCAAAGAGAGAAAAGCTCTTCATGTAGGATCAATGACATAAAACAACAACAAAAAAACAGGCAAGTACTCTCGTCCACGCGAACGAGACCGATTTTAATCTGAATGCTTGGCCTGAAATGCCTCGTTCACTCTCTGCAAAACCTTACGAACACCCCTTGCCCCCCAAAAAATGCTCTCTTCGGTTCTACACAATTCACCAAGGTCACCCTTTTTTATTTCAAACCGGCTAGTTTCGCCTAAAGGTGAGAGATGTTTATGCCTGTAAAACACAGATTACCAGCAGAGTTTGTCGGGCAGAGTGCTGACTGAGAAGACATTCTGTTCCAAGTTAGCGTACTTTATGTACCATGTGACAAGAGTACTCCTGAAGTAGCCAGAAATTTAAATGTGCTTTTCGTCTGGTGCCAAGAAAAAAATTGTGAAATGTATATCAGGGTATTATCATATTTGTGCCGTGATTGATCAGTAGAAATTTATCCTTAACCTCAATTGCACAAAAATGGTAGCAAAGGTGATCGAACCCGGATAACGGTGGAAGGAGCACCCAATTCTAACCACCAATCCACAAGAGACATAAACAGCCTAGGAAAAGGTAATACGTCTCATCATCACACTATTTTTAGTCACAGTACCAGACACAAAGGTTAAAGAAATTAAAAAACAGAAAGGGATTAGAAATTGATATCAAATTTTGTTCCACTTTTTCTTATCTAAAAATAAGCATTGTAGGTGACGAACGTGTGTTACATACGTGCAATCATGAGTTTATTAATATCTTTAGTATGACTGAATTACTTCCCACATTGCCTTTTTCTTGATTCAGTTCAGAATCTCGTGGGCTTCGGGAAGACCAAGTCGGCTATACAACAAGGGCTGCAACAAGGAATCGATAAAGTTGTTCATTAAAGCATTGGCACCAAATTAGTTCATTGATGCGTCACGCAATTTATGCATCACTCAGCATGTCGCGAGTCGGCCTGAATAACAGAGCGAGGTGGAGTGCGAACTAAGCGCTATTTTTATAAGGCTACTGTCAATATAAATAATGAAACACGACGGACGCAAAGAAAACAGTTTGACCGGAGTCCACAAAAGTGTGGGAGCACTCCTCACTTCAAAAAACAAATAAGTGCGTCACTTGTAAGCTTTGCAAAAGTGATGTGGTATGGGATCACCATGATGGAGGGTAGCACTAAAAACCTAAATATGTAGTCACCGACGAGGATGAAAGGAGCACAGTAAAAGGGTAAGTCAATACATTATTTGGGTTTTTTTCGTTTGTTATTTTTGGAGATTAGGCATCAACTTTTACTTTTCCAGCAAACTCTGAGTGGTTATTATGTCCTTGTAAATTGTGCCATAACAATACCCATACTATACAGTCTTATCTCAATAGAAAACAGCAAACAATGACAAGCTTTTCACATTCGCGTTTATTTCTTGTTCCAAAAGCTCTTGACATAAATCAAAGATGCCTTGTTATGCACTTTATAAAAAAAGTATATATTTGCAGGTGTATAACATACATTCGTATGTATTTTGTTTGCCATTTGACAGATTTTTTTTTAATTGTTTAATATTGTAGAATATTGTGTTTTGTGCACCATTTCCACAACATTTAAATGATTAACTAAAGGAGAGGAAATTAACATGTTTTTTTAATCCAATTCATCGATTATCAAAAAATAATCGTTGGATTAATCGATTACTAAAATAATCATTAGTTGCAGCCCTAGATACAATACTGGATCTTAGTGGTCCGCAACCTTTTCTGTACCACGGACTGGTTTAATGTCTAACAATACACTCACGGCCCCCCAGCCCAATAAGAACACCATTAAAGTGCAACCTGACTGAAAGAAGTTTGATGAGGAGATAAAACTTAATGCTTTTATTGTCTGTCGTCTGTATCCCCAACAGTCTAGTCTAGTGGATCCAGAGCGCTCCCTGCTTCGATTTCTGTTGCAATTTTTGCATTTGTAGCCAGCAATATATTTTGATTGATCGATAATTGCACAAATATGGCACTTATTTATTTTGGTGAAACCCTAACCCTTACTTAAGCTTTAATTGTATGCACCTTACAGTTCCATGCGCCCTGTTTATGAAAAAAATATCACAAAAGATTCATTTGGGGGTGCGCATTATACAGGGATCAGAATGGAGATTTTCATTTTCAGCTAAAATAGCCAGGGTCCAGGGCGGAGCCCGGTGGGGGGCTCAGGGGGGCGAAGCCCCCCTGAAGTCAACAGCATTTATCTTATTTGCTATGTGAAAATTGCACTAGAATGAATTAAATCCAACAAAACAGAAACCATGTATTATATATATATATATATAAATTTAAAAAATAATAATATATTGACATTAAAAGCATTCGTGATATTGAACGTGATCATGATGATACAAAATAATCTATTTTAATCATGTTTATAACAAATTTTAAATTTTGTTTATCCTGTTCTAAATATTGTATAAACACAAAAGATAAAATCATTTCATAAATAAATAGATTTATAAATACCTCAGATTGGGATTTTCTGTCACACAGGGGAACCAGTGGTTGACTGCTGCTAGTATTTGAAGTGGAAGGATTTGAAACGGCCAATAATGTTGAACCGGTGGCTGCCGATTTTAAATGCGGATCCGAGTGCATACTTTGATCGCCGGCAAGCTATTTTTGCTTTGTGCTTGTTCATTTTAGCATGATCGATCAGTGCCACACAACCTCGCGTACCATAATTGATCAGATCGACACAGTATAGACACTTTGCTTTCCCTGGAACATCACACTTTGCGACGAACTGGCTCAAAGTTTCTGTAACTTCCTCGATCTTTGCGCCGATTTTAACGTTTACTGTGACAGTCTTCTCCAGCCATGACCACTTAAATTTATTCTTGATTCCTTTATCAATCTCGGAGACAAAAGCCTCGTCTTCTTTTCTTAGTATTTTCATATTTACTTTTTCAAACACTCATTTCACCGTTTGAAAAGACCAGAAGGAGCGCCATGTTTGAGAAAGCCAATGCTCTGAACAAAAGCTCCGCTGATTGGTTATCAGCGAACCTATCGACCAATGGTCTAAATGCTAACTTGGGGTGATGAAACAGTCACGTATCATACCTCACCCTCCCCAAAATATTTTCTCATCGAATTTAGACGATTTACGGGAATGACCTTTGGGGTTCAAAAACAGCGGAAATCCGCGGATCCGCGGAAAATTCTGATCCCTGATTATAATCCGGTGTGCCTTATAGTGTGTAAAACACTGTATATCAACTGTGTGGTAAGCAGTTGCTGACTATAACAGTCAAGCACACTAACCTGCAGCTGTCCCAGTCAGAATCCCTGCCCAGCAAGCTCCTGAGGGACCACCGAGAGCGTCGAGTAGGAGAGGGGCTCCTCGACCAATATTTGGACGGCGGTAGGAGTAGGTCTTGGTCCTGGCTTTGCTCCTTATTCTTTATTTGAGGGTCCTGCAAGACTGAAGGTCCAGGGGACATTTCCTCTTCAATTACAATCTGTGGGGTCCCGGGCCGGTTATCTGCATTTCGCTTCTTTGTTCGGCTACGAGCACGAAAATTCCGCGGGTGGCGACCGGAGCGGTGAGGCCGAGGGCTTGGCGAGCGAGACCAAGACTCAGTGTCCGAAGAAGGGGGCAGGATTGTCAACGTTGGGACAGGGACAGGCTGAGCAGAGGACATGGTCATTTCCAGGAAGGCAGAAGTTTTGCTTGTGATAAGTCCAGACTTGTAGAGTCCCTTTCTTTTGAAAACATTATCCTAAGGAAATCAATCATTCTTCTAAAATGAGTTCCTCTGAAAGTGTGTCATGTTCAGGACATCGAGCGCCTTTATCTGCACCGTTTCAGCTTGTCCACGGTCATTTAAGCTTCTCATCTAGTCAACTCAAAGGCAGAACACCTGAGGGTGAAAGACTTTGCACTCAAAATGCAAAGCAGCATCCAAATAGCTATAAATGATTAGCCTTAGATATAGAACATGTCAATAAAGTCCTCCACTGAGATCAATATTTTATTTCACTACTTTGTATTCATACTGGTTCACAAATGACGACAAAGTGTCACCAATCTGAAACGCATTATCATAACTTTGATAATTTGATAGGAAAATAACAACGAAAAACTCGAGAAAATAATGTGTTTTGAAATCTGGCTGTTATGTTTCCACACAAACTATGTTACTACAGGTTCATATAGAATAGAATTTACTTTTTAATGTCATTCTTTGTAACCATGCACACAGAACGAAATGTCGACACATCTGACCCGTAAAGTTAAACTGTAGCGAGCCGATGCAGCCGCAGCCAAACAGGGCGCCGACATTTTAGACCCAACTGCTGTTGGGAGTCAGTGGTGACCAAACCCCCCAATTCCAACCCTTAATGCCGAGCGCCAAGCAGGGAGGCAATGAGTACCAATGTTGTAAGTCTTAGGTATGACTCGGCCAAGGATTGAGCCAACGACCTCCCAGTCTCGGAGCGGGCGCCCTACCATCTAGGCTACTGAGCTGGTAGATAAAAATGAAATGATCTGCATTTATATTGCGCTTTTCAAGTTAAAACTTCCCGAGGCGCGGGAGGAGCCGGGATTCGAACTGCGATCTCTTGATCCCAAGACGAGCGCTCTACCTCCTGAGCCACTGCCGCCCCTAACCTTTATTCAAATACGAATGTCAAGATGGTGCCAAGACAATCAATAATGTCAAAAGGTAGAAATGTCCAAAAACTTTGATGATTAGTCTTGCTAGCAATGCGAGCACTCATATATCACAACCACAAAGAAAACTATTAATGCTTGCCTATTTTACATGGCCCACTATCCTAAAATGAATGTTTAAAATGCCCCTAAGTACTGTAGAGAATGTTGCAGTGTTATTCAATTATTATTGTAATGTTGGTTGCTTTTGCTGCGGCTTTTGAGCGACAGAACAGGTGTGAACCAGACGGGAAAAAGTGAGTGAGAGGGAACAACAACCTTTTGCATAAAACTCCACAACAAAGAAATGGAAACTAGGTTGCCTTTGAAGAAGATAAGCCTCAGTATAATGTGTGAGTACTCAACCAACTGAGCTAACCAGCTAAAGTCCAGCTGCTTCAAAGAACAAACATGAATTAAGCACCTTAATACTTACACAAAATGCCATTAATCAGGTCACACATTACACCAAGTCACTCCACTTATTATCAAAGGTGACATCAAAGGATCAAATGTATTTGCTGACGCCCACATCACTCACAAAGGTATTTTGTCCCTTTTCTAAAACCACATGCATGCTAAGACACATACACTAAAGTAGAACATGCAAAAAAAGGTAAATCAAATTCCATTCAACAAATCAAGTCGTGTTTATTTGTATAGCCCTTAATCACAAAGAGTCTCAAAGGGCTCCACAGACCACAGATGATTGCAAACCACGGACTATTATTACACCATCCCCTGATCTAAAACCTACATGAGGGCAAGGAAAAACTTCAAAAGATCAAAGGTGGCCAAATCTAACTTTAAAATGCTAAATGGGTGACACTAATTTCAGGTTTTACTGAAATTCTAACCCGGTGCCAATTGTTCTGCACCAATCTGATGTTGCATAGTTCCAGGAAAAACATCCTGCTATTGTCTTTATACAGAGCCACAGTGGAGAGCATACAACTTACATACGGCATTACTGTGTGACAGACAGAAAAGCATCATCACGGAGTATCATCAACACAGCCCAGAAAGTCATCTGCTGCTCTCTGCCTAGTCTGGAGTACATTGCCGGCTCCCAAAACTGCAGCAGAGCAAACATTACAAAGGGCTACTCTCACCACGACCACCGCCTCTTTGAGCTGCTGCTCTCTGGAAGACGCTACAAATATTTTAAAACAAGGACTTCGATGAACAGACCCATTTCTTTACAAAAAACGTCAACACCCTAAACAAGCCAAAAACGATAAACATATGAATGTTATGCCTAAATATGGAAAAATGTGTTCACAATTCACGGATCCCTTAACTGTCTGGTTCGGTGGGCAATACTTATGATGTGTCTTGTCCAAGTACAGCCTGTCAACACATACTTATTCCCTGGAATAAGTGAGGGCTTTCTCAATTTGTGCTTATAGATCTAATAAAAGCCTTTCCTCCTGACGTATGGGGATTCATCGTACTGAAATTATTCCCAGAGGCTTGATACTTACCAATAAGCAGTGCCAAACCTTTAATAATCTTTTTTTTAATAAGACAAGAAATATGTAGTTTTAGATTTTGGCACTCAGGGACAATGCTTCTGAAAACCTATTTATATGTTATGGCGTTGAATGAGTTAAGTATTTTATTAGACTTTAAACATGGCGTGCCACGTCTGATCTTGTTGTAAACAATGTTCACAACATTGGTATCAATGACAATAAAGAAAAGTATATGAGTTGCCTTTTTTCATTTATTGGGATTTCTGTTAAGAGATATCCATGGACAATTATAGGTTGTGAGATGATGATGACATCATGTACAATTTTTATGACGCTGTACAAAAGATCTATTATGCCAACATGCCACAAATTTTGATCTTGCCAAAGAAAAAGTGGGCTTGATGCTGGGAAGTGATATTTGAGCGCTCCCACTTCCTGTTATGAATATCACATTAACTTTGATGACACTCCAAACATGCCCAAGAAAAATCCAAACGCATAGAGGCGGTGAGCGATAACTTCTAACAAGGTCAGAGGCAAACATTCCGGAAAATGGGAAAGCGACGACATACTGCACGGGACAAATCAGTTTGAACTGACCCAATTAACGAGATTTTAGATGATAACAGTCACCGAAAAATGAACGGGGGAAAAAGACTCATCAGAACTCTGGGGGAAAAAAAGGCATACAGTGAAAAAAAATCAAAGTATAAGGAGAGAGTTGCAGAATGTGTGACTGGTGGACGCAATGTGAGCAACAATGTTTGCTCTCGTGTTTGAACAAGAACAATCTTAGCACGGACATGTTTGACCAATCTAATCTTGCAAATAAACCTTTCAATCAATGCACATATAGTTTATCCTGCACACGTTAATACAATTCACCTTCCCCCCCTGTATTTGCGTACCTGCCGTTAGACGAGTTGCCCCCATTCCGGGGGTCTTGCTCAGCCTCGAAGACTAGGCGAGAGACGGCACGCGAAGTGATGTTAAAATCCACTTTTTCCACGGAGCACATCAGCATGGTGGTATGCAAACTCGCCCTATGGAAGAGGAGCGCATCCGCCGGGGCTAACCCTTTGCCTCAGTCGGCCAAGCTAGCAGCGACGAGCGAAAGTTCGGGGGAACTTTTTTCTTCCTTTTCCCTCCCCCGACTTCTTTCTTTTGAGAGGGCGACCGCAGCCGTTATCCTCCTCCCCCTCCTCCAAAACGGAAGACGAACTAAAGGTCATCAGCGTCGAACATTTTATTTAATTTAAATCGCCCAAGTTAACATAAAGGAGAAAAAAATGGAGGAAGGAAAGCCGCTTGGATGAAAACCCGACATGAAAAAAAGAGTTAAATGTATGAGTTTATTGTTGTCGGGAAGGTGGAGGAAGAGCGGACGAGTGAACTCGGAAGTCGGTCTTAGTATAGGGGACAGCTAGTAATAGTAAAAAAAACAACTAACTTTTAACTTGTTCACGGAACAGAAATATTGATAATCAGGTAAAAAGCATTTTCTTTTTTATTTACTAGACGAATTATTTGGAACCTAACCAAATCTAACGAAGAACGACGCAAAACAAGAAAATGGGTACCCTTCATCATACTTTTTGGTTCAGTCCAAGAAGTAACTGTCCTTGCCTTGAAGGCGAACTAACGAACGTTAAGAAATTGTAGGGGTAACTCGAAAACAAAACACTGATCGGATTTACTTTCATTTTCTAATGTTCTGATTGTTTTCAATAGCAAATATTTGTTTGACTGTATGTCAAACGAATTCATGTGATACATGACTCTAATATTTAATTTAACACACTGTAAAATTTCAAAATAAACCCCCCTCTAACAGACTTTATAGTTCAGTCCCTTAACTATTGTCCCCAGCAAAACAGGAACCGTCCTCAAATGCGTAGTTGGCAAGTTTTTCCCTGTTCTAAGTTTTAACTGTTCCCGCAGAATAATTGATTACTAACACAAATTTAGCAATAGACAAGCTCCGGGGGGCAACAATATGCGCCAAGTATCAAAGTGTTACCATCACAGATGGGCTGGCGATTCGATCATTCTAGCGAAAAGACGACCTCTGGTGTTTAATTATGAGCAGTGCAGTCACGAAATTTCTATGCCCGTCAAGTGACTCACGTGGGTGCCATCCTTTGTGGAGGATGTACAGTATATAAATAAATACTACAGTATAGTCTATTTGTGACACTCAGATACCCTCCTAAATGTCATCACAGTGGTATGATAATGCCAGGGGATAGAGTGGAACCACAAGAGAGCGTTTGATGGAAAACATTAACTTCCAATTCTGTAAAAGTCGACCATACTTCGTTTAAACGAAACAGAGTGACGTAATCACTCTGCGCCATCCCAGCTCGTAAGATTTATTATCTTAAAATATTTTTATATATAAATTTGTTCTGATTGAAATATTAGGCATTTGGCGGTTAAAACAACACAACTAGATAATAAAAACTTGTTTCTTGAAACCATCTGGACACTCCAAAATATACTTGAATTTATTCTGTATATTATAGAACTTGTTTATCTTTTTCCCCCGTGAAAACATACACAATTGTTTTTCAAGATGTGCAACTCAACTGTCTTGAAACACACTACGTTTTCCCCTGATAATTATTTTTAGTCTCATCAAGTTTTTACTGAGGAAACGAAACATTTTTCCCTAGAGAAATGAAGAATGTCTTTCTCTTTGAAATGCTTAACTATTCTCAAAACATTCATGTTTTTTATAAATCAAAATTTCTTCAAAGATGTACGATTCAATTATTTTGAAAATGGCTTTTTTTTTCACTTTGACATATGCAACGGTATCTGATTTTTAAATTAAATCCCATCAATCTTTTTTTTTAATTAAAAACACGTTTTTTCTAAATTTTATAAAAACGTATTTCTTTTAAAAAGTTCCAAAAACATTCACTGTTTGAAAAAGATCATCAAAATTTCTTCGAAGATACTCTTGATAATGTCTTTTTTTTAATGTTCAACTTTTTTTCTAAAATACTTTTAGACTGACAAACGTTGTATATAAAAATAAGCAGTGTTTCTCCTTAATGATCTGAACTTGTTTTTCTCCTCAAAATGTAAAACTGTTTTTAAAAAACATATTTATGTTTATCAAAGCATTTTTAACTATTAAGCGAAATAAAAAAATAAAAAACGTTTTGCATAAAACTTTTCCCGTTTTTTTCCAACCTGAAACCTACAAATTCATATAAAAAATATATTTGGGTTTCATGCTGTAAATTACAATGAGCAAAATCTTCAGGTACTATTTCTATGCCCGTTTACCCATACATAGCAAACAAATAAAAATAATAAAAAACTATGAGGAAAAACGTTTGTAAGTGTTCTAAGTAATCAGTGGAGGACTTTATGTGAAGAAAATTGTTGCGTCTCACCTTCATTCTGCTGCTGCAGCATCACTTTACGTTCACGAAAGCTTGTTTGAAAAAATAAAATAAAAAGGAAAAAAATAAAGATGAAGAAGAAGACCAGCAGGATGATGTTAAGCCAACTCAATAATATCCAAACTGTGGAGTAACCAAAACAAAAACATTAAACAAAGAGAATATTTCAGATCCATTGACTAACCCCTGCAAAACTGACTTTCAGGAACATCACAAATCCAAGCACGTGATGACCTTTACCTGCTACTGCGCTGTGCTTCCTAGTAAATGGCAATAGGAGCATGACAATGACTTGGCACTTTCCCCTGAAGTCAGTGCACCATCCTTCCCGGCCTGCGCTCCGCTCCGGCTGCCAAACACTCGGGAGCTGCTCCAGGCTGCCGGCAGCGCTCTGGAAACTCGATCCGTGCTAAAAATAAGAAACATCAGCAGCATTGGAGAGAAAGGAAATACGTGTGAGTGTGTGTGCACCCACCCCCCCTCACACACACATACTCTATGACCGATTTCCTTGAAGTGTGAATGTGTCCAAGGTTTTGATGTCACTCTGACAGCTCGCATGAGACAAGAAGGTTAAACATGGCAAGGACCCTCCGCCCCCCCACTACTCCGATCCCATCCACTTACATCACATGACAGCAACCCTGACCCCCAATACACTACTCTACGCACAAAAACACTTTTCCGTACCACGGACTGGATCATTTTCTGACAGTATTTTCACGGTCCGGCCTATGGTTGGCATCCAACACGTTTGTATTTTTTCAAAAATAACAATCGCAACAAGTTCAGGGTGTCCCCTGCCCACTGCCCAAAGATAGCTGGGATGGGGTCAAGCACCCCGGGACCCAACTGAGGATAAGCGGTGCAGAGAATGGATGGATGGATAGTAAGAACCACCATTATAACATTTATCATATCCACATTAATAATAATAATGAGTGTAAATCTACTGTGTAGTCATATTTAACATTACACCGAAATCACATTCAGTCATTTTCCGAAACCGCTCATTCCAGGGCGACTCAATTCTTTTCAGAATTTTAGCTACCTACAAAGTGATCAAGTCAAATTGATACATCCACTACAAAAATGTAGATTTAAGAACTGTCTACTCTGAAAAAACAGCGTCCTATTAAGTGGAATTGAATGCTCACACTATTTCTCAATGCACACTTAAATCAATGAAATACAATGAATCAAAATGAAAATAACTAATACAATAATAAACTCTATGACAAAATTTAAGTCAGTCTTTTTTTTAATTGCCAATGTTTTTGTCCAATGATGCTCTTGCAAGAAATAAGTACTGCTGTCATGCAGTTCTCATCTCATCATCTGCACCGCTTATCATCAGTAGGGTCGCGGGGGTGCTGGAGCCCATCCCAGCAATCATCGGGCAGTGGGCAGGGGACACCCTGAACTGGTTGCCAGCCAATCGCAGGGCACACAGGGACAGACAACTCGCTCGCTCATTCACACCTAGGGACAATTTTGGACCGGCCAATCCACCTGCATGTCTTTGGAATGTGGGAGGAAACCGGAGTGTCCGGAGGAAACCCACGCAAGCACGGGGAGAACATACAAACTCCGCACAGTAAGTCCGGTAGCTGGATTTGAACCCACACAGGAGGTTCCCGAGACCTTAGAACTGGCCACACACGCGCTAACCACTGCGCCGCCGTGCTGCCCTCATGCAGTTCTATCAATCGAAAAAAAAAATAAAGACCCTGTGCTCAAACCACGCAAATTCTTACATGTGTGATCAATAATCAAAATTCCAACATACACTCGAATAAATCAATGAATACTATTTTTTTCTTTATTTATTTGTAAGGCACATTGATAAACTCCAACGTCATGCGTTTCGGGATGTGTCAATGGAAATGCAAATATTGTTGTTGTCATTTGTTGTTGATATTACATTTAACTCTTTGACTCTTAACCCTTAAATATTTAGCAAATGATTAAACACAAAAAAATGTTAATAAATTAAACCTTACATCGAAAACATTTTAAGATCTCCAATTTGCTACAGCTGCTAAGTAACATTGATGTCCACGCAGAAATGCTTTGACTGCTAGATTGCAGTGTGACCCAACAAATACAATGTACTGATTGCTTTCCCGTGATCTACCAGTACTACCTCAGTGATCCACCGGTAGATTGCGATCTACAGAATGAGCACCCGACTTATCGTATTGAGGGTCGCGGGAGTGCTGAGCCCATCCCGGCCTTGTTTTTGGAACGAGGGGAGGAAACCGGAATGCCCGACGGCACATGGGGAACATGCAAACTCCACACAAGGTGGCCAGTAGCTGAAATTGAAGTCGAGACCTCTGAACTCTGAGGCGGACGTGCTAATAGCGACACTCTGGTCTCGGAACGTTTAAAGCAAAACTTCACATCTATCTGCGAGCCAAGTAATTAAAAATACATACGCATCGAAATAAACAAACCGCGCAAAAAAGGTTGTTGGTGTTATGTGGTCTCTGTGTCGTTTTCTTGACTTAGATTCATTTATAGGACCGACCAATTAACCTGACATGCATGTTTTTGGAAGTTGGGAGGATATCGGAGTGCCTGAAGGAAAGTCACGCAAGCAGGGGGAGAACATGCAAACTCTGAAAAGAGATGCTGCGGTAGCTGTACTCGAACCTTGAAACTCTGCACCTTGGGGCTCTGCGCCAGAATAGAAGAATAGAATAGAATTGAATATACCTTTATTGTCATTGTTACAAATAGGTTAACATATTGTGACAACGAAATTGGGCATGACACTCCAGTTTCACACATTCACAGTGAGGTAAAAAACCCAAGAAGATAAAGGAACAGAGAAAATAAGGTTATAGTTATAATTTACACAAAATTTACCCATCTTCTGTGCTGCCCTGGTTACAATCATTCTAGCATTATTTAGTTGACCATTCTCCACACTGACTGGGTGTGGATAGTTTGGTGTGATTCATCCTTTACTGTATCTTTGGCTGGCGGTAACCGACAGTTGGACCGCCCGACAGGTGACCGCGCGCGCCCATGCAAACCCCACTGATTTGAATTCAAAGATACCACCATCAAAGCCTTTGTTCAAGTTCCTTCTGAAAAGTAGCAGGGCCAGTAAAACAACAATAAGTAAAAAATAAGGGAGCCCTTTTTTCAATCTGTGCGGCCCGGTACCAAACTACCCACGGCCTGGTACTGGTCCGCAGCCCGGTGATTGCCGACCACTGCGTTAACACAAACGCTGACGTCCAGACCTTACATGGCCCCCGAATATGGCGTATTTATTTTGGGTTGATGAGTATTTGATTTATCACGTCAATGCACGCTTCTATCTCCCATGTGAATCTTTAATAAACAAAATGTGGCCTTGGCTTTGACTAAAGCAGCCAGGACGAAATAAGAAAATAAATGGAGTTTTGTGTGTCTTTAAAAGTCCAACATTGTTTGATATAATGACAAATCGAGGGGAGGGGGCTGGGAAATGTATTTTGGGGTTTATATTGTAAATGTTCTTCCACCATCAGATGGGCACGTTTTCATTCTTTATGCATTTCACTTGTTACAATGACAATAAATTGGATCCTCTCCCACCCTAACCTACCCTACACTCTGTTTTTGACTTTACACCTTTTTTACCGACTTTTATCTGTATTTCCAACTTTTTTTTATTAGTTATCTAAAGTATCTATCTATCTATCTATCTATCTATCTATCTATCTATCTATCTATCTTTCTCAGTATTTCTAACGTTAAGTGTTTTAAACTCTTTATAATTCTCTGTGACATGCTCCACCTTTCCAACTAATTTAACTATCTTTTCTACTCCTTTTCTAGCTTTCCCCCCTTATATCGCTCTCTGCATATAGTTCTCTACTTCTTACTGTCTTTCTAACTCTTTGGGTCTTTTAGTCTTTCAAACTCTTGATTCTCACCAACTTTTAAATATTCCTTACTCCTTTTCTAGTTCTCTCTCCCTTTATATTTCTCTCTTTACATAGTTCTGTCTTTCTCACTCTTTTCGTAATTCTTTTAAACTCTTTCTAAATCTTTTTGACCCGTCCATCTTGCCAACTTTTTAACTGTCCACCATTACTTTTCTCTCCGTCTGTCTATGTCTCTCTTTCTCTCTCTCCCCCTCACTCTTCTTTCTCAGACATCAGCAGTCTCATCATATCAAGTTCCCGCCTGGCTTTCCAAATAATCGACACACACTAAATATAACTTCCTTAAAAAGTCGGACGAGCATGTCCCCAGGAGACGACAAACAACTCACTATACGAATTGACGCTTTTCCCGTTCTTTTAATGGAATCATTTTGACAAAAACTGAGAAGTTTATGGAGCCCGGACGATGACTGGATTTTGTCCAATGAGTCAGGCAAAAGCCAAATGGTCTCTTCTCATTGTCATCAGTCTACTTGGTGAGTCCAAAATTCGTCCGAATGACTACAATTTAAGTAAGTCAACACCTGAAAAGTGAAACCAAAACAAAGTAGAACCGCTTATGAAGGGAACTTGTGTTAAAGCAGATTGATACAGTTATAGATTTGCCTTTGAAAACGGAAGACTCTACGATTGTCCATAAAAGTGAGCGAGAGTTGGATTTTTTTTATATCTCTGTGTGTGCCCTGTGATTGGCTAGTGACCAGTTCAGGGTGTACCCTGCCTGTCCCCCAAATTCAGCCTGAACCAGCTACAGTCACACATAGAATGTCTACATCTATTTATTCAACTGATTATCTGGCACAGGAATGAAAAGCCTTCAATGTTTTGTTGGTAAACCTCCAATCGTCTAAACACAGTGTTTTAATTTGGGTTGTGTTTATAGATTATGAGTAAAATAGCATTATCTACTTGTTTTCACCCATCTCAGACAGTGGCATTTTTGCAATGTGCTGTCAACTGAATATGATTCTTTTTGTCTAGGTCTCGGCTAATGACCAATAACTGTTTTCTTGTTTGCTCAAGTAGAATACATGAACCATCGTGATGTCATGTCTCAAATTTAGATTTTGTTAGATTTATACTGACACGTGTATTCTGTTCTTACTCAGCAAAGGAGAATGCTCAGGACGCCAGTTCGTTATTTTGACTATTAAGTAAGGTTTACATTATTGTCACTATCGGCAAATTATGTTGCTGTTCTTTTATATCAACACCCTTTAAGGCGGATCTGGTTTTTGTAACCTTGGATATTAAGGAACAACAAAGTGTTCAGGGATTTTGAGAGACATTTGGAATTTGGCATTGTGAGGGTTTTCTTGCGTCATCCTCTTCTGTTCTCCTTGCAAGTTAAACAATCATTGATGTCTTCTCTCCTCATTTTAAGTGTCTACCAAACTATAAACTATGCGAAATCCGTGAAATAAAAACCTTTGATTTTTTTTACAATTAAATACTTTTGTGGGTGTAAAACGTTGTGTTGAGATTATTGGTTATGAGAAGCTTGAAATTGCATGATTTGCACTACTGTCACGACCAGAACAGAATTAGGACCCAAAGTTTATTGATAGAGGAAGGGCAGCGACCGCGATCCGGTGCTCGCTGGAGGCGGGAAGCAAGCCGCTCACGCAATCGGATCGTAATCCGAATACGGAGCGGGAGATGGCGGTGTCAAGGACGGAAAAACAGGTCGATAGCCGGGACAGGAGAGCAAAAACGGGTCAGAAGCCAGGACGGGAGCACAAACGTGATCGGAATCAAAAACAGGTCGGAGCCGGAGACAAACGGGGAGATAAAGAACGGGTGCAAAAACGGGTGCGAAAACGGGACAGGCAGGAGTCAGGGTCAAAATGCTTGCCTTGTAACAACAGAGGTTCGCTAACGGACTGACAACCAGAGAGTAAAAGCACTGGGCTTCAAAGGGATAGGAAACCAATAAGGTAGCCCGCAGGGGCTGGCGCCAACTGAGCAGGCACATGTGATCCAAATCAATATACATGACACACTACAGTACTCAATTTGGCAAGCTGTTTTGCCTAATTGTACATATTAAACAACAACGCACTGGTATAGAAGAAGAAATGAAGAGACTGTTATCTTAGCCAATCAGATTAAAGAACACAATGCAAATCAGCAAAGTAGCGAGACCATGAAGAGTGAACCGCATTAAAGCGAGGGTTCACTGTATATTTTTTAACTGATATTATTTTACTTGTTTTACACCCATTTTATAAACAGGTATTTTGCAGTGTCCAATTTACCACAATGTTATCTATCAAGTAGGTGAGTGTCTTGGGGGCTGCTCTGAAGTGGACTCGCTCACGAAGGCCGTGCGAGGGAAAAATTTTGTGCTGGGCTGCATTTCCTGCAAGAAACGGGAGGAAGTGTCAGCAATCACCACCGTCAATTGGCACTTCAGACCTCATGGCCAGGAAAACTTCACACATGTGAGATTATAGCCAGCAATTTAAATCTAATGAATACATTTTAGGTCAATTTAATGAAACACACAAACTCTGGTTCCTCCCCCAGATTTTCCACTACGAGCACCCGAATGCAGACATAGTGCATGAGACCTTCTTGGGACGTCTGGACTGGATGGGCACTCGCAGCGAGGATGTGCAGGTTGGCACCATCTCAGTGCATAACGTTAGCTACAACGATGCCGGCATGTACCGCTGCACATTCCACCGAACTCTCCTCCTGGCGGGCTTCCGGCATCATGTCACGGTAGAGAAGGAGGTGGAGCTCAGTGTGGCAGATGAGGGTAAGAACCGCCTACTATTATTTATCCATCCATCCATTATCTGCACCGCTTATCCTGAGTATGTTCGCGGGGTGTGCTGGAGCCCATCCCAGTTATTTTCGGGCAGTGGACAGGGGGACACCCTGAACTGATTGCCAGCCAGTAGCAGGGCACACAGAGATGGACAACCCACTCGCTCAGTAACAGGAACAATTTGGACCAACAATTTGGACCAACGAATTACTCGAATAAACTTCTTTTTTTCATCTTTTTTTGTGGTTTGGGTTTGCATTTGGACTCTACTAGAACCAGGCCTTTTCTTACTTTCACAATTATTGTGCTCCACTGACAAAAACACATAAAAAAAGAAACCTTCGGGAACGAAGATGACTCTTTCCAGCACTCCCCCCAACCCCCATTCCTCGAACTTAATGTGTTCCACCCCGAACTAGGCTGATAAAAGTCAAATAAAGCAGATAGGCGCAGTGGAAAATTAAGCACAATTGCATTTTGAACTCTGTTGGGTATTGTCAGCACATACTGAATAGAGAAAATATTTAAAGGGACAGTGAATAATAATTAGTGCTTCCTAGTGGTACAAAAAAGGTTTCAGAAAATAAAAGAACCATTAGAATAATAGGTCAAAATTTATGAGATATCATCCATCCATAACCTGAACCACTTATCCTCAGCAGGGTCGCAGGGGTGCTGGGCCCCACCCCAGGAATCTTCTGGCAGTGGGCAGGGGACACCATCAACTGGTTGCTGGCCAGTTGCAGGCACAGAGACAGACGACTCACTGGGGAATCCCTTCTTAGATCGGCGCCATGTTCTTCCGGCATCCTTCCGCCACGTTCTGCTTCTTTCCACTGGCCCTTGCTTGTGCTAGACAACACATTGCCAACTAGTGGTCAAATATTACACATTGGGGCTTTAACTTTAAACTTTTTAGAGACGCCTCAAACGACGTACTCCACCTTTAACATTTTGTGTCATTTGACAGTTGAGTAAATGCAGCTTTACATATGAACCAACTCACCACAAACATCACAAGCACAAACCACCTCAAGTGGGAGCTATGAATAAAAGTATGTTTGCCTCATTTGTCATACTGCTTTTAAATAAATTAAAAAGAACTAAAAAGTAACAGTCTGGGCAGGAAGGAGGCAATAGCGTCAGATTAAATTACCAGGCTAGACCTACTGACCTTCAACTTTCAACTTTATTGAAAAAGTATGCTATGTGCACCACATACAGCACATATGAAATGTCTTCCTCTTCCCGTGTGCAAACATGCAATAAATAAGACACAATACAAAGACCAAAGGGGCAGCACGGCGGCGCAGTGGTTGGCGCGTGTGCGGCACAGTTCTATGGTCTTGGGAACGTCCTGTGTGGGTTCAAATCCAGCTACCAGACTTACTGTGCGGAGTTTGTATTTTCTCCCCGTGCTTGCGTGGGTTTCCCCCGGGCACTCCGGTTTCCTCCCACATACCAAAGACAAAGGCATTTCAGGTGAATTGGCCGGTCCAAATTGTCCCTAGGTGTGAATGAGCGAGCAAGTTGTCTGTCCCTGTGTGCCCTGCGATTGGCTGGCAACCAGTTCAGGGTGTCCCCTGCCCACTGCCCGATGATTGCTGGGATAGGCTCCAGCACCCCCGCGACCCTACTGAGGATAAGCGGTGCAGCTAATGAGATGAGATGAGATGAGACAAAGACCAAAGACCAGCAAGGTCCAAAAAAAAAGGATGACGATAAAAATATCTAAGGTTACGAATAAAAAATTGTGCAAAGTGTAGCCGGAATCCAAATAGAGCAGTTTTGCATTGATTTGGCAGAATCAATAAAACTCTATTTGAATAAATGTGTATCAAGTAGGGTTTATTGTTTGTAATCCATTAAAATCCTAATCATCCAGACTGACTGATGAAATTGAGATTTCAACCTGATTTTTTTTAAATTTGTCTTTTGATGGTTTTCGAAGCTACAACAGAGCTGGCGGCGGTGGTAATGGAGATGGTGATGTACGTGCTGATCGTGCTGCTACAGTTGTGGCTCATGGCGGTGCTGGTCTACTGCTACAAGAAAGTGTCAAAAGATATCGACTCCCGCGAGGAACGAAGAGCTCTCAGGGCTCAGTATGTGCAACATACATTTGAGACATTGGAAGTGTGAAGCATTATTTTATGAGAACAGACGGTGGTTTTCTGATAATTACTTTAAAAATCATCTTTAATCATTACTAGAATGGGTTTCTTTGCAGGTGAAAACTTTTTTACGATAACAATTTAGATACATTATTATTATTTTAATTGTATTTTTATTTTTGTGTATTTTTCATTTTTTATGTTTTATCATTATAAATAAATAGATAAAATAAGCATTTTAGAATGGATAAATAATAACATTAGTATGAATAATACCAACAATACTATTGGAATATATTTGGTATTTTGTAGAGAACACTTCTTAAAGAGACAGTGTGTATTATTAATCATGTCCTAGATGTAAAAGAAAAACTCCATTCATTAAAAAAAAGCCGTTTCAATTCGAGTAAGAAAAAATACATGAATCGCTATTTACGAGAAAAGCTGTTAGCTTACTGATATTTACTTTCATATTGTTGTAATAACATTACAAGAATGTATTTTTTAGGTCAGAAAGAATACAGAATGTTTATAAAACGAGAAAAATTAAGATGAACATAATTACCTTATTACTTTTAGTTGTTTGTATTATTTTATCTGTTTTTAATTTTTACATTTTTTAATATTGTAATATACAAAACATGATGATTAAATAAATACAATAAATGAATACATATAAAATAAACAAACGAATCACAATAGCAAATCTATGAATACCAATAATCCTGGAATATGTTTGGTCAATTGTAGGGATTACTTCTTAAAGGGACTTTCTTTCAATATTTAGCGCGGCCTAGTGGTGGAAAAAAAAGTTACTCATCAAAAACTATTAATTTGAATAATAAGCAAAAATACATGAACCGCCATATAAACGTGCATTCTTTTAAATACTTAGGTTAAGAAATTTGTATTTATTGAACGTAACACGAGGCTCACTTCAAGGGAGCGAACATGATTGTCCGTCATCCTGCTGCTACGAGTGCCCCCAAGGTCCAAAAACCTTGTGAAAGTCTTCCCTCCCAAAAAAAAAAGGAAGAAAAATTGTCCCTCTTGGTCACTTTGAGTCTCAGTAGCAATCTTCCTTGTGCTACGTCGCACTCATTTTCGCTACACAACACAGCGACATCTAGTCGTTAAATATCACACACTGTCCCTTTAAATCATTAAATAATCTAAGAAAATAGAATAGTAGCCTAGAAGGTAGGGCGCCCGCTTCGAGACTAGGAGGTCGCTGGTTCAAGCCTCGGCCGAGTCATACCTAAGACTCACAGCATTGGTACTCCTTGGCAGTGGCTCAGGAGGTAGAGCGCTCGTCTTGGGATCAAGAGATCGCAGTTCGAATCCCTGCTCCTCCGTGTTACATGTCAAAGTGTCCTTGGGTAAGACACTGAACCCCTAATACCCCCCAATAAGCAGGTTAGCGCCTTACATGGCTGCACGGCCGCTATTGGGAAATGCACACTGTAAAGCGCTTTGGGAAGTTTTGACTTCAAACGTGCTATATGAATGCAGATCATTTCATTTTTGGGGGGCATTAGGGGTTCAGTGTCTTACTCAAGGACACTTCGACATGTAACACGGAGGAGCCGGGATTCGAACTGCGATCTCTTGATCCCAGGACAAGCGCGCTACCTCCTGAGCCACTTGACGCTCGGCATTAAGGGTTGGAAATGGGGGGTTTGGTCACCTAATGACTAAAATGGCGGCGCCCTGTTTGGCTGCGGCTGCATCGGCTCGCTACAGTTTAACTGTACGGGTCAGGTGTATCGACATTTCCTTCTGTGTAATAGGCTTGGTTATGGATAGGGACGTACGATAAACCCTTTTTTTTTTTCAATCAAAGTATGATACTTGAGTTGTTATTGAAACTGATACCAGACAGATAACACCATACTGAACCATGCTAGTGATGTATGGTACATTGCCTGCCCCCCCAATCCCAAAAATAACAGCACATTTTCAAAGAATACCAATAAATAACACAATATTTTTTACTTAAACTGCACGAAATTAATGGATATTTATTGTTACTCAAACTTCTACTCTTTAGTTCCTGAATATAAAGTTTCCACTTAAATACAGCCCATAGTGATATTGGCCAACTAAATATGAATAAAATTACTAAATTTTGTGCAGGCTTGGGGAGTAACGGAATACATGGCACGGCAAAAATGATGTTGGCAAGCTGTTTGGTTTTATTTATTTCGTTTCTGTCGCATTTTATGTTAGTTTTGCCGGAGATCAAAGAGATCAAAGCCAGGAGAGAAAGCTTACCACGTGTTGTGAGACATAATTTTATTCATATTTAGTATATTTTGTCTTTTATTAGCATATTTGGTATTGGAGTAATCCAAAAGTAATTGAAAGTAATCAAGTTAAAGTAACTCTACCCAAACCTGTCTATTGATAACAGTGTAGTCATATTTATGACAAGATTTAGGAGTAGCACTCCACGATAAACATGCAATAAGATATATATATATATATGAGAGAGAGAGAGAGAGAGAGAGAGAGAGAGAGAGAGAGAGAGAGAGAGAGAGAGAGAGAGAGAGAGAGAGAGAGAGAGAGAGAGAGAGAGAGAGAGAGAGAGAGAGATAGATAGATAGATAGATAGATAGATAGATAGATACTTTATTCGTCCCCGCAGGGAAATTCACATTTCCAGCAGCATCCCTTCGCTGAAAACAATACAATAATAAAGCAAAAGGAATACATTATACAAATACACAATGTGACGTGCTAATACCCACTGTAGCGTGTTGTATAGAGTATTTAAATAGTGCTACATGAAATACACACTGCAATAAAAGTACGGTAATATGCAATGTAGGGGGAGTGGTTTAATGTGGGCCTTTACTCCGCCGGGTGGAGTTAAAGAGCCTCATGGCATAAGGAAGAAAAGATCTGGTCTTATAAAATAAAATTAAGGTTAAAAAATTACTGGGAAAATATATTTACTAGGTAGTGCTTGTACACTGGCCTTTTTCAGTTTTTGTTCGTGTGTGCTTTTTTGCAGGCTGCTGGGCTGTGACGGGGTCAAGTTAAATGAAGCCAAATAATCTTTTATTAAAACAATACTGCCATGCTTACTGTCACAAGGTTTTTCATTTCCGTCTTTGTTTATTATCAAACTCAAGAAACGTCACATCTTATTCTATAGGTCATATATATATATATATATATATATATATATATATATATATATATATAATATATATATATGGAGTAAAGACCGAATTGCAGAGGTTTAAATGTATTCCCATTTAAATGTAATATCGTTTACAGTATGTACTGTAACTCATTACAGGAGAACTGCAAATGGTGCGTTCAAGGACACAGGGAGGTCACAGTGGCACAGTGAAAGCATTGTTCTGCCAACGAGCTATCATTTCATGCTTTCGTGGGGGGACGCAATGTACATCACTGTGATCTGACTTTTTATTTATCATCTTGGGAAAAAAATGCCTTCATTAAACGTGTTGACAGAAAGGCAGTGGAGGAGTTTTAGCACAAACTGAGGTTTGCTTCTTTAGGGGTCTGCAAATTTGATACCAGTTCATTTATCGAGGGCGACCAAAGACATCAGGCAGGTAAGTTCCCTTTTTTATGAAAAAGAAATGATCAAAAAGGAATACTTAAATCAAGAAAATAAACATTGAAAGCAGAACGATTCCATTCTTAATAAAAATATTAATACAAATTTGTCATTATTTACATTTATGTTTACTCTCCAGAAAGGGATGTTAGTTGACTTTATGTAATATCCAACACATAATGGATTATACTGGTTTAAAAATATTCTCTGCACAATGTAATATACTGTAGTTTGTTTTATAATACACTTTGTTTGAAATGCAGAAACAATTTGCTTGGTTGTTTTGCACGTGAAGAGTGGCTTTATGTTCTTCATGGCAGCTTTTTTGGGTGTAGCATGGAAATGGTGAAAGTAAGAAAAAGCCTGCCTCAAAGTCTGCAGAGTCTAAACGCCAACCCTGAACCCCAAGAAAGACAAAAAAAGAACAGTTAATTTGACCGTCTGAGTGTTCACTTGCACAGCTTAAAGGGACAGTGTATAATATTTAGTGCCTCCCAGTGGTACAACAAAACTTTCATTCAAAAAAAATAAAATTGATATTTGATATATATTGATACTAGGCAAAAATACATGAATTATAATACCAATGTTGTTTAAAAATAAAACCATAGCCCGAGAAATTTGAATTTCTTTTACATAGTGGAATCCGTACCTCGTCGTCCACCATGTTTGTCTGGCATCTTTCTGCTTGCTCTAACACTGGTTTCCGTTCGCATTAGACAGCAGTGCCATCTAGTGGTCAAATATTACAGGCGCTTGACAGAGACTAGAATGACGACACAGGCCAGGAGATGACGTCAGCGAGTAGAAAAGTTCCAAATTCACTATATCACATTTAAGAAAACAAACATTGATAGAAATTCAGTTGGGCATAATCCTAGAAATGTAGCTATACATGGAAAAATATCCTTTAAGGTGTTTAGTTATTAGCAACTTCGAGAGTTTTTTCTGCATAAATTAAGAATACGTTGTATTGCTTGCTTCGCTCATTCTCACAGGTATATAAACGCTGTATGGCCCTCACCTTGCAGTATTCAAAGTGTCCAGGAGATAGCGGTAATGTCTCACATCAACAGCACCGAACCGAGTTCCCTGCTGCATGACTGCCTCAACAGAACCGCTGCAGAACCCCTCCAGAACCTGAACTCTGCTTCATCCCAGGGCGTCTCCTACATCTTTGTGATGTTTGCCCTCTTCACCTTCTTCTCCTTCGCAGTCATGTTCAGTTTCATCCGCTCCAGAAAGCTGGAAGACTCCCAGGACCCGTACCAGCAGTATATAGCCAGAGACTGGTGCAACAAGAGGATGCCAACCGCGGCCGCCCGGGCTTGGGCCCAGAAGGCCACCGATGAGTCCTCGGTGGTCATATGTAACCCGGCAACGGAGGAGGACAGGCAGGGACACAGTGATGAAACGAAAACATGTTGAGAAGGAAACAACATTCATTTAACAAGGGTTTTCCATTCCGACAATTTTAGTCCACTAGAATAGGTCTACAACCAGTTTGTAATCGATCATTTCTAACCAACAAAATCCGGTCAAACCGAGTAGTGGTGGCCATGCTGGATGGGTGTAAGTTTACCTCACTCAATATGTTTGTGAGTAAAGTTAGAAATACGGCAATCAAAGCTCTAGTTTGGCTCTCAGTGAACGCTGCAGGAAGACAACAAGTGATCACTGATGTACAAACAAGACCCCTATGGGCTAGAGAAAGCATGTGGTGTAGGGGTTAAGGTTTAAATAATGTAATCTGTGCAAGGCGTTTTAGCCTGCCCGGGTCATCCCCGGGGCTCCCATTGCGTTGATTCAGATGCTATCTCTGCCCTCCACTCACCAGATAAGGGTGCACTCTTTTTGACAAAACTTCAAGGACACTTGGGATTTTTATTTGGAGCTCATTTCAGCCAGGAAACAGCGCAGTAGAGGGTTTAGGGTGCGTGTCCATTATCTGAGAAGTTGCATTGCAACTTAGGTTCTCAGTCTGGCCTCCACTCACCAGGTAACAGTACGTAAATGAAAATGTCACAGAAAAAAATACCATATACATTCCTCTTTCATTAGAACATCAAATAAAATTAGTGTAGACCTGTGACAACATCAAACTTCATCTGGTGGACCCATCAAATATAGCCGATTCTTTACATTTGGTGGTGCGCATGACGTCATGCCAAAACTATCAATTTCCATCATAGGTTCGCACGTACTGTCCAAAAAAATAAACACAGAGTACACCATCAGTTCCCAGCAGCACATTGTTGTCACATTCTTGAACAAAACTACAGTTTATGCTTTCACACATGCTGCAACCCGAATGTGTTGCTTTTTTAAATTTTTACTCTGTCGATTTGTGTAAATTTGGCATTCAATCCCCTTTGGTAAAAATATGTGGATCAAAGACAGTAAAAATGAAAAGCGCACAAACAAGATCACGACGGTCATTAGCTTCCTAAGTCTTAAATCAGTCATTTTTTGATAATACCTAATGTCACATATTGGTGGCATTTAACAATCTTATTAATCCGTGTGTTTGTTGATGAAAGACAAAAATCTTGCATCCAAGGCAACTATGTGCCGATTTCATCTGCCCACTCTTTGACTCGCGGTTCACAAGTGAGGAGGAAGAAACCTTACCCCAAGTACTCCTATATAGGCTTGTATATTAAGTCCACCAAAATAAATATAAAAGTTTTGAGTCATTCATTTGATCCAACTTTGCATCCATGATAACAGTCCTTGCTTTGCGCGTCGAGCATTAGCATTAGCGGCCATATCGGCGGTATTGACCCTAATCCTCTCCTCCTTCCTCCTCTCTCGCATCTCAAGTCGGCGTCTTTCGGCCGCTTCCTCGGCCCGCCTCACCTCCCGCGCCAGGCTGAAGTGCACCATCTGCATCTGGATCATTGGAACGATCAAGTTGTAGCCGTCTATCTTCTTGTTGAGTTTCGCAAGATCGTCCGCGGCGTGGGCGCACATCTCCTCCCAGCGGAGGCGCTCGTTCGGCCCGAGAGGTTCGCCCAGCCCTGCGCGCCCGTCCAACAGCCGGCCCCGGATGTGGTCTGCATCCTCGCGGATCTCGCGCTGCGTGAGTACCCAAGGCGGCTGGTAGCCGTTGTCCAAAAGGATGCGATTGAGGTTGTGCGTCATTGGGTCGGCGTAAGGGTTGTGCTGGAATTTGTTGAGCGGCTTGCCGGCGCCGCTCAGGTTGCGGAAGTCCCCCCGGGCCATGGACTCCTGGATCAGGTCCTCCACCAAACGCTCCACCGCTTGGGTTATTTTGATATTCCTGCTACGTTTCCGCATGTCCCGCTCTACCAGCGCACCCTCGGCCGCCGCCGCTCTCTCGTGCTCCCTCTGCCGGTAGTCCAGAACTTGCTCGGCGGCTCTGTCGGCCCGGAAGTTGCGATACTGGCGCTCGCGTTGGCTCGGGGTGCCTGAACCCACGCCCTCGTAGCTGAGGTAGTGTCTGTGTTGGGGGGCCACACCTGCAGACGGATCTTCCTTCTCATCCGCATCCTGCTTCGCATCTCGACGCTTGGCCTCGTTGCCGTGTGCAAGGACGGAGCGGTAGGCCTCCTCCACGCGCGTAAAGAGGGCCGCATCGGCAGTGGGTGCGCCAGAGTCCGGGTGATAGAGCCTGGCCAGGCGCAGGTAAGACTCCTTGATGCGCTCTGGGCTGACAAACTCGTCTTCTGGGAGCTGTAGGATACGGTAGCTCTCTCGAAGTTTGCCGCTATCCTGAGGTCTGCCGCTTAAGGTTCTTAGCCAGCAGGACCGGCTGGAGTGAAGCAGCAGGTGGGACCCAGGACAGAAAGGTTTGCATGATGCTAAGAGATGGGAACTCATTGCTCACAGCACCCCTGTAAGAGAAAAATGGAGCAAAACTTGCTGTGATACCCTAAAGACTATACTCCAAATGACAGGCAATCATTCATACCTCTATATACAAGAACATTAGCACACGAGAATTTCGATATATATGATTTATATGGAACAAACAACTTGCTTCACACATTGCAGGAAATCCAAGTTACAATCATTTCCAGAAGCTACCACTAAAGACCCCTCAATGGTCGTGCTACAGTTCTTTTTAATGACACCTTCCTTTCGCATATCTGTAACATTTTAAAGGGAAGGCAGAGGCAAATCTCGATAAATATCTTTATCTTCAAAATACATTTAGAAAGTGATGAATAAAGGTGATGAATAAAATTGAACCAGGTAAAAAAAATGTGCTGTAACAAATGGTAGTCTGTGCATCCCTTTGAGACTTTTTGTAATTGATACCAAACAAATAAACATGACCAACTTGACATGTTTTTTAACTTGCTATCGTTTACTTTGATACTTTTGTAAGGCCATAATCAGACTAACAGGTATTTAATTATTTTACATCGGGAATGTTTGCTCGTTACACGAACAATTTGAGCTACGAGCTCTATCCAGGAATGAATTAAGCCCGTATAAAGCGGTACCACTGTATATAAATGGTTATATTTATTCAGTGTTAAAGGTCTTTCTTATTTAACTTCATAACTTTTATATATTTTCAAAATCACAGAGTTTTCACATTACATTATGAATATTATTAATACAATTAGTATGTAATGTATAACTGTGTTGGGCATCTGCAGAGTGAGGCACACAATTCTCTTGTGAATTTGTGAGACAAATGATTCAGATTTGGCACACACACAAGCCCCAAACAATTGGTTTGGTATTAGTAACAGCAAAGTAACAACAAGTCAAGTCATCCAGTTTATAATTTTTTTCTCTTAGCATGGACATTTCTGATAATGGAGGATAACCTATCTATTGGTGTTTTTATATAGAAAGGAGCAGCAGATGTAGTACAATACAACGTTTTTTCCTATGCTATAGTTTATATATTGCTTTCTTGCTTTGCCAATCAAATAATGAATAAGAAGTAGGTTCATTTATATGAATATCTGACTGTGGCTCACCAAACACTGAATACTCCCGCCACAAAACAGGTCAGATTTCAAATTAATACCATGAATAAATGCCTGGAAACTACAATCTTATTTTAGGGATGTTGGGATTCGAACAAAAATGTCTGTTTATGGTGATGAGTGATGACGTCATTAGGAAAAACGTGAGATGAGAATTCCTTTTGATTTTTTGATTTGTATCAAGTTTATCCTGGAGTGCCTCGTCTAATCTCGTTGTAAACAATGTACACTACGTGGTTATCGATGACAATAGACATTTCCTTTTTGATAAAAAAAAGTAGCTTATTTTTCGTGAAAAGTTTAACTACTGTTAAAAGTGTCGATAAAAATTGTTCAAACCTCATATTGTTAGAATATGATATAATGAAATTGTGAATGTGTTTAATTGCTCAAACCATCTTCTCTTTTATAGTACTGTAAATAAAATATAGTAAGTTTCTTATAAATGAAAATAAAATGTTAAGTCATTATAATCTCCCCCGACCCCGTTTTGTAACTAAAGATTCCCGTATTTGGTCATGAGTGATGACGTCATGGAGAAAAGCGCGAAATGAGTCTTAATTTCAATTACTTTAACATCTAATGTCTGAAAAAAATTTGCACAGGTTTGACGTTTTTTCTCAGAAAAAAATGTAACATTACGTAGTTGAAAATTAGTAAGATTATTCCATATGTAACGGGTGTAATAATAACTTTTATTTTATTGAAATTCCTGCTAAAATATGTGTATAGTTTTTGGTAAATGTCCTGCAATGCTGAGTCCAACAGTGCCATCTGCTGGTATGGGGTGGGGTTTGGTTTTGGCTTCTAACATGTGACCAGGAGGCGGGGTTTTGTCAGTTTAACCAGAGTACTACAAAGGTAAGACATATCTTTTGGTGCTCCACAAAATAAGTTAATTTTAAACATTATAACCCCAGCTGACAAATCTCTCACCATGCATAGTAATGTGATTGATATTGTCAAGCTGTTTTGATTTATTTTCGTTTTGTTTCTGTTTTACTAAATATTAATTCCCCTTGTAGAGATCAAAGAGATCAAACCCAGCAGAAAAAGCTAATGTTGTGACTCATCCATTTGCAGGTAAATTGTACCCATTTTTATACTCATTATTGTTTTTATTCCTATTTTTTCATATACATTAAAAAAGGATGATGTTGGTTAAAATTCAGAGTAAAGAAAAACATGTTGAATTCATTGTAAACGTTAAAAATCCACTATACGATCTCTTGTTAAAAGTATCTTGTTAAAATGCAAAGATTTATAAATGTATTGTGATATTCTAAAATGTATTTTCTGTAAAGTGAAAAGACAGCTCTTTGATATGCTTTGTTGTCAGTTTAACCAGAGTACTACAAAGAGATCAAAGAGATCAAACCCAGCAGAAAAAGCTAATGTTGTGACTCATCCATTTGCAGAACTGTAATAATAAAAACCTCATCATCCAGTCCAGCGTGAATGTGGATCTTTGGTGGGACACGTACAACGCGGTTACATTGGTGCCGTGACCCGTGACTTCTATCAAACTCGCCGAACCGAGGACTGTCCTACCTGCCACATGAGCTCACAGTATTTGAAATTTTAGTTACATGAGCGATATTGTTTAGCTCATTACAGTGCAGTGTCACAGTGATACGAAGGCTGCTGATTTATTTTGTGATTTTGACTTATTTACATTTTTTTCTGTTAATCTTTGAAACATGTTTAATCAGAGCAATGTGTTAGCTCCACAATTTGACACACCTATTCACTTTGGCAGGGGCAGGGGCATGTTTACCCCCATCCCCTCTGATAATAGTTCTACCCCAGGTGGTGCGACACATAGAGTAGAGGCAAGTTCCAGTGTGAGCACCCATAATGCAGCTGACCAACATGCTAGCCTACCTTCACCTCAGGTCAGACCCACATCTACGCCAAATTCCGCGAGTGAAATTTCTGAGGGTTTAGCTGATCACATGACAAATATTATTCAGGAGATAGGACATAAATTGGCTGATAGCATATTCTCAAATATACAGTCACATAATATAGTAGCTCCTAACGCTGCTGCCACACAAGATGAAGCAAACAGATTGAGTCAGGTGGTAACGCAGAGAAAGGTTAAGGAACCGCCGTCATTTATTGGGGATGGCTCAGACTCAATAACAATACATGAGTGGGAAGATCTAATGAGGACATTTATAAAAAGGAGTGATGTGAAACTTGAAGAGCAAGCAGAGGAAATCCTTATACATTTGAGAGGAAAAGCTAAAGATGTAGTTAGGTTTAGCATTAGAAACAGTAATATAGACGTCTATACCCGCCCTGACATGATTTATAGTCTTCTCAGGAAATACTTTAGCTGTACCAAGTACTCTGCTGTCCCTTTAGCTGACTTTTATTCAACTTTGCCCAAAGACCAGGAAGACCCCTATGACTACTGGCTGAGACTAAACAGAGCAGCTGACCTTGCCTCTGAGTGCTTGAGAGAGCAGGGCAAAACATTTGACAACCCTGAAATAGAGGTTACTCGCATATTTATTAGGAACTGCCCATGCAAGGAACTGGCACTCACTTACAGATCAAAAACCATCGAAAAGTGGTCAGCATGTGAGGTACTAGAGGTGCTGAATGAATACCACGCTGAGAAGAGCTACAAAGCAGATTCCCTACAACAACCTGCGAATAGAGCGGAAATTGCCGTACACAAAGCTGAGGTGAACCATGGTCCAACCCTCGTGCACGAGCCACCTCAGACTTCGAGCCCACAGTATGTCTCTCTAACGGACGTTATTAGTATGTTGGAGAAAGTTCTGATACGTGTTACCTCGAACCAGTTTCAAGAGAGAGGGGGAGCTCCAACCAGGCGACCTGGAGCCAGAATAAATGGTTTCACTGCCAAGCCATGTATCATTTGCAAAGAAGTCGAACACAGTGCTCTCTCTCATTGCCGAGACAAAAACCTTTGCTTTCACTGCCATGCCCCAGGGCATTCTCGACGTGATTGTCCAGTGACGAAAGTTGTCCCGCTGCCTCAGGGAAACTAACTGATCTGCGCTTAGGGGAGAACAGTGCAGATCAACTGAGTATACCTCCCACCACTAATGTGAAGCCTGACATGCAAGACAATAAATCAATTTATGAGTTGTATAGCAACAAGATACCTCCATCGAAGAAGCTGATCTTTCAGGGGTTTCAGAGAATAGCGGAGACTGACGAACTGTTTTACACACCTGTACTTGTGCAAGAAGGCCCCACTTTCAGAGCGCTGTTGGACAGCGGGTCGATGGCTTGTACAGTAAGTGAGGACACAGCTAAGTACCTCCTGCAGCAATTCCCTGATATGATGAGTTACACGGCCGATGATTATGTCATTGTAGGCTGCGGTGGACACAAAGTTTCTCCCAGAGATATGTACGACATTCACGTCACAGTTTACGGGTGCCAAATGATAATACCAGTAATGGTGGTGCCAGGCCAGACAGAACAGATGATCCTTGGCAGCAATGCCATCAAATATATTTTGACTCAATTGAAAAGTACTGATGGCTATTGGAGATTAGTTTCCACTCCTGACAACGGTCTGTCCGATAACCACAGTCAATTCCTGTCAATGCTTTCCAACACAGAGAGATGGAGAGGTGATTGCATTCTAGACAAGGTAGGGACAGTAAAGATCAAGAGTTGCGTGACGCTGAATCCACGGACCGAGTACGTTATTTGGGGCAAGTTACCTGAGTTGGCCGGGGCATCAGCGGGCAGCACAGTGGTCGTTGAGCCAACCCAATCTAAGGCTGCGCCCAGACAAGTCCTTGTCGGACGAGTTGTTACTCCACTCTGGGGAGATGGATGGGTGCCTGTTAAAGTCTTTAATCCCACGGACAGAGTTGTGGTGCTGAGAAGAAACAGGAAAATTGCAGATGTGTCTCCTTGTATCGCAGCGGAAGACCTGCCCAATGCAGAGGAGGTCAAGTGCAACGTGCAGAGTGTACAGAGCAAAGAGGTCCGACCCAGGTCAGAAGAGGACATGATGCGTGCATTGGAAGCTCTGGGACTGCAAGACATTGACCTGAAGTCATGTGAGGTTTCGCTGCAGTGTAAAGACAAGCTCCTTCATATCATCGAACAATTCGAGTCAATCTTTTCTCGCCATAAGATGGACTGTGGAGAGGCCAAAGAGTTTGTACATCGTATCCACCTTGTTGATGATAAGCCGTTCCGTCTACCCTACAGACGTATACCACCAAGTCAGTATGAAAAACTGAGGACGACTCTGAACGAGATGGAAGAGAAAGGAATTATTCAGAAGTCGACTAGCGACTATGCATCTGCGCTTGTTCTCATATGGAAGCGGAATGGAGAACTAAGGGTATGTACTGATTTCAGAAGGCTTAATGCAAGAACCATAAAGGATGCCTACCCACTACCGCATCAAGCTGATGCTTTGGCCGCACTTGGGGGAAATGCCTTTTTCTCCACAATGGATCTGACGTCAGGCTACTACAATGTCCCCTTGCACCCTGACGACAAAAAGTACACGGCATTCTCCTCACCATTCGGCCTTCACGAGTACAACCGGCTCCCTCAGGGACTTTGCAACAGCCCAGCAACATTTATGAGGATGATGATGTCAATATTTGGTGATCAGAATTTCATGAGCCTATTATGTTACCTCGACGATCTGATGGTGTTTGCCCCCACAGAGGAAGTTGCACTCCAACGCCTGCAGATGGTGTTTACTCGCCTTAAGGAACACAACCTCAAGCTCGCACCCAAAAAGTGTTTTTTCCTCAGACGGACTGTGAAATTTCTTGGGCATGTCATCAGTGAGGATGGAATTCGGACTGACCCCGAGAAAGTGAGAGCGATAAATGACGTACAAGTCACTGATCTAATGGAGTCGGATGGCAAGACGCCATGCCCTAGTAAAATCAGATCTTTTCTAGGCATGGTGATGTATTTCCAAAGCTTCATTGAAGCATGTTCTGCGAAGGCAAAACCTCTGTTCAGGCTCACATCTGAATCTGGTGACAAGCATAAGCGCAAGAGAGCCCGCAAGAAAGGTCAAGTGAAGCTGACGCCTGCAGATTGGTCCGATGCATGCCAGAACGCCTTTGAAACACTGAAGCACGACCTCGTGACAGGTGTCACTCTGGCCCACCCAGATTTTGATGCGCCGTTTATTCTGGCTGTCGACGCATCCTTTGATGGGATTGGAGCAGTCCTGTCACAGCTGCCACCTGGTGGAAAAGTAGCCAGACCAGTCGCCTTTGCAAGTAAGACGCTCTCTCGCTCCCAGCTCAACTACCCTGCACACAGGCTCGAATTTCTTGCCTTGAAATGGGCGGTATGTGATAAATTCAGCCATTGGTTGAAAGGAAGACACTTTACCACGTGGACCGACAATAACCCACTTACATACATTTTGACCAAACCAAGACTTGATGCGTGTGAACAGCGGTGGGTAGCGAAGCTAGCTGCATACAATTTTGACCTGAAGTACATTCCCGGACCAAAGAACATCGTAGCCGACGCTCTGAGCCGTGAGCCATTTGTACGGTCATGTGTGGGTCATCGCCTTGTTACCGAGCCCTATACTTCGCTCTTGGACCAAGTCAACAGGGTGAACAACAGTACTGTGCAAGAGGTGTTCAGAGTATCCAACAATTGTCACGCTGTTGTAGACGAGAGTGCTGGGACATCAGACGAGTCAGTAAAAAGGGCAATTCCATCAGGCTCCAATGGTTCTGTGACATCAGAAGAGGTTGCTGCTGTCTTCAGTGCTCAGTCCACTGGTGGCGTGGGTCAAGTGATGGGAACAGACGCCAACTTCAATCTTCTGCAGAAGGGAGATCAGTCAACGGCACTCCCACAGAGTCAGCTTGTTGGTTTACAAGAACAGGACAACACAATAAGCAGGACCATGTACTTTGTGCATAGACACAAGAGACCTACCAGGCGTGAGAGAGCTGTCGAGTCGCCTAGTGTGATGAAACTACTGAAGCATTGGAGCAGACTCACCATACAGAATGGCATGCTCTACAAAATAAGGAAAGATCCTCACATGGCCAAGAAAATCTTCCAGTTTGTGGTGCCTGATTCATTGAAACAGAAAGTCCTTCAAGGTTTACATGACTCAGCAGGTCACCAAGGCCAGAACCGTACTTTGTCTCTGGTGCGGCAACGATTCTTCTGGAATGGCATGGAACGTGATGTTGTGAATTATGTCAAATCCTGTCAGCGCTGTGTAGTAGGGAAAACACCGGAACCACACAACCGTGCACCACTCAAGAACATAGTCACCTCTGAGCCTATGGAGTTGGTCTGTATAGACTTTTGGACTGCTGAGCAAGAGAACAAGTCTGTAGATGTCCTGGTCGTAACTGATCATTTCTCCAAGATGGCGCACGCCTTCCCTTGCAGGAATCAAACCGCCAAACAAGTTGCTCGCCGTCTGTGGCAGGATTTCTTCCTTGTCTATGGTTTCCCACGGCGTATCCACTCTGATCAGGGAGCTAATTTTGAGAGCAAACTGATCAAAGAGCTTCTAGAGATGGCAGGGGTGCAGAAATCCCATACCACTCTGTACCACCCCATGGGAAATGGCATCGCAGAACGATTCAACCGAACATTGGGAGATATGATCAGAACCCTTCCCCCTCAGCCCAAAGCAAAGTGGCCACAAATGCTGCAGCAGCTCACATTCTGCTATAACTGCACAGAGCATGAGACAACAGGGTTTGCACCGTTTTACCTAGTGTTTGGTAGGATCCCTCGTCTCCCTGTCGATGTCATGTTTCAACATGCTAATACCAATGATGCTGTTGTCAGCTACTCTGACTTTGTACGCCATCTGAAGAAAGATCTACATGAAGCTGCTCAGATTGTACAGAGGAATACTCTCAGAGAACAGACTCGTCATGCCAAGCTGTACAACCGTAGGGCCAAAGGATCACCTCTCGTCGTGGGAGACCGGGTGTTGATCGCCAACAGAGGTGTCCCGGGGAAACGCAAAGTTGCAGACAAGTGGGAGTCAACCCCGTATGAAGTCATATCAGTCAAGCCTGATCTCAATGTCTACAGAGTCAAGGATTGTCTGACGGGCAAAGAGAAGGTAGTTCACAGGAATTTGCTGCTCTCTGTTAGCTTCTTGCCCTGTGAGGATGATCTGGCCAGCGAATCTGAACACTCAGAGTCTGACGCTGCTATGCATGGAAGTGATGTATGCCCTGATTTACCTGACGCGGTTGAAGACAGTGATGTCCGTACAGTAAACTGGGTGATACAGGCAGGTGAAGAGCAAGTTCATCCAGAGGTAGAGGATAACTCACTAGACAGCAGATCTGATGCCCAGTCCGACTCTCGCAGTGTTGATACATCCAGCCGAGGAAGTCAGCACATCCCCGAACAAGATGTTGACCATACTTCAAGTGACAATACGGAAAGCCCATCACAGTGCTCTGAAAACATGATCCCTTTGGGTATGGGTCTCCCAGACGAGACCCCATTGAACACTGACCATCTGGACGCAGACTCCCCTGATACTGACTGTTTAGACTTGACTGCCCCAGACCTTCAAGCTCAGGTTATTTGTGCTCAACCTAACCGTTATGGTCTTAGGGTCCGCCAGTCCATCAGGCCTCCTAGTCGTCTTATTTGTCAGATGAATGACCATGTGGTAGGTGACAATCATCTGTCCGCAATATCTGCAAGTTCCTAGTTTAAGTTCAGTAGAGATGCACTTTCAGTTTGAGTAACAAAGCTTGAGTAAGAAACAAGAATTGTGCCTATGTGAGCACTTACAACTACAGGAACAATGTTTGATATTTCAGAGATGTAACAGGCATCTTTGAGTCTGTGCTTAGTTAGGAGTTTGCTCGCCTCCTTTCTTTTCACACTCCTTTTTGGGAGAGTTTTAGAACTGACATGCACTTCAGTTTGTTCCTTGTAATACTGTACCAGTTTTCGTGTCCTCTTTTTCATCAGTATTTGCCTTTTTGGCATGTGATTTTTTTTCTTTTTAGTGTAGCACTCCCATATTTAGCAGAATTTCAGGGGGGTGTATGTAACGGGTGTAATAATAACTTTTATTTTATTGAAATTCCTGCTAAAATATGTGTATAGTTTTTGGTAAATGTCCTGCAATGCTGAGTCCAACAGTGCCATCTGCTGGTATGGGGTGGGGTTTGGTTTTGGCTTCTAACATGTGACCAGGAGGCGGGGTTTTGTCAGTTTAACCAGAGTACTACAAAGGTAAGACATATCTTTTGGTGCTCCACAAAATAAGTTAATTTTAAACATTATAACCCCAGCTGACAAATCTCTCACCATGCATAGTAATGTGATTGATATTGTCAAGCTGTTTTGATTTATTTTCGTTTTGTTTCTGTTTTACTAAATATTAATTCCCCTTGTAGAGATCAAAGAGATCAAACCCAGCAGAAAAAGCTAATGTTGTGACTCATCCATTTGCAGGTAAATTGTACCCATTTTTATACTCATTATTGTTTTTATTCCTATTTTTTCATATACATTAAAAAAGGATGATGTTGGTTAAAATTCAGAGTAAAGAAAAACATGTTGAATTCATTGTAAACGTTAAAAATCCACTATACGATCTCTTGTTAAAAGTATCTTGTTAAAATGCAAAGATTTATAAATGTATTGTGATATTCTAAAATGTATTTTCTGTAAAGTGAAAAGACAGCTCTTTGATATGCTTTGTTGTCAGTTTAACCAGAGTACTACAAAGAGATCAAAGAGATCAAACCCAGCAGAAAAAGCTAATGTTGTGACTCATCCATTTGCAGAACTGTAATAATAAAAACCTCATCATCCAGTCCAGCGTGAATGTGGATCTTTGGTGGGACACGTACAACGCGGTTACACATATATATCGTAAAAAGTCTTTGTTGATGTGCCATGAGACCAATATGTAATACACTGTATAATAGAAAATGTGGCATCTGGCAACGTGATCATGGTAAATCGCTGCTAAATATATCATTAAACACAATGCAAGCCTATTAACAATTTACGTAATATAACTACTTTAAATATAATTTATTTAGTTTTAAGCTGTTGATGACGTCATCGAACGCACGAAGGTCCTAGCTTGATGTTACCAAACCATGGCAAACAAAACTAGTCTCTTTAGTAATAACGTCATTTTACTCTAGCCACCACTGAACATTTTTGTCTTGCCAATTTGATGGTTTTCTCCCCGCAAACAACAAAAAGTGTCAGACACATTGAAAAACGACTTTAAAACAGGTCACCTGCTGCCTGGTTGAGGTTGTCGTTCATATCTTCTTCGTTGGCTTATTTTTCACTGGCATTTGTTGAGGAAATTGCGTTAGTGACATCTAGTGGACTGCAATGCTCATAACAACCGATTTTAATTTTTACAAGCAACACAAACGACACCAATTTAAGTAAAAATATTATCAAACAATTTTAAAGTTGACGTTTAAACACAGTATAGAGTCCGAATATGATTTTATAAAGTGTAATTATAAAATAATATTCAAGATTGTCTTGTCAGGGCGTTTCTCAGTTTGTAGCAACATTTCATGTCTGCGTTTTTCTCTAACCCTGACGTTCTTTTAAAATCTGCAAAATGTATATGAAAGTACTTAAATTATTCACTTTAAGTGTTTGCAATCATTTAACCCTAAACAAAATGCATTTCAGAAATTATTTTGGATTTTAGATAACGTTTTCTTGAAACACACGCTCAAATTTATTGTGTAATCAACTTTTTCAAGAGGTGTAGGCCATAAAATATATGTTTTATTTAATAATGAGATAAGATAAACTACAATTAATTTCATAATGCATTTAAATGTTGTGAATTTATATTTCTAGCTGCTATTTTGTTCAAATTCTACATGTCCCACTAGTAATTATCCACACTGTTAGAATGTGCTCAATTGTCCCCCCAAAAAAACTACAATTCCACTAAGGCCATTTACAGGAAGTGACATCATTCGATTATGATGGGAGTTCAACTGTGGAAAAAGAGGTAAGCTTCGACTTTTACTCTCCTTACTTTTTATTTCATTGTAAATGTGTTATGCTTGTATGAGGAACTTTTAAAGTTCCATCCTGTTATGACAAATTATGGAAAATGTTTATTGAGCACATTTTTTACAACATATTAGATTTAATTATTAAAGTGTTGTTATTCTGTTAAAAGTTAGATACATAAAAGTTGATCAGCTAAAGAGCAACAGATAGATTACCTATCTGTAAACCTAACAGGGTGGAGTGGGGACCTAACAGGGGGAGAAATTTGGTTGGGGAGTGATAAGAATATTCTACATTATCAACATAACAATAATAATAATAATATTAAACTTATTCAGTATATGCTTATGAACAAATCATTATCAAAAATAAGCTTTGTTGGCAGCATCAGTATAGGGTAGGGGTGTTCAAAGTTTTAAGAAAGCAGGCCATATTTGGTAAGCTGAAAATGTATAAGGGTTAGGGTTAGCTTGGCATTCGATAAACAGTCTTTAATAAAATCACCCTCTGTGAAAGGTCTGCAGTGCTTGGCGATCAGCGTCGCGACCTCAAAGATCGCCTTAGTAGTATTTTTGTTTGACGCGCGTGGTCTTATGAAAAAGGGCTGCTATGCTGTAAAAACAGCCTACAGTTGCTTTACCTTTTCACAGTGTCTTTATAGTTAGCTTTTTTTTTGTAGTCTGGCAGTTTCTCTTGATTTTAGATTTTTTGAAAACAGCCACAGCCTCTTGGCAAACGAGGTGAACAAAGACTCCAATTTGGCAGGTGGAGGTGGCCGCCCTCACAGTCAACTTTCCTTTTTTTGTTACAGTCGCCATGTTGGAAATGAGGTGGGCTACAATTCTCACAGAAAAACAGGGGCATGGTGGTCAAAGGGCTGCTGCCAACTTCTAGTGGAATTTTTTTTTCTCTGCACAAATTTGTCTCATTCTGCGGTCAACATTCCTAGCAGCCCACATATTAATTTAATGACAGATTCCGCGGGCTAGTAAAAATTTGATCACGGGTCATAACTGGCCCCAGGGCCTGATTTTGGTCACGCCTGATATAGGGCAAAGTGTGATGCCGTTCGTTAACATCCTTGTGGGACGGTTAAAACTAGCGCTGGAGCTGAGATTAGCAGTTTTGAGGTTTTATTACAGAATATTCCGGGCACAAATACGCTATCACACAAAGGCTTAAAGGATTCACGAGTGCATGGTCAAAATGACTGACGTTTACTTTTATTCTGAAAAAGTAGTCCCAAGCACCGAAACCTGAGGAAGACAATACAGTACTTAGACAGTGGAATGATGAACTAGAAAAGAGCGATCTTGGTTTAAACCAAACCTCGTCCATCTGTTTACATCCGGCTTGGGAGAACATCAACAGTTTCTTCAGTGTTTTATTACAGAATATTAAAGGGCTAAAATGAGCTACAGGACAATGGCTTGTAGAATTCACAAGTGCACGATCAAAACGGCTGACAATTGCTGTTATACTGGGAGTGAAACCTACAGAGGACTGTCTACAAAATAAAACAATTGAAACTGTGGAGAAGCCTTACAATAAGATAGATAGATAGATAGATAGATAGATAGATAGATAGATAGATAGATAGATAGATAGATAGATAGATAGATAGATAGATAGATAGATAGATAGATAGATAGATAGATAGATAGATAGATAGATAGATAGATAGATAGATACTTTATTCATCTGAATAACCATAAGAAATTTTGCTAAAGTGAATGCTGTAGTAAAGCCTCAAGTCAAGACGGAAACGCTAATCATACTAGATTGAAAAGTTATGACATTATTAATTCTTTTTATCGATGGCATTTTATTTTCGCTTCAGGAAATTGATAGAAAAACAGAAACAAAAGCAGAAACTTTTTGGTTTTAGTCCCGTCCCCATTACAACTTGATCACTTTACATCATTAGTGCATTCAAATAAATCATCTAATAATTTGTTGAAGTAAAAGACAATATAACGAAGAATTTACAACAATAAAACAATAAGAATCTAGTTGATTTAAAATGTAAGTGTTGATATACTTCTATAATATTTTTTAACAGGTTGAAAATATTAATTTTAAATTAATTTGAATTTTTTCAATTCCAAATTCTAGCTTTGCCAACAGAGCGTATTTTCTTCAGTTCGGGCTGCTAAAGTGATCCATTATCCCCAGAATGTATATTGCTGTGAATGGGTACCAACAGAATGCACTCTTGTCTAGACCATTTTTGCCGCGCCTGCGTTTCCGCCAAAAATGAACTGCACTCATCTGGCTATGATCCATTATCACCAGTCCCATTTTGCTCCAAACGGAGATCGACAGAAGGCACTTTTATTGGGAGGCTTGCCTTTCAGGCCCACCTAAAATAAAATTCAGTGTTTTGGCTGCTATCGATTATCTCCAGCCATCTATTGCTGAGAGCGGTGTCCAGCATAACACATTGAATTTGGTGTTGGACCGCTGAAGCATGCCATTGTGGACTACCTAAAACGAACTGTACTGTTTTGGCTGTGATGCATTACCGCCAGTCAATTATTGCTGACAGCAGGGGAAGAGAGAGCAAATTTATATCCTTTTGTCATTATTTCCGCCTAATATAAACTGCCACCATGCGGCTGCGTTCCATTATCCCCAATCCCTTGTTGCTGTGACTGTGGACCAGCAGACGGGACATTTGTTGGGAGGCGTTTCGTTCCAGCCCGCCTCAAATTAAAATGCACTGTTGTGGCAATGATCCATTATCATAGTATTGCTGTAGTTGTATTTTCTAAGTATTTTTGCAGTAGTATTTTTGTAATATCACAATAGTATCTATCTATTATCATATCTTTTTAGTATTCCCATAGTTTTATTTTGGGAAAATAATGTTGCTGTAGTATTTTGTAGTATTATTATTATATTTTTATAGCACTTCTGCAGTATTTTTGTAGCTGTTTTTGTAGTTTTTCTCTAGTGCTACTACTACTAGTTGTATTTTTGCAGTATTTTTTTAGTATTTCTGTAGTGGTATTTTTTGTACTATAGTATTACTACAGAAGTTTTTGTTGTATTACAAGTATTTTTGTAATATTACAATAGTATTTTTGTTGTATTACTGTAGTCTTAATCTTGTAGTATTTATGTAGTTGTATTTTGTATTTCTAACTTAAACTATTACAATACTATATTTTAGTATTACTATCGTATCATTTTTGTAGTTTATTTTTGTAGCTTTTATGTCGTATTTTATAGTATTTCTGTAGTATTTTGTAATGTTAACATATTTCTTATATTTATGTTTTATGGGTTAATTTTTGTTTGTTTTTTGGTTATTTTATGATTTTTTTCTATTAATGCAACACTTGCTTTTACTGTAGTTTTAATTTAATGCGCTTTATAGTCCAGTGCGCCTTAAAGTCCAGAAAATACAATACTTGAAGTTGCTTTGGTTTAATTGTTTTTTTACGATCCCTACATTTGAGAAGTGGATTTTTTTTTCCTGATGTGGGTTGTGGCTTATAATTACGATGGCATGGTGGGTCCTCAAGTCAGACCAGTTGAGAAACACCGATCCATATCCATACATTTTGTGTATGAGTAACACTGCAAATCACCCCGAAAACACCATCCCCACTGTCTAACATGGTGGTGGCAGCATCATGCTCTCATCTTCAGCAGGGACTGGGAAGATTCTCCATCCATCTTCCCAAAGAGAGTTTGGGAAGATGGATGGAGCCAAATACAGGGTGAATCTCATGGTTATGCGTCGGTGCTCTCACCACTGGTTTGAATCCCGTCGCGTACATTGTTTTGGGATTTTAGACCTCAATATTTTTTGATTGCTGCACAAATACAGGGGTATACCATAAAACCTCGTGTAGTATCACACACGAATAAATACTGTATGCACTTCAAATCCTATCAACATATAAGGCGCACCGGGTTATAAGGCGCACTTTCAAATTTCTGGCCGATTCGGTTTTTAAGGTGCGCCCTATACTTCGGAAAATACGTAAATAATTGAACTTGGACTCTTAATCCTCGAGGTCATCCATGAGGTACAGCTCATATTCCCTCAGGCTTTCCAAGAAGACGTCTTTGGCCTTGACGCTAGACCTGAGAGCTAGGTTGTAGATCATCCTCATTTTGTCTTGACTGCCGACCGAAGTCTCGCAGATTTTCTGATAGATCTCATCCTGGATGACCTTCCTCTCCAGGAGGACGTCAAGAATGGGTTGGATGTTGGCCACTCGCTGAATCAGCTGCACCCGATGCTTATCCACAAAGTGTTCCTCTGGGGGACGAAAGATTGAGAACTGCTGTTAAAACAATAGTTATGGTCACGTTCCAGTCTGTGCGATATTACTCCAAATGTTTGCGCAAATAACAATAAAAAATATATGTGCATATACACCAGGAAAAGGGAAAGGTTTTTGAGTTTCGGGCCGCATTGGCCAAAGCGCTGGGAGAAAATAGAATATCTATTTGAATTTTTGTATCTACCAATACTACGGCAATACATGAGAGAAAAAGAGAATCTAGGCCTTTCTCTTTCTCAATTTAATGCAAAAATAAAAAAATGAAAATGAAAGCATGGAGATAAGTCTTCTTATGATGCTTTTTGTGATACTTAAAATTTTGGGACGAAGTAGGTTTCTCCAATGATATAGGATCTGGAATCAGGATTTTCACACAAACGCTGCTGCCTGTCATTGCAAAGAGGTCTGGCTCATCTGTGAAGAGCCGAATGACCCTATACACCAAAACAGAACGGAGACCAGATGATTAAAGTGCTGTCTCTCTCTCTTTCTCTATCTATCTATCAATCTATCTATCTAAACTATTTGGCCCTCTTGAACTTTGTGACCTTTTGCCACATTTCAGACTTCAAACATCAAGATATACAACTGTAATTTCTTGTGAAGCATCAACAATAAGTAGGACACAATCATGAAGTGGAACACACTTCATTGGATATTTTAAACTTTTTTAACGAATTAAAAACAAAAAAGGTGGGTGTCAAGCCCCTTTACTTTTAGTGCAGCAAACTCTGTACAGAGGTTCAGTGAGGATCTCTGAATGATTGAATGTCTACCAAGATCGGGCTGTTCCCCTAAACATTCAGCTCATACAAGGAGAAAACTGATCAGTGATGCAGCCAAGAGGCCCATGATCACTCTGGATGAACTGCAGAGGTCTACAGCTGAGGTGGGAGAATCTGTCCATAGGACAACAATCAGTCGTATACTGCACAAATCTGGCCCTTATGGAAGAGCGGCAAGAAGGGAGCCATTTCTTAAAGATATCCATAAAAAGTGTCGTTTAAAGTTTGCCACAAGCCACCTGGGAGACATACCAAACGTAGAAGAAGGTGCTCTGGTCAGATGAGACCAAAATCAAACTTTTGGGCAACAATGCGAGACGTTATTTTTGGCGTAAAAGTAGCACAGCTCATCCCCCCTAACACACCATCCCCACAGTCAAACATGGTGGTGGTAGCATCATGGTTAGGGCCTGCCTTTCTTCAGCAGAGACAGGGAAGATGGTTAAAATTAATGGGATGATGGATGGAGCAAAATACAGGACAATTCTGGAAGAAAACCTAATGGAGTCTGAAAAAGACCTGAGACTGGGACGGAGATTTGTCTTCCAACAAAACATAAAGCAAAAGCTACAATGGAATGGTTCACCAAAAACATATCAAGGTGTTAGAATGGCTAAGTCAAAGTCCAGACCTCAATCCAATTGAGAATCTGTGGAAAGAACTGACAACTGCTGTTCACAGACACTTTCCTTCCAACCTCACTGAGCTCGAGCTGTTTTGCAAGGAGGAATGAGCAAAAATATCAGTTTCTCAATGTGCAAAACTGATAGAGACAAACATACCCCGAGCGACTTGCAGCTGTAATTGCAGCAAAAGGTGGCGCTACAAAGTATTACTCAATGGGGCTGAATCATTTTGCACACCCACTTTTTTGTTTGTTATTTGTTAAAAAAGTTTAAAATATCTAATAAAGCGTGTTCCACTTCATGATTGTGTCCCACTTATTCTTGAATCTTCACAAGAAATTACAGTTTTATATCTTGATGTTTGAAGTCTGAAATGTGGCAAAAGGTCACAATGTTCAAGGGGGCCAAATAGTTTCGCAAGCCACTGTACATACAGTGGTGTGAATTCTCAGCAAATATTTTACTTCGTTTATTATCGACTCTATGGCACTGAAGAGAAAAATAGCAAAATCCCAGGAAATATATTGAATTATAATGGAGTTCTATACGTTCAAATAATGTACACAACATTTTTTGTGTATAGTATGTAGTTGGCTCCCAATCGCAATAACATATTAACAACGGCACAATGGCATTTTTAACATTGTATATTTTCACAACCTGGGGGAAATTAGATCCCCCAAGTGTTCCCATTTTAATGCTCTCACTTCGGTTGGAAATACAAAAAAAAAAAGAACGGATTAAAGATCATACGAAGTATTCTGGATAATCTTTTCATAGTTTTCTAAACTTTATTTTATTCCATTAAAACTAAAACGACAAACTTTGGGTTGAAAATAATTGTTCTATTTCTGTCAAAAAATGTCATGGTTGCCCATGGCGCCCGTTTGGCGCCAGCTGCGGCTCGTTGACTGATTGGTTTCCCTCCTATTTAAGCTCGCTGCTCTCACTCACCCTTTGTCAGTCTGTCAACGAACCTCTACACCCGCAAGACGTGTGTTTTAACTCTTTCCAGTTTCTTGTTTGTGTATCCTGTCCGGTATCAATCCCGTCTATTTCTTCCTGTTTTGATATCGGCTTCCAGTCTCCAGTGTCTGGTATCGATCCCGTCTGTCTCGCCCTGTCTGTTACCTTGTTAAAACCTCCAGTATCGGGTATCGTCCTCGTCTATCTCGCCCTGTTTTTTATCGGACTCCAGTCTCCAGTGTCTGGTATCGATCCCGTCTGTCTCACCCTGTCTGTTACTTTGCTAAGATCTCCAGTATCAGGTATCGTCCCCGTCTATCTTGTCCTGTGTGATATCGTCCTCCAGTCTCCTGTGTCTGGTATCGATCCCGTCAGTCTCGTCCTGTCTGTTATCTGTCTCCAGTCTCCTGGATCTGATATCAATCCTGTCTGTCCGTCCTGTCCGGTATCGACCCTATCTCTCCAGTATCACCTCGTGCAACTGGTATCGATCTCGTCGGCCTCTGGCTTCTTGTTGCTCCACGCCAGACTTCTGCCTTACCTCTTCCGCCCAGCAATCGCCGATTCACTGGCATTTGTGTTAACGTGCATGACTGCCCCATTTCCCGTAAAATAAAGCTTGTGTGAGAGACGTTACACATCTGGGTCCTCCTCCTGTTCCGTTTCATGACAAAAAACATTGATATTTTTTCTTCTTTAAAACATTTTTTTGTCAAATTTCCTCTCAAAGTATTTTGTTAGGTCAAAAGTACACAATAAAATCAGATATTTGGTTTGAAAAATCTTTCCCTAAACTCTAAATAAAATAAAGTTACAACAAGTAAGATAAAAAATAGAATTTGTTATATTAAAATAGAATAGAATGTACACAATATGTACCTGCCTGCTACAGGGGTTAAAAAGTAAATATTCATTTATATTTGAGTGAATTGGGCGTGAAATACCATGCTTATTTTTTTACACTAAATTATTGTTTTTTAATTACTGTATTAATTTTCCCATTTTGTGTGTGTACATTTAATCATTTATACAGGAGTTTCATTTCAGTGTCTGAGAAGTGTTATAAAGTACAAATACATTTTGATTGGATTTAACCGTGAAAGTTACTGTTGGATCGTGTAGTCATACCCGCCGTTTCTGTTTTGCCAGTTGCCGCTTTTGCTTTTACTAGAAACAAAAACACCAAAGTCAAGAAACTTGTACAAGACTCCCGATTGAAAAAAAACTGAGAATAAATTACTCACATTTGCTGGTAGAGGATGCCGGAAAGCGTTCGGCGATCAAGGTATCTGATGAAATGAAATATTACAAAACAGAAATAATTACTGAGAAAATTCACAGGAAAGTCAAATAATCTGTGAAAATGTGCATGCGAACATTTTTCGCTTCAGGTTTCAAATTTTTAGCTAGAAAACTGGAGTAGGTGTTGCAAGTATATTGTCCAGCCAACTGAACCCAGAAGTTCCCTACAGACTTCGGAATGATCCAATGTTGACCTAAATGTCTCACAATGACAAAGTGGAGAGGATCTGAGTGTCATTAAGTCTTAGTTTAAATGCACCTGCTTTGTGATGGGTTCAGAGGTCTGCAAAATTAGACACTAGCATTATGTAGACCCAATAACACACCAAGCAGGGCCGGGATGAAGTTGTGGGAAAGTTCGAAGCAGGAATGGGATACAAGATTTGGCAACATTTACACATCTCCCGACACACTGCGCGAGCAATATTATCAAAATGGAGGGAGCATCATCCCACTGAAAACCTACCAAGACCTGGCAGTCCCTCTAAACTTTCAGCCTAAACGAGGAGAAAACTAATCAGAGAAGCAACCAAGATCACATAGGATGTTCTGCAGGCATACACAGCTGAGGTGTGACAATCTGTGCATAAGACAACAATTAGTCGTACTCTGCATAAATCTGCCCTTTATGGAAGAGTGTCAAGAAAAAAGCCCTTTCTAAAAGAATAACGTTAAAACGTTTGGCGTTTGCAAGAACATACATATGATTCTTAAATAACACGTGGAACAAGGTACGCTGGTCAGATGAGACCAAAATTGAACTTTTGGGGGTGAATGCAAAGTGTTACATTTTGAGTATGCACTGCAAATCACCCCGAAAACACCATCGGCACTGTCTAACATCGTGGTGGCAGCATCATGCTCTCATCTTCAGCAGGGACTGGGAAGATTCTTAGAGTTATTGGGAATGTGGATGGAGCCAAATACAAGGTGAATGTGGCAGGATATTTGTTGGAGTCTGCAAGAGACCTGCGAATGGGGTGCAGGTTCACCTTCCAACAGGACGACGACTTTAAACATAAAGCAAAATCTACAGTGAAATGGTTGAAAACGGACAATATAAAGGTGTTAGAATGGCCAAGCCAAAGTCCAGACTTCAATCCTATAGAGCATTTGTTCTAAAATATGAAAAAACATTGTGCACTAACGATCACCCTTAAACTTTAAGGAACTTGATCTGTTTTGTAAGGAAGAATGGGCAAATATTTCTGTTTCAAGATGTGCAAGACTTAAACAGACATACCCAAAAAGACTTGTTGCTGTGATCGCAGCAAATGGAGGTTATTCAGAGTGTTAACTCAAAGGGGCCCAATATTTTGCAACACCTAATTCTCGATTTCTTTTTTAGCACAATATGAAATATTGAATACATTTGGTTGTTCATTCTTAGAAAATATTTTGACTCTTAATTGCACTTTTACTTTTTCTTATATATTTCTGCCTGTTTTCTTCTTATTTTTTCTCTATTTTTCTTTTTTTTTTGCCTTTGTTATCAAACTTCTTTTTTTCTCTCCTTTTCTGTTTTGTTTTATTATTACAGTATTATTATATTTTCCTAGCTTTTTCTTTTTTATTGCTTTTGCTTCTTTTTCTTATTTTTTCCCGATTTTTTTTCCATTCATTCTTTTGTTTCTTTTTTCCCTAGATTTTTTTCTGACTTTATTATCATTATTCCTCTTACTCTCCTTTGATTTTTTATTTTCTTATTATTTATTTCCTAGCTTTTCCTTTTTCTTGAGTTTTCCTCTTTTTCTTATTTTTTCCTGATTACTTTTCGCTTTTTGCTTTATTCTTTTGTTTCTTTTTTTTCCCAGATTTTTATTTATTTGCTTTATTGTGATTATTTTTCTTTCCTTCAATTGTTTTTTTTTTTTTCAGACTGCCCTCACCACTACATCCAATTTTCTTTGGGTGGGCAGAGTCCGTCGGGTAGGTGGGCATTCCTTCCCCCCTCTGTAAAACGCCCCTGAATTACGGGGTACACGTATAAATTGTCAAGTATTAGAAACACGTCACTGGGGACTTCTTGTAAAATAATCCATTAAAATTTGTATGACATATCCGCCATTAATGATTAACCACATCGTAAAAAAATAGTTTTATTTTTAAACACAAAGACTTAAGCACCACTTACCGAGTTCTTTGGCTTCGTCGAAGCACTGAATGGACTTTAGCAGTTCCGAGGTTACTTCAGTAGCCCCGTCCTCGGTAAAAGTGGAAACCAGCACGTTTGTGACTTCCAAGTAGTTTTTGTCTTCCACTTTAGCAAGCGCCACCCTTCGATCGCCGCGACGGTCCACCAGAGCCGCGCAAAACTTTTGGAAGTTCTTTTTGGACAAGTTCTCCAGGACATCTGCGATCACCGATTTTTTGGTGGACATCTTCGGTTAAAAAAACGCGAGAGGAGAGGTCCGTAAATGCAACGTGGTAGGGGAGCGCTGCTACTTTCGTTTTCTTTTCGTCTTTTGCGGAAATGGGCGTTGCGAAATCACGAAGGAAAATCGCTAAAAAAAATGATGGAAGTTTGTAAATCATTGATAGTCGAAACTTGATGGCACGGACAGATAATGCTGGTTTCCATGGTTACCGTAAGCAGGAGACTCCACCTGATCTGACTCCTTCAACATTTAGTTGCCGTTGTTTTTCAGTCTAAGAATATGAATTATTTGTATGCTATGAGTGCAATAAGCGACATTTTCTGACAATGGGGTAAGAATGTGACTTCTTTTTTTGGAATACGAGTGTAATTGGGTTATAAATTAAAATAAAAAAATATTAAAATAGAAACAAGACTTAAAATAAGAGACATTTTCTAAAAATGGGGTAAAAGTATTGTATTTTGTACTGAGAGAATAATGTAGCTCTCTTTAAATTGAAGTAAAATATTGTACAATCACAAAAAGCAACACTTTCTGACAATGGGATGAAACTATTGTTTCTCCTTTGTAATGTAATTGTAATGTATATATAAATTTAAGAAAAATATTGTCTAAATAACTAAATAGGCGACATTTTCTGCCAATGGTAAAAAAAATATTAATTATTTTCTGTGTAATGCATGTGTAATTTGGTTATAAATGTGAAATTAGAAAATATTTTCTGAAAATGGGGTAAAATCATTATTCATCCTTTGTAAAAAGAAAAAAAGTGAAAATATTGTACAATTACAAAAAACCCGACATTTTCTGACAAAGGGGTAAGATTTTTTTCGCAATGCGAAAAAAAGTAAATGACGTGAAAATGTGTCCATGTCACTGGATGAGTTATTTGAAAAAACTGCACCCTACTGTAAAAATTTCACATTTTATCGTCAAAAAATACTCGACACAGACTCAAAAATGGCACAGAATCAAGTTAAGAATCAGTAAAATGTATTCATTGTTATTCAGACAACAGAGGTAGACCTGAGTTCTGTATATGTATAAAAATAAAATAAATGCACAAAACTCCATTGTATCAACACTATTTACAAGCCACATGGGATACACAAATAACATGTGGAACAATGTACTCTGGTCGGATGAGACCTAAATTTAATGTTTCGGGCTGAATGCAAAGCGTTACATTTTGCGTATGAGTAACACTGCACATTACCCTGAAAACAACATCCCCAGTGTCAAACATGGTGGTTGCAGCATCATGCTCTCATCTTCAGCAGGGACTGGGAAGATTCTTAGAGTTATTGGGAATGTGGATGGAGCCAAATACAAGGTGAATCTGGCAGGATATTTGTTGGAGTCTGCAAGAGACCTGAGAATGGGGTGCAGGTTCACCTTCCAACAGGAAACCGACTTTAAACATAAAGCAAAATCTACAGTGACATGGTTTAAAACTAACAATATAAAGGTGTTAAAATGGCCAAGCCGAAGTCCAGACTTCAGTCCTATAAAGCATTCCGTGGAAAGATCTGAAAAACGCTGTGCAGAAAAGATGGCCATAAGACTTTAAGGAACTTGAGCTGTTTTGTAAGGAAGAATGGGCAAATATTTCTGTTTTGATATCTGCAAAACGTAAAGAGACATACCCAAAAAGACTTGCGTCTGTGATCGCAGCAAAAGTATTAACTAAAAGGGGCCCAATATTTTGCAACGTCTGATTTTCAAATTAGTTTTTTGCCACTGGTCCTTTGCGGTGATGCAAATGTATTTGTGAAATAAAGTAAAAATAATGGGAAAATAAAGTTAATTTGAATGTTCCCTTGTAATATTGTTCTTCTTTGTTATTGTATTATTTTTATCAGGCGATACTCCTATCCGCATCCTCAATTCTCTTATGGCGAATTTACATTGCTTTAGGTCACATGCCTCTTGGTAGTGTTTAAAATGGCTCCTTCACACAAAACCTTTCTTTAACACCGTTTGTACACAAATTTCACATGTTGTGTATGCAAAATAATCAGAATAGTCCGTAGTACTCGCTGTTAGATTTGGTTGTTTTTTGTTACTCCCATCGCTCGCTGTTGTACTCCGTCACGGGCAGCTCTGTGCTGCCAGTGGTGGGCAAAATGTTTAGGCTGCTCAGCACTTCCTGCGCCGTTTTTCCCAGCATGCCTTGCATGTCGCAAACGAAGCGGTAGACGTAGCGCTTGCCCGCCGTCTTGTGGATGATGTTTTTGTGGTAGTAGTAACGAAGCCCCCGGCTCAGTTTCTCGTAGTTCATCTTGGGTTTGTTCTTGCATTGGCCCCAGCGTTTGGCTACCTGTAAAAGCAAATAGAAAAGTTGAGTTTCTCGAGGTGAATACAGTAATGTCTCGGTACTTAAACGACTCTATCCGATAAGATGAGTGTTCAACATTAGAGTACTCTTCCGTTATTCAGACAAAAAAAAAAAATGGAACTCCAACCCGAACCCGAACAAAGCATCGCGGCTGGTGGTGATGCGATGTGATTTCTGCCAGGTGCTTTAAATGTCAAAATGAAGAAATTCAATGAATTGCTAGGAAACAGCGAGAGTAATTATAACTTCTTTCGGCAGCCAAATGCCTTGTCATCTAATTAGTGACTCGCATGAATGAATGAATAGGATTCTCACTGTCTCACTGATTAAGATCCTAATCTCGGCAGAATCAGTGGGGAAATGTCTAGTACAGAAAAGTAACACATTGTGCTGCAATAAAGATCTCAATAAACTAGTGCAGCAGGCAATATTAATTCAATTGGCACTAACATACGAAGGAATGCAGCAAAAATTATACCCAAAATGCTTGGAATCTTTCAAACAAGTAGTGTAGGCTGATTGAATATTTTTGTGTGGCAGCAGGTGATGAATTCTCGAGTTGATTTTTCCCAAGACTGTGACATCATATTAGGCTGTGATCAGACCAATAACTGTCATCCCAATTACTATTGTGTACCTTCCTTTAGTTTGTAACTAGTGTTTGCATGAATGGTGATTGTTTTATGTAGTAGTACCAAAACTTTGTCTCCTCTCTGTCACTTTGTCATGTGCGCAAGGGATGGGAGAGCTTAAGATCAGGCACATGGCTCAGTGTCTGTACAAGCTGTTGTGATTGAACAGGCTTTTGAATTTTAATAAGTACAGTACATTGAGTTATGTTTTGAGAATGGTTTTGTTGCAACCATGCGTATATGTTAATGTGTTTCTTTTTTTCCACTGGACATTTTTTGCTGATTTTGGGAAACTGTAACAAATTGTCATGAATGAGTTCATTTTTATGGCTATTTAAACCTGTGGCTTAAAATTCGGTTTGGCTTGCACAAAAAAAACAGAGTTGAGTTTCTTCCCTAAATTTGTGCACGCGGTTTTCAATCAGGTCTGCTCCGAAGTCTGGAATTTACTGTAAACTACGTTGTGATTAATGACTGTGAAGAAAATTCTATTCGAACGGTATTGGGACCTGGTGTCGTAAGCGATGACTACTCAATAGTTGAGTATCAGTATCTGTGTGACAAGGCTGGCAACCAGTTCAGGGTGTCCCCTGCCCACTGCCCGATGATTGCTGGGATGGGCTCCAGCACCCCCGCGACCCTACTGAGGATAAGCGGTGCAGCTAATGAGATGAGATGAGAAGTCTTACCTCAGTGGGGTCAGACATCTTGAATTCCCATCCGTCCCCTGTCCAAGAAATGAAAGAGCGACAGGTGGAGTCTAAAAGAAGCTCCAGTAGAAACTGCCACAGCTGGATTGGGCCTGAACCTAGTAAAAGAAAACAAATAAAAATCTGTTACAGCTGCCACGGCGTGTACAGGTCTAGAGCAGAAGTAAGATCTAAAACCAGACTCCGAGCCCTACCCGAATTGCGGCCTCGGTCAGGCCTAAAATGTCAATCATTACGTTCGGGTCGGGCCGAGCTTTCTTTGGCTGGCTACATGTTGGCCTGAAAAATGATAGGCGCCACCAGGCTGTACTTGCCCAAAACACACCACAGGAAATGGTGCCCCTAAAACCCGTGTGGTTAAGGGATCAACCAACCGACCACACATGTTTATAATAATGTCCCCTCGTCATAACGCGTACTGTTCTAAACTTTGAAATGTCAATTCAAAGTGCTTTCTGTCTTTCCTTGCTGTCTCTGTCTATAATCCACCCGTCACTTCTTTGTCTCTTTGTCTCAAAGTGCCGCGCTAGGTTCTTAAGGACGCACTCCTGCTGTGGTCTATGGCCCAGTTTTCAACCTGTCAAGATGACGGCCTTAAATTTTTCCCATCAACTCTTAAAAAAACCCCGACAATGATGGAAAACTGTTGGTTAATGTAACCTCAGCAGAAATGGAAATATAAAAAAATCAACATAATTATACTGTCTTGTTTAACTTAGATTTTGTTACAAAGGACAAGCTTTAATTCGTTATCATAAATCTCCCCTCCTCCTCCCGAGTCCTCGCGGATAAAATATGAAATTTCAGGCTTGCTTCAGCTTGGTCCTGCACATCAAGTTAATTGGTCCGCCTCGGGCTAGGTCAGGCTTTAATACCTACCGGCTTGGGTGGGGCTGGATTTTTTTAAGACCCGATTTTACCCCGAATCGAGATTGTCAGACAAAAATAGGCTCCAACCTGGATAAGCCGACATAGCAGCCATATGATGGTCCCTCTCGGGCCGCTGTAGGTTTTTGCGCTTGGTGACGCGAGGGTAGTAGGGGTCCGACTTCGGTTGGGAACTGGTGTTGGCTGGGGCCGGGCAGATGGAGGGCGTCGGCGGTAGAGGAGCGGCGAAACCGACTGAAGAATATTCGGACCAGTAAGTCCTCTTCCGGCTCTCCGAGTCCGGGTAGAGGTCGGCCAGGTGGTGAGAGTATCCGGGCTCGGCCTCACTTTTCAGGCTGGGAAAGGGGCTGTGGCTGCCCTCCGCCGCAGGGCTGAACTGCCCAGTCTGGGGCGCCAGACTCTGGTAGCTCTGGTTAGGTCCCGGATCCTGGTAGCTGCCCGCCTGGGGCTGCTCTATCAAGCCATCTGCTGGACAGTAATCATGGTTAGTGTGGAAAGTTTCTATTTTGTGTGTTTTCAATGATTCATTTGTGTTGGCAACATTTAAAGCAGGGGTGTTAAATTCATTTTAACTCTGGGGTAAAAAAAAAAAACATTCTCACAGGGGCCGGACACATAAATTAAGAGCATAAAAAGTCTGCCTTAGCTGGAGGGCTGGGGGTCTTTTCGGAGGCTCACAGTTAAATTATGATTTAGAGATGTAAAATTCGATAAAAAAGCTAATATTGATGGGGCTTTTTTTCCATATTTCTGTCAGTAGGTTTTAATCTTTTGTAGTGTTTTTGTAAAAAAACGGAAAGAAAAAAAACAATTGAAATAATTTCCACTACAGTTTGTTTAACTCAGGGAAACTCAGGCAGACGGGACAGTTACACGAAAGCATAGAAGCACTAATCAAAGTAATTTATTTAACGGGTATAAAGTCTTCTTGTTATTATTTTTACTTTTTTTTTTTTTTATGAAAATGTGAACCTAAATATGGGAACGCTGCCGTAGATTTCAAATATGTTATACAAAAGCTTCTTTAAGACACCGAGGCGCTAATTTCGTAATTGTTTTTCATTGACTTAAACAATGCAGTTAGACTTTTATTTAAGTAAAATAACAGCAGGGTAGGTTTCCTCAATGTTCTCTGGTCGATTAATAGTAGTCAGCAAATACAGCAACATTGGGTGCTTTGCTTTGTGATAGGCGCCTTGCTTTGGAGACATCCGGTGGACATATTTAAAACGGCAAGTCATTTTTTAAGGCTAATTTTTATTTGTGCTCCTCTCACTATTCTCGCGTGAGACACATAAAGCAATGTGGCGGGCCACATTTGACACACAGGCCATGAGTTGAACACATGTGATTTAAATGATACAATAATCCTCGGGATGTGGAGTTTTCACTTTACAGTGTGGAATATGATTATTATTTTCAGGCCCCTTTTTACGACATTTCCCTCACCATAACACATCAAGATCAGATTTTATGCATTGTATTCATTCACTATGAGTCCCTTGGCTGAAGGGATCGCCAAAAACATGATAACCATGGAAACGAAGTTTGCGGAATACAAAGAAGGCACCCTTGCCAAGTCCATGCACTGTAACTAATCAATGACTGGGACTATTGTGAAAAATAATGAGGCGATTAAAGCACGGGAGTCTTCAAGAGGACATTACTATCCCTGCAAGTAGAACTCTAATTTTAATCAGCCATCTCTTCCCCCCTTTTGCATCCACTCCATTGTAACAACTCAAGTCACGTCACACCAAAGGTAAGTAAAATTAATTTTTCCTGTATTTATAATTGTACTTAAACATATGCACTTACTTTATACTATTGTGTTATTTTATGTTTTTCATTTTGGGTACCTGGGGTTCAAAGCTAATGACTATGGGGTCCTATTTCCAGCTATACGCCAATTTCAATTTGTGACCCCCACCTTCTAAACGATTCATTTTGTATCCTGGGGGTCTACTGTACAAAAAAAATACATTTTTGCAATTACAGGACATAAGAAAAATCTGCCTCATAATTTGCATTGCATCGACAGATCAATATAGATATTTAAGTGATCAATATTCAATGTTCTGTGGTATACATTGGTAGGAAACAGCAATTTATTGGGAATAATATATTCTTAAATTTGTATTTCTATTTCACTGCCCCTGGAAAAAACAAGGGAAAATAGGCATTCTTTATTCAAATATTAAGGCTATTTCAACCTGAAAAATTTGGGCATGTGAGAGTATTGACATCAGTGACGATTCTAGCCTTTTTTCCTACCAGAATCTAGTTCCCTCTTCTGGATGTTTGATAAATTGCAGTTCATTTATAATAATAATAATAATTTCCTTTGTATTGTCATTCTGTGTAACAATGTACACAGAACGAAATGTCGATACACCTGACCCGTTGTAGCGAGCTGATGCAGCCGCAGCCAACAGAGGGCGCCGCCATTTTACCAATGTTATAAGTCTTTGGTATGACTCGGCCGAGGCGCGAACCAGCGACCTCCCAGTCTCAAAGCGGGCGCCTTACCATCTAGGCTATTTCATGGAATTTTAAGAAAAAACTGCTCTCTAGTGGATATTTATTGTATTACTTTTCATGCAATTTGAAGGAAAACGTAAGACGAAGGGCTTTTAAATGCAATCTTTTGGAGTAGAGAATTTATATATTCACGATATTGGTATATTGATTCTACCCTTCTAATTAACAGTATTTGCTACCTACTAGTGGAATTTGAAAAAAATGCAATTAATTGAATAAAATTTGAGGGGAAAGTGACTTGGGGCGGCAGCACGGCGGCGCGGTGGTTAGCGCGTGTGCGGCACAGTTCTAAGGTCTTGGGAACCTCCTGTGTGGGTTCAAATCCAGCTACCAGCCTACCTGTGCGGAGTTTGTATGTTATCCCCGTGCTTGTGTGGGTTTCCTCCGGGCACTCCGGTTTCCTCCCACATTCCAAAGACATGCATTTCAGGTGGATTGGCCGGTCCAAATTTTCCCTAGGTGTGAATGAGCAAGCGAGTTGTCTGTCCCTGTGTGCCCTGCGATTGGTTGGCAACCAGTTCAGGGTGTCCCCTGCCCACTGCCCGATGATTGCTGGAATGGGCTCCAGCACCCCCGCGACCCTACTGAGGATAAGCGGTGCAGCTGATGAGATGAGATGAGGTGACGTGGGGCTTGAGAGGTAACTCTTTAAAAAAATGTCATATGTTGAGGAAAGAAGGATTTTATATATTTATTGCGTTGGAATGAAAATAAATATAAAATCTAGATACTATATCCAATGAAATGGATTTATTTTATTTGCTCATTTGGAGTATATTCTCAATGTAGTGGTATCACAATCAGTATCTGTATCGTTACAGTATCGATGATCACCCAAGAGTATAAAATTGTATCGCCCGGAGGGGGGCAATAAATACTATTCATGACACGGATAACGATCTCGAATAAAAGAATAAAGGGACATTATGCTAATGACATTTTGAAAGTTGGGCTCCCATTTTTCAACAAAAGTCTCACCTTGTGGACACGAAGTCCACCAGCTGAACTCCTGGAAGGCATCCAGGTTGAAGAGGCCAGTATCATTTGAATTAACTGTAATAAAAAAGGAAAAAAAGACAAATTTAGTTGAAACAAATTTGAATACAGGTAGTTTAGTTTATATTTGTTTTTGACCTTTTGGCAGCTCGGCATAGCAGTTGTCGAGCGGATACTGCGGCGGCTGCGCGGAGGCCTTGTTGCTGTCTAACAGAAAAGACACATCTTCACCAGGGTAGTCTGGAGGTTACACACACGGACATATATTAGGCAATATTTTCATATTTGGATTTGAACATTTCTTCCCGTAATTTTCCTCTTTTGAATTCTGAAAAGAAATAATTGAAATCTTGCAGAATTTGATACCAGGATTACGCATATTTCAATTTATATACAAGAAATATAAATACTAAAAAATATATATGTACATATATACAGTATCAGGGAAAAAAACGATCATACTAAACCACAGGTGTCAAACAGGCGAGACGACGCTCACAGAAGCGCAAGAGAAAAACAAGCTTCAGGTTGAAATATGTCAACTTGATGTTGCCAAAGCCAGGTTCCTCTCACAAAGACACTGTACTTGTATTTGTTTCTCTCTCTCTCTCTCTCTCTCTCTCTCTCTCTCTCTTTTCCACCCCTTTTCTCCCACTCTCTGTCTCTTTCACTCTCTGTGTCTCTATTTTTCTCTTCCTTTGTTGCTCTTTGTCTCTTTCTCTCTCTGTATCTTTTTAACTTCATTCACTCTGACTTCCTCTTTTCCTTTTCTCTTTCTCTCTTCCTACCCTTTGTGCTTTCCTATCTTTTTTCTCTCCTGTCTTTCTATTTCTCTTTGGATTTCTTTCTTCCTCTCCCTTTCTTTCACCCTCTCTCACGACTTCTCTTTTTGTCTCTTTTGTTTCTCACGCTCTCTCCCTTTTTTTCTTTCTTTGTCCCGCCCTCTCTCCCTTTCCCTCCCTCTTTCTCTTATTTCTTTATCTCTCTTTTTCTTTCTCTTTAATCTACTAGTCCGGCCCCCGACAGAATGTTTGTTCTATCGTGTGGCCCCCGAGTTAAAATGAGTTTGACATCCCTGTACTAAACCAAATATTTGTGTACAAGCTACTAGCAATGGCCATAAAACGCCACTAGATGGTAATACTATCCCATAGATACATTCTCAAATGCACTTCTTATAAAAGGAACTTTTAAAAAAAGCTGAGAAATAAGCAGGGTTGGGTAGGGTTACTTTAACTTGATTACTTTCAATTACTTTTGGATTACTCCAATACCAAATATGCTAATAAAAGACAAATTAAACTAAATATGATAAAAATTATGACTCACAACACGTGCTAAGCTTTCTCTCCTGGCTTTGATCTCCGGCAAAACTAACATAAAATGCGACAGAAACGAAATTAAAATAAATCCAAACAGCTTGCCAACATGGTTTTTGCCGTTACATGTATTCCGTTACTCCCCAAGCCTGCACAAAATTTAGTAATTTTATTTATATTTAGTTTCTTTGGTCTTTTATTGGCATATTTGGTATTGGAGTAATCCAAAAGTAATTGAAAGTAATCAAGTTAAAGTAACCCTACCCAACCCTGGAAATAAGTATATCAAAGATAAAAACAATGCTACCAATTATACACTATTTGCATAAATTATATCGTAATGGTTAAAAGGTGGTGGTATTATGCAGTAAATTAAATCTCCAAGGCTGAGCTTTTTCTACGTATTGCTTAGGGACGGTGTATATTGTTTAGCGCTTCCCATTGTAAAGAAAAAAGTCATATATTACAGAAAAATATTCAAAAAAATACATTTTTTCAAGTACACGTTTTCCAGAAAATGTGCATTTATTTTACATAACATGAACCTCACATAGAGGGAGCTGACATGATTGTCCACTATCATGCTGTGCCCAAAAACGGTGCTTGTTGGTCACTTTGAGTCTTCGTAGTTTCTTTCTGCTTTTTAGCACTCATTTTTGGTTGTACAACACAATATGGTGACATTTAGTGGTCAGTCAGACAGTCTAGCCATGTTTATTTGTTCAGCCCCCAATCACAAGGAGTCTCAAATAAACACTGTCCCTTTAAAAAAAATCCCTCAAATTTCTTGATATCAATCTTGTTCTAAATCAATCTTGATCGTAAAAATGCAAAAAAAAATATTTTTACCCCAGTGGCTCATAATTTGGCTCATTATGAATATATATTCTTCTTTTTTTCTTATACAAAATAAGTCATAAGTAAATGAATGAAAGGGGGAAAAATACCCTTAAGATGGCCAGTAAAATTGTGCTAATTAAAAATATTTTTTTGTACCTAAATTAGACAAAAAAATCTTTAAAAAATAGAAAAAAAGGATTCAACATCTACTGGGGTATGGCTTCTACCATTTAGAATATCTTAAAACTAGAAACGCAGACCATTAAATTCAGGATTTTCTTCTCTTCCGGGGGATGAATTTGGGATCATTTTTAGGACAGATAACTTTGTTCCTGACACATAAAAGAGCTTTAGGGAACTGTTTTACTCACTGCCGCCACCTCCTGGCTTGTTTAATCATTGCAGCCTCTGTCAGCTTGTTCATGACGCGCGTGCAAACACGTGCATTTCTTGAAGCGCTTGAATGAACTCTTCCTTTTTCATCTTTCTTGTGGTTTGGGTTGGTGTTTGGACTCTACTAGAATCAGGCCTTTTCTTACTTTCACCATTCTCATGCTACACTAACAAATAGAAGAAAACACGGGGATAACACGACGTCAATCTCCAGCATTCCCTCCATTCCTACTACCTAATGTGTTCCGCCCCAAACAGCTTTGCCAAAAGTAAGATGAAAGCAGATCGGCGCAGTCGGGAAAAAAAAGCATAAGAGATCTTTGAACTCAGTTGGACATTGTTAACGCATGCTTAATAGAGAAAATATTTCACTTTCAACTTCTTAAGGATGTCTCAAATGTTGCACCCCACCTTTAAGAAATATCCTGTACCTAAATTTTAAAAAGAGCAAAACCATCCACCATTTGCTGGATGAGATGATTTTTCCCTTTTTGTAAATATGACTTTTACTATTTAAGATATCTTAAATTAGAAAAGTGATAAAAGATTAAAATAAGCATTTTGTTCTGCTGAGAGATTAAATTGGTATCGGTCTGAAAAAAAAAGGATATTGGTATGTTTCTACACTTTTTTTTAAAGGTGGGGTGCGTTGTAAGAAAGTTAAATGTTAACTGAGTTCAAAGAGCCCTTATGCTTTATTTTCCACTGCGTCTATCTGCTTTTATCTTACTTTCAGCTAAGCTGTTCGGGGAGGAACACATAAGGTAGGAGGAATGGGGATTGGGGGGAGTGCTGGAGAGTGAAATCATGCTTGTTCTTTTTTGTTACTCTTTGTTTGCGAGGCATGAAAATGGTGAAAATAAGAAGAGGCCTACTTCTAGGACTGTCCAAACGCTAATCTAAACCTCAAAATGGATGAAAGAAAAAAAAGAGTTTAACCGAATGCATGGAATGATGACGCAGACCACAGGCGGCAGCTGCGAGTAAAACAGTTCCAAATTTCGTACAGCTCCTTTGGAGAGGATCATTTTTTCCCTTACACAAAACAAAGTCATATTGATTGCTCAAAAACAGAAAAAACCCCGTCATTAGAGGAGGGGGTCATTATTTCTGTTAAAGCAATTAGACAAAACACTGAGTGAGGAAGGAGGGGGCGCCATTTTGTTTGGAATCCAATCAGCGTTTTATTTTTTTTTGTATTTTTTCGCAGCTGAATAGATGGAGGAAACGGGAGAGGAAGAGTGTGGAGGAAACACCGGCGGAGGGAGTGTGACAGTATAGTGATGGAGGGAGGCGATGGAGGGGGGCATGCACTCTAAATCTGTTGGAGGAGGAAGTCTGGAGGAAAGGATTAGCTTGGGGAGGGTATCTTTAACTTGACCACCCTGATTCATACATGCACGCAAGCACATTTCACATGCACTATGAAGACCCCCGACCAACCCCCCTGATTCCCCCCCTCCCCATACGTGGCCTTCGCGGCCAAAAAGGTCTGACAGATTTGATGATGGTGGCGAGTGGGAAACAATTTCCTGTGTCCTTCAATGTAGGGGTGGGGGGATTGATACAAATATCGATACTGAGCAAGCTCTTGGATCAAATTGATGCTATTGTCTTGGAACCAATACTTCGCTCCTCCACCAATTTTCTTTATGTACAAAACTCAATTCCAATGAAGTTGGGAAAGTGTGTTAATTGCAAATAAAAATTGATCCAAGTAAATTGCAAATTCTTTTCAACCCATATTTAAATGAATGCACAGCAAAGACAACATATTTATTGTCTTCACTCATAAACTTTATTGTTTTGGGAGAAAATCATCAACTCTGTAATTTGATGACAGCAACACGTGCCAAAATAGTTGGGACAGGTGTCAATAACTACTCAGAAAGTGGATGAATGGAAATCAACCAACTATTTGCAGGTGAACAGATGAATTAGCAACAGGTGAGAGTTGTTACTGGGTATAAAAAAGGGAGACCCGAACAAGCTAAGTCATTCACATGCAAGGATGGGGCGAGGTTCACCTCTTTGTGAACAACTGCGTGAGCAAATTGTTGAACAGTTTAAAAACAACATTCCTCAAAGTACAATTGCAAGGAATTTAGGGATATCATCATCTACAGTCCATAATATTGTGAAAAGGTTCAGGGAATCTGGAGAAATCACTGTGCGTAAACGGCATGGCCGTAAACCATTATTGAATGCCCGTGACCTCCGAGCCCTCAAGCGGTACTGCATTAAGAACCGACATCAATGTGTAAAGGACATCACCACATGGGCTCAGGAACACTTTGGAAAACCACTGTCAGTCAATACAGTTCGACGCTATATCCGTAAGTGTGGGTTAAAACTTTATGTTGCAAAGCGTAAGCCATTCATCAACAACATCCAGAAACGCCGCAGGGTTCTCTGGGCCCGAGCCCATCTAAAATGGACTGATACAAAGTGGAAAAGTGTTCTGTGGTCTGATGAGTCAGTTTTCCAAATTGTGTTTGGAAATTGTGGACGTCGTGTCCTCCGGTCCAAAGAAGAACAGAACCACCCAGACTGTTATGCACGCAAAGTGCAAAAGCCAGCATCTGTGATGGTATGGGGGTGCATGAGTGGCCAAGGAATGGGTAACCTGCACATCTGTGAAGGCACCATTAATGCAGAAAAGTACATTCAGGTTTTGGAACAAAGTATGTTGCCATCCAAACAGAATCTTTACCATGGGCGCCCTTGCTTCTTCCAGCAGGATAATGCCAAGCCACACACTGCACGTCTCACGACAGCGTGGCTTCGTAGTAAGAGGGTGCGGGTGCTTGACTGGCCTGCCTGCAGTCCTGACCTGTCTCCCATTGAAAATGTGTGGCGCATTATAAAGCGCAGAATAAGACAAAGGAGACCCCGGACTGTTGAACAGCTGAAGCTGTACATAAAGCAAGAATGGGAAAGGATTCCACTATCAACGATTCAACAACTAGTCTCCTCACTTCCTAAACGTTTATTGAGTGTTATTAAAAGGAAAGGTGATGTAACACAATGGTGAAGAAGCCCCTTTCCCAACTACTTTGGCACTTGTTGCAATTATAAAATTCTAAGTTTATCATTATTTGCTTATGGAAATAAAGTTTATGAGTTTGAACATGGATAATCTTGTCTTTGTGGTGTATTCATTTAAATATGGGTTAGAAAAGGTTTGCAAGTCATTCTATTCTAATTTTACTGACATTTTAAACTTTTTCCCAACTTCAATGGAATTGACTTTTGTAGATAATGCAGCCTGTCTCTCCCTCACCCGGCGCCCTCGGCCGATCCCTAACTTTATGTTGTGACTGACAGGCACACTTTTAGCATCTTTCCCTGCCTGGCCTGCTGCTGCATCATGCCTGCCAGACGTAAAAGAGGACCAAATCTATGCGGCCACCCAAACCAGATGCTAAAAATTACAGGGGCAAGGAGTTAGCCAGCAGTTTGTGTACTTTGTTCAACTACCAATAAGGACAATGCCAAGTGCAATTTGTGTGGTAACGTGGGCTGCTACTTTGGCAACACCAAAAATTTACATAAACACATACAAGGGGATTGTATAACTTGACAGGTGTGTTATATGGCAATTGTAAAAGGGAGTGATGTCATCAATATTGACATAGTTTTTTTTTTCATTTTACAGGTAACCTAACAACGTAATACATGAGTTAGTTGTCATAAGATTTGGAATAAAAATATATGAGTTGCAATTCGTTGCCTGAAAAGGTTTATACAACTAAATTTTTGATTAATTGGTTGAAAAAAAACAGAAACAGCTGCAACAGAAAATGCTAACATGTTACTGAACAAAAACATTTAAATCCGTTGCCACTATGGCAACAGAGCCAATGAGAGACAATTTAGATTACTGACTAAGAGAAATTGTGCAATGGAAGGTCTTTTAGTTCTCTAGGTGTTATTGTTATACAATAGTTGTATTTTTGTAAGATTGCCATTTTTGGGGTTTGACACTCTTGGTTTTTGTTTTAAAACTATCATAATAGCAATATTTTCTTTGTATATTGTCAAAGTTTACACCATGGTTATTTAATTTACAAAAGGAAACATTTTAGTGCCTAAAACATTTGTGCTTGGTTCATCATAAATATAAGGCAACGTAAGGGAAAGGGTTCAATTATTCAACAATCCTAACATTTGCAAACAAAGAGTATCTGGATCGGATCAGTATGTGTATTTACTTGGATCGGATCGATACCGGAATTCTCATATCGCCCCCTCTCACGTGACCCTCGTTGCCAAAAAACTGTCAGATGTGATGATGGTGAGGAGTAGGACACTATTTCCTGTCTCTTTTTAAGCCGCACAGGAAACCTGCTGCGTAAACACGTGACCCTTCCGCCACCAAATTAAAAGCGTAATCATCGAAAATCAAATCAACTCACCAAAAGCTGTGAAGTCAAATCCTGCCGGCACTTCCTGGGTCCTGAAGTCCTCCGCGTAGAAGCCATTCTGGCAAACCTCCATCTTGCAAGGAAAAACAATGTTAAAAATGAAAAGTGCTCACGTTTCTTGACTTCTAAAGCACATCATGACGTCATACCTTGATTTTGGCGTCGGGTTTAACGGCGGAGTCCCAGTACATGTTCGTACTTCGAGTCAAGTGCAGGAAAAAATGAAGAGTCCTCTGGGGTGGGACGGGGCCGATATATGAGGGGAAATGGGCGTGGCAAGGGGCGGGGCCGAGTGAGTCGTGACCGCTGCTGTATGATGTCAAAAAAAGACACCCCTATACACGCGCACCACACCCCAAATACTTTCATTCATAAAGAGGAATTAAGATTGAGTTTATTCGATTTCAAACTTTAAAAAAAAACTCAAATAATAAGAAAAGATTCACTTATTCCATCAGTGGTCTACTAAATGTATTCAGTTTTATATTTACCTCATTTTTTAGTGAGCAAAGGAGTCTTAAACTGAACTTACTTGGGGGCCAACGGAGCTAGGGTCTGGATGAGTAAAGAGATAGTGTATATTTTTTGACCACTAGGTGTCACTGTATTATGTAATGCAACCCTTTTTCATTTTTTTGCCCAGACTTTCACAAATAAATAAGGAAAATGCGAAAGAGGAAAGGAAAACATGATGAAAAAGAAAGGAAAATAAAGAAAAAGGTGGTGGATAATAAGCTCATGTTATCCAAAATAACTGTAAATTTCTCGACCAACAATTTAAAACATGCATGTTTATATCATGGTTCATGTGTCTTTGCATAATTTCAAATCAAAGTTTTTTTTTAATGATATTTTTACCATCATGAGGCTCTCGATAACACACTGTCCCTTTAAACGTTCATATGAGGCGGCGAACTCAAACTGTCATCCGGCTGCTGCAATTGGTCCCCGGGCCGCGAGTTCGAGACCTCTGATTTAGCATTGAAACTCCATGTATACACAGTTTCTCAATGTAAACAATATTCACTATGTTGTTATCAATAACGAAAGAAGACAATTCTTATTCTAATTAAAAAACTGATTACTAGCCCGGTAAATTTGAGTCAAAACGCAACTACATCTCAGAAAATCAGAATATTGTGATAGTTCTTAATTTTCTGTGACTCAATTAAAACAAAAACATAAATGTCATATATTCTTTCCTCATCATACATCAACTGAGATATCGCAAGTCTTTTATTGCAGATTATAGTGAAATCTCGAATATCTCAATTCGAAATATAATATATAATAGAAACATGGTGTCCCTTAGGACCATCTGGTAGCCTGCTGACTGGTTCTGAAAATATACCACAGGTAATTGTGATTTTATATGAATTTTTATTCCTAATTGGAATGGTGTTTAATGGTTGACATATTTGAACCTCTAATAATCACAACCTGGTAATAACATATTAATAACACAGTAATAACATGTCATTTTGAAAATGCATATACCGATAGCTCTACACGCTAATTAGTAACAAAAAGTAGCTCTACGATTCAAAATGGTTGGACACCCCTGCTGTAAACTATAATCAGCAATATTTGAACACAAAAAAATGCTAGCAATATTTAAGCTGTTTTGAAATTAATCATGACTGTCTGATATTGTTTTAACAGAACTACAGAAAGTAAATAAGTTTATCCCGATAATCCTATTTTCTGAAACATCCCTGTATACTGAAAATAAAATAATTGATCAATCTCGTGATGGATAAAATTCAATCAATTTATTTTAGCTTTGATTGAAACGAGTTATTTTAATGGTGGATTTGTTATGGAGTTTATAGTGACTGTTTTTGGAGCAAACATTCTTAAAATATTTATGATTTTGATTGTTCGGGTAAACAAACGACGTTAACCATTGCGGTTAGAATTAAGATTCGAGGTCTTTTGAGCTTTTAATGTCCACCATTTTTCAAAATGTTCAGGGGGACCTTGGATAAGCGCACATGTATGTTATTTTTGATGCCCTCAGAATCCAAATTAAACAAATGGATGTGAAAATACAATATATTGCGTAGTAAACATGTTATTTAACAAATTGCGTCGCAATCAAAACCAGATAATTGATTAACTACAGATTGATTTTTCATTTGAACTAAGCCACCGCTTCCAAACGTAGGCAGTTTCCGACGATCTCCCGTTTCAAATCTTGTCTCTTCATTTTAATGAGGAGGAACAGAGAAAAAAAACCGAGTGTATCTCGAGAGGGCATTTGTCCGAAACAATGGCCCGTAAAAAGCACGCACACACTCGCTTCTAAACTGTCTGCTTGATGAAGAAAGTCTCGAAATCTCAGCGTGAGTGCTGGCTGCAGATAAGGCCTCCTCCGGGGCCTTTATGTAAACAAACACGGCTCTGCTATTCTCCCACACGAACACGCGCTTTGGCGCACGCACGCACACATCTGGAAAAGTGGGGTGAAATCGTGCGTGTCGCTGAGTCGTGATTGGGGAGCCCCAACTCACCACTACGCCACCCTCACCCGCCACCTTACCTCCGCCAAGGCTTCATAACAAGCCGGCTAGGGTTACACAAAAGGCGGCCGCTGATTGACTGCCGTCTGCAGCTATCGATTTTAATGGATTACAGGAGAAAAAAATAAAGGATTTAAGGATATTTATTTGATAAAATTGAACAGGGGTGGGCCATCAGTGTCCGCAAGGCCCTCTCCGCTGGCCTAAAAACATCCAACATGATGTGAATTATATTTTCTAAATCAGTATTTGTTAATTACATTAAAAAATATTTGTTCAATGTGCATAATACAGTCGAACCTCGGTTCTCGACCATAATCCGTTCCAGAACCCTGTTCGAAAACCGATTTGTTCAATCACCGAAATCATTTTTCCCATTAAAAATAATGTAAATCGTTTTAATCTGTTCCAACACCCTGAATGTTTACCTTGAATGTTTAATGTAAACATAAAGCTAACCCAGGCTAATCCTACGTTCGCGTTATCGTAACCTTCCTTACGAAAGATTACGCTAACATGAACGTGTAAAAATAAAAAATCAGGTCGTTTAGCACCTGGGTCTCCACAACAAGTGGTGAGCGGTTCATTGGAAAGGGGGCTCCGTTCCAACACCCTCAATGTTGGGCTCCGTTCCAACACCCTGAATGTTTAACGTAAACTAAAAGCTCTCTCATCTCATTAGCCGTACCGCTTATCCTCATTAGGGTCGCGGGGGGGCTGGAGCCCATCCCAGCCATCTCCGGGCAGTGGGCAGGGGACACCCTGAACTGGTTGCCAGCCAATCGCAGGGTACACGGGGACAGACAACTCACTCGCCCATTCACACCTAGGGACAATTTGGACCGACCAATTCACCTGAAATGCATGTTTTTGGAACGTGGTAGGAAACCGGAGTGCCCGGAGGAAACCCACGCAAGCACGGGGAGAACATACAAACTCCGCACAGGAAGTTTGGAGCTGGATTTGAACCCACGCAGGAGGTTCCCATGACATGAACTGTGCCGCACAAGCGCTAACCACTGCGCCGCCGTGCTGCTAAACTAAAAGCTAACCCAGGCTAATCGTACGTTCGCGTTATTGTAATCTTATGAATAGGATTTCTTACCTATGTGGTGGTCAGCAGAAGGCGCTCGCACACCTCCTTCATATTTGGCTATAATTTCTTTCTTAAATGCAATAGTTGTACGCACTACTTTTCTTTTTTCACCTGTAGCAACTTTGCTGCTTGCACTGACTTTCTTCGGAGGCATAATTAGGGGCTAAAACACCCGTAGCTAACTAACTTACTTACTAACTTAATAGTATTATTACAGAGGAAATAACAAACCGACAGGACTGTATTGAATCCTTTCAATATTATTTGGTCAAGTTAGCCTTAATCAATCGGGCAGTGTTCAGCTAACTAAACAGGTATCGAGTAACACTAACTGAACAGCTTTTTGTAGTTCCAACTTAACCGACTTCAATAAGCAGTACTCACATCGTTTTCATTGTTATAAAGCTAGTGAATAGTCTTGGACTATTATGTCAACAATTTCCACACAATGTACTTAAGTGAATTCAAATTACTATACCTTGGTTCTGTGAAAAATATTTTTATTGCCAATGAAAAACTACAACCATCGCAAACAAAACAAACAAACCTTATAGTTATACCTTAAAAAAACCTCCTGCATATCAAAGAACCTTTTCAACATGTATTGCTAATTTCTATATCCCAATTTCTAGATCGATGACATATTTTTTGTGAAGTGTCTAAATAAAGCCAAAAATGATAAATACTGTGATTCCAAATTGTCTCTCATTGCTTCAAGACGTGTGTGTTCACCTTTAAGCGTTCAACCAATCACATTTGAGCCATCACTTCTTCCATTTAATTTTCCCAGAGGCCTTCAATGTCTTCTGTGAAGGCGTCCTGCAGCATACATAGGATGTGACATCGCTGTTGGTTTGGTCTAGTAGTCAAATAAAACACAGTGTCCCTTTTACCTTCATATTAAGGTGGGGGCCTCAAAATACAATTCTGGGGGCCGCAATTGGCCCACGGGATGCGAGTTTGAGACCCTCGCCTTAGAAGAGTTCCCTTCTATGATTTTAACTATAGTCCCGGTTGTCATTTGATTCCGGCCATACTACTTAGCTGTGGTATAGAGGTAAGATAACCCTAACCCTAACCCGAACCCGCCCAAACCCGACCGAACCCGACCGATTAACAATTTGAGGGACCGACCCTGAAGTAAAGCCAAAGCTTTACCTTCGGTGCCAAAGTGCATGCTTCGGGTTTACTGGGGGCCGAGTGCCTCAAATCAAGTGTGCACTTCTACGTGCAACCCTGAAATGAACAGTCTGGCGCTGAGGTGCAGCAAAATAAAACCAAAAGAATTAGCAACGAAAAGAAAATCATATCCTGCAAAATACAAGATGCGACCAGTGAAATATTTGTTTGAAAAGCAAAAAGAAAGTTTGTAAAGTGTGTAAGCTATTGGTAAGAAGCGGAAAGGACATCTAACGTGAGGGAGGTGGAAAGAGGAAGTGACGCATCTTCTACCGTGACACCGAGGATGAATGAAATTTTAAATTTTAATTTTTAAATGGAATTTCTTTAGATTTAGTGAGTTGGATTTAAAATGATAGTTTGGTAAGCATCTTCTTTATAATTGAGTTATCTGAAAAATATAACTTGCGTAATCCGGCACCGGACTACAGCGTCAAAGTGTGTTATTCAAGTAAAAGTCCAGTTACTTCCGAAAAATATTAATCAAGTAGAAGAAAAAAAAACAGTCATCTAAATCATTATTTGATAAAAGTAAGTGCAAGCTGTGCAGATCCTACACAATGAAAGAAAAAAAATGTTGAAATAGAAGCCCAGCCCTACCTTGTGATTGACATTTGAAGCCCGAACCTGGCACGGATTTCGTAACAGGTTCAAGCCCGGGCCCGAAATCTTCCCCCTACTTGGGTAGCAGTTTGCGTGCTTTATTGGTGTATTGCTTAATGATGCCAAACTTCGTTTCCATGGTTATCATGTTTTTGCTTCCCCCTTTAGCATCACTGCACAACTGTGGACCCGTACTGAACAATTACAGTACAAAAAAAATACAGAAATGTGTCACCAACTCACCAAGTCTTAACAAAGCACGCGAGATTATGCACTGAATGAAGAGAAAGGCATTGTGGGAGGTAATCTATCCAATACAGTATCAATATTTTGATGATGCAGTGACAGAAACCAACAGCAGACTGTAAACTCTTTGGACATCGTATAGCGGGGAAAATATTCCACATATTCTACACTGTAAAGTGGAAAAAGTTGTAAAGTGGGGGTTGTCGTATCCTGGTTCTCTCCTGCATACAGGAAAAAATCTTATGTCGTGATTGCCAATTTGGAGCACCTGCGGCGGCTTGATTGGCGCCAACAGCCCGGACAGCTGATTGGTGGACACTCCATTTTTAAACCCCCGGCTTCCTTTCAGTCATTGTCAGATCGTTGCGAGCCGTTGTATTCCACTCAGTGAGCATTCCCGTCCGACTCCGTTTCTGCTAAGCCTTTCTCCTGTCGGATCTTTGTTTTTGAACCGTTTCTGGACCTGATTACGCCTGTTCTGCCTGCCCCCGTTACCTGACCCGTTTTGCCTCGTTACCTGCCTGCCTCCTGCCTTCGATCCTGATTACGAACTCGACATCGCCTCTGATCTCCAGCCCCGGCCAAACGACTTACTATTCCCGCCTGTCTTCGTCCGACACGGAAGTGTCACTTCCGCCTCACTCGCTCCTGTTTTCCGTCAGTCCTCGCATCAAGCAAGCAAGCCTTACTCTCCCTCTGTTTTCAATAAAAACTGAGAAACGAATGCTATTGAGTCCTGTGTCCGTTCTGGTCTGTGACATCTAATGCAGGGGCAGAGCGAGTTGGTGGCCAATTGTGGGCAAAACCACCCCAAAGTGACTTTTTGACTGCCATGCATTTACAGCAAAATTTTAAAGCATGCCTATTTTCCCAATGAAAGACCTGTTTCTGGACCCGTTTCTGCCCTGATCTGCCATCCTGACCACCGACCTGCTTTGCTCTGTTTCCTGCCTGATACCTGTTGCCGACCTCTTTTCTGAACTCGATACCCTCCTTGCTCTCCCGTGCCCCTTCTACGTTCCAGCCACCTGCTACCCGTGTCCGTCGATCATCGGATCGTGGAAGCAAGCCCTGCTCTTCCTCTTTATCAATGAAACTGAGTAAACCAACACTACTGGTTCCTGTCTCCGTTTCTGGCTTGTGACACTGTATGTGTTATAGTTATGTCTCTGGAATAAAAATTGTGCTGTGTTTCTGTGTGAAACCGGCTATTTTCCATCAACACATTGGAAACTTAACGGACTTCTGGCTGCACTTTACAATTTCACTGTGTGTCTGTATGAAACAAGCTATGATCTACTCCCAAAATTTTAACTGTGTCAATGAGTTACGATTCTAACAATTCCGTTTCAAAGGGTCACCTCATATTTCAAATGCCAGCCCGATGAAAAACACTTAGAGAGAAGCTAAATGCTTGATTGTAAACGACGTGAGATGGAAATTTACTTAACCTGGCAGCAAAAATTAGCCTTCCTGACTTTTGTCTTAGTCAATCTGTTCTTGGACTCGGTCCCAAATGCATACCGCGCCATGAACTCCGTCGGTGCAGCGTCTCCGTGCGAAAGGGGGTTCAGACGTACGTCGACAGTGTGAGTCAACGGAGGGGAGAGGACCGTAAAGCCAAAAGGAGTAGCCGGGGAATGTTCCTTCATTGTGTCTGACCGGATGTCAGGGATCAACAAAAGGCATCACCTGGAAAATGACGCTGCACGTAAACATCCAAGAGGCTATTCTGGGAACACTCAAGACATATTTTTGTGTGACAAGTCACTTGTGTGCTTTGAAAGTTGGCCAGAAATTCACACGACAGACCTATCAAAGCCGAGTTGCGGGCGCAAAGGAATTGTGGTCCTGTTTGGGGAGAAATGAGAGGTCAGGTATAGCCTTCTTATAGAAATGCATTGCATTACATTCATGAGCCATTGTCTAAACAAGTTAATTATTAATGAGAAAAAAAGAAAGGTTCTCTATAAAGGAGGTGTATGGAATTTGGAACTTGTTTCGCTCGCTGCCGCCATCTTATGGCTTGTCTTATTATTGCAGCTTAGTTAGCTCGTTCATTTTAATGTGTGTAGCGGGGGTGTCAAACAGGCTGCCCGCGGGATAAAGGATTGAATCTGGCCCACAAGATAACGCAGAGGGAAGCGCAAGAGAAAAACGAGCTGCAGGTTGAAATATGTCCACCTGATGTTGCCAAAGCCAGGTGCCTCTCACAAAGACGCTGTAGTTGTATTTCTTTTTCTCTCTCAATCACTCTCTGTCTCTCTTTCATTGTTCCTCTTTGTCTCTTTTTCTCTCTGGGTCTTTTTACCTTCTTTGCTCTTTCTTCCTTTTTTCCTTTTCTCTCTCTCTGTGTTTTTAGCTTCTTTTGCTCTCCTCCTTTTCCCCCTTTCATTCTCTTTTCTCTTTCTCTCTCCATCTCCTGCTTTCCACTTCTCTCTACCCTTATCTCTTTCTCTCCTCTTTTCTCTCCCTCTCCCTTTTTATTTCTCTTTGAATTTCTCTCTCTCTTTCTTCCCCCTCTGTCACTATTTCTCTTTTTATCTCTATTTTTCTCACGTTCCGTCTCTCTTTCTCTCTTTTCTCTCTCTCTATTTCTCCCTTTCTCTTTTTCCTTGTCCCACACTTGTCTCTCCCTCTTTTTCTCTCTGTGTCTTTTTACCTTCTTTGCTCTTTCTTCCTTTTTCCTTTTTGCTCTCTCTGTATCTTTTTAGCTTCTTTTGCTCTCTTCTGTTTTCCCCTTTCTCTCTCTTTTCTCTCTTCCTCTCTTGTTTTCCACTTCTCTCTACCCTTATCTTTTTCTCTCCTCGTTTCTCTCCTTCTCCCTTTCTGTTTCTCTTAAATTTTCTCTCTCTTTCCCCCCCCCTCTGTCTTTCTAGTTTTATCTCTTTTGTTTCTCAAATTCTGTCTTTCTCGCTTTTCTCTCTCTCTTTCTCGCTCTCTCCTTTTTTCTTTTTCTTTGTCCCAAACTTGTCTCTCCATCTCTTTCTCAAATTTCTTTCTCTCTTTTTTCCCTTCTCCTCAATCTACTTGTCCGGCCCCCAAGAGAATGTTTGTTCCATCATGTGGCCGCCGAGTAAAAATGAGTTTGACACCCCTGGTGTATAGTGTATTGGGTTTTATATATTTTTTTTCTGAATATTTATGGCTCTCTGTATTTTCTTTCAACTATGAATGGATGACTGGATGCTCCGAAGTATTTTTTTGGGACAATTCCAATACATTTCCTGAACTTATAATGCGTGTGCAAGTGCATGCATTTCTTGGACTCTCAAACAAACTCTTATTTTTTCATCTTTCTTAAGTGTGGGTTCGTTTGTAAACTGTACTTGAGAAAAAAAGCCCTTATACTTTTACAATTTTCATGACACACTAACAAATAGACTTGAAAAAAAATCCCCCTGTCTAATGTGTTCCACCCCAAATAGATTTGCTTAAAGTAATGTAAAAGTTGATATAGGTCAGTCAAGTCAAGTCATTTTTATTTGTATAGCCCTAAATCACGAAGAGTCTCAAAGGGCTTCACAGATTGTTACACTATATTACACAAACTATTTTCAACCGACAAGAGGAGTAGGTTATTCGTATGCAATGGAGTAGAAGTGAGTTTTAAGTTTAGATTTAAACATTTCCACTGAGGTTGCAGATCGAATCTCAGGGGGAAGAGCATTCCACAGCACCGGTGCCCGGATGGAGAACGCTCTCGAACCAGCAGAAGACTTCTTTGCTCTCGGGATCATCAGAAGACCAGCACTCTCAGATCGTAGGCTTCGGCCCGGGACATAGTGGCAGATCAGATCTGAAAGATAAGAGGGAGCAAGTCCATGTATGATTTTGTACAATACTAAGAGAACTTTGAAGTCACATCTTTGGCTAACTGGGAGCCAATGCAGGTTAGCCAAAATCGGTGTTATGTGATCGTACTTTTTTGTCCTGGTTAAGAGCCTCGCTGCGGCATTTTGTACTAGCTGAAGAGACTTGATTCTGGACTTCGGGAGACCGGAGAGTAGTGCATTGCAGTAATCGAGACGGGAGGTAACAAATGCATGAATTATTGTTTCCGCATCAGACTGAGACAGTATTGAACGGATTTTAGCAATGTTGCGAAGATGGAAGAAGGCAGTTCTAGTAATTTGTTTTACATGCATCTCAAAGGATAGTTCAGGGTCAAATATGACACCTAAATTTTTAACTGAGTCACTCTGTGTGATGTGACATTTGTCAATGTTCACAGCAGTGCGGTGGAAAATAAAGCACAAGTGCTCGTTGAACTCAGTTGGGCATTGTTAACATACACCTCATTGAGAAAATATTCAACTATCTAATTTCAAACAACACATACTGCATTATTATTAAAACGAATCTTTTGTCAAATGATAGCTCATTACTGTTTTTTTATTGATAAAAATGTTGTTATCTGAATCTCAATATTTCCATGAAATATTCAGTACATAATTCTTCCAACTGGAAGGGGCACAAATGTGCATGTAATTATTCTAACAACCCCCCCCCCCCCCCAAAAAAAACAAAAAAAACAAAAAACAAAAACAGAATTTAATAACTAGGCTAATCTTGGCCGATTTCTAAGAATAAAGACAATTTGTAAAATATATAAGAAGCACCAAATATGGTCAAAGAGCTTCTGTTTTTAAAGGCACATAAATGGGCCACTCTTTATAATTGATTTTCCAGATACGCACATTTTAGATCAGTTATAAATAAAATAAAATAAAAAACTTTCTATGAGATGAGTAAAAATGTTACTAAAATGATCCATTTAATGAAAAAACAATTTAAAAAAAGTTTGTTTTATTTTAATTTCTAAAATAAAAAACATGATGTGTAAACCACGTTTGTGGTTCTGATGAGCTTGGTTACTTCAGATAAAATGACAATATAAATGAATGCCGTATAAAAATAAATTTTACATATTTTCTGTTTGTTCATAACTTTAAAAGTAAAGACCTACCCATTTAAAATGGTGTTATGCCTTTTAATTGTTTTTGGTCGTTTTGCGAATGAGTTAAAAAACGACCAATCAGGTCTTGACTTCAAAAAACAGTCGAGTCGTGATTGGTTCTTGCGTGACAGACATAAAAGCCAAAATATTTTCACAATTACTTCTGTATTATTTACATTTTGAGACATATTATTGGGATTGGCTGTAATTCTAGACCAGAGGTCTCCGACGGACTTGTTCTGAAAATGTATCATGGGTCATTGTGATTTTCGAGGAAAATTGATCTTATACTGGCCGGATGGTTAGTGGTTTAAGGGGCCTATTTAACTTTTCTTACCTGCATGGTAATAACATAGTAGGAACACGGTAATAACATGTACATTTAGAAAATGATATCAAACTGGTAGCCCTTCTCGCTAACCAGTAACAAAATATATAACTCAATGCGTTAAAAGGGTTGGAACCCCTGTTTTAATCTATTTTATTATACATGGGTACTTTTTTGCGAAAAGGTTTCATATATAAGGTGACAAATTATGAGGTGCACCTGCAAAACAGTCTTCCGTGAACCTTGACTCTAGGTGGCATGAAATGAAAACATCTGTAAGAATAAGGATTGCATTGAAATGTCGGAAAAAGAAAATAACTTACTTTAATTCAACATAAATCAACTTTATGGAACCACGAACGAAATTGATTCATAAATGGTTACCGTACGTCCCAAGCCTTCATTCGGCCCTGAGCAAAGTTAGCTTTGGGGGCCTCTTATTACTTGATCATTACTCAGTCATTACAAATATACTTAAAATACTAGATGTGAGAAGTTTGTATTGCAGCTAGATTATATTCTACAGAGAATAAAGCCACAGAAGCAGCCAACAGATTTGCAATTTTGCAGAAAAACTAATAATTTCCAATTAATATTTGGCAAAATTGCCCTCTTCCCCCACTGGTCACACAGAAAATTAATGCATACAAACTTGGAGGGCAGCATATACCTATGGTTTACAACCTGAAATGGTGCAAAATGGTTTGCAAAGGTTTTGCTCTGTAGATAGAACTCACATATCTCATTTTGAGAGAGCTAAGTAAGCAGCTCAAATGTAATATGCGCTTTAGGAAGTTAAAGAAGGCTCTTAATCACTGTTGCCAGTGCACTCTCACATAATATATATATATTTTTATTATTATTTTTTGCAATATTAAAGTATATTCGATTGTATATATCAATAATCATTACTCTCACACGGTAAAAATATATATATTTAGTGGTTGCAGGGCCCTAAGCAGCCGCTGAGTTCGCTTATGGCCTGTGATGCCATTTTATCGCAATAATGCATTTCAAATTTCGTTTTTTTTCCCGATAGATAAGGCGTGGTTGTGAATTTCAGGCATTTTGGGGGTTTTGGTGTGCGCCTCATAGTTTGAAAATTACTGTACTATTTTTTAAAAACGAATTTAAACGGAGATCACGTGGCACCTTGCCCTGAAAAGTGTTTTTGAATGCAAAGGGTGACTTCACTTCCCTCTTTAGTGAGCGAGAACGAACCAGGGGTTAGAAAGAGGGGGGGGGGGGGAAGAGAGAGAGAGAAAACACTTGCCATCCGGTTTATGGTGCACGGGCAGGAAAAAAAAAGAAAAGAAAAGAGCGCACTACAATGGTTTGCGCCCTCGAACCAATGCACTTCGCCATCATTTGAAGCCCGCAAATAATTCAAGCGCAAAAAGGAAGAAAAAAACGAAGGGAAGACGCGTTCAATGAGCCAGCCGCTTCGAAAATGGACTGCACCATAAAGGTAAGATTTAAACAAACACTCGTGGTTCGTCGTGGACTTTCCACGCGCTTCTTCCACCCACACTGCGAGTGAGAGAGTCCCCCTGCACTCTTTCCTTCTTGTACAAAATTTCCTCTTCCTTCCCGTTCGTGGTTGTATGTCGGTGTTAGAATAACACACGACTTAACCGCCGCGTCTTTTTTCGTGACGCGCTCCGTGAAAAAGACACGAGCGCGCGCGCAAAGCACAAAACCCTCTTTTAATTTTACCCGTGTTTTTTTTTCCTCATCGCAAGGTCATTGTTATTATTGTTTACACTACTACCGGGACACAAGCAAGGATCCCACGCGTGGATTTTTTTTTGTTGTTTCACCGTTTTTTTCCTAAAGAGGGGCGAGTGAAATTCAGAGAGACGTCAAAGCTATACAACACAAAGAAGCTGGTGCCCCTGAGGGCACGGAGGATGCACACAACTGGTATTTCGTTATTTTGTTTATATTTCCACCAGAGGTAAGATCACACTAATTCGTAAGGACTCAAAGCAGGAGAGGTGATTTATGAAAACAAGTTAAATCCTATCTTTTTGAACAACATCCAAGTTAAACGAGACTGTTCACACATTTAAATCTTTTATATTTATGTGTCAGCAGATGTTACAACTGACATCAGATATTCTTAAGAGGAACATTTTACGCCATTTTGAGGGTTGAAAATATGAGAAACCACAGCAGCAGTATGTTCTTGAGAATCTAAGGCAGCACTTTATGATAGAGCGACATAAGAGAACAATGAAGGGTGGATAATAGACATCGCAAAAGTTTAGTACAGTACATGTTGTGATTGGGCAACTTCTGTTTCGATAAACCAAGGTCTTGGCAAAAACTAGCCACGGCTTCGGAATGCCTCAGCGCACTGTAATGTCGGTTTGGAAAAAAAAGTCATTGACTGATTATTGATTAGTTGACGGGATAATTTTAAGACCGTCCATCAAATGAGGATTGAAAATTGGACTGCAAACCACAACAATAGTACGTCCTTAAGAATCCAGAGCGTGGCATTTTTAGAGAGAGAGACACACAAAAAAACAAAGAACAATGACGAGTGGATAGTTGAGAAAAAGCCTGGCCGACTCGAACGTCATGATTTACATTTTAGACGGAGTTTCAGGTCGGGATGGTCTTAAGATCTTACCTCTACACCATCTTTTTATTTTGTAGTCAATTGTCAAAGTTTTACTTAAAAGGCCTTCGAGAAAATCAAGGAAGTCGTATTGGAGATATGTACGAAACAAAGGCGCGCCCCGCTTGATGCCATTTATATTAGAAAGTACACATTTTAAAGCATTATAGTTTGAATTTTGGGGTCTGAATGTAAGAAAAACGAAACGGACAAGTGCCACATGCACATTCTAGCACACAATGGCCTGCACCAAGTGTTCTCTTGTGTGTGCGTGTGTTTGCGCGTGCGTGCTTGGTGGGGTTTATTTTAAGTCTAATTTATAGCTGCAAACGGGAGCGCTCGTCAGGTGTCGTTATCGCAACTGTGCAGGCTTCCTGTCTCAAAACTCAGACTTTCCGCACATATTTCCGGCTGCCCGGGCCGTGGAGTTTCTAACGCCAAAAAGAAAATAATTCAAACAATATAAAGTGCAGCAAAAACAAGTAGAGAGGGCTTCTGGAATGAAAAAGTTGAGTACGAGGAGAAATTGGAGAAGAAAGAAGAAGAAAAAAAACACTGAGAGTTTGCAAAATCAGCTTGAGGGACTTCTGCTTTTTTGTGGGCCTCAGGCACGATGACAACCTTTGCACAACTGTGTAAGAGGACCCGGACTGCTTGCACAAAAACTGGTCCATTATCATTTGAACCACGAAGGAGGTAGATTGAAATGAAATGAAAATGAAATTATATTGTAAAACTATTGAGCTAAGACAGGGGTCTCCAAAGTGGCACCAGGGTGGCCCCTGACGACAATCGAGGTTCTGTGTCGTTGTGATTTTCTAGTAAAATCTACTCAGATGTATTTTTACTCCTTTAGCTATACCCTTTTTTAGTTTTTTTTTACCTGTTTACCTTTTTAGTTAACTATCAATCTACCTCTTTAGATATTTATTTAGCTATCGAGTTGCTATTTTAGAAATTCATATCAAACTTGGTGCCCTTTGCGCTAATTAGCAAAAAATAGCTCTACCTCTAAGCCAAAGGCTATTGGAATTTAAACAGAAAAACATTTAAATACAGCTATTTGTTAATGCTCTGATGAAATTTCAACATTGCAAAGAAAAAAAAACATTTTTATTGTGTGTCATGTTGCAGCACAATCGTCTTGCTTCATCTTCATGAGTTGCTATCATTTTCAATGCTATTCTTAACTATAAAAAAAATATATTTCTTAGATACTGTACGTATTTTCAAAAATAATCCTTAATACATTTCTAATGAATCTGCCTGCTGCAGTAAACATAAACGATACAAATTGAAATTAACCTATTGACAATAACAATCTTCAAACTGATCTTTTTTTTTACCCCCAAAACATTTTATTCCTTTGGTAAAATCGCTCAAAGTTGTCTTAATTATTTTATTTATTTCATTATATCAATGTAGTCAATGCTAAGTAAATTATATTCGAAATATAATATTCTATTATTGATGTTACTGTGTAACAAGTGTCATTTTTATATTATGAAATTTATATTAAAGAAAACCTGAAACATTATATTATTATTAGGCTCTGACTGCATTTTTGTAAAATCTTTTGTTGGATTACCATTTCAAAGACTTTCACATTACATTATTTTAAGTAATCTTAAATATGTAATTTTTTGTTTTATCTTTGCGTATTAACGAAGAAAATAGCAAATATTGAAAAAAATCAAAATCCATTCGAGATAAAACAAAAATGATTCGTGAAAAACAAAGAAAAAAAGGAAACGAAATTCTACGTTACAAAACGAACGTAACCGTATCAGCTAATTAAATGAGCCTTTGGTATCTTAATAGGTTTTTGTTTAATCCTTTTATTTAATTGTTCAGCTTTATTATTGAAAACGTTTTTTTAATAATTTCGTAGAAAACACTTTAACGAAATCAAAAATACAATTAAAAAAAATAAAGTAAGCTAGACCAAAACAATTAATAAAAAGAATAAGGGAATTGACATTTCAGTTTACAGAAAAAAATAAAACTTACGATCGATAAGAATGAGCTATTACGACAGATTTTCTTTCGTTACTGTTGTGCAAAAAAAAAACATTTTCAAAAATTCGTTTGTTTGCAAGATGTCAAAATAAAATCCCTATTTCAGCCACACAAATGAGGCTGGTAGGTATTGTCTAAATATATATTTTTTATTTTAAAAAAAACGAAAGCTTTTTATGTTAACAGATTAAAAAGAAATCCACTTTGTGAGGTCTTTAATTTGCCGTTCAGGGACAATTTAGACAATAAACGTATAAAAACGAAATTTGGATATACTATTCTTTACATTACATTACAATGACGGTTGATATACATTACGGTATATGTCGGTCCTGAGAGGGATGGGCACCACCAGGCTGTACTTACCCAAGACACACCCCAGGAAATGGGGCCCCTACGACCCTAGTGTTAAGTGATCCAACCAAGCAATCAGAGAGTTAGTCTGGAGACGTCTTTTGGTAGAAGGCAATCAAATATGACGTGCCATAGACAGCCGGGGACTTTAACAGGAATCCTCCCCAAAAAGGAATGGGGGGAAAACAGTAATCGACAGAATACAAAGCAGAAAACTACGCTCTTCACTGAAAACAAAAGAAAAATAATCACCATGGAAATAATACTTAGAAAAAAAATTGAATGATGACAAGAATGGTTGATATTTTGCCTTTTCTAGAGTTTCATAAATTCTTTTTGGGGCAAGAAGCGGTGATGCAATGCCGAGCTGCTGACTTGTGTGGGAAGTTGTTTTCTTACAACAACACAAAATCTTACAGTGCTTTTTCGGGGCCCAAGAAGCCATTCCGTATAGTTGTGGTCAGACTTGGGGAGTAACGGAACGCATGTAACGGCGTAACGTAATGAGATACAAAAATGTAATTGGATTCCGTCACAGTTACAGGAGGAAATACAAATTACAGCTACATTCGGTGAAAATAAGGATTACTTTGCAGGATTGCAATTATATTGAAAAACATGTTTATTTTACACCATTTCAGGGGACAATGATAAAATCGGGTGTGGTTTGGTTTTATTTTGGTATCCTTTTACTTGTTTACATTAACTTTGTTTAAATTTGCCATGTCCCTTCGCTCCGCTCACTTTCTCATTCATTCCACACACACTGCACTGGTGCACTCACTCTCAGGACCCCCGCAGTTGCCCCGGGTGACTGAGTACAAAAACATGACTATATGACTGAAAACTAACAGAAAAGTGTCAACTAGTAATTAAAGTGCAACTAATGAGACAACATCAACAAACAAGTATGAATATATAAATGAAATGTTTCATGCAATTTTATGCTCTCTTCCATCGCACCCATTGTTTGAATTTGCCATGTTCCTTCACCAGGGTTGGGTAGGGTTACTTTAACTGGATTACTTTCAATTACTTTTGGATTACTCCAATACCAAATATGCTAATAAAAGACAAAATCAACTAAATCTGAATAAAATGATGACTCACAACACGTGGTAAGCTTTCTCTCCTGGCTTTGATCTCTTTGATCTCCGGCAAAACTAACATAAAATGCGACAGAAACAAAATGAAAATAAATCCAAACAGCTTGCCAACATCATTTTTGCCGTTCCATGTATTCCGTTACTCCCCAAGCCTGCACAAAATTTAGTAATTTTATTCATATTTAGATTCTTTGGTCTTTTATTGGCATATTTGGTATTGGAGTAATCCAAAAGAAATTGAAAGTAATCCAGTTAAAGTAACCCTACCCAACCCTGTCCTTCACTCCTCTCACTTTCTGTGATTTCATTCGTTTTACACACACACACACACACACACACACACACACACACACACACACACACACACACACACACACACACACACACACACACACACACACACACACACACACACACACACACACACACACACACTGGTGCACTTACTCTCAGGACCCCTCCAGCAACCCCAGGTGGCTGAGTACAAAAAAACGACTATATGACCAAAACTAACAGAAAAGTGCCACTCAATTAAAGTGCAACTAACGAGACAACAACAACAAACAAGTCTGAATATAATAAAATAAAATAATCTAACATGACATGATTCATACAATTGAATGCCCCTCTTCCACACAACCCATTGATTAAATTTGCCGTGTCCCTTCGCTCCTCTCACTTTCTGAGGTCTTATTCATTCCACACACACTGCATGTTTACTCTCAGGTCCCCCGCAGTACAGGACTGACTATATGACCGAACACTAAAAGAAAAATGTTACGCAGTTAAAGTGCAACTAATGAGATAACATCAACAAATAAGGATGAATATATGAATGAAATAACATGAAACAATTAAAGTAACATGATTCCTCTCTTCCACAGCACCCATTGTTTAAATTAATCATGTCCCTTCGCTCCGCTCACTTTCTGCAGTCTCATTCATTACACACACACACACACACACACACACACACACACACACACACACACACACACACACACACACACACACACACACACACAGGTGCACTCACTCTCAGGACCCCCGCAGCTGCCCCAGGTGATTGACTAAATGAAATAACATGAAATGAATTATGCAATCGAATGCTCTCTTCCACAGCACCCTTTCAAACATCCATCCATGAATTCATTTACATGTGTCTCACATTCACATTTACATAAAGCACTGATATACTAATTGTGTCCATCATAATTTTAATCATTGCCAATAGAAAGACAACGAGAGACGACAAGAAATTGCAGATTTTGGGGGGAAATTTAAAAAGTGAACCCTTTGTTTAAAACAATATTGGCTTCTTAATGTGTTCTTGAACTAAAACTGAGAATATAGTATCTGCCGTGTGAAAAGAAAGTTTTATTTTTGCTTAATACACTACGTGGTTAAACTATGAGCACTTTTTATTGGAACACAAATAACTACATGATATTTGTTTCCTCGATTTCTTTTTCAAGATAACATTGTTCTTAAACAAAATTGTGTAATTGCATTAAGGTTTAGTTTATTTTGGCTTCAGTTGGCATATTTGATATTGGAGTTATCACAAAGTGATTGCAAATATTTACGGTACATTACGGTATATTATGGTATTCGGATTACATGACTGATTACATTTTCTAACAGGTATCTCGTAACTGTATGGGATTACATTTGCAAAGTAACCCTCCCAACCCTGGTTGTGGTTAGCAAAAGCGCGATGAAAGGTTGACGACCTAAAAACATCAACTGCTAGTTCTACTATTGAGGATTTGTTGCCTTGCAGGCCGTTAGGTGCCAGTTTCAAGCTGCTGTTTCACTTCTGCAGACTGAAAGTCATCACTAGAGACAGTTCTAGTCCGCATTGCTTCATGAAATTTGGTTTAAGCTTAATAGTAAATTGTGAAGATTTATAATTGGTCAAAATTAAAGACTTGCTGCTTGCAGCGGAGTTGGCAAATATCCTGTTTTTCCTCCAAAAGACGAATTTGATGAACTTTCCAGAGGTGTGAAACAACCCTCAATTCATTACTTTAAGATAGATAGATAGATAGATAGATAGATAGATAGATAGATAGATAGATAGATAGATAGATAGATAGATAGATAGATAGATAGATAGATAGATAGATAGATAGATAGATAGATAGATAGATAGATAGATAGATAGATAGATAGATACTTTATTCATCCCCGCAGGGAAATTCACAAAAAAGGAATAGAGAGAAGGATTAAATCAAAATCAAATCACAGGATATGTGTCCTTTAACCGATTTCAGGTATAAGGTCTCGCTATTTCGCTGATTTGCATCATGCTTTATGTTCTGCAATCTGATTGGCTAAACAGTTCAAATTGTTGATTATTTATTTAAGATTTTAGGATTTTTTACTATCTATGTAGTTCTGAATTTGTGTATTATCTATGAAGTTATCGGCCCGGTATTGCAGTACCTCCGGGAACGGTGCATTCGCACTGATCGCTGCTTGGCCCAGTGGCTAGGACCTTGACTCAGCCTCTTGGCTGGGGGCAAGTGTCTCGGCCTCTTGGCTTTGTAGCGTATTATGATTTGACCGATAATGGATGATTGATAAAGAATATAGAACAATAAACCTTACAAAATCCTTTAAGATTACAGAAGTTATTTCAAAATACGAAAATAAAAATAAATAAAAAAGAAAACAACAATGTTTATACAGTATCTTAATTCATTCAACAAATGCTAAAACATGGGTCTCCAATGTGGAGTCCATGGGCACCAGGTAACCCCATCTGACCAACTGAGTATGTCGAGGACTGGTTCTGAAAATATGTCATCGGTCATTGTGATTTTCAAGGAAATGTGGTTTCTGGCTCAGGGGGTAGAGCGCTCGTCTGGGGATCAAGAGATCGCAGTTCGAATCCCGGCTCCTCCGTGTTACATGTCGAAGTGTCCTTGGGTAAGACACTGAACCCCTAATACCCCCAATAAGCAGGTTAGCGCCTTACATGGCTGCACGGCCGCTATTGGGAAATGTGAAGCACAATGCAAAGCGCTTTGGGAAGTCTTGGCTTGAAAAGCGCTATATAAATGCAGATCATTTCATTTCATTTACTGTCATAATGTTTGGCGGTTGACAGCTTACATTAACCGCTAACAATGACAACCTAGTAATAGATAGATAGATAGATAGATAGATAGATAGATAGATAGATAGATAGATAGATAGATAGATAGATAGATAGATAGATAGATAGATAGATAGATAGATAGATAGATACTTTGTTCATCCCCGAAGGGAAATTCACATTTCCAGCAGCATCCCTGAGCTGAGAACAATCGAGAACAATCGAAAATAACACGGGAGCTGCTGGAGTGGCTGCCATTCGTGACGGCGCCAGAAGAAAAGATTCAATTTGAATCATGTACAAACAAACAAACAATTGAATCATGTACAAACAAACAAACAAAATATTCATGTTAGGAACATGTTATTTTAGAAATGCATATTTAACTCGTAGCCCTTTGCGCTAATCAGTAACATAAAGTATCTCTTAGCTTAAAAAGGTTGGAGAACCCTATGCTAGAGCCTGTAGAAAGGGTTTGTTCATTGGTTTCAATGAATAATAGAGTACTTGGTATTATAACAATTGATACAAAATATGGGGGGGTTGGGGTTGATGCATTTTAAATTGTATTGAACTGTGCAATCTATTTGCTAAACCACAAGTTAAAAGACTTTGAACTACCGATAATAATTGCCAAATTCTGGAAATAAGCCCCCAATGTAGAAAGAGGTGCTCAAATTCTTATACAGTAATGAAATAAAAGCAGGACTCTCGCTAAACTTCTTGGGGAATTATACAGAGTTGATCTAAGCTCCCCCTCCACAGTGGTTCTCAACTGGTCTGACTTCAAGACCCACCATCTTACCTACTTACAAGGCACAAAGCCATAAAGAGAAAAATCGACTTTTTAAATTTACTGAAACAAAGGATTTGTGTGTTTCGAACCAGGCATAGTATAATATATTCTTTTTTTAAGCCAAATGGCCAGCAAAACCAAAACGACTTTAGGTAATAATAATCCTTTTAATTCAGATTCAGATTCAGATCTACTCTATTGTCATTCTAGTACACGTGTATACAGAACGTAAAAACTAGCCGGCTGTGCTTCGGGGAGCCGTTTAAGCTAGTCATAGTCCACATTTTTTATCGAATCTCCCCCACAAAACAGCGACACACTTTTCAACCACTCCACAATGAATCCCGAATATGACTATTTATTCAAGCTGCTCCTGATTGGTGACTCCGGTGTTGGAAAATCTTGTCTACTGCTCCGATTTGCAGATGATACATACACAGAAAGCTATATCAGCACAATTGGAGTGGACTTCAAAATACGGACCATAGAACTAGATGGAAAGACCATCAAACTTCAGATTTGGGACACAGCAGGACAAGAAAGGTTTCGAACGATCACTTCCAGTTACTACAGAGGCGCTCATGGTATCATTGTAGTGTACGACGTCACAGATCAGGAATCCTTCAATAATGTCAAACAATAGCTCCAGGGGATTGACCGCTATGCCAGCGAAAATGTCAACAAGTTGTTGGTAGGCAACAAGTGCGACCTGACGACAAAGAAGGTGGTGGATTACACAACAGCAAAGGCGTTAACTGGATTACTTTCAATTACCTTTGGATTACTCCAATACCAAATATGCTAATAAAAGACAAAAGAAACTAAATATGAATTAAATTACTAAATTTTGTGCAGGCTTGGGGAGTAACAGAATACATGGAACGGCAAAAATGATGTTGGCAAGCTGTTTGGATTTATTTTCATTTTGTTTCTGTCGCATTTTATGTTAGTTTTGCCGGAGATCAAAGCCAGGAGAGAAAGCTTACCACGTGTTGTGAGTCATAATTTTATTCATATTTAGTATATTTTGTCTTTTATTAGCATATTTGGTATTGGAGTAATCCAAAAGTAATTGAAAGTAATCCAGTTAAAGTAACCCTTCCCAATGGCGGTGGCATGGCGGTTAGCGCGCAACCTCACGGTATGGAGGTTCAGGGTTCAAGTCCAGCTACTTCAGCCTACCCGTGTGGAGTTTGCATATTCTCCCTGTTCCTATGCGGGTTTCCTCCACATTCCCCAAAGGGTTAATTTCCCAGTCCAAATTGTCCCTATAGGTGAGAATGAGCAAGGCATGACTGGGTGGCAGCCAGTTCAGGGTGTCCCCTGTCCACTGTCCAAAGATGGCTGGGATGGGCTCCAGCCCCCCCGTGACCCTACTGAGGATAAGCAGTGCATATAATGGATGCATGGAATACTCTTAAGGTTCAATTAGATGCGTTTTTAATGAAGTCCGAAACGTTTCACCTCAGCAGCTTTGGCCTTTTTTAACAAATTCAACATGCATAAATGGGAAATGGTTTCCCTAAGCTTTTTGTCCTCCTTTTTATTATAGATAATAAAAATCCATATCACATATATTTGCTGTGTATCTGCTTTATGCTCTGCTTAACAAGTGGAAATCAAAGGTTTACCGCTCGTTTTCTGTTGTGTGAAATGGCCATTGTGAACTTTTTTGACATCTACTGTTAGGGAGTGTTTATCCAACCATTCATTACCTGCACCGCTTATCCTCAGTAGGGTCGCGGGGGTGCTGGAGCATCCCAGTTGTCATCGGGCAGTGGGTAGGGGACACTCTGAACCAGTTGCCAGCCAGTCGGTTTAGGAGTGTAACTGACCCTCATTTTTTTTTTTTTTTGCACTATTTGACCAACGCAAAGAACAGCAACCCACTGTAAACAGATCCATGACCCACATTTGGGTCCTAATGCACCAGGTGAGAAAAACTCCCAGAAAAATGAATTTATGTTATATCCCTGATAGTTCTGTTGTACTCTGTGCTTGACAATCTCTACTCTTTTCCGAGACATTTTCCCGTTTCTCAGAAGGAATTAGGGTCTATCACAATAGAGCTAGCGAGAAAACAGCAAAATCAACAACAACAATCGTTTGCCTGGCCCATGACCTCGCCCCTTGCCTCAAAAAGCTGCCACCACCCTTGACCACAGAGTGTTTTTCAGATTTGAAATGACCCACATCTTTTCAACTTCCTCTCCGTGGGCCCGTGCCAAAAGGTTCTGCCGCACATGGCGGCCTGGTTTCCTGTCGGCCTCTGAAAAAGCGCGATGCTGACGTACGAGGCCCAAAAGACAATGCCGGGCTCCTCTAAACAAACACGCTTCTCAGAATGGTGGATGTGGTCTTAGTCCTTGTAGTCCCTGCGCAGGCGCAGCAATGAGCCGTGCCATCTTAAAGCTTGAGGGACTTAAATCTCTACCGGGCTCCGCCCACTTTTGCAGAGATACAAATTTGATACTCAATTTTGGGGATGTTACTTTAAAAAAAGAATTAGTCGTAGTTACACACTACCGCTACCAAAAAGTAACTGATTTAGTAACATTACTAGTTACCAGGGAAAGTAACTATTCCCGTTACTTTAAAAATAAGTTGTATGTCAAAGAACTTGAAATTTTCTGAGCAAATACAAAAAACACAGCTTGCAGAGATGGGAATTCCGACTATTTTTTAGAAAACTATCTTTTTCGGCTCGGCTCGCTCTTGCGGGTCCAACGTGGATTTTTGGGATGTTTTTGTTACTTCATCGCTACATAACTAATTATGTGAAATTATGCAGAACTTAACTTAAGAAGGGGGAAAAGAAAGAAAAAAGAATAAAAATAAAAAAAAGGAACAGAAGAAAAATAAAATAAGTAAAAAAATAAAAAATAAATAAAAGATGAAAAAAAAAGTTTTTTCATTTTTATGTTAACACGGAACAGCGAAGTAAAAACAAATAAAATATAAGAACAATCTACAAAGAAAGAAGATGGTGAAATAAAAAACTCTTTCGACCTTTTTTTATTCTTGACAAATTAAAAGTCAACAAGGAACCCCTAAAAAATGCATAGCACAAGAGAAAAAGGCATCTCGGAAGGAACCAGCTTTTGATTGGTGGGGAACCGGCTCCCTTCGTTCCTCACTCCCAAGAGCCAGCTTATAGAGCCGTTTCATTCGCGAATGACACAAGTCTGTTGCCGCACCAGTGACATTAGCACTGTCAGATATAGAGCTCACATTTTTTGTGACTCAACGCTTATGCGCCTTTTCTTTCGGCACATAGTAAATACTATATTCATAATTGCTATCTGACTATATGGTAGTACCTATTTTGAATCGTGACATGATCCCAAATGACGTGACGTAAACAACTCGGAGAAGAGCGGAAATCCTCGCCGCTGAAAACGACGTCAGGTTTGCGGGGACACGCTGCAGTTGGCGTCCCCGCAGTCAAAGTAACACATCGCTTTGAACCGTCACTGACGGTAACGACGGAAAAAAATAGATAGTTGGATTAACCCCGTTATGAAAAAATAACGCCCTTACGTAACAGCGTTATTATTACGACGTTACTCCCAACACTGTTGATACGTGGCTTCAAACTGCAGGCAATTGGTCGTGATGCTTTTTGAAGATCCGTCCACACTTGATTTCATCCTGTCGAATCCTATTTGAAAAACATTTTAGCGAAAAAAATAAAAAATAACTAAAGGTGTCAAGACCAGAACGGAAACAGGACCCACTTGCGTGACGTTTACCTCCAGTTTTATTGAAAGAGAGTGGAAGGGATGGACCAACGATCCGGTGTTCGCTGGGGGCGGGAAGCAAGTCGCTCTCGTACTCGGATTGTGATCCGAAGACGGAACTGGATCTTCCGTAGCAAGCGATGGCTGTGTCAGGGACAGAAAAACAGGTCGATAGCCGGGACAGGAGAGCAAAAACATGGTCGGGATCAAAAACGGGTCGTAAGTCGGTACGGGAGAGAAGACGTGGTCAGGTACCAAACAGGTCGTAGCCGGAGACAGACGGGAGCAAAAGCGGGACAGGCGACAGTCAGGGTAAAAAAACGCTAGCCTTGTATCAACAGAGGTTCGCAGACGGACTGACAACAGGGGACTGACAGGACTGGGTTAAAATACTGACAGGGAGCCAATCAGAACCCGCGGCAGTTGGGTTTTTGGGTTGGTGTTTGGACTCTACTAGAAGCAGGCCTTTTCTTTCACCATTCTCATGCTATACTTACAAATAGAAAAACACGGGGACAATTATGACGTCCCAATCCAACACTCCCCCCATTCCTCCTACCTAACCTAATGTGATCTGCCCTCAAACAGCTTTGCCACAAGTAAGATGAAAGCAGATCGGCGCACTTTATATAAGAAATAGTATTTTGCCCGGATTCAATGATGTTTTAGGGTGGTATAATACAAACGTGGTTCCACAAGGGAAACCGAGGTATTACATATCTGTGTTGGCCATTTTTTTCTAATGCTAAATGTATAGGACAACATTATCTTTACATTGACTGCCTTTACGGGCTGCTCAAGATTTGAATACACCATTATGAAAGGTTAATAGCAGTGTCAGAAATAACGTCTGCCCGGGCGTGTATCTTTAACGTCGGGTGTACAACTTACAAAACGTCTCCACCCGGATGGCCAACAACTTTGCCAAGAAAAAAAAAACTAATTATTTTCTCTAAGTTTTTGAAATCTTCTTTCGGTTGGGAAATTTCGGTTCGTTTGTTAATTTGCATACTCGGCAGCCAATCAGGAGCCTGCATCGAGTAACTTTGTGCTTCCGGACTTTCCAGAGCCTTATAAGGTCGTGCATTTGCACATCATTTTCAAACGTAGACGTACAGAGAACACAAGAAAAATGGAGAAGTGGTTAGGAATCAAGCCGAAACCTCAGCCCCAGAAGAAAGATTCAAAAGGAGCTAACAACATTTATGACGCTACAAAACGTAAACGTACATTAAAAGCATGGTGGAAAGAGGAGTTCACGTGGCTTGTAGCAGATGATGCAACGCACACATTGCATGAATGGAGATGAGTAAATACAGGTACATACAGATGGCAGATGGAAAACAGCGATGTTATATACATGCAATGAATGTTATCAGTAGATTTATAATAAACTTAATTTTAAAGTGTTGTTCTGCTATTAATTCTGGTCATCATTCCTTAACACTTTGTAACAATGTTTTTTTTTTTGCGATTAGTCGTTTTATTGTGTTTCAAGTTGGGAAAAATGGGGCAGGCAACTTTTCAGAGTGGTCTGCCCTGGTGTCCTGTAACTTTGTGTCATGAGTTTCAGACACGGTTAATAGCAACATGAGATTCATGTTATGTATATTCATATGTCTGACTGTGGTAATACAAAGCTGTGGTTGTATGTTCAATGTTTACCAGTAGGACATAAACTAGGAGAGGCAATAAAAAAACTCGAGGTCTCGGTTTAAAGACGGTTACACTTTTGGCAACAATGCTGTTTGCTGTCAGTCGAGTTCACTGTTGCATGTCGTGTTCGTAGATATTAAATTTTTACAAAGCGTTCTTCCATAACCCTACTAACAATCCAAGAAATTGACCACTAGCCTTTATCCAAAAGGCAACCCAAATAACAATTAAGCTAGGGAGTGTGCTAAAATAGCCATTGACCCATAGGAAGCGCTGTCTGTGGTGAGCGAAGACCAGCCTCTATACGAGACGCCCTACACCGCCACCATGCACATGAAGACGGAGATGACGTCGCCAGGCGCGTTCAAGCAGAGCCCCGAGCGTGCTGATCCCGATTGGCCATCCACTGGCACCACCGCGCAAAAGAGGGGCGAGCACGTCAACGGCACCAAGTGAGTCAAGAAGGGCCATGGGGATTACGAACGGAGGGGGGAAAGTTTTGTCACAGTCCGGGGGTTTCCATTGATTACAATACTCCTTGGTTCTGTTGTATCATCACTGTGGGCACCGCCTGGTAATTCAATTGAAGTGAGAACCGGTATTAGCATATTTATTTGGATGAAATTATTTGATCAATAATAGGGTGACCATTTACTGTCAACGACAAGGGCAAATAATTTTTAGATCTGTATAGTCTACTTTTATCTTTATTCAATTTAATAATATAAAGTAATTAGCGTCTTAATTTTATTTTATATACAATCCCTGCTTTAAACGATTGAACTGAAATCCATGCTGGGGAATATGTTTTCAATTCAAAGCTTTCAAAATACCAACATACTGTATACAGGGTGACCTGAAAAAGTAATACACATTTTAGGACCTGATAACTCAATTATTTGTCTTTATGAACTGAACCCATTGAACTGAGTGATGGCAACCAGACTTGTCTTAGAAGGAAATATATTCTAGAATGCAACTGGAAGTATCAAAACGCATTTACCGTAACTTGTTAAAATAACATGGTCAACCATAACGAGTGAATTCTCAGGTCCCCAGTAGATGCGATTGTGTCTGTTAATTGAACCATTTCATTTGAATGTGGCCTCCTCACTCCACACTATCTTTTGTGGCAATGTGTGCATCTTCATTACATCATTCCATCGGTCTGCTCGCAATACTGTACACTTCGGTCTGGATCATCCTCATTAAGAGCATGGACTGATTTTGAAATGTAACTTTTCCATTGATAATGTTTCATGACGCAATAGAAAGATCATTTTGTAATTCATATACCCAACAAGCTTGTAGAAAATACATTTCGGGACTTTGTTGAAACGTTTCCAGCATTCTTTCTCCTTTTCTAGGGCTAGTCGATGTACGTGGTCTTCCGGAATGCTTCTTATTGACGTCCTGAACATCAGCTTCAAACTTATATCTAGTTTGAGTGATGTAAATTTGTGTCGGTGGTTCTTTGTTTAACCCCTGCCTTAAATACTTCGACTGTGTTCCAATGCTTCCAGTAGCATTTTAGAATATATTTCCTTTTCAAAGTCTGACTGCCATCACTCTGTTTAATTGTATTTATTCTTTAAAGATAGAATAGAATTGTGTTATCAGCAGTTCAAATGTTTATCGTATACACTAAGTATAGCCATTTTAGTAAACACAAGGTTTAACAGATCAGTTTTAGAAGTTACTTCATATAATCTAGGCATAGCATTTAGGTCAACCTGTGGACAAAAGCAAATTCGATTTGCCCCACCCCAAAAAGGGGTAATTTAGCACTCTTTGTTGCCAAAAGGTCATTACATTGCCCTTCCATGTATTGCAGCCGCGAGTCACCAGTGGATTGCAGCGTCACAAAGCGCTCCCGACACATGAGCAGTGACGGGGTGTCAATGGCATACCAGACCTCGTACCCTGAGCCCCGTGTCAGTCCGCCGAATGTTAATCCACCCAGCATTAACACCACCGAGGAGAAGCGGGTTATTGTTCCTGCAGGTGAGCAGTTCGCCACTAACACAAAAAGACATGTCTCTCCATACCAGTGATGTAGCATGAATTTTACACTTGGGCCTTCACGCCAGTCTGGATTAGTGATGTGTTGTAAATCCAGAAATCTGTATCTCTCTAAGCAATAAAGGGAACAAGGTCCACACAGTTCCCTTTGTTTGATGTACAGCTTGTAGTTCGTGGGCTGGAAGTGGCAGACAACACATTTCCCCTGTTGCGATTTCTTAATGTTCAGCTTTTCTCAAAAGCGCTTTCTTGAAAATGGCTTTGACCGTATATCTTTGATCCATTTATTTTCACCCCCCCTCGATGACATAACCTCTAACCTGTACAAATTTACAGCACACACACGGAAACGACTGAAAATTGTCAACATTTTTCTTTCTTTGTTGTTTGCTAGACAAATCTTTAGAATTGTGGGAATTCAGATACGCTTGAAGTGGGGAACATCTACTTTGCTTGAATATTTTGAAGATCAGTTAAAAATGTACTTCATAAAAAGACTATATTGGACTTTACTACAATTACAAGCTCATTCAGAATTAATGTTATGAATTGGACATTAGCAGACGGGGCACAGGGTTATTTAATGATAAGACTTTTACAACATTTGAATCTCTCGGGGAATCTGATTAGATTTTCGAAGGAGTTTATAATTACTTCATAAAACGTGGATATTGCCTCACAGTTATGTGCCTCTGAATAATTGTGAATAAAGAAAAAAAGAAGTGCTAGGACGGCGTCCAGAACACACCATTACGGCCAACTTGAAAGGTGCGCTCATTGTTTTGCAAGTGGAAACTACTCACCCCTTCCTGTGGTGACACATTTTGTACTGGACGTTTCATCACTGTATTAAGTCAAATTTGAGTCATACAAACTATGTGACAAATGGCAGTAGTTGACATATTGAAATCGTTAATAAGAGAACAAAAACCTTTTTTTTTCCCAACTCTTGAAAAACATGACTAATTCATATGACAATAGATCGTCTTTCTGCCCTCAACATTTACTAGCTCACACTAAATCAGCCAAGTAGTGCATTCTACTGTAAATAACATCTCATAAATGAGAAACTCCACATTCTAAACTAGGGACGTCCAAAGTTTACAGAAAGCGGGCTAGATTTGGCAAGCTGAAAGGATGAAGGCCAAATTGTCAACCTGCAATTCTTTGAACTGTCTTTAATAAACTCACCCTCTGTGAAATGTTAGTAGTGTTTGACGATCAGCATCGCAACCTCGTAGCTTACCTTTGTCGCATTTTCATGAAAAAGCACCGCTAAGCTGTTAACAGCTTCCACTTGCTTCACCTTATTCTTTGAAAACGGCCACACAATCAACTTTCCTTTGGCTATTCACAGTTGCCATGTTGGAAAGGGGGTGGGCTAAAAAAAGAAAGCCAAGGGCAAGGAGGTTAAAGGGCTACCGCCATTGTCTGGAAAATTGTGATACTTTTGGGGGTACAAATTTATTTCATACTGTGGTCACCATTACTGATGGGCCACATATCAATTTTATGACTGAGGCCGTGGGCCAATGAAAAAATAATCACGGCCAATGGCTGGCCCCCAGGCAAGATTTTGGACATGCCTGCTCTAAACCCACCCAACAAATATATTAATCTTACATTATCATCCTGCTGTTAGATCCAGAGGTGTGGACACAGGACCACGTGCGTCAGTGGCTGGACTGGGCCATCAAAGAGTATGTCCTGGAGGAAGTGGACGTCATGCTCTTCCAAGCACTGGACGGCAAAGCCCTGTGCAAGCTGACCAAAGAGGACATGATGCACCTCACGTCCGCCTACAATGCTGACATCCTACTCTCGCACCTCAATTACCTCCGGCAGAGTAAGGCAACACCGGCCCCACCTTGGGCTATTTTTGAGTTGGGCTAGCGCATGTTTTCAAGCCTCCCAGAAAACAAGCTGATAATGATTATATTGGTTGGTATAAGGAGATTTTGGAGTGCTCCTGCTATACATAACCCACCAACAAAGCTTTACATTTGTTGACAATTTCTATCAGACTGACAAATACATTTTTGGTGTCCTCAGGTAGTCCAACATTTTCATACTCCACAACTGCCTCCACCAACACACCACCACCACCAACACCGCAGCCTCGACTTCAGGTCAAAGCTGGTGAGTCCCATTTTCTATACCATCAAAATTTACAACTCAATCACTAATTGAATTATTTATTCTGTTCTTAATATTGGACATCTGCAAAGGAATATAATTCGATGTCAGTTTGTTTTTTGTCTACTATTTTGCACTGTTGCTCTGTTACATCATTATCGGCCAATCGGGTTGCTGTTCTCTAATAACCATACCTTTTATGGTGGACCTGCTTTTTTTTAACTTAGATATTTAATTAAAAAAGTGCCCAAGGGAGGGCTCCTAGAACAGGTTGCAATTCTTTATCTGAAGGTTTCTCTTCCTGTCCTCCTTCCAAGTTCAAAATCCATTGATGTCGTCTCTTTCATTTGAGTGTCTAATAAAGTTCAAATTGAATGCCTGCTTACATAATTTAAAGCCCAAGAAATCCGACAAAAACTCACCCTTTGAGAAGTTGACAATCAAGCATTTTAGTTGAAGGTATGAATCATAGGCTTAATTTTTCAGTAGAATTAAAAGAAACCCTTGAACAAAATAATTTAAGTCAACTAAACTAAGGATTAATCAAATTGAATTCAGTTCTTGTGTTGGCATAATTCTACCGAACCCCTACAGTTCCACTAAATAAACATAAAGTCAAAATTGCAGAAAAGGCAGTTTAGCATAGTTTACATTCTTTACAATTTTCAATCTTATTTCTAGTTTTGAGGTTAGCCCATTGTAAGCATCTGACATCAACTGTGATGTTCCGAGCGTAGACATGAAATTCACACATATCCCATATCTAACATGGTCAATGTCAAACTACATAAAGTACTGTTGGTTAAAAAGCTTGATTGATCATTAAATGTGAAGAAATCCACTAACATAATACTTTCAGTATACCAAAAATTAAATAGTCGAATTAAATATAAGTTTTAGTCGGTTTGCAGAATTTAATAGAATCCATATACAGTGAAGTCTCGGTTATCGCGGTTAATGAGGACCGAGACCACCTGCGAAAACTGAAAATCCGCTAAGTAGCGGCGCCCCTTCAAAAATGCTTTAAAAAACGTATACAGGTATACAGTATACCCCCCCTGTATACAGTACACCACATAGAATACGGGTAGAAAGAGAGAGAGTGAAATTCATGTTATAACAAAAAAAAAAAAACTAAAAATATGTTGTCTGTTTACAATAACAATTGAGGGTCTAGAACACTGTTCTACCGAACAATTTACTTACGAACAACCAATTATCGTTATCAGCTTTCAAAAACAAGCACACACTACAATTAGCTAACATAATTAGTCCGTTGTTTTGCGCAACAAATTAACATTTATAATTTCTATTTCTGGGGGTTTAAGATTAAAGTAATACCTGTACATGAATAAAATTGTACCATACCATATAGATAATGGGTGTAGAGAGAGAGAGAGGGAGAGAGAGAGAGAGAAAGAGAGAGAGATTCGTGTAAAACAGTCAAACAAGACCCGCGAAGCTCTGAACCCGAGAAAGTAGAACCACGAACTAGCGAGGTTCCACTGTAGTTCAACTGAATGAACTTATCCAAGTTGCAAAGTTAATATTGCAGAAAAATCTGTTCAGCAGCATTTATAACCTTCATATTTTCACTAATATTTTGCTATGCCCAAGTTAGCTCATTGCTAGTAAATTACCTCCATTGTGTTGCTCAGAGCATTGATATGAGGCTTACGTAGCATATCTTACCTAATACGGTCAATGCTGGACTATATACCAAAATAAAACCTCGAGTGATATTGGTAATATGCATAAATTGACTACAGTTTTCTGATCATGATCAACTTAACTTTACTCATATTAACTGAAAACTGTATGTTATTCAACTCATGTGACCCCAATCAAACCCTTAAAAGTTCCTTCTTTACAGTACAACCATGTCTTCTCATCTCAACCGTCACATCTATTCTCAGTTTAACCTCCGAATTCCCATCTTATCGCAAACAAACAAGCCAGCGGGAACAACCGAGGCTTCAAGAAACAATGCGCTGAGAGTTCAGAGCTGTGTTACATAGTTTTGCGAGTCAAAAGAGGCTCTTTGGCACAACACTGGCCTCAACTGATGAATCCTAAACTCAACAAGCCGTTTCAGGCAGGAAGCAGCTGCAATGGCACAGGAAGTAGGAGGTCGGGCGGCGGGGGGGGCTAAATGCTGGACTGCTGGGACACGACTCACAATCTGGTAGAGGCAGAGTTGTCTTAAACAAAAGAAAACTCACCCAAGAAATTACGGGGTCATCTCTAGACCCAATTTCTTATCGTCTCAAGCGCCCATTTACGGACTTCCTTCCCGCCCAAGCTTCAATGGCCACTTCAGAAGTTTTTGCTGATGTTTGGCAACCGCACGCCTTGTCTTGCTCATCAGTCTCATTGTCTTGTTCTGCGCAGAAAGCACTTTTGATGAGATAGGCCACAGAAGTAGCTGGACCCCAAACATGACGGGAGTGGCCAAAGGTATGAAATTCACATACAAGGTTAATATTAGTACATGATTTATTTCAGCATGTCAACAATTCTCCCGTCTTCTTTATTGGTAGGTTCCACAATGGAGCACCAACACAGCAGAGTGACAGAACCAGTATCAAGAGTCGGCCAAGGTGTGACTAGTAAACAAGCCTGTTTTAACATATTCATTTTAAACATACATCTTCCAATATTGAAAGAAATTGACAGTCTATAAAAAAGGTTAATCTGAAAAAAAAAAAAAAAAAAAAAGAAGCAAAAACGCCACACTGATTGTGTAAAAAGGGGATGTCCAGAGTTTGGACATTTTCTACTTGCTGACACCCTCTTCTGGCTTAAGTGATCATTGCAGCCTCTGTCAAGCTCATGCCTCACTTAGACACGCTTGAGTTTTTTTTTCACGTTTTTGGTGGTTTTGGACTGTATTTGAAACCTTTTCCTACTTTCACCATTATTATGCTACATTGACAAAAAACTGCGGTGACGAGCATAAAATCACTCCTCCTCCCTGCTTCCTAATGTGTTGCCCATCCCAAACAGCGTTGCTACAAGTAAGAACAAAGCAGATAGGCATCCTAATTACATTGTTCCAAGAAAAAAAATACAAAGGCTCTCTGGACACAGTTGGGCATCTTTTAACTCATACTTGATCGAGAAAATATTCTACTTTCAACTTTTTAAAGACACCTCAAACGACACACCCCACCTTTGAGTACTTTTTGTTGTCATTGGAAAATATTTGAATTTTAGTGTATGGCTAAAAGTACAACTGCCTGGTAACGGCACAGGTGAGAGCTCTGCAGCCACTCCCCCAAGTTGTCACTCTCTACGAAGGGAAATGGGGGGCCAGATTGTGAAGGTTTTTTTGGGATACCTGAAATTTTTAAAAGCTATAATTAAATAATAAAAACACTGAAAATTCAAGAGCCTGAACAGGGAGACAAAGAAAATATGTAATACTCTCACCTAGGAGTGTATTCCAATATTGTTAAAAGTAGGGTGCATTATTTGAAGTGTCCTAAAAAAGTAGACGGTTGAATATTTTTTCTATTAAATATGTGTTACCAAGGCATGGCAGCTGAGTGGTAAGCACGGCGGCGGCACAGTTCTGAGGATGTGGATTCAAATCCAGCTACCAGCCTTCTTGTGCGGAGTTGGCATGTTCTCCCCGTGCTTGCTTGGTTTCCCCCCGAGCACACCAGTTTCCTCCCACATTCCCAAAACATGCACGTCAGGTTAATTGGCCGGTTCAAATTGCCCCCAAGTGTGAATGAGCGAGTGAGTTGTCTGTACCCGTGTGCCCTGTGACTGGGCTGGCAACCAGTTCAGGGTGTCACCTGCCCACTGCCCGTAGATGGCTGGGATGGGCTCCAGCACCCCCGCAACCCGACTGAGGATAAGCGGTGCAGATAATGGATGGATGGATTTGTTAACAATGCACAAGTGAATTCAAAAACCCCTTATGCCTTATTTTCCACCGTACCCATCTGCTTTCATACTTTTAGCAAAGCTGTTAAACGCGGAACACATTAGGAGGAATGGGGGCTGGGGGGGCAGTGCTAGCGAGAGAGACATCTTGCTCGCCCCTGAGTTTTTCCCCTATTGTTTAGTGAATAAAAATAATGAAAGTAAGAAGAGGCATTCTCTGTGGAAATTCCAAATGCAAATTTAAACATCAAGAAGGATCAAAGAAGTGTATTTGAACGCTTCTAAAAATGCACATAATGTACTTGCACGTGCATCATGAATGACCTGACTGACACTGGAATGATGACACAATCTAGTAGATGGCAGCCACGAGTTTAAAAAAATAAATAAAATAAAAATAAAAAAATAAAAATAAATAAAAAAATAAAATTTCGTCCAGCTCCTTTAACCTTAGGATAGGGATTTTAAATGTCAAGACTTTACGCCCGATTCCTTTACTGTATTTTGAAAAATGTTGTTCCTACTCTTTTCAGACCCGTATCAGACTTTAGGGCCAATAAGCAGCCGGCTAGCAAACCCAGGTAAGAGGACTATCTAAAATGTAACTGGGTGATACAAATGAGGCCTTTTACACAGTCTGCGTTGGCAAGACGAGTAAAAAAAAGCGAAGCTTGGCATAAGAGCCACGGGCAGAGGCAACGTCTGTGACAGTTTGCCTTGCTGTTTTCTCTCACAGAAGGCCAAGCCGTCCGCTCGTCCAAGAAGCGAACAGGCGGGCAAAGTTCGTACAAGCTGCCCGACCTCAGCGCCCAAAGGCCTGTGGGTACGTCTCCAAAAATATAAGCCACACAGTGAAAAGGTCCCATTTGTTCACTCCAAGTTTGTGTTGAAATGTCTATGGTCTCATTCATTTTGGATTAAGTCAAAAGCATGTGGATTATGTGAAGAATTTCACAAAAGATTCATTTGCGCACCGCTTGAGACACGGCATACATAAAGTCGGTAATCCAGGTCCTGCAAAACACGCTGAAGCATATTTTGAGCAAGTCTCCAGCAGATTACTTTTTTTTTCTTTCTAATATACAAATCATCTGCTCATGATCTAGTACAGGGATATAGATATATTTATTACAATTATTAACATTTAAAGTACATGACATTTTTTGAAACACCCTGTATATTTTTTGGGATATGTCATGCATTTGCACATTGCACCGCTTGATAACTGATCCCCAGACTATTTCTGAATAGGTTCAGGACAGATCCAGCTGTGGCAATTCCTACTGGAGCTGCTGTCAGACAGCAACAACGCCGGCATCATCACCTGGGAGGGAACCAACGGGGAGTTCAAGATGACCGACCCCGATGAGGTGGCCAAGCGATGGGGCGAGCGCAAGAGCAAGCCCAACATGAACTACGACAAACTAAGCCGGGCTTTGCGCTATTACTACGACAAGAACATCATGACCAAGGTGCACGGCAAACGTTACGCCTACAAGTTCGATTTCCAAGGAATCTCGCAAACGCACCAGAGCCATCAGGCGGCCGATGGTGGCGGGATGGTCAAGTACCAGACAGAGATGTCCTATGTGCAGCCCTATCACAGCCACCAGCCAAAAATGAACTTCATGACGGGGCACCCGCCACCCATGCCCGTCTCACCTGGGAACTTTTTTGCCCCTTCAACTACGTACTGGAACTCGCCCAGCAGTCCCATCTACCCTGCGGCAGCCATGAACAGACATCCAGCCACCCATTCCCATCTGAGCTCATACTACTGAGCACATACAGCGCTGTGAAAAAGTAGTTGTCCCTTTCGTGATTTCTTTGTCTTTGGCATATTTATCACTCACAAAAGGTTTCAGAACATCAAACCCAATTTACTACCACACAGAGACAAACGAAGAAAATACAAAATGGAGTTTTGAAATGTTGATTCCAATTTATTAAGATACAAAAAAAATCAAAACCTATCTGGTCCTATGTGAAAAAGTAAACCCGTCGTGAACCTAATAGCCAGTTGAACCACCGTTGGCAGCAATAACAAAAATCAAATGTTTATGATAATTGGTAATGAGTCTTTCACAATGCTTTGGAGGAATTTTGGCCCACTTTGCTTTGCAAAATGTTTTCAAATCTGCCATATTGGAGGGTTTTCTAGCATGAACTGCCAGTTTAAGATCTCACCACAGAATCTCAATTGGATTTAAATCCAGACTTTGACTATGCTCACTCCAGAACCTTGATTTCAGTTTTTTTAGCTAGAGGTGGACTTGCTGGTGTGTTTTGGATCATTGTTCTGCTGAATAGTCCAGGAGTGCTTAAGTTTGAAGGCACGAACTGATGACCAGACGTTCTCCTTCAGGGAAATACCAAAACTCATCTTCCGTCAAGCACAGCAAGTTGTCCTGGTCCTGAGGCAGCAAAGCAGCCCCAGACCATCACACTGCCACCACCATGCTTAACTGTTGGCATCATGTTCTTTTTTGGTAAATGCTGTGCCATTTTTACACCAGATGTCACAGGCGGCACACCTTCCAAAAAGTGTAATTTTTTCAATGACTTATTCCACAGAGGACCAGAGGGGCCTAGCCTTTTTTCATGCCTTAATAAATGGAATCAAAATTTCAAAACTGCATTTAGCATTTCTTTTGGTAGTCTCTGTGTGGTATTAAAATTGGTTTGATGATCTGAAAATTTTGTGAGTTAAAAATATGAAGAAAAAAAAACCACACAGTAATCAGAAAGGGGGAAAATACTTTTTAATGGCACTCTACACTTACTTTCTAAAAGGGGATTATGATTTTTTCCACAGAGGACATTGAAGGTTGGACAGACACCAGAGACAATGGAGGGTTGTGTACAGAACTCTTTCTCGGATATTATGAATATACTGATGACACGCTGTATTTACTATACTCTATTTTTATGGGACCAAGTTTCTCACCCCCATACACAGTGGGTATAAAATTCTATACTTTTTACATCCACTGTGAGTGCCCTGTTTTATAGTTGGTAAACAAAAGATACTTGACTTCAAAGACATTTGTAAAAGAGACTGTACAGAATATTCTGTGATGTAGCAAGGCAGCATGTAATCATGTTAATAAATGTTCCTTGTAGCTAGCAACAGGACTCTTGTGATTGAAATGTGAAGTTTTATTGATCAAACTCAAAAATATCCTCAAAAGTTCGCCATGGTTCTTGGACCTTCTCTGCTACAGCAGAACCCTTTTCTGCCATCTCCTCCTCCCATTCCCATTCCACCTTACCCATTACTTCAGGCTTTGCCATTTTTGTGTGAGCCTTCTGTGTAAGTGAGGGTACCGTGTGGGGCGTCTTTCTTTTGGAGTTTTGGCCAGCTTTCACAGTAGGATCTGAAAATGCACACAAACATCTTAACATTTTCCTTTAATCTGTACTCAAGACATGATGAAAATTCATCTAATTTCTTACACTACTTATGGAACATTTAATACCTTCAGATCCCAGGACATCTTCATCCATTAAAGCACTGCCTTTCACCTGCAAATGTTTACCCCCCACCTCTACCCACTCCACTCCTCTGCCTACATATGGCCACTTCGAATCTGTTTTATCCCCGTCGTCGACCATGGGTTCGAGCCACGGTGTGGTCATGCTCAGGTGTGTCTCTGTTGTGGTTTCCATTACGGAAGCAGCTATTGTGGTGGTTTTAGTGTTGGAGAACAATCGTTTCCTCTTGTGGTTTTTGAAGACTGACCCTCTAGGCTGCACCTTCCACCCTCTTCTGCTGGATACCTCGCTGGCTGAAAAATGAAATGTAAACACCTCACTGTAAACATGTCATTGTGGATTGAACAAACATAATTTGGATTTCAATGAAACTTGTTGAGTATGTTAATAGGAGTTTAAATCATATGTGATTTCAATCCGAGAAAAGGTTTTGGTGCTATGCTCTGCAAATTTTTGGGACATTTTCCGCTATCTCAGAAAAGTCGTTCACAACAGGTGTTGTCGGAAAGGAAATTTAGATATTTTAAAGATTCATGCATGCTTTAATACATTGATCTTTTTCTGAGATAAAAGAAGGCTTGAAGAAAAGAGACCGCAGTCTCAATTCCAAACCTGTTTTTTAATTTACAAAGTACATATATTTCATTCTGATCAAAATGGGCCAATTTTTATTGCGGTGATTCGAAATGGAATGACCTGCCTACAAATGTGACCCTAGAGTTTAAGTAAAAAATAATGAGGAAAGATATTATTTCTCACAAGTAGCTTCACCAGAGCCACAGTTGGTTTCACAGCAGGCACACACCCAGTCCCAGCCGTGAAGCTCCACCCATCTTAGGTAAAAAAAAAAAGACAAGTTTATATTGTGTTTATATCAATACAACATTACATCAGTATTGTACATTTGTGGTTAATGCTAAAGATGTTGATATATTGTGGAATATTTTTTCTTTTCAGTAAGAATCTAAAAAAAATAGTAAAGTGCTAATTCAACAACAAATATACAAACTTTCCCCTGATTGTGTCATAGTTGCAGGCCTTTGCTGTCGGAGTAGGAAGGTCGCTTTCGGCAGACATGCTGCAGTGCATGTAGAGATCCTGTGAATTGATCAAAGATTCACAGTTAGGTAGGTAGCGTACTCCGGATTGTAAAGTAAATTAAATCAAACTCACTTGGTCAGTCATTCCTTGAAAGAAAAACGCATCCACAGAGAAACGAACAGCGTTGTTCTTGTATGGGATGAATCTGGAGCGGTTGTACTTGCTTTCAATCATGCAACTTGGAAAGGAATATATAGTACTTGGTAAAAACCCAAATTCAATTTAATGCTTTACAAAGTCCAGCTTTTTCCTTTTTTTACCCAAAGTCTTTCACAACTGGAAACTGTGGTGTGGACGTGTGCGACCTATTAGGTGTCGCATAACACGAGTGGACATAAAGCCTCATGTCTTGGGGCATGGTCGGACCCTCCGCTTGGAAATACATGCGCTCGCCGAGAACATACTGATCAGATGGCACAAGCCTTTGCCACTGTGCTGCCAATTACAATTAAACATCACGTCAGAATGTCTAATTCACACTTTCTGTTCATGTTGAATATTCAAAGTAATTCAAATTTGCAAAATTGGGTTATTTGCCCATGCTTTACCGTTGCGTGGTGTTAAAATGAAGTTAGCTCTGTTCCTCATTGGTTTGTAGATGTGATGCATGCGCATCTTTGGAAGGTAGCCAACTTTATAAGAATATTGATACCTAGAAGGAACAGCAATAACATGTTTTTATTACAGTAGAGATAATGACAGTGCATGTGGACACCTGATATCGCAACCACCTGGTGTAAATACAGGCAACAGGTATTACAAAAGGCACTGTTCTTCTTATGGGCCATTGACGTGTCCCTGGGTTGTATGTTAGCGTGTTTGAATAGGTCATCTGTCCATTACTCATCTGCACACAGAAAAGTATCAATGAAGAAGATAAATTCCAAATGTAAATGAAAAATTGCATTCTATGCTTAAATGAATTATCTTGTAGCACTTGGGAGACATAAATTTCATGTACTTGTTGTCATCATCCAAGCCTTAAATTCTTGTGTGTTCCGTGTCATTCCTGAGGTGGATGCTGTATGTGTTTTAACGAATCTCAAACCGAAATTGGATATTAATTCAGTAGTAAAGGGTGGAAACCAGAGCTGGGAGGACTACCAGGATTATAAGGCATTGAATGAAACCCTAAATGGATAGTTAATCAGTACAGTACAAAAAAATATTTAGTCTTAAGCCAAGAACAAAAAATAACAAATTTGCTGGACAAAACGTGTGATAGCAGCTAAAAAATGAGAAACGTTCTTTGACGCCATTTTGTTACCGTGTTGTCAATTAACCCTATAGCAAAGTGTATCTTATGCTAATTTACCATTAGCTAAATTTGGTAAGAATTAGTGAAAGTTTATATTTTTCATTTTAAAAGCACATTTATCCGCAACGAGAAATATTTTGGTCAAAATAAACAAGTGCACAAAACATAAATTCACCCAAAATCAATCGAAACTCAATCTCACCTGTTGCTTTGTTCCACACTCGTTGAGCCCATTTAGAAAATAAACGTTATTCTTTGACGACTTTTTAGGTAGACAACTTCCCAGTTTAAGCTCCTCATTTATGTCCCCGCCGCCCAAGATACTTTTGGGCACTCGGACGAGCATTTTGTTCATTTTGCACGACGTTTTGACGATGTGATCCCCGGACGAACCCCGCGGCCTCCAGCCAGGCTGCGCCGGGAGCAGGCGCTCTCTGACGGGCCTGGGTGGAAGCTCGATGCCGCTACCTCGGGAAGGATACAAGTGGATCTTTTCCATCGGTGACATCTTGGAGTGGAGGAAAACAGGCAGTTTGAGGTAATTTTGCGGAAAAGACATTCGTTCTCTGGGGAAATAATAAGTGCGGTTCGCTCGGATTAATGATCCCCGTAATGGCGGCTTCTCTCCGTTGTGGAAGGCAAACAACGAGATAAAGGTAAGAATTGTAAAGTAAATCATATCAAGGACAGTTAGATGTAGTGAAAATGTAGTAAATTGTGTTTTATAGGTTGTAGAACCACGTTTACTGCGGAATATCGTGTTGCTGTCCGTTAAATTATGCAAGGTTGAATGGCGCCACCTTATGCTCGTTCGATGTATGACAGCTTGGTGTCTCCATTGGAATTCTAGTTTCTCTTAAATTTGTATCTGTTAAATAATAAAGGAAACACATTTGTGAATCATTTATAATATACCTTTATACTAATTAAATGTCAAGAGTTTCGAAGAAACTAAAATTGTATTTGTCATTGATCACAACGTAGTTGACATAACATTGTTTACAGCGAGATTAGACGTGCCAATTAAGGATAAGCATGACATAAAATACGCAAATGAAAAGAATAATACAAAAAAGAATATCACACTATATGTAGTGCATGTAGACTGCCCCGATAAATAAATACTGCAACGAATCTAGCATCAACATTGTGCAATGTGCACAAAGAAAAATAAATGCACATTTTCACTCTCGTCTGTCAGTTTTATGTTAATTTAGGGTTTTATGACATGTAAAGTGTGTAAACTGTTTAAAATGGGACCAATATAACGTCTCGATTTGACTGGATTTTTTAATGAATAGAAAAAAGGGAAAACAATTTGACAACAATACTAACTATTCAACATATCTTCAACACAAATGCTGCTTGGGAGCATCTGAAAGTAATATCGCTGATTTAGTCCACGTGATGTCACTTTCTTTGGAATAACATTTCGGTTTGTTTTATTACACCTATCCATAAGGTTAGGTGTGTCGTTTGCAGGGTTGGGTAGGGTTACTTTAACTTGATTACTTTCAATTAATTTTGGATTACTGCAATACCAAATATTCTAATAAAAGACAAAATAAACTAAATATGAATAAAATTACTAAATTTTGTGCAGGCTTGGGGAGTGACGGAATACATGGAACGGCAAAAATTATTTTGGCAAGCTGTTTGGATTTATTTTCATTTTGTTTCTGTCGCATTTGATGTTAGTTTTGCCGGAGATCAAAGAGATCAAAGCCAGGAGAAAAAGCTTACCACGTGTTGTGGGTCATAATTTTATTCATATTTAGTTTCTTTTGTCTTTTATTAGCATATTAGGTATTGGAGTAATCCAAAAGTAATTGAAAGTAATCAAGTTAAAGTAACCCTACCCATCCCTGGTCGTTTGAGGTGTCCTTATGAAGTTGAAAGTTAATTATTTTCTCTATTAACTATGTGTTAACAATGCCCAACAGAGTTCAAAGAGCCCTTATGCTTTTCATTACGCCTATCTGTTTTTTGTCTTATTCTTATCACATTTTTGTCGGGGTGGAACATTTTAGTTCGAGTAAAGGGGGGTGTGGGGAGAGAGAGAGATATGTCATGCTCGTCCCTGCAATTTGTTGTTTTTGTATTTCTATTTTCAATGGAGCATACAAATTGTGAAAGTCAAAAAGGTCTGTTTTAGTTAAGTCTGAACGCCAACCCAAGCCCCTAAAAAGATTAAAAATGAAGTTTACCCGAGCACGTCTAAGACATGTGTGTACTTGCAAGCAAATCATGTGATACTCTGGCGCCATCTCCTGGCTTAAAGTCAAAAATAAAGCCTTAAGTTTTCAAATCCCACACCCCATCTTTAAATGATATGCATGTGAGAAAATATTTAATATTATTACTACATTTTATTTTGAATACATTTTCAGGGTGCCCAAAGTCGCTGGACACAGAATGTAGAACAATGATAACAATAAAAACTACATAAAAAAAATAAAAACAAAGTTATTCCCTTAACTACTAGGGGCACCATTTCCTGTGGTGTGTCTTGGGTGAGTACACCCTGACAATGCCTATCCTTCTCCAGGCCAATACAGGGTTAAAAAAGGGGGGGGAGGGTGTTGTAGCGGCTTATGACACATAGACAAGCCTGAAAAAGGTAAGTTTTGAGGTTAGTGTTTATAACATTTAAACTATTCACCTCTCATTTGCTTAAAATGACCCTGTGTAATATTTGACCGCACAGTATTATGTAGTTTAAGCAAAACTGACTTCAAATTATAAGTTATGGAAACTAAACTGCACTATACATTATTTTGCCCAGACTTTTGCAAAAACGAAAGAAAGGAAAGCATAGAAAACATGCAAAACAAGGAGAAAGGGGAAAAATGAAAAAGAGTGAATAAGGGAAGAAAATAAGAAAAAACGAAGTAAGAGAGGAATAAAACGCAACAAAAATATACAATATAGGAAAAATGAATGAGAAAAATAAAAAATAAAAATGGTAAACGGTCCGCATTTATATAGCGCATTTTAAGTCAATGAAGTCCCCACAAAGCGCTTTACAATGTGCTTCACAATTTATACGGGAAAGAAAAGGGGTAAAAAGTCAAGTCATGTTTGTTTCTATTGCCCTTAATCACAAAGAGTCTCAAAAGGCTGCACAGACCACAGATTATTGCAAACCACCGACTATTACTGCACCATCCCCTGATCTAAAACCTACAAGAGGGCAAGGAAAAACTCCAAAACCTCAACATGAGGAAAATGAAGAAACATTGAGAAGGAACCGCACATGACGTAACCCCCTTCCAGGATGCCTAGGTTGCAATGGATGTTGCAATAATGAATAAACAGATATTGTCAACATGAAATATAGGTCATTCACAAGCTACAGGATATAAGTGTGTTTTAAGCCCAGATTTAAACAGTTCAACTGAGGTTGCAGATCGAATACCAGGGGGAAGAGCATTCCACAGCTCCGGGGCCCGAATGGAGAACGCTCTCGAATCTGCGGATCTCTTCTTGGCTCTTGGGATCACTAGCAGACCAGCATTTTCAGAGGGAAAAATAAATCTGAAAGATATGAGGGAGTAAGTCCATGATACCAACAGAACCTTAAAATTACATCTTAATCCAACAGGGAGAATAAGAAGTGAAGAAAGGAACAGAAGAAGAAAAAACGTAATAAAAGAAAAACAATCCAAAAATATAATGAAATGCTGAGTAAAAAAGTAAGAAAAAGACAGGTTTTTGTTTTTGCGGTTCACATAGCAGCAAGGTGGCGGGCAAACATGTCAGCTCCCTCTAGATAAGCCTCATACTAAATAAAATGTTCCTCACCTATCAGAAAAAAATGTACTTCTGTATCATAGTTCATGTATTTTGACTTATTACCCAAATCTTTATTGCTTTTCATGAATGAAGCTTTTTAACCATTGGGAGGCGCTAAATAACGCAACAATATGCAAGTTTAATCTAAAGTATATTTATTTTTTATTAGAAAAAAATAGATTATTTTGTTAACTTGTCGTCTTTTTAAGCATGCGCTGACTAATCCAATCCACAGGCACGTGGACGTGACTCCCCCTCACCCACGCGACCCCTGCAAGGTGAGAATAGCTCGTGTGATATTAGCGTATAGAAAAGAAGCCCACGGGGGTTGTTGGTGTGAAACATCCGGCATGAATTTCAGACCTTTCAAAGTGTGACTCAAACACCTCCAAGAGACAAAAGCTTGCATGTGTATTGAATGCGCATGCGTAGACCACGTGTTGTGCTAATGCATGCGTCTGAAACCTTTTGGTTATTAACCTTCAATCAAAAAACGAATTAAAGTTTTTTTTAGATGTAATCACACCATTTGCGTCAGTAAAATTGTAGTCTGAGGTTATCAAAATGTATAACTCAATGATTTGAATATTTCTTTCATGCTTTATCATAAAGTGATTTCAATTAATGTACTATATGTTTTCCTTAAAAATCCATGTATCCAATTCTCATCAATTTCTCCCCAAAGTGGTGATGGAAATTCCGGTTCGTTTGTCGAGAACCGGCTCTCTGGGCCCGGCTCATTTAAAAAAGACGGCTCTTTTGGTTCCCAAAAGACTCCTCAGATTGTTTTTGTTGCTTTTATCCACGTGTTACGATTAATTTAGTAAAACTATGATTACAGAATGACTTAAAAGGCGGGGAGATAAAACAAAGAAGAAGAAAAACAAAAAGGAATGAAAGAAAAAAATGAAGAAATAAAAAAAGGAAAAAGGGAGAAGTAGAAGGCTATGGGGAAAAAAGAAAGAATTAATTAAATAAAAAAAGGGAACGGAGAGAAAAAAGAAGTAGAAAAGAAATAAAACAAAGTCAATTCCTATGGAGAAAAAGAAACTAATGAAAAATATATTACACAAAAAGAAAGTAAAAGCAAGAAAAAAAGAGAACTAAAATAAAAATAACAAGCAGAAAAATGGAAAAAGAGAAAAAAAACAAAAAAAATATTCAAGAACAAGAAAAAAGGTCATGAGAGCAACTAGGGAAAATTGTTAATTACTAATAATTAACATTATGCACAATATGAACTAAAAATTTTAAAAAGTCTAAGAGAGTGTTTTATAAAATCAGCATTTTTTTACTCTATAGCGAATCTTTAACTTTCAACCTTTCAACCTTTTTAACCTAAGCATCTTTCGTCAAGCAATTCAGATTATCTGAAAAACACAAAGCAAAATTAAAAAATGGATTTATTAGGCAAAAAAACTCTATAAAGTTTACATTTTGAAAAGCTAATCGTGAAATCCATTATCCCTGAAAACAGTGAAAAATTGAATAAAATGATATCCAGATCTACAAAAAAATGATAGGCAGCAAAAAACACGTAATCCACTAGGAAAAAAAATACTTGAGGACAAATAAAGCTTCTCGAAGGGAACCGACTCTTCAGTTGCGGTGAGCCGGCTCCCGTCGATTACACCCGAAACCCGACTCATAGAACCATTTCGCTCTCAAATGGCAAGTCTCAATGGCAAAGGATCCCGACGCCGCGTGGCATGACGCGTGTGCGTGATTCGGATTCACGCGTGAACAGGTCACACTTCCCACGGCGAGAGAAGCGTCTGCAGGTCGCTCTCCCACGATCACGCGTTCCACTTCAAAGGGTTTCGCACGCACTCTTGCCTGGACAATTTGGCGCGCCAGCACGCGGCACATCTGCCGTGGGCACGCGTGGATTCAGGAGGTGTGAATGTAAACGTGTTTATGTTCAGTGGCGCTGCACCCACGCGGCCAGGGGATACTATATGAACTTCTTTTTTTGTTTCCAATGTGGTTTAAAAAGCACGCTCAATCGTTATTGGAGCTCAATGCTGTATTGTTTGAACCTTAATAGCATCTAGCAATTTTCCAAAAATTCTTATTCTCTTTTGGTTGCGTGTGTTTTTCCAGATGTTCAAGTATAAATATTGATTTTATTTGTATCGGCAGAAAAATAAATCTAATTGGAGTCTTGAATCGACGAAACATGAGGGGGAAAGCCAGACGTAGGCCTATCCAGTTTTTCTCAGGCATTTATGACTAAATACATAATCTATGAATTAGATATATTTTATTTTATATTTGTTCATAAATCGATTAATATGAATGTATAATTTAGTAGAGTGGTGTAGTATTCTCCTAACATGCAAAAGGTCCCCGGTTCGAAATCAGTGGAAACATTTTTTGGCCTGGAGAGGGATGGGAACCATCAGGCTGTACTTCCCCAAGACATACCACAGGAAATTGTGTCCCCACAACCCTAGTGGTTAAAAGAAACATTTGAAATATGGAGAGAAGACAATAATGGATTTTTAACTTGCAACGAGAACAGGGAAAAGCCCAAACCCCAGATAAGAAATTTCAACCTGTTTCCAAAGCTCGAATCCTGAGGTTTTTTATTTTACTCTATATATATATATATATATATATATATATATATATATAGGTTCAAAAAGTACATTGCCCCAAAAGTGTTTGGAAATCAAATAACAGCAACAGGATTGGCCGATACAATTACCAATTAATTTCATAAAACTGGTTTTGAAACACTCAGAATAAAATAAAAGTAATGTATTAAGCCAACGCTTTAAGCACTAAATTGGATATTAGACATTAAACAACTCAATATGCATTTTTTTGGCTTGACATTTGTTAAATCTTGATAAATCAAACCATACATCACAAAATAACAAAAACTAAGGGAACTGGGGAAAAATGGCACCCAAAACATGTTTTCATTAGTGGTACTTTTTTACCATTATATACATTGTCATAATATTTTCTACATTTTCGCAGGCTGGATTAAAAAGCTTAGTGGGCTGTATGTGGCCTCCGGGCCACAGTTTGCTCAACACTGCTTTAGAGGTCGCCTGCCTTGCTGTTTTTTTAACATATACACATTAGAGGGGACATTATTACACTAAACTTTGAGTGAACTCCATAAACTCAGAGTAAAGTAAGATAAAAAAGAAATACCATCGTAAAATCCATGAAAACTGGACGTGACCGTGATTGGCTGTCGCAGAAGTGGGCGGGGCTAGAACAAGCGGGGAGCATAAATTGAGCGATTCGGCGCGTGCGCTTCCTTTTTCTGACAACTTCTGAAGAAGAAACTTGCAATTCAAGCTTGAATCATGAAGCTCATGCAGGAATCGGAGGATGCAAACCGAGACAAAAAGGTAAAGAAGCACTTTAAAGATTAACATTTAGTCCTAAAGATTTTATATTCATAAAGGTTATTAAAGGAATTGGAAACTATTGGATCTAAAAGGAATCTTAAACATTCTTAACTTTCATTATCTACAATTTCCAGCTCATGAAATCTCAGGTGGAGAAGCGCCGACGAGAAAGAATGAATCACTCGCTCGAGCGTCTGAGGAGCATGTTGATGCAAGAGCCACAGCAGCACGAGCAGGTGAAGAATTAGAACCTAAGATTTGAGCTCAGAGGCGTCATCAAGAGGGCAGTACGGTGACCATAGTGGTTAGCACGTCAACCTCACGATTCTGGGTTCAAATCTCGTTGCAGGCCTCCTTCCCTTCCTGTGTGGAGTTTGCAAGTTCTCCGTGCTCTTTCATGGGCCCAAAAACTTTGCCTCATTCCTCCCCCAAAATGGACGCGGGTGACCAATATAATGACTGATGCAACTGTCTTGCAAGTTGCAAGGTTTTGGGTTCAAAGCTCTCATCTTATTTCTGGGGGGGGAAAACGTTTAGGTTCACCTTAAAACAAGGGTTTTCAAATTACGGCCACGTGCTTTCTTGTTGACCTTTGTATACACATAAAAGTACATTAAATAGATATAATAATTGTAAGAAATACATTCAATATTCCCCGCAACCCTAATGAGGATAAGCGGTACGGCTAATGAGATGAGATGAGATGAGACATTCAATATTGCCTGAAAGGCTAAAAAAGGGTAGTTGTTGCCAGGTTTTCCGAAATCATTTTTACCAACAAGTTAATGCATTGCAGAGTATTTTTTTGTTATTAAATAATCAAAAATATATATTTCTGGGGGAAAAAAGACTACAGATAATGAGATAAAATGTTGCTTGTGCACTTAAAGGAACATTGTGTATTATTTAGCGCCTCCTAGTGGTAAAAAAAACGGAGTTCATTATATTCATTATTGATTTAAATTAAAAAATACATAAACCTTAATACAAACATGCATTTCAAACTGCCGCAATTGGCCGACATCTTGCTGTTATGGGTACCGAAAAAACTCAAAAAAGTTGGGGGGAAAAATTGAAGGTAAAACGGTGCGTTTAGTCACTTTAACCCTCTGTTGCTTGTATTATTCCTTGTCCATTTTAACACTGGTTTCCAGTTGTAGTACAACTACACCATGCAGTGACATCTAGTGGCCAAATAATATATACTGTCCCTTTTAGGATTTATGAATATAGGTTTTTAATTAAACTTTATTTTGACCTTTGACTTTTTTTTTTCTTTTGGCAACAATTTTGGCAAAAAACTATTCTATTGTTCTATTTCTATTGTCAAATGTTATAAAAATATATATTTGACATTTTTTTAACTAATATTACTCCTCAGCTAATCAATTTAATTATAAGATTAAATTTGAATCTCAATGTGGTCCTTGGTTTAAGATAACTTGGACCCCTTTTCTTAATAATATCCATGAGTATGAATGTGTTTTTTTTTTTTGTTTTGTTCAGGTACCCAAAATTACCCTTCGATCCCCTACCCCCACCCGCCCCCTGGCCAATATCTTTCTGATATCGAATTAAGAAACCTAAACAAACGTATGTGTCACTCTAGGGTACAACCCAACGCCGCGTGGAGAAAACCGAGATTCTGGAGCACACAGTCCTGTTCCTACACAACAGCAGAGGAACAAGCGGGGCCCCGCCCCAGGAACACCCTTTCCGAGACGGTTTCCACACCTGCCTGCAAAGGGCTGCCCGTTTCCTGGGGCCCGAGGGCAAAGGCCTGTGGCTAGCCCTAGACGCTTCTTTTGTCCAACACTCCTTGTCATCATCATCCTCATCGTCCTCCTCCTCCTCCTCCATGCTCCACGCTCTGAGGCTCAATTCCAAGCCCAACAAGCGAGCAGCGCCTCAGCCCCCCAGTGACCCCGGGCAGGGGCAAAACTGGCTGGGGACCTGCATGGAGAGCCCCCCGGCGGAGGCCCCCTCGCTGGGCCAAAGCGTGTGGAGGCCTTGGCCCTGAACGATGAATTTTGACAATTCCTCGCCACCCCGTTCCCCTTCCCCTCCGTTCCTACATTATCTGTCAAGTTGATGGTGTAAATAGTTTCAAGACGTCATGCGTATGCTGCTGTGTATATATGCGAACCGTTCGAGCTGCCGTAGATTTGTGCACGGTGGCGTTCTGGATGGGAGCCGGACGCTGGCGCCCGTCTAGTGACCACCAGAGGTGAGTTGACACACATTTGTACTCGAAAACACGTCGGTAGACACACGGGTTTTAATCATAACCTAGTGTTTTGTCTCATCCCCAGCTGCTTTAAAGTATGAGGGGTCCCACCCTCATGTCCGCCAGTCATGAACATCCTCTGTGATCCATAATGATAATATATGAGTTGTATATTTTGCACACTAACTTATTGTCCATGTCTCCCTATGGTGAGCCTCTATTGTTTGTTTGTTTGGTTTTTTTTGGGTCATGATTAAACACATTCCTTTTCAAAGTGTTTTCTGTGTCGTTTGTGCTTCCCTCCTGTTCACTTTAAAAAGTATTACAAATATTTTTAAAGCTGGGAGCTATACATTTTGTGACTGGCTGGCACTGAAGGACTACCAGTTTGATATGCAAAAACTTATCATGTTAATACTATTATGTTACTACACAGGTTGTGAATGTTAAAGGTCTAGTTATACAAGGCTCAGTCAGTCACTGAAACATGCATGTTAGAAATAAAATGTCAGCTGTTCTAATAGGATACCTGCCCGCGGGTTCCAGGTTGGAGACCTAAAAAGTGGTTCATAATCAACCCTTAATAAGGACAAATATTGTTTGACTCACTCCTTGAATTTGTTCCTACTTTTTCATCATTTTGTACAAACCCAGCAATTTTGTATCTTTTCCAGGGTTTGTTTTAAACACAATTACACTTTGGGGGAAGGGGGTTAGATATTTCAAACAAAGACTTCTATTTTTAATTCTAAGAAAATAAATAAAATGTCAAACAGTTTTTAGGTCATTTTGTAAAAAAATAGACCAGTTTTGTGGTTATCTTTTGGCAATGAAGGTGCAGGGGATTGCTTTTCTAAAACAATAACATATTTGGGTAGTTTAAATGAAATGACAAACTTTATAGTGTGGGGTGTATTTTTGGTTTCATCCCCTTGAGGTATTACAAACCAAATTAAATAATTCGTGGGGGTTTATTATGCAGAAAACACCCCGAGTTTTCGATGTTGAGCAATACAAAGAGTTTGGTCAAATTAACCCAGGTTGTTGTCCTGTCCACTCTTTATCAAAATTGAGTTATATTTGACCCAACAGAGACATTTTATGCAATCTTTGACTCAATATTGGATGGGTGTGCACACTTTTTATATGGGCACATTTGATTCTCTTAAGATATCAGGTTAATCTTTTTCGATGTCTATTATCCAACCCATAGCCCCTCCACCCTGGTTCAATTGACAGTTATTGATAGATTTTCATAAATAAATACAAATATTATTTTTTAGAGCGGGGGCTTACATCCTTTTGATCTTAAAAATATATAAAAACAATTGTGAGGCTTTTTCTGACTTCTATTTTGCTTTCTAGCAGAACCTTGACGAGATGAGTGACAAATCGAAACATATATTTCAGTTACTTTAAAGCAATTTTCTTTGGTTTTCCCTTCTAGGCTGCAGGGGGTCCTTGCACCTCATTCATGCAAGAGTTATCCTGATACATTATTCATGTACCAGAACGCATATACTTAAAAGACAATATAGCTTTAAAAACAATGAATATGTATGCTACCGCGACCCTGGTGAGAGCCGTTTGGTCAAGTCGAATAAACTAATGAATATTACTTGTGTAAAAGCACATAAGAATACCTTATATGCATGTTTATCATCACTTTCCGATATGAGTTTTTCTAGATCGTTGCATCGGGACCAGATTAGATCGTTAAATTCGGTCTAGAGGGGGTGATGTGAGGATTTCCTGCTCACCAACTCATCCACGGATGCAAACGGTGGCGCACGTCTGTCAAGTGCGTGTCATAAGGCGTAAAAAAACACCAGACAATATAAGTGTGTCATGTTTGTCCCGTGGGAACGCCACTCGACGGGCCTTCTCATTCCTCTAGTGCGCAGGAAGCTATAAATGAAGTGTTACTCATTGACATGAGGTGTTAGTTACTCGGTTATTAGCTACCCTTACTCACACCTTCATAAAAAAGGCAATTGGAGGTTTGTTGGCGCCAACATTTAAGGATAAACGTGAATCCACTCTGACGTGAACAAATGTGTCCAAAAATTGCATTAAATGACTACTTACATGTATTAGTAATCCATTGAAAAGACCAATTAATTTATATATCTGCAATCATTCAGTAGAAATCAGAGGCATATTTTTTTCAAACTGTAATCGAAAAATGGGCCTATACTGCTCATCTTGTGTTTTTTCCAAAGTAATACACAAGATGAGCAGTATTACTTGAATCTCAAATAGAAGGAAAAAATGAATCGAATTTGCACATATGGCTGATGGTGAGGAACGATGGTGTGACGGTGGGAGAAGAGGAAGCACTCGCTTCTCGTCGTGCGTGGATCGAGGTGTGAGTGGACAATTTGGCATAAGAAAAGACGCGCATGCGTCCACCCAACCGGCGCCAAATTGTTTCACACGCGACACGCGTGGGAGATGCCAATGAATGCGCACACAGATATCGGTGAGGAATAAAACTATAGGCTTCTGTTTTTACTTTAAATGATGACGCTACAAAATTCTGTCCTGCAATTCAGTTAATTGTGAGAAGTTTCTGAAACGCGTGGCATTAACATATTCTTTGTCGTCTCTCGTGGGAGGGGGAAACAAGTACGATTTACATGCGTTTAAACTGAGTTGATTGTTTTTATTCATGACTTTACGCGTGTGCATATCAATTGAAGTGAAAAGTTGAGTAGAATCAAAACACAAATCAGTCCATAGCTCCTGCTGAGTTTGGCGCGTCTTTGTTGCGCCGATTCCGCGAAACTTTTCCCGCAAAATAAAATAGAATAAAAAGTAAAAGCCCCAAATAACTGAAATTGTGTGTTTTTGATGATTGTGTGACATAATTTGTACAAAAAATCCTCTCGCAGAATACAAATGGTGAGTACGGAATTTGATTTGACTGAACATTCATAAGACAAACACTAAAAGTTGAAAGGTAAAATATTTTAAATATGTTCGAAATGAAAACAATGAATGGTGAATTCATGCCCTTTTTTGTTTACTTATTTTGTTCCTTTCCATCCATCCATTATCTGCATCACTTATCCTCAGTAGGTTCGCGGGAGTGCTGGAGCCCATCCCAACTATCTTTGGGCAGTGGGCAGGGGACACCCTGAACTGGTTGACAGCCAGTCAGGGCACACAGGGACAGACAACACACTCGCTTATTTGCACTTAGGGACAATTTGGACCGGCCAATGAACCCCACGCAAGCACGGGGAGAACATGCAAACTCCACACAGGAGGTTCGATCTCATGACCTCAGAACTGTGCTGCATATGCGCTAACCAGTGCGCCGCCGTGCTGCCCCTACTTATTTTGTATTCAACTATATTATTTAATGCTTAAAAGCACATGTGTCAAACTCATTGCTCTTGGACCGAATGTGGCCCCCCACATCATTTTATGTGCCCCACAATACAATGCTGAAAGAAGCTCAAGAAAAAAAGAGTCAAACAATGACTTGCCGTATTGATCATGTCGACTGAATGTCGCCAAAGCCTGGCGCCACCCGCAAAGTACCCACTGTAGCGGTATCTGATGACTACCGTTAATTAACCAGAAAACTTTGAGGAAACACACCTTGTTATTATTTCAGGTAAAATAAATTGCGGTTTTGCTGTTTAAGACATTGAGACAAATACAAAAAAAATAAACAGAACCTGGGTGTCTTTGCAGAAGTTTAAAGAAGCTTTAGCTCCTTTTTATAATACGATATATAGACCAACAAAGTTACCATATTCAGGTCAATATTTTCATTAAAAAAGCAGAATACTTTTCAATCATTAAATAAATCATTTATATTTTTGTTTACCTATACCTATACTTTTCGTGGACAATATCTCTGTATTATTTGTAATTGCAACATCCTTTGCCTGGTAATCCTAAAAGGGGGATACCACATGTGCGGTCCCTTGTCAAGGTTTCTTCATTTTCCTCATGTTGAGGTTTTTGAGTTTTTCCTTGCCCTCATGTTGTTTCCAGATCAGGGGATGGTGTAATAATAGTCTGAAATAATAGTCTGTGCAATAACATGTGCAGCCATTTGAGACTCTTTGTGATTAAGGGCTATACAAATAAAATTGACTTGACTTGACTTGTTTGTATGCTATTTATGTCAATTTCAAGTTTGCACGAGTTTTCCCAAGTTAAACAAACTGCAATGGAAATGAATTAAAGGGACACTGTGTAATATTTGCCCACTAGATGTCGCTGTATTCCTTAGTGCAAACAAAAACGAGTGCTACCAGTCACAAGGAAGATTACATACACCCTACGGATACTCAAAGTCCCCAAACTGCTTCATTTATCTCCTCATTTTCTATGCCAAGCCTTTCCCAAGGTTTTTGGAATTTGGTGGTATCGTAGCAACAAGATGAACATTTTTAGTTGACCTACGGGTATTTGGAAAAAAAGCACGCTTATTTTAACTATGACGGTTTATTAACCACTAGCACAATAATACAAAATATCCCTTTAATACAAACAACATAACGTGCAAAGTGCGGCTGTATGCAATGGGCATATTCCTAAACTAATAATAAACAAAAGGATTTCTTAATACATTTTTTGCAGACACATTAGGAAATTAAGCGCACTTTGTCATTGCTCTGTGCATAGTGTTTGATGGCTGACTGAACCCACCAAACAGTTTCACGCCTCCATAGCGTCTATTTCCCTCTTGAAGGTGTTTTAAGACGATGTTTAGGCCGGATGCATGAGCCCCCCAAGCCCCCACCTCCCCCTTTCCCTCCTCACATCTTTATTATAACACGAGCTGCTCTCACTTCTCAAGGGGCTCGTGTCAGGCTCGTGTGCGTGGGGGTTTTCTGTGCATGAGGTCCCGCGTGGGGGTGGGGGCCAACATCCACGTGCTCCGGATTAGTAGAGGGTCCTAATCCTGGTGGCGCATGCACAAAAGTGTTAAACATTCATGATTAAGACGACTATTAGAATATACGAATTGGCTTTATCAATTTACCATGCAATTTAACAGGTGTATTGCAAAGATAGGATTATTTACGGATTGAGGAACATACTCGGAAATAAATGTTGTCACTATATGATAAAATGTCAAAAATTAAAGGCATTTTTCCAAGACGAAAACAATAACAACAGAGGTCTGACTATATAGTTTTGTGGACATGCCACATTTCTATTATTTCAAAGATGAGTGCAGAGAATGAGTGGGTGGAGCTTGTGGTGGCCTCTTATTGTTCTAGTGAGGCCCTGAGGAGCCACTTTCCTCTTTGACACTGGTGGGCTCAGGTCGTGAAGATGCCTCAGCAATGCAATCATACGAACAAGGACAAAAAGGTATGTTTGTTCATTTTTAATATCGGAGCATTTGATTTGTGATCATTATGATGGAAACACCGTTTGTCTTCCACAGAGCTTAAAGCCTCTGGTGGAAAGGCGACGACGAGAAAGGATAAACAGAAGTTTGGAGAACCTCAAAACTCTTTTGCTTACACCACAAGTAAATATAACGTTACTTTAGATTTATTTTGCTTTTTTAAAATTTGTTCCAGACTTAAAACCTGTGGGGACCGGGAAACAAATATACCCTAAGATATCTATGTCGATGACGTTTATAATGAAGTGTTTTGGGACTTTCTTTTAAAAGTTACATGAGTTTATTTTCCCACAAATTATTAAAGTTGACTTTAGATCCAAGGGTCTATCTGATCAAATCTTATTACGGATCGAATTTTTTTCAATTGTTTTAGTTATGTGATATTTTGAGAGTGATTGATGGAAAAGTATAGACCATTGTGGTTTTCTTTGTTGGTGTTTTTAAATGAAATTTTATATATATATATATATATATATATTTCCAGTAGGTTTTTTTGGGGGGGCGGGGGGAGGGAAGGGTTTGCTGGTTTTACTTCTATTTCACCTTTTAAAATCTGTTCTAAGTACGCGTAGGTCGTCCAGTCTTTCTGTTAGACTTGAGATTATATTTCAAAAACGTGTTTATTTATTGCTGTGGAACAATAATTCGAAAATTGTGGTACATCGGCTCTCTCTAGTGGTAGGCAGAATTTTATTGACTTAAAAAGTTTTTGTAACTGCTTTATTTTGTTTTCATAGTATAGTTTTCTTCAGATTGTATTATTTTCTTTACTTCAGAAATCCAATAAAATGTGATTTTGCTTCAATATGTTAGGAATTAAAATGTTAATTTTGTATTTTTTTCAATGTTTAGTAAGGTGGTAAGCTTATTTGATACACGTATATTTGTAAACAATAAAATATAAACAATAGGAGAAATGGACATAATTTTCCCCTCAACTTAAAGGGATATTGTTTATTATTTAGCACCCCCTACTGGTAAAACAATTCATTCTTTTGAAAGAAAGGTAAATGGTAGATGGTCTGCATTTTTATACAGGTAGCAATTTTCATGTCATGGAAGACCTCCCAAAGCGCTTTACAATGTGCTTTACACTGACCCATTCGCACACACACTCACACATTGATAGCCAGAGGCAGCCATGCAAGAGAAAAACAAACAAAAGGTCTAAATACATGAACTATCATATAAACGCATAATTTTCTATGTGCTCGTAGGTCAATACATTTTTATTTCATTTTACATATCATAAAGCTCGCCTAGAGGGAGCTGACAAGATTGTCAGGCATCTTGCCGGTACGGGTACCCCCCAAAAACAGAAAGCTTGTAAAAGAAAAATGGTGCCGTTTGTTCACTTTCAGTCTTTGTAGTTTGTATTCCTCTTTGTTTTTTGTATCACTTGTTTTCGGTTGCACTATACAATACAGCAACATCTAGTGGTCGAATATCACACCTTTAAAATGACGTTTAAAATGTGAATGTGCATGTGTGTGCGTCTAAAACTTTGCGTGTGTGTGCTCCTGCCCACTGTTTTTGATATATAGTTAGCTGGTGGACGCAGGTTGGAGAAAGCTGAGATCTTGGAGCGTGCAGTCTTCTTCTTGCAGCAGCACGCCCACAAAGACCACAATGAGCAGGTTCTGCACTCCTACCAGCATGGTTTCTCCTCCTGCTTGCAAAGGGCGTCCCATTTCTTGCAATCCGAAGGCGAAGACGTGGCCCTAAATGACTCATCCGCTTCCTCATCTTCTCCTTTGACTTCATCCTCCTCCTCATCGCCTTTCGGTGCCCCTCCGGCTGCAGGAGGTCCCCCCAGAGTCGTCATTCGGGACATGATGCCCCAAAAGAGGCCCTGCACGGCGGAGAGCTTGTGGAGACCTTGGTCGTGATGTCCCACATATGGGGGCGATATCCGTATCATCATGTGAATACAGTGTCATTTTATTTTTTAAAAGGAAGGACCCAAATCCACTGTGACAATGTTGAAATAACGCATGTTTGCACCTTTTATTTATTTAAATGTCATGTTTGTCAATAAACCAAACTGAAAACAACATTCACAGTTGCCGTGACCTGCTTATTTCTTTATTCAAAGGTGGGTGCGTCGTTTCACGTGTCCTTAAAAACATAAGAAGAAAACATTTTCTATATGAAGTATGTGCTAACAATGCCCAACTGATTTTAAAGAACCTGTATAAAAAAAATCCCACCGCGCCTATCTGCTTTCAGGGGTGATTTTAGCTTGCCTGGCTGGTTGAAAACGTTTTTTGAAAATTTAAATCAAAATGATATAACATGGAAAATTCAATTGTAAAACTTTAATTAAATTTTTTTGCTTTTTATTTTAAAAGGTTGTTTTTAGCAAATTAATTTGGTTTTATAGCCGTTTTTACCGGTTGAATGTTCCTTTTTTGATTGAGTTTTGGCACTCTCACCATAATACACAGGAACCTCCACAGACTCCGCCGCTATGCCGCAAGTGACAGTAGCCGAGCAAAAAGGGGAGGGTGGGAAAGGGGCAGCTTGAGCATGGGATATAGTGATTTTATCCTACTAACTGCCGTCTTATCTTAGTGTAGCATGAAAATGGTTGAAATAAGAAAAGGCCTGTTTTAAATACAGTCCAAACGCCAATCTGAACCCCGAAAAGATGAAAAAAGAAGAGTTTAATTGACCTCGTCTAAGAGATGCACGCTCTCGGGAATGAACTGACTGAAGCTGTGATCATGACTTAAAGCCAGTAGATGGCGACAGTGAGTAAAAGAAAAATCAGAGTCAGGACAGCACGTTTCGGATTTCTTCATGTAAAATACGATTCAAAATATGATGGCCACTACTATTTTTAGATAACACGTGGGGTATGGACTTAGAGAGACGCCGTAGTTCTGACGTCACACACTCCCGCGATAGTTGGATGTTAACGGCATGGTGGATGGTCAATAAACAGGGTTGGGTAGGGTTACTTTAACTGGATTACTTTCGGATTACTCCAATACCAAATATGATAATAAAAGACAAAAGAAACTAAATATGAATAAAATGACTCACAACATGTGGTAAGCTTTCTCTCCTGGCTTTGATCTCTTTGATCTCCAGCAAAACTGACATAAAATGCGACAGAAACAAAATGAAAATAAATCCAAACAGCTTGCCAACATCATTTTTGCCGTTCCATGTATTCCGTTACTCCCCAAGCCTGCACAAAATTTAGACATTTTATTCATATTTAGTTTCTTTTGTCTTTTATTTGCATATTTGGTATTGGAGTAATCCAAAAGTAATTGAAAGTAATCAAGTTAAAGTAACCCTACCCAACCCTGTCAATAAACATAGTCGTGCGGACAGTCGTCTCATCTTCTTGGTTTTATTACTATACTTCAAGCCAGAGACCAAAAGTATAACATGAAAAATAAATCATACAGACAAGAAAAAGGCCCACAAGTGACTAACACCTCAACTGGCACTTGATGACATTTCCCCCCAAATAAGGCAAATCGTATAAAGTAATAGAAAACCCCGACTCCAGTTTGGTGTCTTGTTGAAAACAAATCAAGAAAAATAAAAAATGATACTGATTTCAAACAATATCCCGTAATTACAGTAAATGTTCAAAGCTTAGTTGTCTTCACACTTGGGCTCATTCTGTTTGCACTTCAATGGACGTACGCGTGTATGTGTGAACTCCCTGACAGCTCTTAAAGTTTCCCCGTCTGGCTCTGACCAGTTAATAAAATACCATTTTTATCCCAGCAGCCAATTAACGTGGATGGATATTGTTTTGAGTGAAATGCAGGAAAGAAGTTTCGATGTAGTGGAAGCTAGAGCTCTTGTTGGTGATATGAATGAGTAGTGGAGAAGTGTTGTAAAAGGTTATTGGGATGTTTACATGTGTTCTTAGGGATGGGCAGGGCACTTGTATGATGCGGCAGGGGTAAACCTGTGAAAGCTGTCAGGCCTTGCTGTTGAACAGAAGAGTGTGTTGTGTCACCTTGACCCGAATGACATCCGTTTCATCTGGAGGGACGAAAGCATGACCAACTAGGGTGCCGAGGTGCTTAACTTGTTTGGGTGTTTGGGTTGGCCATGGTTAATTTTTTTGCATGTTTTTTAACTAGTTTTTCTTTGTTTTTGTGTATGTCTTGCTGTCGGTCACCCCTCTTGAGAAATATGCCCAGGCTAGATAGATAGATGAGATGCTGTTTTATTGGAAACAAAAGCAAATGACTCAAAATAAGCAACATTTTCTCATCTTGCAGACTTCATATCATTTTGTTCATGGCATTTCTTTTTCTAATTTCAGTTGAAAATATTTCTCAAAATGAACATACATATCTACCATCGGTACAAAATAATCAAAATCCTTAGTTTGAGGATGATTTTTCTAATTTGAAGAAACGAGATGTTCGTACTGTCAGTTTTTAATCAAAGCTCCTAAATATGACAATTTACAACTGCTTACCAAAATATTACCCTTTGAGTGTAGTTTTTTAGATAAAAATGTATTATACAAATAAATACAGCGCTAAAAGAGTATTGTGACTATTGAGATGAAATCACCGCAGTTTGTAAATAGAATCATCATATAACACTAGAGGAACTAGACCAGTGTGCATTTCTAATGAACACCAAGGTTTTGAATTTGAATTGTTTGAATTTGGATCGTCTTGTCATTGATATTAACATAATGAAACATCAAATAAAATGAGATTATAGAGGGAAAACATGTCATAGAGACTAGACAAAGAAATATAAGACCGTCAGGATAAAGAGGCAAAAACATCTTTGCCAGCAGGGGTGGTAATTGCATTCTTGAAATACGATAAATTGATCTCTTCAAAATAATGGATAGAAAGAAAACGCCAATCAAATAAATCAGAATATTCATTTATATTGGGAGGCATTTTCATATATGCTCACTGTGATGAAACGTGTAAATAAACAGCCGTCAAGATAAATAGGCAAAAACGTCTTTGCAGAATAGTGCCAGCAGGGGGGGTAATTGCATTCTTCAAATATGATAAATTTAACTCTTCAACATAAACACACAAGCAAATAAATCTGAATATTCATTGCACTTAATTTTTTTCCATGGATCTGTAAAACATTTATGCTCACTGTGATGAAATATGTCATATGTAGATACAATTGTAAAAAAAAAAAACTTCACCTATTAGTTTCGGCTTCAAGTATTCTATTATTTATTCATACAAACTAATTGTTTGTGTTGTAATGACAAAAAGGCTGTCAGCCGATGACATAAGCTCAGTGCCGCCATCTAGGAGAGTTAGTGGCAAACAATGTTTGCTTTGGATAGACAAGAAAAAGAGCAATTACAATACAAATGACTCGTTCCTTGTGATCTTTAAATGTCAATGTAATATTAATTTCCCCAGCTCAACTTCTATTGTTAAGTTCCCACCCACCTTTTCCCAAACAGAGTCGAAAACGTTGTTGCTTTTTATTTATGTCCGGGGAATGTCAGGTTGTAGCGCTTCCCTCTGCCACCCGCGCTTCCTCCCCTCTTCCTCTTGAAATCCCCAGCCCCATCTTTTTCCTCCCGAGTCCACAGGTTGTCGCAGCGCCCTGGTGCCTGATACCCGGGCAAGCTCCGGTCCAGGGGGTCCTTGGACAGTAGAATCCAAATGACGGGAACTTTCCTGCTGACGGTGAGATTGTCCATGCCGGCATCGGGCTCCAGGGGCTCCCACTCGTCTGTCACGGTGGAGCTGTCCAGCGAGGTCAGCTGGTGGAGGCCGCGGATTCGCCTTTTCACCACTTCGGCGCACGTGATTGCTTTTGAAACGCCCTTGCCGTTCGCCGTGAACACGAGCTGGCGGCAAGGAGGGCGGCCGGGTGCAAGTTTTTCCACCTCGCTCTCGCCTTCTTCTTTGTCCTTTTGAGGCTTGGTCTCTATACGGCTGAAGGCGTATCGGAGAAGGTTACGGATCTTGCTGCCGTCTTTCACGTGGATCTCCGGCGTGTCGGCAACAAGGCCGAACGGACACACAGAGGGCTGCTCTGTGCTGCGAACTTTACTGTAGTTTTCCATCTGCAAATGCAACAATTAACAGCAATATTGGAGGCCTGCCTCACTTGAGATAAAAAGATAGATGTCATTTAACTTCTTGCGCCTTAACTCTGAAAAGACCGAAACGTTAATCATTAGTCCATCTACAGTGGCCTGCTTTTTGGCCCCCTTGAACTTTGTGACCCTTTGCCACATATCAAACATCAAGATATAAATCTGTAATTTCTTTTGAAACATCAACAATAAGTGGGACACAATCATGAAGTGGAACACACTTAATTGGATATTTTAAATTGTTTTAACAAATAAAAAACGAAAAACTTGGTGTGCAAAATTATTCAGCCCCTTTACTTTCAGTGCAGCAAACTCTGTCCAGAAGTTCAGTGAGGATCTCTGAATGATTCAATGTTGATCTAAATGACTAACAATGATAAATGGAATCCACCTGTGTGTAATCAAGTCACTGTATAAATACACCTGCACTGTGATAGTCTCAGAGGTCTGTTTAAAGCGCAAAGAGCATCATGAAGAACGAAGAACACACCAGGCAGGTCCGAGTAATGTTGTGGAGAAGTTCAAAGCTGGATTTGGATACAAAAAGTTTTCCCAAGCTTTTAACATCCCAAGGAGCATTGTGCAAGCAATAATATTGAAATGGAAGGAGTATCAAACCACTGCAAATCTACCAAGATCGGGCCGTCCCCCTAAACTTTCAGCTCATACGAGGAGAAAACTGATCAGTGATACAGCCAAGAGGCCCATGATCACTCTGGATGAACTGCAGCGGTCTACAGCTGAGGTGGGAGAATCTGTTCATAGGACAACAATCAGTCGTATACTGCACAAATCTGGCTTTGATGGAAGAGTGTCAAGAAGGAAGCCATTTCTTAACGATATCCATAAAAAGTGTCATTTAAAGTTTGCCACGAGCCACCTGAGAGACACACCAAACATGTAGAAGAAGGTGCTCTGGTCAGATGAGACCGAAATCGAAATTTTTGGCAACAATGCGAGACGTAATGTTTGGCGTAAAAGCAGCACAGCTCATCACCCACAACACACCATCCTCAGAGACAAACATGGTGGTGGCAGCATCATGGTTTGGGCCTGCTTTTCTTCAGCAGGGAAAGGGAAGATGGTTAAAATTAATGGGATGATGGATGGATCCAAATACAGGACCATTCTGGAAGAAAACGTGATGGAGTCCGCAAAATACCCGAGACTGGAACGGATGGTGTCATAATAGTCTGGTTTGCAAAAATCCATGCTCTGTGCAGCCCTTTGAGACTCTTTGTGATTAAGGGCTATACAAATAAACATTACTTGACTAGATTTGTCTTCCGATAAGACAATGATCCAAAACATAAAGCAAAAGCTACAATAGAACGGTTCACCCAAAAAAATATCATGGTTTTGGAAAGGCCAAGTCAAAGTCCAGACCTCCATCCAATTGAGAATCTGTGGAAAGAACTGAAAACTGCTGTTCACAAACACTTTCCATCCAACCTCACTGAGCTGGAGCTGTTTTGCAAGGAGGAATGGGCAAAAATATCAGTTTGTCGATGTGCAAAACTGATAGAGACATACCCCAAGCGACTTGCAGCTGTAATCGCAGCAAAAGTCGGCGCTACAAAGTATTAACTCAATCTGGCTGAATCATTTTGCACACCCACTTCTTTGTTTTTCATTTGTTAAAGTTTAAAATATCCAATAAAGTGTGTTCCACTTCATGATTGTTTCCCACTTATTGTTGATGCTTCACAAGAAATTAGTTTTACATTTTTATGTTTGAAATCTGAAATGAGGCAAAAGGTCACAAAGTTCAAGGGGGCCAAATAGTTTCGCAAGCCACTGTAAATGCCAAGACTTGTTTTCAAACACTGCTCTGAATATGGATATTGACAAATGTAAGATCACCCACAGTGACTCATCCAAAAATTAGGTGTCAAACATGACCCCTATCCGTTTTCCCAAACACAGGTTAAGAATATTACTAGAACAGCTTATTTCCATCTTCACAACATTGCTAAAATCCGCCCTATGCTATTCCAGCCTGATGGGGAGATTATAATTCATGCATTTGTTACCTCCTGTCTCGATTACAGTAATGTACTACTCTCAAGAGCCTGCAGCTGGTACAAAATGCTGCAGCGAGGCGTTTAACTAGGACAAGAAAGTTTGACATGCACTGGCTCCTTGTCAGCTTAAGATGAGATTTTAAGGTTCTGTTGGTATTGTACAAAATCATGCATGACTTGCTCCCTCATATATCAGATTTAATTTCCCCCTATGTTCTGGAGCCTTCACTCTGAAAATGCTGGTCTACTAGTGATCCCAAGAGCCAAGAAGAGATCCGCAGGTTCGAGAGCGTTCTCCATTTGGGCCCCGGTGCTGTGGAATGCTCTTCCCCCTGAGGTTCGATCTGCAACCTCAGTGGAAGTTTAAATTCAAGCTTAAAACACACTTCTACTCTATCGCATATGAATAACCTATATTTTATGTTGAAAATATCTTTGTATTGTTGTCATGCTGAGGTTTTTGAATTCTTCCTTTCCCTCATGTAGGTTTTAGATCAGGGGGTGGTACAATATAATACTCTGCAGTTTACAATAGCCTGTAGTTTTAGTAGCTGTTGTTCCAGCACAACAAAAAGGGACAAAATATTGGGTTAGTTTCTTTTTGACCCAAAATTATGTCACCGATTTGTTTTAAAATGATTACCCAAGAGTTTAGCTGGCATGTTGGTATCGCCATGAAACATAAGTGCTGATATCCTATTGATTATGCTTATGTATTATTGGTTAACACTAATGTTGTGCATGATCCAGTTCTTTTTTAATGTAACAAATGTACCCAATACATATTTAAGTGGGAGCCAAATATTGTAGAGAATTAGAGCTTCTGTAGCGAACCAATTGTTCTGAGGAACACAATGCAAAAGGCATTGTTCCCTTGTTTTCTAGGTTTGGTTATGTTAGTCCAAAATATAATAATTATTTCACATTTATCACACATACAATTTGGTGATTGGTTATTTAACACAAGTGATAGTAATTCGTAAACTATATGAACATGATAAGTTCTACATTTTGCAACCAAAGGTTACTTTTAAACGGGTTATTACAATAAATCAGTGCTATTAAAGGTTAAAGCTTTAACTCAAAAATTAATGCAGTTTTTTTTTTTTGCTTTGTAAGCAAACTGTTAAACAATATTTCCATGAAACAACGTGATTAGCGCAAAGTTGAACCAAACACGTAACTAACACTGGTGTAATACTTATTTTTAACCCACTTAGTGTGGTCAGGTTGAATTTTATGTACTTGGTTGTGCAATTAAATGCATGCCGAATTGGAGGCAGTGAGTCATTTCTGTTGGAAATTGTCTTCATTTAGTTTAGTGGCAAGAAAATGTCATGTCTCACAGCGAGGATAATAAAACGACTACAAATTTGCGAAGGATGTTGTCACAGGCAGGTTTTTGATGTGACCAGAGATTATTTATGCAGAATGCTAGAAACTCAAATACTATGAAGTAATCTGATTACTTTAGAAGTAAAAATTGTCACAGATTTAATTATTAAAAAAAAAATTGTAAACCTAGGCTAACGTTAGCACAACGCGCAACTTTATTAAAATCGTGCAAGATGTGAAAGACACATCAGGTCCACGCTCCATAAACGTGATAAACTATACACACCCGCGAATAATAAAAAATACGGACTTACTTGGAGGACTATTATTCTTGATTTTCGTTCTTTTCAATCGTTTCTATCACATGTTTGGTGTGCGTTGCACGCTGCCGTAAAGCAAAGGAGAGTATCGTAAAGGGAACCGGCGTTCTGAGGGGGCGTGGCTATATGCGGAAAAGAGACTAAAGAATGAATGAAAAATGCCATGGCGCCGAGATTGGTACACTTTTGTTTTTAAATTACATTTTATGGTGATAAGTTAAACAGGGTATTTTTCCTCATTTTGGAGACATTTATTTTCTTATCTTTTTTTATGAGTGTTCTTTCCACATTTAGGTAAATAATGACGCACTGTTTATGGAAATAATGATGAACTATTTATAGTTATTTTCCGTTGCATTATTAACAGGGTTGGGTAGGGTTACTTTATCTTGATTACTTTCAATTACTTTTGGATTACTCCAATACCAAATATGCTAATAAAAGACAAAAGAAATTAAATATGAATAAAATTACTAAATTTTGTGCAGGCTTGGGGAGTAACAGAATACATGGAACAGCAAAAAATGATGTTGGATTTATTTTCATTTTGTTTCTGTCGCATTTTATGTTAGTTTTGCCGGAGATCAAAGAGATCAAAGCCAGGAGAGAAAGCTTACCACGTGTTGTGAGTCATAATTTTATTCATATTTAGATAGATAGATAGATAGATACTTTATTCATTCCCGAAGGGAAATTCACATTTCCAGCAGCATCCCTGAGCTGAGAACAGTACAATAATAAAGCCAAAAGAATGCAATATACAAATACCCAGTGTGACGTGCAAATGCCCACTGTAGCGTGTTATATAGAGTAACTAAATAGTGCTACACAGAATACATATTGCAGTAAGATTCGGTAATATCCAATGTAGGTGGTGTGGTTTAATGTGGGCCTTTACTCCGCCGGGTGGAGTTAAAGAGCCTCATGGCATGAGAAAGAAAAGATCTCTTCAGTCTGTCCGTAGTACAAGACAGTGACAGCAGTCTGTCGCTGAAACTGCTCTTCTGTCTGGAGATAATGCTGTGTAGTGGATGCGATGGATTGTCCATGATTGACCTCAGCTTTTTCAGTGCTCGTCTCTCAGCTACTGTTGTTAGGCTGTCCAGCTCTTTGCCCACAACAGAGCTCGCTTTCCTAGCCAGTTTATTGAGACGAGAGGCATCCTTCTTCTTGGCGCTGCCTCCCCAACACGCTGCCGCATAGAAGAGGGCGCTTGCCACTACTGTCTCATAGAATATTTTCAGAAGCTTTTTGCAGATGTTGAAGGAGTTTCTTTTGTCTTTTATTAGCATATTTGGTATTGGAGTAATCCAAAAGTAATTGAAAGTAATCAAGTTAAAGTAACCCTACCCAACCCTGATTGTTAATGTATTAAACAATTAAACTTATTGTCACGCCAATAGCACAAGCTCTTGAATTAATTTTAGGCCAAATTTGGGCGAAATCGAACCCCCACGTAAAGCTACACAATTGCTCGAGCAGCAAAGTCGGTAAACAAAAAACATTTCTGTTTATTTTGTGACCTTGATTTAGATTAGGAGATTTTTTCTCCTAAGACACTTTCCTCTTTAAAATTCATAAAAAATGACCAAGGCAATACACTTGTCAGCGCTACCATATTAAAACATACACTAATAAATTCCTTGAAGCAGGGTTGCCAAACTAATTTTAGCTCAGGGGCTGCATAATAGACACACTCATGGGGCCGGACCAGTAAATAAAATAAATAAAGAAGTAAAAGAAAGACAGACAGAAAGAAAAAAGTGATAGAAAGAAAGAAAAAAGTAAAAGAAAGAAAGAAAGAAAGATGATAGAAACATAGAGAAATAGAAAGAAATCAATAAAAGAGAAAGAAAGACAGAAAGAAAGAAAAAGAAAGAAAAAAAAGAAAGAAAAACAGAACGAAAGAAAGAAAGAAAGAGGACGGCCAACAGATGAAGAGAAAGAGAAAGAAAGGTAAACAGAAAGAAGAGAAAAAGAAACAGAAAGACCCGGAATCATTAAAAGAAAGAAAAAAAGAGTGTCTCAAAGAAAAATAGGGTAATGGAAAGAAAAAGAGAAAGAAAAAGAACAGAAAATAAGTAAAAATAAAGAAAGAGATTAAATGAGAAAAATAAAAGAGGGAGAAACACAGGAGAGAGAGAGAAAGACAGAGCAAGAAAAACAAAAAAAAAGAGAGAGAGAGAGAGATGATGTGAAAGAAATATACAGGAAGTGAGAGAAAGAAAAATACTACAGTTGCTCTAGTAGTGGCGCCTGGCTTTGGCGACATCAGGCGGTCATGTTTCAAACTGCAGCTCATATTTTCTTTTGCGCTCCTCTCAGTGTTGTCGTGCGGGCTGGATTCAAACCCTCGGCGGACCATGTTTGACGCTCCTACCTCAGAGCTTGTCTGTGTCTCTCTTGCACAAACATTCCCATTAGTTCAAGTATGCTTGCTACAAACAGTTTATTCTTATCCCCCTCTTGAAAGTTGGATGCTAAATAGTAAAACAACTTTACAAAATATTTTTATGGTCTTGACACGTGTCTCTCCCAAATGCTGATTGAATAGACTTTCTTTTTCAAATATTGATATAGCTCACAACAATTGGATGAATCACCAAAATAATTAAAGGGTTTACGGGATTTGTAGTGTCTGCCAGAGGGTAGCAGTTCAAAGAGATGGAGACCAGGGTGAGGGGTGTCCGTAATCATGCGCTCCAGACTGGGCAGAGAGCAGCCGCTGATTTCCTGGGCTGTTTTGACAACTACCAGTAAGGTTTTCTTGTCATAACTGTCTTAACAAAGTGCACAAAAAACCTTCAGTCATTAAGCAGGTATGCGAACACTGTTCTTTGTGCGTGTGTGTAGGAGGGGTGGTCTGCGAGGGGCGTGTCTAGCTGCACCTCCCTACAAGGCCGTGGTAACACAACGTTTGGCGTGCAGTGGATGTCCGAGCTGTGACTCGTAAGTGCCTCTCTTTATCACTTTTGTGTGTGTATGCATGACTTAAATACTGAGATTGTGAGCTGAAATCAAAAATCATGATAATGATGAGGAAGAGATGGAGATTATAGTTGAACCGCATGCCATTTCAAAGAAGCCAGTCAGGTGCTTCACATTCACTGTTTCTCTGACACAGTTGATGGATTTTCCAATTGCGATCAAGGATTATGCTTACTTTATGTTTAAGACCACAAAAGACAAAAATGTAAATGAAAACCATCCATGCAAGCGTTGCACAATGATGGATAGGATGTTAGGAAAAAAAATATGAGCGGGAAGGTTTTTTTCATTACATGTTTCCGCCAGATGAGATGTGTTTTATGTGTGTGTGTGTGAAATAAATATGCGTGGTGATTGCAAGAGAAGATTAAGTGAAACTAGGGGAAGAAAGTACAATCAGAAGGATATGTGTATGTGTGTTTGGCACTGTGCCCTGCCCCAAAGACCCTCACACATCTGCAAATTATAGCGAGCTGGACTTTGTACCACCATGTTTGACAATTTGTTTTCATTATACTATATTGTTTTCAGAATAGAAAAAAATAGTCTTTAGTTGATTACAGCCGTTTGTACATTGCTTATGACAATATTTCTCGTGACACTCCAGGATAAACAAGACTTCAAAGATTAAAATAAGATAATTTAGAATAGCTGTGTGTCATTGTAAGATCGCCCGCGTTGAGAGGTAACACCATTTTTGGGTGGCATTTCCTTTTTTGGGCCTGGGAGAGTTGAATGTTTTTCTGGGAAAGCTGCTAAGTCATCATAACCGAGAAGTCTGCTTTTTTGTCAGTTTTCACATCTGGTGTTACCTAATTGAATGCTTGTAAAAGATGGTGTCGATATTCAATGTTGTTCTGGCCTTGGAGAGTGGAATGTCTTCTTGGAAAAATGCTGAGACAACAAAATAAGAAGTCCTGAGTGTTTTTTTTTGTTTTGATTTTTCCTTTTTTTTTACATTTAGTGTAACCCGCCTGCCTCTGAAAGATGGTTGTCATATTTAAATTCTCTCCACCTTTTCTCAACTAGACACATAAATAGACAAACAAACCAACAGATACCTATACATACTTAGATCCCAAATGAAAACATTATCACCACCCTCGCTTTGCTCAATGGTGATAAAAAGGATATTCAGAGTCCTTAATAATGGTGTCAGCTCTGCTCTGGTAGTGCAAGCCGGCAGTGTCCTCTAAACTAAGCAGAAAGCAGCTGATGATTTTCTGGGCTGTGTTGATGAGTTTTTCAAATCATATCAAAACGTAAAAGGTTTTTGTAATTGATGCTTTCCCAATTAAATTTATTGATTCCACATTTTATTATTTTTATACATAGCCAGTGATAAAGTAATGCTTAAAAGGATTATTTCATTTCCACACCGATTAGTGTTAATTTAACATCGTTCAAAGTGTCATTTTTACACTAAATTGCTGTATACTTTTGTACACTTATTTGTATCTAATCAAAATCAAGAACTACTTTGTGTGTGTGTGTAGGCTCTGAAATAATTTTCGTGGAAATTTACACAATTGTACTATAAGCCCCTGCGAGTGTCTTTAGTTTCGTGTCAACGCACCGCCAATGAATACCAACAAAATCGATGAACTCCTTTCTTTGAGTCTGCTTTCGTGGGGACTCTTACGTCCTCGCTAACGGCCAACTCGGGTACTGCAGCTCCGACCACTCCAAGGAGCCGAATCCAATCTTCTATCGAAAGCAGCACCTTGATTGATGCACTTGTTTCTTATCTCTTAGATCTGCTTGTTTATACATAAAATAAATTTAGTAATGTGATAAACAGCCCCATGAGTGAACTTTTATGAAAATGAACTCCCTAAGATTAAAGAATGAGCAGCTCAGCATGCAACCTGATGTTTGTCCCAAACCAGCTCTGGTAGTTGGAGTCAGAAATGGTTAGTAAATTCCTGCTGTGGCAGCTCATATGTTTTCACTTGTACATGTTTGAGGTTCTATATACACATGTTTCACTTTTACATATACCACGTCAGGGGGCCCGCAATAATCTGGAAAGCTGAAGGTTTACATGATCAAGGGGCCGATGATTTCAGTGACTTCATCATAAGGCCCTTTTGCTGGAGAACTTTCTCATTAAATTATATTTCTTTTCTTCAAATCTTAAGAATTTAGCTTTTCCAAATAATTAATTTAACACTTAATTTAATTTACATGTATGCGTTGTATTGGGTTTTTAGATAGAGCCCTTACATATAAACAGTTTGACACTGGTAAAGGGCAATATAACATTTCAAGTTGATTTTAGCCCTCACATAAGTAAGGTACTGCATGGGTCTCAAACTCGATTTGCTTGGGGGCCGCCGAAGCTCGGGTTCGGATGGGTTTTTCCACAAAAAAACCTCTGATATGAAATGTTGCAATATTGCCCTTTTAACAAAAAATGTTACATAGAATAAGATCTTAAAAAAAAGACACAAAAAATAATTGGAAAATCAAACAATCATTAATATATGAATCCATAATTTGCATGGACTGAATTTACATGAAAAGGTCAATATGTATACCGTATTTTCCGCACTATAGGGCGCACCGGGTTATAGGGCGCACCCCCAAAAAATAGTTTTTGGTCCTATATCTTCCATACATAAGGCGCACTGGATTATAAGGCACTACAATGGGAACGTCGACAAAACAGTCAGATAGTTCAGTCAAACTTATTACCCCCTTAACATTCCGAAAGCTTGCAAAGAAGCAAATACGTGTGGTAGACACGTGCGGATGCGGTGTCCGTACGATGTCACTCAAATGCATCGTTCCAAATATCATTCGGAAGGTTAAAGTCTTGGGATTCAAGAAATGCCAACCATTCCTTAGTTTCTATTTTCTTTTTCGCTCGCAACTTTACTGCGCATATGACAATAAACACTTGGAATTGAGTTTAATTTAAAAAAAGACCCATCACAGAAACATCTAGATCACTCTGAAACAAGATACTGGGAAAATATATAGCCGGAGTAGCTCACCGAAGTCGTTGCGTTCAATAATAATGTGCAACCATGGTCCTCTTATATCCGTGAGTGAAGTAAATCTAGGAGAGTAAAATATTTACAAATACAGAATGGTAAAACATGTTTCCTCTATGCCGTAGACAACCAAACTTGCTATTCACATTCATCTTTTTCGGCCGATTGCAGGCTTTGTTTTGCCCCTTTAGCCTATGCGAGCCTGTAAATGTTAAAAAGGATCCGCCCCTTTACCTCCGAATAACTTTAGCCAATAGTGATCGATTCAAATGATGATTGACACATTGGCTGGGAAATGAAATGCCGGCATATGTATCCCAGCATACACCGCGGACCACATCGCCTACAAGGAAAAATCTAGTCGGCGGCTGCTTGCCTTTGTTGCGAGACCTTCCGACTTAATATTGATCCACATATAAGGCGCACTGTATTATAAGGTGCATGGTCAGTTTTTGAAAAAAATAAAGGCTTTTAGGTGCGCCTTATAGTGCGGAAAATACGGTACTCTGACCACTAGATGTCACTGTATAGTATAGTGCAACAAACAAAAGTGCTAAAAAGCATGAAGGGGCATACAAACTACGGAGACTCAAAGTGACAAAAAAGCACCCATTTCTTTCAATGTTTCCAAGCCTTTCAAAAAGAAAGAAGGGAAAAAAAAGACTAAACGTAAAATTAACTAAACTTAAAATTAATAACTAAATGAGAAAAAGAAGAGAAAAGGGGGATGAAGATAGGAAACCAAGGAAAAAGGAATACGGAGCAAAGGAAAATGAGAAAAATAAAGAAAAAAGAGAAAAAGAAGAAGAAAATACCTTTGTGTTTTTTTTGGTACTGTAAGTAGTTAGATGGTGGCCAGTTAGCCTCATCTCATCTCATCTCATCAGCCGTACCGCTTATCCTCATTAGGGTCGCGGGGGGGCTGGAGCCCATCCCAGCCATCTCCGGGCAGTGGGCAGGGGACACCCTGAACTGGTTGCCAGCCAATCGCAGGGCACACAGGGACAGACAACTCATTCGCCTATTCACACCTAGGGACAATTTGGACCGGCCAATTCACCTGAAATGCATGTTTTTGGAACGTGGGAGGAAACCGGAGTGCCCGGAGGAAACCCACGCAAGCACGGGGAGAACATACAAACTCCGCACAGGAAGTCTGGAGCCGGATTTGAACCCACGACAGGTTCCCATGACATGAACTGTGCCGCACAAGCGCTAACCACTGCGCTGCCGTGCTGCCCGCCAGTTAGCCTATGTTATGTAAAATAAATGCCAATGTCTATACCCACAAGTATTTTAAAACATGAAAGCTAATATTATATTTATCTTATGTTTCAAATCAATATTTTTTTTGAATCAATTATTTTCTTTTACCACTAGGAGGCTTCTAATAGTTCAGTCCCTCAAACTGTCAACTTGCGGGCCGCAATTGGCCCCAAGGCCATAAGTTTTAGACCCTGGGGGTAGTGGCTTGTTTCCCACTGTTATGTCTCTCTCACCAATGTGAGAAAGAACCTCCACATAGTTCCCTTTGTTTTGGGATTTTGCGCTTTCATCATGTCCCCGAAATGTAGGTTCCTACCCCAAAATGACACAGACCATAAGTCTTTTTAAGATTCCCCTATTTTTTTCTCTCGTTTTCGTTGTTGTTGCACTTGCTCGCTGAGCTGTAAATTTTTTTGGAAAGGCGAGCCAGGGGTAGGGCTCGGTGTTTGTGGCTGAAAGTGGCGGACAAGCCATTTTACCTGTTGCGAAAGGCTTGCTAGCTTCTGAGTTGTCTTACCTTTCTTAAGGATATGCAGCATTTTTTCAAAAAATCTCTCTTAAAAATAGCTTTGACTGTATATTTGCGACCAAATCAATTTATTTTCCCCCTTTAGCCTTCGTGGCTTGCAGAAAACTCTGTTAAATCAATACAATATACTGTATTTGCTCATGCAAAGGCAGGCTGTTGTCATCATTGTTTTGGCGAATTAACGCCCCCTAGCTTTGTGAAAACAATTCTAATTTCTCCAGGCCTTCCATCGACCAGATTTGAACCAGTTCGAAATTCTATTGGCTCAACCAAGAACAATATCACAGCTACGTTATGCTGCAGGGCCCCTGAAAAATAATATTGAAGACTTCTAGGCAGATTTCGGAGCCTAGCAACAAGTCATCTTGAAATGTGGTTGGTTAAATGCTTGAATATGAAAGCACACGCCTAAAAGTAGTGCAAGCAGGGAAGAAGCAATGAAAGGAAGCTGACTGTGTTGTCCTTACAACAACTGCTTTTGTTGAGTAAACAAGTTACTGTTTTTGAATTGAAAAATATAGTGAAATAATACTACTTGCGAGTAATACTACTTCCAGGTTTTCCCTGTCACTTCCTGCTCTTTGTGCTAGCAGTCTATAGTAGTCATACACAGGCTGACCGAACAAGTGAATGTTCAAATCTTCTCCATCCATGTTGAAGGATTAACAAGGCAATGCCAGAAGTTTATAAAATTGTTTATATGATGTATAAACCATTATATATTGTAATAGTTTAGACAGATTTATGTACTTTTGTATTTCTGTAAACGTATTGGGACATGGTCTCAAAGCATTTTAATGTACTTTTGGCAGTTTTCACCATTTGGAGAAGGAATTAAAGCTACGGTTACATGTCCACTTTGGTCATGGTCTTCCTTGGATGGTTTAGCTTGGTGATATATCCATGACATCAAACTAACAGACAATTTGGAATGATTATATATTTTTTGTGGCTTTACTTAGGAACAGCACAAAAACAGCATTAATCAATTATTAAGTATTGGTGGACAAAATACAATTGTAAGGCGCCCGCTTTGAGACTGGGAGGTCGATGGTTTGCGCCCCGGCCGAGTCATTCCTAAGACTTAAAAAGTGGTCGGCGGCGCCCTCTGTTGGCTGCGGCTGCATCGGCTCGCTACAACGGGTCAGGTGCAATCGACATTTCGTTCTGTGTACATTGTTACACAGAATGACAATACAAGGAAATTATTATTATTATTATTATGATTCAGATATTTTTTAGGCCAGCAGAGAAAGCCTTGCAGGCCCTCACGGCCCACCATTGGGAAAAAGGGATAGGCCATCATTTTTCTTCATGTATTGCCGAGGTATCGAATTGATCTTATGTATTGACGGATAAAAAACATAAAATTCATCTTTATACCCTCCCTGGACAAAATTATGAACCCGTTGTGGCCTGCCCCTCAAAATGTTTGTAGTTTTTGTTCTGGCTGATAAAATGAGTAAAAAAAAAACCCATAAGAAGTATCATTTAATGAGGAGTTAATCCACTTACCAACACAGTTTTATGAAAAGTACTAAAAATCAATTCTATGTTGCAAACAAAAGTTTTTTGTTTCATCACACATTAACCAGCAGGAGTTAATTATGTGTTATAAACGAGTTATTTCCAAATTAATGAGATGTTTTCCTGTCACCTCTCCCTGTGAGTGGCCATGACGCACGATGACGAAATGTTGAAAATCATCCTTCCAATCATCTTTTTTTTTTTTGCTTAATTCCTTAACGCTCTTTCAATGAAGGATAATTTTGAAATGTCTGGTAAAAGAAAGCTCAGTTAAACCCTTCATTAGTAAAGCTTTTAATACATGATGATGTATACGTCCCGTTTATTTATGAGGGTGCGGCTTTTTGCGGTGGGCCAAAACGTTCAGAGGTCATGAAAATTAGAGGAATTAGTTGGGGGACATTTCCGGGTTGATTATTATAAAATTGAGATAAGGATTAAGATCGGTGCCGGATGTGGGCCTCGCCCCTTAATGTGGTTCGGCTTTCACTAAGAGTTGATGTTTTCTGGACACAGGATTGCAAAAAGTCTAGTAGAAAATTCAAAATATATATATTCAAAATATTAACCAACTACTCTATAACAATCCTTAATTTTAAATAAATCTACCCAATCAAATCATTTTGCTCTTTTTTAATTGGAAGGTACAATTATTATTAGTCCAAAACAGGGGTGTCAAACATACAGCCTGCTGGCCAGATCAGGCCCGCCAACAGACTCAATCCAGCCTGCCAAACAATGCAGTGAGAAGCACAAGAGAAAAATAAGACGCATTGCTTCAATCGATGACCTGCAGCTTTAAACCACCCACTTTAGCTGTATTTGCCGGCTATCATTAATCAACCAGAGAACATCATGGGAATAGATCCAGATATTTTTTTTTACTCAAAATAGAGGTTCCAGGGCAGCACGGCGGCTGAGTGGTTAGGGCGTCTGCGGCACAGTTCTGAGGTCATGAGATCGAACCTTCCTGTGTGGAGTTTGCATATTCTCCCCGTGCTTGCATGAGTTTCCTCTGGGCACTCCGGTTTCCCCCACATTCCAAAAACATTCATTTCAGGTTAATTGGCCGGACCAAATTGTCCCTAGGTGTGAAATACCGAGTGAGTTGTATGTCTCTGTGTGCCCTGGGACTGGCTGGCAACCAGTTCAGGGTGTCCCCTGCCCACTGCCTGAAGGTAGCTGGGATGGGCTCCAGCACCCCCACGACCCTACTGAGGATAAGCGGTGCAGATAATGGATGGATGGATAGAAGTCACAGATTAATTACAGTATGTAATGTATAGTATATAATATCTCGCATGAAAACAATACTATTCGTTATATTTTGCATTTGTGTTTTGAATCAATCTTAATAAACTGAAAAAAATTCTTACCCTGTTGACATATTTTTTTCTAATTTCAACTTTATTTTTCTACTAAAAAAGAAAAGAAAAAAAATACTTAAAATTGTGTCTGTTATTGCAGACAGTTTTTCCGATTGTGTAAAAAAGTAATTACAGTATGTTACAATCTAGTGTAATAACAAGAAATATACTTGAAAATAACATTCTTTTTCCAAATAGAGCGAGATTTTTCAAATATAGCAAACAATAAACCTGTCGGCAATAAAAATAGAAGACTTAAAAGAAAACCTTTCATTTTTATTATTATGATTAAAAAATATTGATTACAATAATCAAAAAAATATATTAATATAATAAAAAGTAATATTAAGAAACTGTACATTTTTTAAATATTCAGTGGTTGAGAAATGTATGTTTATTTTACATAACATGAGGCTCCCCTAGAGGGTGTTAATATGGTTGTCCGCCATCTTGGTACTACCGGTACCCCCCAAAAACTAAAAAGATAGTAAAAGGCTAAGCAAATAAATGAGAAGGAAAATGGTTCTTTATGGTCGCTCTGAGTGTCCATAGTTGGTATACTTCCTTGTGCTTTGTAGCACTCGTTTTCAGTAGAACAGGGGTTAGCAGCAATTTGGATTTGGGGGCCGCGGTAGATAAACCATTTTGGCCAAGGGGTCGTTCCGAAAGGCCTATCTAACTTTTTCGTTTATGAATGAATATTCACGCAGTCATCTAGATGTTATATTTCTTTATATCTGTTTGAAATAGATTATTCTCATTAAATTGGTTTTGAGGCTAGTCTGCAATAGCACTAAATTCAATATTTAGTTTTGTAGTATTACTGAAGTTGAATTTTTAGTATTTTTGTAGCATTACTCAAGTGGTGTTTTGTAGTAAATCTGTAGTATTTTTTAGTAGTATTTCTGTAGAATTTCCGTGGTCAAATTTTGTAACATATCAAGCATTTTTGTCGTATTACTGTACTTATATTTTTGTAATATTTCTCTAGTGATATTTGTGTATTTCTGTCTTATAGTATTACTGTTGTAGTATTTTTGTAAAATTACTTTGGTTTTGTTTTTGTAGTTTTTGAGGTAGTATTTTTGTATCGTAATATGGTTTCTAGTATTTTTTGTAGTATTATTGTAGTTTTATTTTTGTAGTTTTTTCAAAGCAATTTTTTAGTATTATTGTAGATGTAATTTTGTAGTATTTCTGTCAAAAAAATTCTATAGTACTATTTTTGTATTATAGTATTACTGCGGTGGTATTTTGTAGTATTTTTGTCTTAGTGTTTTTCTTTTCTATATCAAGTGAATTACTTCTGTCGTACTGTTTTTGTATTTGAAGTATAACTGTAGTATTTCTGTAGAAGTTTGTAAGCTTTTCTATAGTAGTATTTTTGTAGTATTTCTGTAGTAGTATTTTTGTATCATAGTATTACTGTGGTAGTATTTTTTTTTTAAGAATGAAACAAAAAAAAAACCATATCATGTCCCTGTTTTTAAGCACTAAATTTGATATATCGTTTTCTGGTATTTTTCAGTATTTATCTAGTAGTTATGCAGTAGTATTTTGGATGTTGACCCACTATGGGGACAAAGTTGGCTACAAAAACATTTTCAGTAATAGTAGTACTTTATTTACTATTATATAGACTGTATTGTTATTATATTTTGACTATTTTTCCATTGGTGAAAAAGCTTGACGGGCCCCATGTGGCCCGTGGTCTGTAGTTTTCCCACCCCTGTAATAGAGCGACCTCAAATTGTCAAATATTAGACAGTGTCCCTATGACTTTTTATGTTTTTTTACAATTTGATTTAAGTGTTCAGTCAGCTTCTTCTATGGCCTATTCAAAAATACTAAGAACTAGATGTACTCACATGGGAGCACAAAATCAAAAAGTATTTTTTTTTAATCTGGACATCAAACACATAAAAGACTCAACACACTCCATGTGTTTTGCGTTAATTGTACATAGACCACACACAAGAATGCAAACATGTACAAACAAAAGACGTTTTACTTGATAATGAGACTGTTTACCTTCCATTCAATTGAGTCCAGCCGTGACTCAAACAGTGGTGGGCCATCAGGGCCTTCAAGACCTTTTCTGTCGGCCTTAAAATATCTAAATCGTGTAATGTAAATAGATTTTGTTCGCATAAAGTTATTAAATAATTCCAAATTGTCTGTCAGCTTACTTTCATTGCTTCTCCCTGGTTGCACTTTCTATAATATTTAACCCCTTTAACAATCCTGTAAAGTTCGCCTAAAATCCCAATCCAAGACGTACCCAAAGTGAATTGAATGCTGTTCCTTAACCGTTTGGAGAATTTGAATGGTTTGGGTCTCTTTTGAAACCGAATAATCACAGCAATTTATGGGGCGAAAAGACAGCTTACAAGTAATGATGCAGGAATGCTTTTAGGCAGATTTGTTTTTAATCTGTCGGCATTATTATAATTTCTGGAGTAAATATTTTACTAGAGGTGCGAACGTAATGAATGCCGAGAATTGTTTCCTCAGCTGACTATCCGGGCACGTTATTGGTGAGCTATCCCGGCTTTATCTTGTTTAAGACTGATTGTGATTTTTCTGTGATGAGTACATTTTGAAATGCATCATATCTTGAATCCCAAGAGTGGGCGCTTTCCAATGATATGTGGTTCGACATATTTTAGTGACTGCCGGCAGAACGTTAGGGTTTAACCAATCACATTTTAACTATTACTTGTTGTCAGGCTCAGAAATCTGACCATAGGCCTTCACATCTAGAGTTGCAGGCCCTGAGACATAAGATAAGTGACGATGAAACTGTTGGATTAGCTCAGTTCTTCTCAATTATTTATATACCAAGATATTGATGGTAACACGGGCAGCCGTCCATGCTAAATCTATGCCTTTTGGAATTTTTTTTACTGAAGAAAAGGTCAAGAATCTCATCAGTGGGGTTGTAATGTCTTCAAATTACAGCTTAATTTTTTTGGCTACCTGCTGTCCGCTGCTAACATTTTTAACATGGCAAGCACACCGGTCTTTGCCCGTATCCCTCAGTGGTTGTAGCGAAGTGCTACGGGAGCAGACTTTTATTTGGCTCTTTAACCTGTCCCGCTTCGCCTATCATGGTATTGGTGTTGAATATTTTTTTCATGGGGTCCTATAAGGGTTTGCTTCACTTCATTTCTACACTTTATACTCAATGATTTTTCTTTGTGCTTAATGCACTGCATGGAGGCTATGTGAACAAAACATTGTCACTGATAATGTTACTGCCCCCCAGTGGAGTGGACGTGCAATTACACTTTCCTCTGGAAATATATTTAAAAAAAGGTTTCCTGAAGTGAAACGCATCCATTTGAGTGAGCGTCACCAAGGCTTGCTAGAAGGCATAAGGAAAAGACAGCTAGGGGCGTCAATACACCAAAGTCAAAAACCCATTATCCTACTAAATTATCCATCCATCCATCCATTATCTGCACGGCTTATCCTCAGTAGGGTCGTGCGGGTGTAGATTTGCGGCTATTTTCTTCCGCCGGCCTCGCCCCGTGCAGGTTTTTTAAAGTAATGCGACCGGCGTCTCAAAAAGTTTAATGACCCCTACAATGAAGCGTCATCTAGTTGTGAAATATTAAACACTGTCTCTTTAATGATAAGGAAACCCAATTAGACGGCTCATTATTCGTACATTAATTCATTTTTTAGGACAATTCCATTGTGGCATGCGACAAAAAGGAGTTCAGTGTTCTTATCTCGACTCCCTCGCGGTACAGTGGAAACTTTAGTTTCTCAAAACAGAAAGATAATCTAATATAAACATTATTATGGAAAAAAAAGAAACTTTATGAGTTGAGTGTCCAGGCCAAGTGGGCGTGGCCTGTTTCTGTTGATTTCCGAGTCGTCTTTGTGCGAAATCTCCTCCGATGTCGTCTCAGGTTAACATTCCTTCTGCGCTCTGGAAACTCTTGAAGAGGAATTTCCCGGAGATGTTCAATCGAGAAGGTCCTGAAGGCCCGAGTAGGAATGTGGCCAGCGTTTTGGTTGACGGGGACCAAATAAGGAAAAGCAGGCGAGCAGGAAGAAACGCGTGCCGACACGATTAGGGTTTCACCAACCGAGCATTTTACACCTGTAAAATAAAGATGAAACAAATATTTGTTATATTACCAAAATAGTCATGAATTATCATTATTAGTACGGTATTTTCTGGAATATAAGGCGCACCTGAAAACCTCAAACTAGCCAGAATTAAGAAGTGCGCCTTTATATGCCTGAAAATAAGATAAAGTTGGAAATGCATGGTCACAATGAAATGATACTGCATACGGTAACTGTTCTGACTTTGAGAAACATATTGAGTGGTCTTTAAGTGCCCTCTTGTGGTTAACATGTTTGTTGCTAAAAAGTAACAAAAAAGATGCGCAGATTTTGGACCCCAGCTTTTGCCAAGGACCAGGAACGGAGACGGGAACCCAATTGCGTTAGTTTCTTAGTTTTATTTGAAAAGAGACGTAAGCTAGCACCTACGATTCAGTGATCGTTTATTGTGGGGAGCAGGTCGCTCGTGACGCGGAAGTGGCACTTCTCTGGCGACCGATAGCGGTGTCGAAGAGGGAAAAGCAGGTCGGGTTACCGGGGCGCAGGAGCAGAGACGTGATCAAACGTAAACAGGTCGAAGCCGGGAAATGTACAGGAGTCAAAAACAGGGAGTCAGGTTCGGAAGGCTTGCCTTAGCGGGAGCTGAAGGTTCTCAACAATTGGACGCCGGTAACAGGGAGTCGGGGGGTTTAAACAGTGGCAAGGAGCCAATATGCGACCAGGGCAGTTGGCGAATCAGTAATCATGACAGAACCCCCCTCTCAAGGGACGGCTCCAGAAGTCCCAAAAAGAAAATAGAAACCAAGAAATGGTTGGCATTTCTTGAATCCCAAGAGTTTAACCTTCCTAATGACATGTGGAATGACGCATCTGACTGTTTTGTTGACTGTAGCGCCTTTTAGTCCGGTGCGCCTTATGTACGGAATATAAATGGCAAAAACTATTTTTGGGGGGTGCGCCTTATAAGCCGGTGTGCCTTATAGTCGTGAAAATATGGTACTTGAATGAAGATTTTTGTTTGTATTAAGGTCTTTTAAATAGACTTGTTAGATTTTTTTTAATGTGTCTTAGCTGAGAATGTATCTGCATAGTTAGCAAGCTAACAGGACTTTTTTGTACTTTGTTCTTAGTTTTATGGAAATGTTATAAGGGTCATGGTTCAGGCCATTGTCTGAATAAAGAGCAATTTAAATAAAGAAGTCTGCTTATTCGGGACTTGACTCACTAGCTGTGTAGCTGCCCAAAAAGGGGATACTTTGGAATGAGAACAGCATGGTAACCATTTATGTAGAAATTTACTTGTTTTAGTGGTAAAATCAGATGTCATAATGGTAATTTAAGTTCTTTAACAAAATTATTTTAAATTTCAATGTTGTTTTTTTTTTGATGCAACCCTAACTATGACTGTACTTTTAATGCCATGAGCCTTTTAGTCCAGTTCACCTTATACAGAACTACCATACATACGTACATTAACTGTTGTAGTTCAAGTTCAATAACGATATTTTTGAAAATTGCTGATGTTTTTCATTCAATTATAGATTTTATTAAGTCCAAATCGTCAATGTTTAGTGTGACCCAACTAAATGTATATTTATCAACATGTGAGTAAAGAAAGTACAGTATTTTCTGGAATATTTGGTGCACTCGATTATAAGGCACACCTTCAAAAATGGTCCTTTGCAAAATATTTTTTTCTGTATAAAACACAGCCAACTATAAGGCGCATGTAATCTTAACTATTTTTATTGCTGGGGTAGGATTAAAAAAAACACCTTCACTAAATAATGAACAATTATTTTATAGAACAAAAATCTTCATTGAGAAATCTTGCTTCGTCCCAAAAATTAATTAACTCCTAAAATTACTGTATACGTTTATTCTGTTCTTAATATAGGACACCTGCAAAGAAGATGCATAAGATACCAGTTCATTTTTTTGACTATTATACCTCATCGTTGCTTCCTATTTTCACCATTATGCGCTGTTAACATTATTGTCACTATTGGCCAATAATGTTGCTGTTCTTTTATATCCATTCCTTCAGGATGTTTGCTTTTTTAACCTAAGACATTTAATAAAAAGAAAGGGCTAAGGGGAGGGCATTTAGAACAGATTTGCGATTTGGCACTGTGAGTGTTTTTTTGTACAGTAATCTCCTGTTCTCCTAGCAAGTTCAAAATCCATTGATGTATTGTCTCTTTACTTTGAGGGTCTATAAAACTATAAACTTCAGTATTGTTTAATTGTAATTATGCATTTCTTTTTTTCTTTTTCTTACAATATTTTTTGGCCTATAAGGCACAAAGAATAATAAGGTGAACTGGGATTTTTTAGGTACGCCTTATAGTCCAGAAAATATGATACCTAGCGAGGAATGAACCCTTTAAAGTGCCTTATTGTTCCTCCTAACTTTGTTAAGACATGTCATTAAACAGGTAAAATAATCATCTTTCAAGTAAAATGATCATGCTCTTGGTCATTGTAAATATCTTCTTTCCTATTTTGACAATTATTTAATGAAATGTTGTTTGTAAAATATTTTAAAAATGCACTTAAATTTGGCAAAATCATTCAGTAAAATTTTTAGATTTATGTATTACTATATTTGTCTTGATTTTCCAGTTTAATAGTAGAAACTATACTTGAAACGGAAAAACTTATTTTGCACTGTAGAAGAATTCATAAAAAGAAATGTTAAGAGCTGGTGTGTGGAACAGGGCTTTATGTTGTCAGTAATGTGCCTCGTTGTTGTGTGTGAGTGCTTACACCCGATGGAAACAAAAATAATTAAAAATATTATCATTAAAATAATTATTGTTAAGATTTTCTCTCTGATGTTGCCATTTTAGAATGTCCTGATTTTGTGCAATATTACAAGATATATCTTAAACTGGTTAAATATGTGTATGAATAACAAACATGCTGGACGAAATAACATCAATGATATAGAATTTGATTGGCAGATGACACTCAAGAAGAGCAGTCTCTACAACGTATGAAATTCGATTCAATGGCTTTAATTTTCATATCTGGTGGCTCTGTAAAATTTTCCAAGCCATTTCTTTTCACTTTGCAGAGATTTTATTGTAATCTATTCCGAATGTCATTGTACTCATAATAGTCATGTAGTCATAGTAATGTACAGTATAAATAGCTATAGTCGTAGTACTAACAATATTGTCATGGTGATGGAACAGACATCGGGTAAAAAGAGTGTGCCAGGTAAAAGATTTATGGTAGTATGGCATTTGTGGACATGCTGGGTTAAATTTGGTTTGTTCGACTGCCATGTGTGCGTGAAGTTGAGTTGACTTCATAAGTCCATTAAATAAAAGAGCCCGACCGAGACGCAGCGTGACTTTGGTCTGTGTCGGTAAATCATTATTCCCTTAACAATAACTAGTTGAAAATGTGGCTCTTGGTGTCGATTTGGATTTGGAGGAAGTGGCCAAGACCACATCTGTTCTCCAGATGGTATCTCGGTCCTAGCTCAGTTCAGTGAGTCAGGCTCCAGGAGAGGTTGAGCAGACGAGAGCAGCTGTGAGATATCTCCTTGTAAAGAAAAGAAAAGGGAAAAAAACAGAGGAAAAGGAGTTGACATTTTGCAGCTTTTTGGACTCAAGATCATTACGACGGCCAAAGTCCCTGCAGACTCCAGCTGGCTCTCTTCTGTGCTGGTTGGAATCCAAATGGACTCTATTTGAAATTATGTTTGTTCTTCTAATGGCTTTCTAAGAACCAACACTAACATTTTTCGTGTTACCACCGCTACAGGAAGAAATGCCAATACATGAACAAGAACATTGTGAAGAACGAGTAGAACAATGAGACTTGGAACGATAATAAGAAAAGGACAAACAAAACCAAGGAGAACATGAACAGGACCAATAGCAAGTAAAGACAAACGAACAGAAACAGAATCAACAAAAAACTCTGGAGCAGGATCAATATTGAGACTACTTTAAAACAACTGGTCCAAAAATAAGAGGACAAGAAACGGAAGTAGTGAAGGAAGTAGGTAAAACAAATACATGAGAAAAAGAAAGAACACAAATGGCAGTAAGAGATAAACCTAGAAATGAAAACAATATCCAGCAAAAAAAGATAACAGAAACAGGTTCAAGAACAGGAGACCAAGAAAGAACAAGAACAAGTGAAGAAAGTCGGTTAAAAAAACACAAGCAGGAGAAAGAATACAAATGAGAGAAAAAGAAAATCACAGAATGCTAAAATCTACAACAGAAGAAAGAAAACAAGTACGGATACAAATGAATGCCAGTAAGTGCTGGAACATTAGGACAGGAACACAAACAAAAGGTATAGGAACGATCACTGGAAGTCAGACAAAAGTAAAACAATACAACCAGAATCAGCAAATTCTTAAAACACAGGAATTGGAACATGAAAAGAAAAGAACTAGGAACAAAAGTATAGCAAACTAAAGAACAGGCACAGGACCAAGAACAAGAAGAACAGGAACAACAGTAAGTTCAGAAACAAAAATTTTAAAGGGTCTAGTAACACTTACAAAAATCAAACAATAAAAAAACACAATCAGAATAGGCAAAGTCTAAAAAAATGGGAATAGGATCATATAACTTGGAACAGAAACAGAAGAAAATGACAAAAGAACAGGAACAAGACCAAGAAGAATAGAAACAGTAGTAAGTGCAGAAATAATAGACTTCAAAAGGAACAGGAACAATTACTGGAAGAAGAAAACAAGACCAGTTGAATCACCATGGACTAAAAAAATAGGACTAGGACCATGGCAAGAACTGGAAACAAAAGGAGAGTATATAACTAACAGAAGAACGACAGTAAGTTCTGAAACAACGACAAAAATTAAAGGGTTTAGGAACGATTACTCAAAGTCAAACAAAAAGACAACAATGCAACCAAAATCAGCAATGCCAAAAATAGGACTAGGGCTATGACGGGAACAGAACTGGGACAGAAAAAAAACTAAGACTAAGATCATGACAAGAACTAGGAACAGAGCAGGATATATGACAAACAAAAGAACAAGAAACAGTACCTAGAACACAATTTTGACCTGGAATGAAAAGAAAACAATAACTTTAAGTTCTTCATTGTGGTCTTCTTCGACCCCTCAAGGGTGCCTTTGGTTTTTCGGATGACTTCACAGTGATCCAATCGGGTTGCTCCACGGTGCCCCGCCCAAACTTCAGATGGTTGTAGTCCTTGAGCAAAGAACAAGATCTGATCCGAGGACATAAACAATGTCACTTGAATTGACTCGCTGTGATTAGCCTCACATGCTTCGCATTAACGGGGCCCCTTTCCTTGGAGGAGGTCTGGCCAGCCTGCCAAGTGATTATACGCAGACCTGAAATCTATATACACACCTTCATTTACACTCCCCACCTTCATACTCTTACATGCAAACACACACAAACAGATCAAAGACGCGCAAATCATGTCAGAGGGTCTTCTGTTAAAGTTGATATTGTGCACACATTCTAAATGCTCGTTTATGCTCAGACACACATTGTACATGTAAACCTTTGTTTACGTTAACGTTACACACATCATATCACAAACACATTTGGCATATGTGACAGTAATGTCAAAGTATTTCAATATTTAATCACCATTCATCGCATATTTTTTAATGTTAACATATAGTTTCATTGGAAAGTTTAAGTTGGGTTAAAAAAGTCAAATATAATTTAATTTCTTTGTCCCAATGCTTTTTAAATTTGAATAAAGTTTAGCGTTAACATGAATAAGAAAGTGAATTTTGTCTAGCGAAAATATGTGGCATTCAGAAAAAAGTGCCGCTAGTGACTCGCATTAGCAGATAACAAGCTAGTTTTTAATGCTAGCGCCTGTGTCAGCAAAGGTATGGTGTTGCTGCAGCCATATACAGGCCTTGCATATGCTGATCATTGCTCGTTGCTAATGCTAGCATCACTAATGATAGCAGTCGCACCGGAACCCTCTGCATTGGCATAAATGGGTTAGAGCTGGAGGGATTTAAAGTCCTTGCACATGCCAATCATAGCTAGTCACTAATGCTAGTGTCGCTAATGCTAGCTGCCTCAGAAAAACCTTTCATAATACCATAAATAGTGTCAGACCTGTAACCATTTACACTCCTTGAATATGTTAAATATTGCTAGTTGCTAATACTAGTGTCACTCATGCTAGCATTGCTAATGATAGTAGCCACAGCAACATGTTGGAGCTGGAACTATTTACAATCGTCACACATGCCAACCATAGCAACTCGCTAATGCTAGTTTCGCTAATGCTAGCAGCCTCAGCAAAGCCTTACGCAATAACATAGTGTTAAAGCTGTGACCATTTACAGTCCTCGCAAATGCTGATCATTGCTAGTTGCTAATGCTAGTGTTACTAATGCTTAGTGTCGTTAATGATAGCAGCCGCACCAGAACCTTCTGCCTTAACATAAACGTGTCAGAGCTGGAACTATTTACAGTCCTCGCACATGCTAACAATAGCTAGTCACTAATGCAAGTGTCGAAAATGCTAGAAACCTAAGCTAAACCTTCCGGAATAACATAAATAGTGTTAGAACTGCAAACATTTTAAGTCCTCAAATATGCTGATCATCACTATTCGCTAATGCTAGTGTCGCCAATACTAGCGTTTCTAATGCTTACATTGCTAAAGATAGCAGCCGCAGCAAAACCATCAGCATCAAAGTTAGTTGCGCTAAAGCTGCAACCATTTAGTCTTTACTCATGCTGATAATATCTAATCTTAAGAGCCAACTTTGCAAATGTTAGTGTCGCTAAAGCTAGCAGCTGCAGCAGCACATTAACATTAGTGGCAGTCGAATTGCTACCATTTAAAGTCCTCACACATGTTGATTGTGGTTGGTTTTAAGACTTTTTAATGTCAATTAAGGCCTTATTTTTAGAATAATTAATTCAATGCCTTTTAAGACATTTTAAGGATCAGCGGGAACCCTGGGAATAATGCAATGTTCAATAAAAGAGTTAGAATTAGCTTCAGCGTAATGCTAACTGCTGCAGCCAAACTATCCGCATTAGCATTTAACGGCACAAGAGCTGCAACCGTTTTCAAGGCTTGCACCTACTGACTGACACCAGTCACCCATGTTAACATCTATCAGAAGTGAGTCAAGATTAGCATTAAAACCATTTGGAAACTGAAGGTGAAATGCCCCTCCGATGTCTCGCCGTGGGTCCATTTCCGGGGCCAGGCCGAGTATTCAGACTTTGAAAAAGCTGGAGAGAAACAATGCAGTTGGGTACATTTATTACAAAGTTTCAAAATGAAATTAAAACAGAGAACTCTGGGCCGGTCTGAACAGGAGACAGTTCTTACATTGTCGAACATTGTTGACCGCCATTTTTACTCGAAAGGGGGTGTGGATTTGCAAAACGGAACACGAAACATCAACAGGAAGGAACTCACAGCTTATTCAAGAGCCCTTTGTTAAAACTGGTCACAGCTGTATTTTGAAGGTTGTATGATAAGGCTGACACATCGGAAGACCATTGCTGGGAAAGTACTGATAAGAAAGGATTCGGCAAGTAAATACTTTATTCAAATATGTGGATGAACATAAGTGCATTTATAGCAACTAAATGAGTAATATTAATAAAGTAAAGTGGGATGATTCAATAATAAACTTAATATAGCGTTAAAACTAATGTAATGGTGACAACATACTCAGTGACCTATTTTGATAATCTAACATTAAACTCAAAATGGGAAGCACAGCAGCGCAGCAGTTAGAGCGTGTGCGGCAAAGTTCTGAGGTCATGAGATTGAACCTTCCTGTGTGGAGTTTGCATGTTCTCCCCGTGCTTGCGTGGGTTTTCTCCGGGGACTCCGGTTTCCTCCCACATTCCAAAAACATGCATGTCAGGTTAATTGGCCGGTCCAAATTGTCACTATGTGTGAATGAGCAAGTGTGTTGTCCGTCCATGTGTGCCCTGCGACTGGCCGGTAACCAGTTCAGGGTGTCCCCTGCCCACTGCCCGAAGATAGCTGGGATGGGCTCCAGCACCCCCGCGACCCTACTGAGGATAGAGGTGCAGATAATGGATTGATGGATAAACTCAAAATGGTTTTATGTTGTATACATATTATCTCCCTAGTTTTTGTGCTCTAACACACATACACATGTTTTTGTATACATACACTCACACGCATACACGTACCAGTACCGTGACACTGATTTATGAACACCCAACTCCCACTTGTTAATTCTCAACTGCAATAAATACACAAGCGCCATTAACCTTTCAAAATCTGCTAGCTTGGCATGCTAACAACACACACCACATTTGTAAATAGCTCATTAATGAATGCACCTCATCAAGATTGTTTATCGGAATTCTTGCCTGTATTTAAAACCAGATGTCTTTGGAAGTTCTTCTCACCCTTCCTTTAGCTTTTATTTTAAACCCTCTTGTCCCCAAAGTGACAATATCTCGCTCAAGTTGACTTTTTTGTCATAGTGACCTGGAAGTATTTCTAGTTTTGAGCGGGCGACATTCCGCTAGAAATCCTCGGCCATGTGGCGCTTGATGTGGTCGGGATTGCAGGAAGCGCTGCCGTCTTCTTAAACGCAAGCAGATGCTTTGTCTTTTTGTGATAGCGGACAGCTGCTCACCCTCAAATAGTGCAGGAAGTCGATTCGGCTTCTCACGGACGTAAACATCAGTCAACATCGTCATCAAATTTCCATCAATAAAAACTAATGGAGGGAATAAGGAAAGCACGCTAGCTGTACGACGGAGGTCACCGAATTTTGACTCGAGAGTTACTTTTTTTTGTCACTAATTAGCGTGATGAGCTACCAGCAGCATTAGCGTTACTGAAAAACAGTATTTAGTTACAGTTACTAGGTATTTCATTTAAAATGTAATTCCATTTAATGACCCCTAAAGGTTTACACTGAAAGGTATTCTCTAGTTACAAATACTGTATATGGTCGCAATCTAGCTCAACCCCCTAAAAATGCTTTGAACTAGCCACATCATAAGAGAAATAGAGAAAAAGGTGTACACCCGCCTGTGAAACCTTTGTATAATTTGGCTTGTGCATTCTTGGGCGCCTGCAAATGAACACAGAGATGAGACACTCCATATCAATTTTGTGTCTGTGATTCAAACCACTTGAAGATCTCCTTCCTCTTTTCTGGGTATCATCCAAGACGTTTTCCTTTTTCCACCCAGGCATGGTGTATTACAAAATAATTTTACAAATAAAGACTGAAATTCAGCACACATTTACTGTAAGATCTGTGCTCACGTTTGTTGTTACCGTATGAGCCACGTACTTCCTACCGTTCGCTGCTGAAGACAGACAATCAAAAATGAGTATAATAACTGACCCAGTGATTTCAGGATTTTATTTTATTGTTGTAAATTCAGCTCGGATGTAAGTACGTACGGTAGGGAGAATATCTCCATGAGGGGAAATTCATCGGTCTCGTACTCTGTGATTGACAAGGTGCCTTTGTCACTGTATTCATCTGTATTTTGTTGGTTAAAACAAAAAGCCTACCCTTCGGCATTGTTGCTGTCGGATGGAGGGTTACATATGACACCAGAAGACTCTAATTCAGGATTTGCATTGAATAAGTAGCAGAGTAACACACCATGTTGTAACAACTGTTGAGTTGCAAAGGGTTAACAATAACGCGTTACAGTTTCAAGAAAAGTAATTGCGTTCCAGGAACATTTTGAATTTGTAATGCGTTAGTTCCGACAATAGCTACCAGTGTTGTGTGTATTTCTAAACTAACACATTATCGTGTTATTACTATGTTATTACTGTTATTATTATGTTATTACCTGGCTGTAATTATTAGATGAAAGATCTGGTCTGCTATTTCTAAAACCAGTCCACGGTCTACTCGGCACTTGTAGGGGTCGACCTGGTGCAGTACTGTCTTTATTTGTAAATATGCGGCTTATAATCAGGTGCAGCTTGTGTACTGTATGTACTGTATGTACAATATGATTTTTCCTTTAAAAATGTACTGAGTAGGCTTGCGGCTAATAGTCTGAATTTGACAGAATGCATTCCAATTTTATTTACCATATTTTCCATCCCATAGGGCGCACTTGCAAATATTTGGAAAATTTGAGTTTTTTTAGGTGCGCTTCATCTCATCTCATCTCATCTCATCAGCCGTACCGCTTATCCTCATTAGGGTCGCGGGGGGGGGGGCTGGAGCCCATCCCAGCCATCTCCGGGCAGTGGGCAGGGGACACCCTAAACTGGTTGCCAGCCAATCGCAGGGCACACAGGGACAGACAACTCATTCGCTCATTCACACCTAGGGACAATTTGGAGCGGCCAATTCACCTGAAATGCATGTTTTTGGAACGTGGGAGGAAACCGGAGTGCCCGGAGGAAACCCACGCAAGCACGGGGAGAACATACAAACTCCGCACAGGAAGTCTGGAGCTGGATTTGAACCCACGACAGGTTCCCATGACATGAACTGTGCCGCACAAGCGCTAACCACTGCGCCGCCGTGCTGCCGGTGCGCTTCATAGTCCGGAAAATACGATAGTCTAATTTATTGTGTTTGTTAATTTTGTATTACATTTTGACTTTCTAGACATTTTTTATACATTTCCTACTTCACTTCAAAGTTTAATAACATAATTTGGACTTTTTAAGACCAAACAAAAGTGGGCACGCAAGTTGTGACGCAGGTAGTGGAATACGATTTTGATGAATGTGATCTTCCATGGGTCCAGATAGATCTTTTCCGGCCTTTGTTAGTATTCCATTCATCATTATGATATTGACATGCATGGTATTGATTTGGATCCATTTTTTATAATCATGTTTTTTTTTTAACGGAAAACAAGCCTTACATGTCATGATTACTGACGCGAGGCACCTGAGTCTGCTCTTTTGGCGCTAACTGCTTCGGAAGCTGATTGGCTGCTTGTCTCTTTTCAAACCCTTGTCTTCCTGTCAACCATTGTCAGTCCGTCTGCGAACCTCAGCTCAGCCTTTTCGACCCTGACTTTCTCCTGTCCTTATTCCTGTTTAATTCCTAGGCAACCCTTTTCGACCCTGACTTTCTCCTGTCCTGATTCCTGTTTAATTCCTGGCTCCAACCCCTTTTCTGAACTTGACTACGTTTTTGCTCCCCCGTCCTGGCCATCGATCTGTTTTTCCCCGCTCTCGACACTGCCTTCGCTTGCCACGGAAATACCACTTCCGTGTCTGAGTAACCTGCTCCCCACGATCAACGATCTATGGATCCTGTATTCTACCCTTTCCCTTCTTCCTAATAAAACTCAGAGAAACACATGCAAGTGGGTCAGGTCTTCTTTCTGGTCTTGACATTACACTCAATAAAAGGATAATGTTTTTTTTTTTGTTAGACCAATCTCGCTCTGCCAATTTTGACTGTAATCCGGACTGCCACTGGTAACAGACGACAACGCAATCCTAAATTGCTATTATTGTCGCGGTCCGTGAGCAAATGTTATCCTCAATCAACCATTAATTTTTTGCGTGTGCTCTGCCCTCCTCACTCCAATGCCGACAGTGAGAGAGTTTTCAGCCATGTGGGGAAAGAACATTCAAGAAGACAAGGGGAACTGATACTCAGAAATTTTTGTTGCAAATTAAACTAAATTGCTAAGGTTTCCGGTACAGAGTAAAACCATCTGTAGAACGGATAAAGTCTGCAAAATGCTGCACTGCTACATTTAATAAGCGACACTGGATTTACTGCAAATGGGGAAAGAACTAAGAAAGATCCTGAAATTGTTTGTGCTGTTTATTTGCTAAATAAACTTGTTTACAAATATGATATTTGTTTTTATTCTACAAAGTATGTCTTGCTGTGAGGAAATAGATGTAGTGTTATGTCTGCAAAGTTTATTCACTTAAAATCACTTAAAAGGGAAATTTAAATCATTAATTTGGGAAGCAATTTGCTAAGGTTGACAGGTACAGTGCAGAGTGAAAGTATTTGCTGAAATTTTTTTTTTCCCGAGAACCATATTATTTTAACAAATTTGTATCATATTTATTACTAAAAAGAAAACAGAAAAAGTGTTGCAAAAATGTTGCTCCCCCTGTTTTCACAGCTCAGCCCAACTGACTCCAGAAGTTCCCTGATGACTTCTGACTAATCCAGTGTCGACCTAATAGACCAACTATGACAGAGTGCATTAAGTCTCAGTTTAAATGCACCTGCTCCGAGATAGGCTCAGTGGTCTGTGAAAGCAGACACTGGAGAATAGACTGTATTATAAAGACCAAAAAACACAGTGATGGAAAAGTTTAGAGCAAGAATGGGATAGAAGAATTCGCAACATTTACACATCTCCTGGGGCACTGTGCAAGTAATAATATAAAAATTGAGAGAGCATAAAAAACACTGCAAACCTTAGACCTAGAAATCCCTTCAAACTTTCCGCCAAAACAAGGAGAAAACTAATCAGTGAAGCAAACATGAGGACCCTCACTTCATTTAATGACCTGCAGGCATACAGAGCTGACGTGGGACAATTTGTGCATTGGACAACTATTTGTCGTGCAAAAAACTGCCCTTGATGGAAGAGTGGAAAAAATAATGCACTTGTTGAAAGAATACCATATACATGCCCGTTTGGTGTTTGCAAGGAGCTACATGGGAGACAGAAATAAGATGTGGAACAAGCCTTATGTTTGGCGTAAGAGTCACACAGCACATCACCCTGAAAAACCCATCCACACTGTCAACATGGTGGTGGGAGGATCAGGCTATGGATTTTTTTTCTCAGCAGAGACTGGAAATATATTTAGAGTTAAAAGGAAGAAGGAAAGAGACAAATACAGGGCATTTTGGCTGAAAAATCTCTTCGAGTCTGCAAGAGACATGAGAATGGGGCGAAGGTGTGAACCTTCCAAGAGGACAACAACCCTCATCAAAAAGCAAAATATACAATGGAATGGTTTTAAACTAACAATTTAGAGGTGTTAAGCCAAAGTCCAGACATCAATCCTTTCGAGCATTTTTCAAAACATCTGAAAAATGCTACGCACAAACGCTCACCATCGCAAGGGACCGTTTGGTACCCAAACCCCAGGCAACCATCGTTTCCATTAAAAATTCAATTTCCGATGTTTGCAAATGATATTTAACGATGAGCTTCTTCCTGCCTTCTCATTGCAGGAGTAAGAAATGGTCATGGCGGTGGGGCGGAGTCTGCTCGTGGTTCTTTTGGCGCTCCTCTGTTTTCATCACAATGCTGCACAGAGGACAGGTGGGTGCCATTATGGAGTATGAGCTCATCACATCGCATTCCAGCACACCGGCTCTCTCGGTTTTTCTCGCTCTCACACACGGACACGCTAGTGAAAAGAGCACATCTGGAATTTCACTCATGCTTAAAACCATCATCACCTGGACTAATATCACTGTGTGTGAGAGTGTGTATGTTCACACGCTGCTGCTTCACCTGCTTCACGCCCACTGTTGTGATTTAGGATTACGTGTCATCTGATCTTAAATTTGGGAGGCAAACCAAAAAACAGGCTTTAGGTTTTTTTACAGAGCTAAAAGAATTGGCCAGAAACTTCGTCTTATAACACGGTGTGCAAAACACAGTAGTTTACTACAGGAGGTTTTCTGTTATCGCAATGCAATGATTTCAATGGGAATCAAACCTGGGTTACGGTGCTAAGAACGCCAACCCTTTACCGCTGTGTGTGATACAGATGACAGACAAAAAGCCATTGTTTTTTTTCGTCCTGACAGATATAAATAAACTCAAAGTCCGATTCATCATCAGATATACCAAAGAGTTGTTTCCCACGCTGGGATTTTTTGCGTTTGTATCTTTAAGGACGACTTTCGGTTTTTGCCGTCCTTTAACATTTGTAGAAATAGTGTAACAATGAGATAAAATCAAATGCCTTTTGGTATGACATTTATATCACTAGTGGTTTCGTGTTTAGTTTTTGGCGATATTACAGGGTTTGATTCCCATTGCATACAAACTTTTGCGATTACGGTCAGCGACAAATGTCGACTGATCAATTAATCATTGGACTTATGTGTATATATTTTGTAACAGTCATACATGAATAAATACTGCAGTCCTTACTGTAGTTTTAATTCTATGCGCCTTATAGTCCAGTGCGCCTTATATGTGAAAAATATACAACAAAAGACCATTTTTGGGCGATGCCCCATCTAATCCAGTGCACCTTATGGTCGAGGAAATACAATGTAAATGATCAAACTGAAAACAACTGCAATGGACGGTTTTAAATTCCTAATACGGGATATTTTATCAAAGAAGCTTAAACGTTATGAGAGTTGACGGGGAGAACCGATTTCTTTTGCTTGTGAAAACATTTTTGAAATGCCGGGAAGAAAATATGATCCAGACAAACGGTCCATTCAGCCCTGATATCTTGCTTGTGAATTATCTAAGGGATGCAACAACAAGAAGTCATGCTACTGTATATCACTGAGGAGAAAATTCCTTTCAGCTTTGCATTGCCTTCTGGTTCATTTCAACGGAATATGACAGCTGCTTTTGGCAGGGGTTTTTTTTTGGAAGTGTTATTTACCAAGTTACTCTGTAGTTGGGCAGGATGCACAGAGAAATCCAAACCCCAGACACGCAGGGAGTCATAAAATCAAGCCAGATTTGATGCACTTACTGGCTTTAGGATAATGATGACAGCGATAGATTGGGCAGTTCCTTTCCCACTATGATTAGAGGACAGTTTGTGTGGTTGTGTCTGTGTGGGGAGGGTCTTTAGAGGGGGGTATCGTTCCATCGTAAACATGCTTATTCTTTGACTGTGCAAGCAGTGTGTAAATCAAATGGGTCGTAACAATAGTGGAGAAATATCTTTGGTTAGTATCAGTGTCTTAGATAACGTCTGCTTGGACGCCCCCAGACTTTCAAAACGTCTCCGCCTGGGTGGCCGACAACTTTTTCAAGAAAAAAAAAAAAACTAAAAATTTTTTTTTTCCAAATCAACCGTTGGCTTTATTCCGATTTCGAAATCTTAGTTCGGTTTGGAAATTTCGGTTCGTTCGGCAATTTGCATACTCGCAGCCAATCAGAAGCCTGCATCAAATAACTTCGTGCTTCCGAACTTTTCCGAGCGTTATAAGGTCGTGCATTTTATATAATTTTCCAAGGTAGACGCACAGAGAACACAAGAAAAATGGATGAGTGGTTAGGAATCAAGCCGAAACCTCAGCCGCAGAAAAAATATTCAAAAGAAGCTAACAAAATTCATGACTCTACAAAACGTAAACGTACATTAAGAGCATCGTGAAAAGAGGAGTTCACGTGGCTTGTAGCAGATGATGCAACGCAAACATTGTATGAATGAAGATGAGTTAATACAGGTACATACTGATGGCAGATGGAAAACAGCGATGTCATAGACTTGCAATGAATGTTATTAGTAGATTTATAATAAACTTAGTTTAAAGTGTTGTTCTGTTAAATGTTCTGATTATCAATCCTTAATACTTTGCAACAATGTTTTTTTTTCTAATTAGTCGTCTTATTGTATTTCAAGTTGTGAAAAATGGGGCAGGCAACTTTTCTTTTCAGAGTTGTCTGCCCTGGTGTCCAGTAACTTTTTGTCATGAGTTTCAGACACTGTTAGTATGCCCATTTCAAACTTTGTTTTGTTCTCCCAAATGGTTGGAACAATGCAATGCAAAGTCTTTCTCAACCACTTTGAGATTTTGTCCTGAAAATTCTCCAATTTCTTACCAGTGACTATATTTTCATACATGTAATAGTCCAATTGTGATAAGGATTTGGATTATTAAAGCAATCTGAATGAATCGTTTTGATGCTTACAGACTAACAAACCTTTATATACAGAAAATTTGCGGGTATCAGGTATCAGAGTATAGGATCCCTTTTGTGACCAAGTGTTTCTAGAGTGTACGGTCAAAGGTCATCTTCAAACACAATCATTCGCAAAATCATTTTCCAGATCTACCTTGTAAACCCAAATTTGCACCTCAAATAACGCTTCTTATTTAATAGACCTTTCTTAGAACAACTTTTACATCTTTTTAGAAAGAAAAACTGCAACTGATAATTCCTTATTTGTTAACATCCAGTCATACAGTTGCTGAACTTCAAGGGTGAGTAGCCGTAGCCAACTGCTTTTATTACAGTTCTTCCTCCACAATCTTGCCATGTTTTTGCTGGCCAATAAAACAGTATTACAGTATGGCCCAATGTGCAGTCTGTGAGAACTTTTTTGGGGAGATGTTATTACGATGAGTAATGAAGTGTAAATAAACACCAGAAGCTGTAAAAGGTTAAAAAAATAGCTAGATGTCGGGATAAATGAACTCCCCTTAGTGATTTAAATTAAAAACTTTCCTAGTTTGTGTGACTGCCTCAGGGGACATGGCCACCAGAGTCAGGAATAGTCAGGAAACCAAATATTTAAAAGAGACCTTCTGGATTAACGGTGAAAGGTCTTCAAAAATCAGTCTTGGGCGCATTAATGAGAAATAGTAATTAGTTACAGTTACTAGTTACTTCATTTAAAAGGAAACTAAGTTACAGAAACCAAAAAGAAGTGCGTTACTCAGAGAGTAACTAGTTACAATTTACCTTATATAATCACATAGAAGCTGACTCCCTAAAACTGCTTTAAAAAAGCCACATAATAAGAGAAATGGAAGAAAACATGTACACCAACCTGTGTAATTAGTGAACCATTCATATTTCTTAGCTTGTGCAATCTTAGCCGAGACACTCCATATCCATCGGAGAGCTCCTTCTTCAAAAATACCATTAATATATTTTAAAGCCAATTTCAGCACTATGTATTTATTCAAGTTCTGTACCTTTGATTTTTGGTTGGTTTGTAGTTCCTGCATTAGCCAAGCCCCTTCCCTCACGCTCTGCCTACCATTTGCTACAGTCGACACAAAATCAAATATGTTCTTATAAACGACACACCTTTTTGAGTATTTTATTTAATAGTTGGAACATCGGCTTAGATGCGAGTTTATACGGTAGGGATAATATCTCCATGAACAGAAATTCAGCGTTTTTCTACTCTGTGCTTGAAACAGAGCCTCCATAACTGTATTCAGTTGTACATGGTAGATTAATATAAACACGCCCACCCTTTAAGTGATTTTCCTTGATGAAGGATACTTGTATGTGACAATATGGGGGGTGCAGGACTGTCCGGCACTTAGAGATCATTGTGATACATGGTCTGCATTTATGAGTAGTGTAATAACGCGGTAACGGACTATCTAGTAACGAGAGTGGCATTACATAATGTTATTAACAACCCATTACAGTAGTCGTTGCCAAGAAAAGTAACTGTGTTCTAGGAACGCGTTCGTTCCTTTGTAACGCTTTTGTAACATTTTCAACAACAGAGAAAAGTACATACTGTCCCGGTTTTTAATGAACTGGAAAGCAGTAAAAAGTCAGTGAAATTGAAAGCCACGCAGCTTGGATGTTGTTCACGCTTTGGCACCAGACATTTGTCTTATTCTTCGTCTAATGGAAAGCTGTTTGAGAATTTATTTCATTTCCTCACTATCCATTTCAAAGGACAGTTTAATGGATAGGTTCTATGAAATAAATGGTGAAACAGCTTGCCAGATTTCCACGTCACCTGCACTTGCAAGGCACTCCAACTACCCCGCCGTTTCACCGTTTAGTGACCCCATCCCGAATCCTCGTCTTCAGTGTGCACCCAAGAAGCCGTAGCCGACCTGGTCTTTATGGTGGACGGCTCCTGGAGCATCGGCGCCGAGAACTTTGAACAGATCCGCCAGTTTTTATCCACACTGGTAAACAGCTTTGACGTGGGCCCCAGCCGGGTCCGCATGGGCCTGGTCCAGTACAGCACCACCCCGAGAACCGAGTTCCTGCTCAACAGCTTTCAGAAGAAGGCCGACATCCTCCAGTATATCAAAACGTTGCCCTACATGGGTGGCGGCACCCACACGGGTCAGGGTCTGGATTTTATGCTGAGTGAGCATTTTGTGGAGGAGGCTGGCAGCAGGGCCCACCAGAAGGTTCCTCAGATTGCCGTGGTCATCACGGACGGGAAGTCGCAAGACGATGTGGAGAGCCATGCACTGGAGATGAAGAAGAAAGGGATTGTCCTGTACGCAATCGGGATCAAGGACGCGGACGAGGATCAGCTTAGAGAGATCGCCAGCGAACCGCACAGTCAGCACGTTTATAGCGTGTCTGACTTTGCAGCGCTTCAGGGGATTTCTCTGAGCGTGGTGCAAACTTTGTGCACCACAGTGGAGGAAGTCAAACGGCAGCTAATGCAGTTGTCACAAGGTAACGTACGGAATGGTGGAAAGCAGATCTAAAAAAACTTGAGAAACATCATGACACTATTTTTTTCCCAAGAGAATTACCCACAATTCAAAATTGCTTAATGATGTGGTACTCAACTGTTTAACAATAGAATATTTCTTAAAAAAAGATTCTATCGTGTGTGGCTGGAACAGAGCTCAGTTGTTCCTAATTTACGGTATGATTACTCCTTAGGTACATGAAAAGGTACTTGATGTTTCAAAAAAAGAAAATTTGCATCAACTCAAAATCACACCACTTGCTTCCTGTTGCACCTATACAGCAAAAAACATTATTGTCCTGTTGTCAGATAATTTTGTTCATTTAAACTAATATTTTTTTGTTCTTAGTTTTAACATGTTTTTCATATTTGAAAAATCCTTAAGATGATAAAAACTGTTTTATATGACCTATTTTAGTTACTTTTGTGGTTTTATCAACATTTTTATGTATTTTTCATTTATATGTTGGGCATTTATTTTTTTTCTTTTTAGTAAAGAATTGTTTATGTTTTTTTATCTTTCAAAATATATCTATATTTAAAAAAGAGCAAAATGATCTGACATCTGCCATATAAGATAACTGCTTTAAGAAAATGTATTGCAAATAGTAGTATTAGTAATATACTGTAGTAATATAAACATAAACATATATATATATATATATATATATATATATATATATATATATATATATATATATATATATGTGTGTGTGTGTGTGTGTGTGTGTGTGTGTGTGTGTGTGTGTGTGTGTGTGTGTGTGTGTGTGTGTGTGTGTGTACTTTACATACAAGTTACAAAATAGTAAAGTGATACTATTTAATAGGAGCAAAAACAATGGGACAACAATTATTATCATTAGTAATATTATTATTTGCAGTATTCAATTTCAAAAATCACTAGTGAGCACTTACCAAAACAAAAAAGCAATGCGTATATCAATGAAAAAAAGTTGAGAAAACTACTAACCCTGAAGCACCTTAGATGTAACTGGCTTTAAAATGAAGTGCAGTTAGCTAGCTATCTAGTTTTGCCTCAGCAAAAGAATGCTTCCCCTATGTAGTCCAATAGCAGGGCAGCATTAGAGTGCCCTGTTATCAGCTGCTAGTGCACGAACATTATTTAGAGGAAAAAAGAGTAGCGACCAGGGTCGTATAAAAAAACAGTCTGACATGATCACTAAATTGTGGAATAGGCCATCAAAATATTGTGTCCATCGAAGAGCCTCGTCTTTGGGTTGGAAAAAAATCAGCTGTGGATCAACCAGCTTATGGGCGATTGTTGATGAAATGAGTATTTTTAAAGTATCACTTTATTTACTTAAATTGAATCCAAAAGGTTTTTGTTCATTCACAGATCCAAAAAAGCTTATCTGTTCAGCTTATTTGTAGAGAAAACATTATGAGCTGCACATGTGTGTTGATAAGTTTTGAGAAATCATAATTGAGTTTGCCTGTGAAGTGCTTGCTCTTTTTCTTTGGTTTAGCTAAATATTTAACATAAAAATACCAATATCTTTATCAAAAGCAGAGTATGTCTTGAAATAGAACATGGAAAAAGCCACAGTGACTGCCAATTGTTTGCACAAAATATAAAAAAGCCCTAAGCATTTTAAAATCCTTAACAGATTGTAGTACACTCGCCACAGCTACATGAAACACAATAACTTTACTGTGCCAAAACTTTGTTGTGGGATTGAAATACAACCAAAGAGTTTGGTTGCGCAATCACACAGCCAGTAACCATTAGTGTAATGGAGCCATTCCACTCAATGCAAACAAGAACTTGCAAAATCAGAATCAGCAAAAAAACAAAACAACAAACTTATCTGGACTATGACCACAAACTCAAAATTAATGGATTAGCAAAGACTTGGATGTAATTCATTTGGACAGGATCATATTTTTGTCTTTATTCTGTGGCAATGGTTCATAGATTGTTGCATGTTTTGGGATTTACGTTTATTCATTTACTTTTTTTGTTGTTGTCGGCTAAAAAGGTTTTAGTATCGTTTTGAGTGAGGTTTGAGAGACAGGACATTGGACAGGACAATTTTTTTGACTGTTTCGAATCATTAGAAGCATCAATTTTGTAAACCACAATAAGAAAAACATTCAAGTGTCTTGAGAAGCAATTGACTCCAACATACGCATTTTCTTAGATGAATTTTCTATCAATGTGCAGCGGCTTATAAAGACATTGTTTCTGTATTATGCATATGGATTACAGTGAACAAAATGTGTGAAGTAGAAACTATTGTAAACTGTCTTTTTCTTCTTCCCCATGATTGTTTGATTCCAGGTAGCGAGAAGGTAGGTTATCAAAATAAAGGCTAGAAATGGGGAGCAGTTCCTTCAAAGGTTTTATTTGCAGAATATTCCGCGAACAAATGAGATACAGACAGTGGCTTTAGCATTTCATAAATGCAAAGTCAAAATGGCTTATTATCATTCCTGTACCTAAAGGGCACTCCTTAAGCTAAAACAATACCTAAACTTTGAGGAAAATGAAACTAAAAGTATAGTGGTGGTGCAAAATTTCCACTGCACCACAACCCTTTCTTAAAACTGGTCCGAAAAAGTTGGATATGATATCCTTAAGGCCACTTATGGCTACAACATAAAAATACAACTGAAATTGCAGAGAAGCTCAATAATAATGACTGAAAAAATAAATAAATGGAGTTAAATAATCGCGACTAATGAAATGAAGTAGTTCAAAACGACTGAAAGATGTTTGGAATGAAAAAATCCAATCGTGACTACAGATGTCAATATTATAACAAAACCTTTTTTTTACGATTATCATATAAATAAATGTTTTAATATACACCGAGACCAAAGAACAAACCCTATTTACAGGCTCAAGCGTTTGTTTAATCAATACCAATACTGTATAAACCTTTTTTTTGGGCAGCACGGCGGCACAGTGGTTAGCGCGTGCGCGGCACAGTTCTAAGTCCTTGGGAACCTCCTGTGTGGGTTCAAATCCAGCTACCGGACTTCCTGTGCGGAGTTTGTATGTTCTCCCCGTGCTTGCGTGGGTTTCCTCCGGGCATTCCGGTTTCCTCCCACATTCCAAAGACAAGCATTTCAGGTGGATTGGCTGGTCCAAATTGTCCCTGGGTGTGAATGAGCGAGCGAGTTGACTGTCCCTGTGTGCCCTGCGATTGGCTGGCAACCAGTTCAGGGTGTCCCCTGCCCACTGCCCGATGATTGCTGGGATGGGCTCCAGCCCCCCCCGCGACCCTACTGAGGATAAGCGGTGCAGCTAATGAGATGAGATAAAGTGCTCTACAATCAAATCTCGATTTTAAACATCAAGTAGAGAAGAAGCAGTGAGACTGCTTAGCCAATCAGAATGTAGAAGACAATACACAATGCAAATCCATGAAGTAGTAAAACCATGAAAACAGTGGTGGTGAGAAACTCAGATTGTATCCCAACTCTTGCCGAAAGAGAGCTGAAAAATCAAAATCTGGTTTAGTGCAATTGCCAATGACGATAAGCAGTATCAAAATTATTGGCTGAAAATTGCTTACCACTAACTCAGTTCTTTCTTGTCTCAGAATGTGCCAGAGCCACTGTGGCCGACGTGGTCTTCTTGGTGGACGGCTCTTCCAGCATCGGCATTTCCAATTTCCAGGAGGTCCGAAACTTTCTCCGAACCGTGGTGTCCGGTTTTGACATCGGTCCGGACAAGGTCCGCGTGGGTCTGGCGCAATACTCTGACCAGACGTTTCAAGAGTTCCTCTTGAAAGATCACATGGACAAGAAGTCTCTTTTGGCCGAAGTGGACAAATTCCCTTACAGGATGGGAGGAACGGAAACAGGCAAGGCCCTCGACTTTCTGCGTACGCAGTTCTTTACGGAAAGCGCAGGGAGCCGAATGAACCAGAGGGTACCTCAGATTGCCGTGGTACTCACGGACGGAGACTCCGCTGATGATGTGGTAGAAGCGGCTCGACGCCTCCGACAACATGGGGTCATCGTCTACAGCATTGGAGTGGGACAAGCCAACATGGCCGAGCTGAATGCCATTGCCAACCGTCCACCTGACAACTTCCGATTTTTCATCGACAATTTCCAAGCTCTTCAGAGATTGAGTGATGGCCTGCTGAAAACGGTGTGCACTTCCATGGACAACCAAAGGGAAGGTGAGTCACAGGAGTAGGTATGCAGACTACTTGGGTTAGGTTTCCAGATTACAAATGTTTTGCCGAGAGAACTTTAGGATTAAACAAAAAAACGACTGGGCAGGGGACACCCCGAACTGGTTGCCAGCCAGTGGCAGGGCACACAGAGACAGACAACTCACCAGCTCAATCACACCTAGGGACAATTTGGACCGGCCAATTCACCTGACATGCATGTTTTTTGGAATGTGGGAGGAAACCGGAGTGCCATTAGGAAACCCACGCACGGGGAGAACAAAAAAATATTGTTTAGGTACAGTTACTGGTTACTTCATTTAAAAAGCAACTCAGTTTCCCTCAGATTACTCTCACCAAAATCGACTGCGTTATTCTGAAAGTAACTACAATATAAGCTGACTTCCTGATCCCGGAATGCGTTCATTTATAACACAATAGTCCCAACACTGGTTCGGTATCATGAAAATCTATGGTTGTCCATGTTTATCATTAGCTTGTTTAAAATTTACAGCCTCGTCTTTTTCTTTCTTAGATGAATGAAAAATTGTGACCTGTTGACCTTGTGGAATTTGAACAGATGATGCAGACCCGATGTAGAGCTCAGCTAAACAAATCATGCTGCGTGACTGTTACGCAACGTTTATCTCGTTCCACACCACCACAACAATGCAGACTGAGACGAGGTTGTGATCATGCACAGGCTCGCCAAAATGCACATTATCACATCATTGCAGTGAGAGAGCGGAATTTACCGTTATGTGTCTTAGTTGTGGGAAGTTTCCATAGAAATGAATCCACAGTTGAATATTAAATGTGTAAAAAAGTCAAGATGTCAGACGCACTTTTGGCATAAAGAGATTATTAGAATCTGCTCCTCGACGCACCCTGAGAGCAGTAAACAATTTGTGAGTGGTTGTAGGAGGTTGGTATGAAGTCCTGTTCTACTCCTTAGAAATTCAAAACGCAATCTGAGCTTATCTTCAGTCTAGGTTTGCATGGCCAAAACAAACAGGGGTGGATATTAACCACATAGCTTGCCTACATAATACTAGCTGAGGCTCCCATTTACAGCCTGTTTTGTACTTTCGTAGTTTTTCAACTCTTGTAGTCAATAAATTTACTGTCTTTTTCTGCAACTGTTGTTATGATTGGTGAATGCGGACCCAATTTCAATAAATTTTCATTTGGGGGCGGGACAGGGACAACAAAAGTTCTGTAATGGGAAAAGGAAATCGATCAATGAAAAAAGTAAGAGTACAAGTGGTCACACTGCTTCAAATGGCATGCAAAATCCTGAAAGCTTTGGGTTTGGACGAGGGGTATATCCCAATAAGTCAAATGCAGTGCAATATATAGACTTATTTAAAATAGTAACAACTGGGTTCAATACAAAGCAGTCACGTTTAAAAAATCAGATTTAAGATCTTAAGATTGAAATTCATGCTCACTACAGTGTAAAAAACATTGAAAAGCAATTCCAAACCTTTTGTTTTTCAGCATTGTCCGAGAAGTATTCGGATATTTTCTTTCTGGTGGACAGCGGCCTAAGTCAAGCCGAATTCCAGCAGGCCAGAAGCCTCATGGTACGACTGACCAGCCAACTTAACTTCGGACTCTTGGTGCACCGCTTCGGCCTGGCTCAGTACGGTCAAGATGTGAAGGTGGAATTTCGTCTGAACGACCTTCAGACTAACGAAGAAACCAGTGCTGCCGTCCGCCGCTTTCGCTTGCGTAGACTGCAGGCCAATGAGCCGCGCAACCTGGGCGCAGCTTTGGAATATGCCCGCTTGAATTTATTCACCAGCCAGGGGGGAAGCAGGTTTGAGCAAGGTGTTCGACAGTTCTTGGTTGTTCTAAGTGGGAAAGATTCCGACGACGAGGTCTACAAGCAGTCCCGCTTACTCAAGACCCAGGGGATCAACGTTGTAGGCCTGAGCCTTGGTGCATCCATACCACAAATGCAGGACGTAGCTTCCAGTCCCGCTGTTGTCTACGATTCCCCCGTCAATGCCCTTCCATCTCTGAAGACCATCTTTGAAGATAAGGAGATTGAGCGCAATCTTACTGGAGGTAGAAGGAGGTCTTTCTTTTTTTCATTGGGTTCTATTTGTTTGAATTTAAGTCGCTAGACACCACCACTACCGTTGCGTGGTCATAATACATTTTTTTTTGCTTCCTTCACAGAATGCAAAGGAGCCAAGCTGGCAGATGTCGTGTTCATCATCGACGAATCCGGAAGCATCGGAACCCCAAACTTCCAGCTGGTTCGCTCTTTCCTGCACTCTGTTATTAGCGGTTTGGACGTCGCTCCCACCAAAGTGAGAGTGGGAATTGTGATGTACAGTGACAAAGCTAAAGCACAGGTCTACCTCAACACTTTCGACGACAAGAAAGAGTTGCTTAGTTTTATCAAAATCATGCCATACCATGGCGGCGGCACTAATACTGGAATCGCTCTCAATTTTACTCGCGAGCATGTGTTCACAAAAGAAAGAGGCAGCAGGAAGGACAAGGGAATCCAGCAGGTGGCGGTGGTGATCACTGATGGGAAATCCCAAGACGATGTTACTAACGCCGCCGTGGCCTTACGTCGGGCTGGTGTGAAAATCTATACCGTGGGGGTGAAGGATGCCAACCAGGAACAGCTGGTGAAGATGGCATCCCATCCTTCAAGCAAGCACATTTTCACTGTGGACAGTTTCTCTAAACTCCGGGTTCTGGAGCAGAAGCTGCAGAACATTGTTTGCCACAACATCTTGAAGCAGGCAGTGAGCGTTGATGTGAGAAGAAGTAGCATCAAGGAAGGTTTGCATTGTAGTTTTAGATAAAAAAAAAAAACATTATCATTATTGTTTTGACAATTCTATTGTAAACCATTCCCTAATATTGTGTTCTAGGCTGTTTGCAAACCGATGAAGCAGACATCTTCTTCCTGATCGATCACTCAGGAAGCATCTACCCCAACGACTTTTACGACATGAAGAAGTTTATCCTCGAGTTCATCAGTACCTTCCGCATCGGGCCTCATCACGTCCGTTTGGGAGTCGCCAAGTACGCAGATGCACCAAACTTGGAAATCGATCTGACGGCCCACGCGGACTCCAAAAGCCTGGAAAAGGCGGTGGAGGCCATTGTGCAGGTTGGAGGCGGGACCGAAACAGGAAGGGCACTGGAGTTCATGGTCCCACAGTTCGATCGGGCAGCGGCTACCAGAGGTCAGAAGGTTCCTGAATACCTGGTAGTCATTACCGATGGCAAATCATCGGATCAGGTGAAGTTGCCCGCTGAGAAGCTACGAGCACAGGGTGTGACCATCTACGCCATTGGAGTGAAGAGCGCCGACATGGCCGAACTTAATGAGATATCTGGTGACCCAAAGAAGACGTTCTTTGTAAATAATTTTGATGCTCTGAACCCCATCAAAGATGACATCATCACTGATATCTGCACCGCAGATGGTAAGAATTTTTTTTCAGAGTGATAATATTCCTTCCCGCTACGCACAGATTCACACTTTGATCGTCGGAATTCAACGAACCAGACATCAATTTCTCATTGGATTCTAGACTAAATCTGCTGTTTTAGAGATGATCTAGTACAAAAATATTGTTATATTGGGTTATATTGAGCCCATCAAATGTGGACCAAATTTAGTTAAAGAATTTGTCCACCATGGTCCAAAATTAAGTCCCCAAAAGGTGGTTTACATTTTACTTCACTTTAGCTGTCTTTTAAACAATTACAACCAATTTTTGTTTGGGGGGTGAAGTGAACTGGATCAGGTTTTAGATCATCAGTGACCATTAAAACCAGGTTTACTTTACCGTGATCCTCCAGGGCCACAGTCCTGCAGATCTTTTATTCTATTAAAACAATCAGATGTGAGGGAGGAAACATATTTAACTAAGGGATTTCAGCCCTTGAGGACCGGGATTGAGTAATCATGGATACACAATCTTTCGTTTTTATAGAATGTTCAATAATCTGAAAAAAAGACATGGAAGGGTCTACATATGGCAAATTTGGGGGTTAGTGATGGATTGGGACGCCACACAAGGCAAAAGGCAGTTTAGCAGCATTAAGTCCAGTGCTTGGGACTCAATTCCTTTATGACTTTCTATTTTGTGTTCCTGCAGCTTGTAAAGATGTACCCGGAGACCTTCTGTTCTTGATTGACAGCTCTGGGAGCATCTACCCAAAGGACTATGAAAAAATGAAGGACTTTATGAAATCTGTGGTCGGAAAGTCCAACATCGGGCAGAGCGACGTCCACGTGGGTGTCATGCAGTTCAGCACCATCCAGCAGTTGGTGTTCCCTCTAAATCGTCACTTTACCAAAGACCAAATGTTGCAAGCCATTGATGCCATGCAACAGATTGGCGGGGGTACGCACACGGGAGAAGCTATCGCAGCTTTAACGCCATACTTTTCCGCGTCCCAAGGCGGACGTCCTGGTGTGAGACAGAGGATGGTGGTGGTCACTGACGGAGAAGCTCAGGATAATGTAAAAATTCCAGCTGCTGCCCTAAGGCGCAAGGGTGTCGTGGTCTACGCCATTGGGGTTGTAGATGCCAACAGCACCCAGTTACTGGAAATTAGTGGATCGCCAGAACGGGTCTACGCTGAGAGAGACTTTGATGCTCTGAAGGACTTGGAGAGCCAGGTGGCTTTGGAGATCTGTGATCCAAAAAGAGGTAATTAATCTTGGATTTTACTCACTTCCCACTACAGTAGATTCCCGTGATCCAACAATCCATTCTGAGGTGGGAATTGCAAATAGCGGGGATAAAAAAAGCTTATCCTATATAAAACACATTACAATTACAGAAGAGTGTATAGTAAGTACTACTTGTGCATATAGGCCTAAATAACATTATAGATAAATGTACATGGAAAGGAAAATCACAATTTTATTTATCTTTGGTGTGACGTGACTTGAGCTGAGACGGCAACGACAGATTCTAAATTAACCTTGTAAAGATTGTTGTGCCCTTAGAATATTTCCTCGCTTATATTTAACAAAAGTCGCCTTCTTAGAGAGGTTACAGTCATGTAACTTAGGTAGGGTTTGCGATTCCTTTGCATTCTTAGTATAAGCTTTGTTTCCAAGGTTGTAATGTTTTGCTTCTTCCTTTAGCATCACTGCAAGTCTTGGGACTCATAATTATTAAGCACAAAAAATACACAATTGTTTCAGCACCTTTTTAAGTCTATAAGAAGCACATAAGATTCTGAACTGAATGAAGAGAAAGGCATATCTGTATTTTCATGATGAGGTGACGCAAACCAATAGCAGTCCAGCTAATTATTAAGATGTCAACCAATAGCACACAGAAATCTTAGAGATGTAACTCTTTATAGGCATGAAAACCGTAAGGTTAGAATATTGTAAGATTTTAGGGTCGCGAAAAAGGTTACTTTTGTGTAATGCGGAAAATGTAGAGGGTCTGAAAAAACATTCAATTCCACCTGTAAAGTAAAAATGTCGCAACATGGGGTTGACGTATACCAGGTATATACTGTACAGTGAAATTCGATGTAAGTAACTCTTCTTTTCTCCTACAACAGAATGTAAAAAGACAGAGAAGGCAGATATCATATTTCTTGTTGACGGCTCCACGAGCATCACTGCGGACAAGTTCAAAAGCATGCAAAAGTTCATGTCATCAATGGTTAGTCAAACCACTGTCGGGAAAGACCTCACCCGCTTTGGAGTCATTCTGTTCTCGACAGATCCCAAGTCGGTTTTTACTCTCAACCAGTATGAGTCCAAGAAAGACATTCTTAAAGCCATTTCAGCGCTGAGGTCTCCATACGGGGACACCTACACAGGAAAAGCCTTGAGTTATGCCTTGCCCTTCTTCAATGCCGAGCATGGCGGGCGTGCGGCACTCGGTGTGCCACAGATTCTGATGGTGATCACGGACGGCGATGCCACAGATCAGAATAATCTGCAGCAGCCATCAAAGGCACTGAGGGAAAACGGAATCAGTGTCTTCAGCATTGGAGTGGAAGGCGCCATCATGGAACAACTGGAGATCATGGCGGGTAAAGACTCAAACAAAGTCTTCTACGTGAACAACTTTGCCGCGCTGGAAACTCTGTATAAGAACATTACACATGTTCTCTGCGAATCCACAAAACCAGGTAGGAGATACCAAATTTGTATTCACCTCGTCAGAGGATGAAATTACTGTATAATTAAAATCCCTTCCACAAATTTCATTTGCAGCCTGTGAAAAGCAGAAGGCCGATCTAATCTTCCTGTTGGATCAGTCAGGCAGCATCAGTTATTCAGACTACACCATCATGAAGAACTTTACCACACAACTTGTGTCAAGCTTCAAAGTCAGCCAGGATTTAGTGCGTGTCGGCCTAGCCCAGTTTAGTGACATTTTCCAGCATGAGTTCTACCTGAACCAGTTTTTCACTTACGAGTCGGTGACCAAGCACATCATGGCCATGAATCAGCGCGGCGGCGGAACCCTGATCGGACGTGCCTTGGATGCCATCCGGGGCCACTTTGAGGAATCAAATGGCTGCCGCAGGTCGGCCGGCGTCTCCCTGAACTTGGTCTTGATCACGGATGGCGAATCCCAGGACGAGGTGCAAGACGCCGCGGACCGCCTCAAGGAAATCGGGGTCGAATTGTTTGTCATCGGCGTTGGAGACGTACATGACTTGCAGCTCTTGCAGATCACTGGCACCCATGACAGACTTTTTACAGTTGAGAATTTTGATAGTTTGGAAATAATCAGGCAGAAGGTTGTTGACACCATCTGTAAATCCAAACCGCCTAAAGAGCAGACAAGTGCGTTCCCTGTTCCTACTGTTATTTATTGGTTCTTTTCATTCTTTAAGGCGTTTTTACGTTTCTGTCTGATTCGTCTGTACTTGTTGCTTCAGGCTGCAGTGTAGACATCGCTGTGGGATTCGACATTTCTCAAAGGAGAGGAGTTCCCGGTGAGACGTTAGTCAGCGGCCATACAAAGCTTAGGACTTTCTTGCCCGAGATCATCCATTACGCCTCCAGCATCCAGGGGCTGTGCTGCACCGGCCCCTCGCCCATCAAAACCAAAATCGGTTACAGGGTAGTGGGCTTGGACGGACGATCCCTTTACGACTTCAAGTTCAATCCCTATGACCCCAACGATGACGTGGTATCCAAGGTCATGACATTGAACTTGAATGTCCCTACACGACTCAACAGCGCCATGTTTAGGTCCTTCAAGCAGAAGTTCAGTGAGGACTCCAAAGGTGGTGTGAAGGTAAGTCTCAAGTGAGTCTTGGAAGTTTAAGTCTCTCGTGCCTAATTCATACTGCACAGGGAAAGGATATGTTGCGAGGCCCATACCAAAAGACACAATCAATTGCATATCTACTAAGATCCACCGCAAGCTTTTTATTTCTACAGACACCGCAAGCGGACTTTTATGAAACTAAAGAAATAACACAAGTCAGGCGTCAAATGGAGCGATATATCTGTTATTATGTCTTACCATACAAAACAAAGGTGTTTCAAAGAAAGACAACCGCATGATTTCACATCAGTTGGAATTTTAAAAGACAAAAAAACAACTCCAAGAAATTAAACATGCTTTAAACAAGATTACAGGATTTTAAACCCAATATGTACTTACCTATTGTAGATGAGCCATGTACCAGGAAATAAAATGAGGTGAAGTCAACGCCCTTGACTTTGCTTTTGATTATGTGAGACTGTTTGACCACTAGATGTCGCGGTGTTATGTAGTACAACCGAAAACAAGTCCTAGAAAGCACGAGGAAGAATACAAACTACGAAGACTCAAAGTGACCAAACCGCATCCCTTCTCTTCTCATTTCTTTGCCCAGAGTTTTGCAACATTTGTTGTTTTCGGGTACCCGTAGCAGTAAGATAGTAAGGTTTATTCGATAGTCCGTGTATCTTTGCTTGTTATTTAAATCGATATTTTTCGAATGAATTACATCTCATTTTTTACCACTTAGAGGCGCTAAATCATGTACACTGTCCCTTTAAGAGGAGCAACTGTTATAGTGGGAAAAATACATAAGAAAGGTTAAAGACTCTTCCGAAAAATACACTTAAAAGCTAATAAAAATAGTTCTACTTCTACTTCCCTATCTAACAGTTTAAGGCATGGGTGTCAAACTCATTTTAACTTGGGGGCCACACGTTAGAACAAACATTCTTTTGGGGCCGCACTAGTAGATTAGTGATAAAGAAATAAAAGAAAGAGGGAGAGAAAAAGAGAGGGTGGGACAAAGAAAGGGAGAAAGAGAGAGGGAGAGAGAAAGAGAGCATGTGAAAAACAAAGGAGATAAAAAGAGAAATAGTGAAAGAGGGGGGAAGAGAGAAAGAAAGAAATCCAAAGAGAAATAGAAAAAGAGAGGAGAGAAAAGAGAAGGAGAGAAAGGGGAAAGCAAGAGAGAGAGAGAGAGAGAGAGAAGAAGAGTAAAGGAAAAAAGGGGAGAAAAAGAAGGCAAAAAGACACAGAGAGAAAGAGACAAAGAGGAACGAAGTAAGAGACAGAGAGTGAAAGTGAGAGAGATAAAGAGTGAGAGAAAAAGGAAGGAAATACAAGTACAGCGTTTGTGAGAGGCACCTGGCTTTGGCAACATCAAGTGGACATATTTCAACCTGCAGATCATTTTTCTCTTGCGCTTCCTTGAGCGTTGTCTCACAAGCCGGATTCAATTCCTTAGCGGGCCTGGTATGGCCCACGGGCCGGCTGTTCGACACCCCTGGTTTAAAGGGTATTTGAACATAATTATCATACATAAAAAATAGATATTGGAGTCCTATTTGTGGAAATGCCCTCCCCCCTCAATCAGTCGTCCAACCTCTTTTTTTCATCACACTAGGGGCAGAAATACAGGGGGGGTTAATTCGCCCTACAAAAATGCATTATACCTCACTCAAATAGTTCCGCTTAGTTTATAATTTGTGGTATATTAAATACTTTTGAAATGTTGTTTGAAAATAAAAAGGAACAGGTTTTGTTCCGCCTCATGTTCCATTTTTAACTCCGGGTTACGAGTCGAGAAGTTGGTCAAAATAAGAGCTGGAGTTCCTTCAAAGTTTTTATTACAGGATATTCTATGCATAAAAGAGCTACAAGCAATGGCAGATGTAATTCACAAATGCAAAGACTGAGGGGGTTTACCGTCATTCTTATACATTGTAAATATTTTAAAAATGTAAACATTAAACATAAAGGGATCCAAAAGTTGAGAGCATTATTCCACTGATGATAGCCTCGTCCTTCTTGGGGAAATCTTGCTCGAAGTGCTCAACATTTGCCTGAGGAAATCAATGGGATTTTGTTAACAGGAACGAAAGATGGACTTTACTTTTTGTGATGGACTGCACTGACATTCTTGAGCTGATTAAATCTCCTCATGGTCTTAAATAGATTCTTCTATTTTTAGTCTTTCAATGTTACTTCTTTTTAAAGTATTGAGGTGAAAGATCTAACAATGGTGCTCCAGGCCACTTCTTACTACAAAATAAAACAATTTTGTACAAACCAGGAAAGTAAAAATGATTCAATGTTAAAGTATCGTGTTCTGTCCCATTTCAGGTCCTGGTTATCTTCTCAGATGGTCTAGATGAAGATGTGATGACGCTGGAGTACGAGTCGGAACAGTTGCGGAAGTCTGGTAAAAAATAAAGCAAAGCAAATGAAAAGAATAGAAAAAAACCCTGAAGTTTTATTTCTGTAATCCGACTTCTCGAAGGAGTGGATGCGCTGCTGATGGTGGGCCTGGAGGGGGCGCCGGACTTGGCGCAGTTGCAGATGCTAGAGTTCGGCCGAGGGTTCGGCTACAAAGTACCGCTTAGTATTGGGATGCAGAGCGTGGGCAGTACCATACTCAAGCAGATTGTGAGTTGAATGCTTCTTTTCGCTAATGCTAGTCGAATAAATGACTGACTCCATGTTGTTTTTTGACAGGACACGGTGTCCAATCGCGAGTGCTGCAGCGTCATGTGCAAATGTTCAGGGCACGAAGGCATCCGTGGATCTCGGGGTTCCTTGGGTTCAAAGGTTACATTCATGGTCATCGTCATCACCATCGCGGTCTTCTTCATGTTATTTATCTCTTGCAGGGTGCGTCAGGGCAAAGAGGTTATCCAGGATTCCCAGGAGAGGAGGGCGTACCTGTAAGTGATCTCACATTCCTGAAGATCCTTCCTTGAAAACTGCTTGTGGTGTTTATCCTTGGTGTCAATGTGTTCCAGGGTGAGCGCGGTGGTCCCGGACCGAGTGGACCTCAAGGTGTTCAGGGCTGCGCAGGAATCCGAGGATCAAAGGTACAGTAGAATCCCCGGATAGGACATGAATCTGTTGTGAGGTGGGGATCGCAAAGTGAGTTTGCTGTTTAGGGTTAGGGGATAGAAAGCTAAGGTAATTAGCTCCGAACCCCAGGTACCACAGACAAAAGCCTTAAAATAACTAAATACCAGACTTCACAAGATCATCAGGACTGGCCAACATGATTCTTCAGGGCACAGTCCAAGGGGCAGGAGGAGAGGAAGACCGAAAAAGAACTGGGCCGACAATATTAAGGATTAGACTGGTGCCAACAGTGGAGAAAGCTGTCCAGAGTGATACTTATGAACCATGATACTTATGCTTAATATACATATGATTAAACAAGATAATGAATAGATACACCCATAAAAGAAAAATGAACGCTTATTTACCTTTAATGTGACATGACTTGAGCCGGTTTAGTAGAGAAGCGGGTGGATGCAAATGGAGGGTGAAGGAAGGCGACGGCGGATTAAAATGAAATAGATTTTAAGCCTTTAACGTTCAAGGATTTCTATGCCGTTTGAAAATGTCCTTGCTTTAAGCGCCTCTTTATTTGTAATAATAGTCCTGATAGTCTGTGAGATAGGATAATATTCTTTACACTCCAAAAACAATTGGACAAATAAATCCCAACTTCTGGTGTTTTGAAGAAATAAAATTGATTTCTTTTGTTAAAACAATTATTTTGAAATATTCATTTTTATTTGGATAAACCCAAACTAATTGTTTTTTTTTTTATAAATAAAAGCCCAGAAAATCTCAATTCATCCATTTTTCCAGGTAATTTTACACAAAATGATCTGATTTTTGGGTTTTCCTAATAAAATGAAGTTTTTAATTCCAAAAACATTATGGCGCCATTCTCTTGTACAAAAAAAAGGAAAAAAATATTACCGTATTTTCCGCACCTAAAAGTCTTAATTTTTTTCAAAAGCTGACCATGCGCCTCATAACACAGTGCGCCTTATATATGGCTCAATATTAAATTCGCAAGGTCTCGCAACTTACTCAACAGCCGCCGACTCGATTTTACCCCGAACGTGGAGTAGTGCGCGGTGTATGCTGGGATTTATATACCGGCGTTTCATTGGCTAACCAATGTGTCAATTATCATTTGAATCGATCACTATTGGCTGAAGTTATTCGGAGCTTCGGATTGGCTAGATGGCCAAAACAAACCCTGCAATCGGCCGAGTTTAGCAATGGCGTAGTATTTTTTTGGGGGTGCGCCCTATAACCCGGTGCGCCCTATAGTGCGGAAAATACGGTAATTCTTGTGGGGTTTTACTGAAAAACAACACAGGAATCAATCCAGGAAGGGTCGAATCAATCCAAGCATTTGCTTCTCCCTTAGCTGAACTGAAAGTGTTGGGACCTTTAACTACCGGTAATCAATACATTACAAAATATACAATACTGTATTGCACTAACTTGAAAATGATTTAAACAAGATACTAAACTGAAAGAAAAAGTAAAACAGCATTGTGGGAGGTAGTTTGGCTAATAGCATATCTGTATTTTCATGATGCAGTGACTCGAACAGACAGGACATCGACCAAAACCAGAGACATAACTGAGACCAGTTTGAACTGGGACGTAAAATAATTTGCTGTTGTCGTATAGTGGAGAAAAAAAAAATCCACAGCACAAAGTGAAACTACGTATCTTAGAGGTCTACTTTTTCATGCTGAGCCTTACTTGCCTGTTTCGTTTGTTTTGTGTTCAGGGCTACCGAGGTCTGCGAGGTAATCGGGTAAGTGACATTAGCATAGATGAGGTGATCTTTTAGAAGGAAGTTGACTTTGAAGAACGTCGCGTGATTGGTTCGGCAGGGTGACGACGGAGACATCGGATTGGACGGCGTTAACGGAGATCAGGTACATCTCGGGGGTTTCTCTTTACCCTCATTATCATCATTATAGATTGTGACAAAGGCTCTTGTTGTTTCCGCATGCAGGGCCTGCCGGGACGAGCCGGTAGCCGAGGAGAGCGAGGACATGCTGGAGATCCGGTAAAGTGATCATGGTGTCATCGTTTGGTTGTAGCGTTTGGAACTGGCCTTCAAACATCTTGACCTTTTGAATTCCTGACCTTTGCTTGAGAGGAGTAATTTTGTTGCTCCTTCAGGGCATTCCAGGTATCCGAGGGGAGGCGGGGCTCAAAGGACAGCGAGGCCTGAGAGGAGATCCGGTGAATTTCTCACCTGTTTAGGAAGACCATTCAAGGTGCTGATGACTTGACTGACAGTTGAGTGCTTTTTCAGGGAGAACCAGGACGGGACAATACCTTGCCAGGGCCCAAAGGAGACGTCGGAAATCCTGGATTACCGGTCAGCCATCCCACAATTCAACACTGCCTCTGACATTATCATGATGATATCACTTTGATTTGTAAACACCTATCGGTTAGGTTTTAACATTTGATTTTTTTTTGTTTTATTTTTCCTTCCTTCATTTCTTTCTTCTCCTCCTTCCTTTCTTGTTCCCTTTCTTGTTTCCCCTCTTCCTTTTTCTCTTCCTTTCTCCCTTTGGCTTCATTTCTCTGTTGCTTTCTCACTTTCTCTTACTTTCTTTCTTTATCCATTCCTTCTTTCCCCCCCTCTTTCTATCTTCCTTCCTTTCTGATTTCCTTTCTTCTGTTTCTCTTTTCATGCTTTTCTCTTCCTTTGTTTCTCTTTCTGTCTTTCTTTCTCTCTTCCTTCTCTTTGTCCTTCATTTCTTTCTCTCTTCTTTCCTTTCTTTCCTTTATACATTCCTTCTCTTGTATCCCTGCTCTCTTCCCTTTTCCCTTTCTTGTTTCCCCTATTCCTTTTTGTCTTCCTTTCTTCTTTTGTCTTACCTTTCTCTGTTCCTTCCTCCCTCATCCATTCCTTCCTTCCTTCCTTCCTTCTTTTTTTCTTTCTCTTTTCACTATTTTCTATTTCTTTCTTCCTTCTTCTCTTTCTCTTTTCATTATTTTCTATTGCTTTCCTCCTTTCTGTTTTTCTTTCATTCCCTTCTTTCTAACTTCCCTCCTTTCTAATTTCCTTTCTTCCCCTCTCTTCATTCTTTTCTATTCCTTCTTTTCTCTTTCTCTCTGCCTTCTGTTTTTCCTTCATTCTTTTCTCTATTCTTTCTTTTACTTCTTTTCTCCTTTTCTCTTTTCCTTCATCTCTCCATTCCTTCTCTTCTTTCCGAGCTCTCTCCCTACTTCCCTTTCTTGTTTCCCCTCTTCCTTCTCTAACATTCTCCTTTGGTTTTCCCTTCTTTCCCTGTTCCTTCCTCCCTTTATTTCTTACTGTTCTTCTTTATCCATTAATTATTTACTACCTTTTTTCTAACTTACCTCCTTCCTTTCTAATCGTTTCTTTCTTCTGCTCCTTCTCTATTCATTCTTTTCTTTTCCTTCCTTTTGGTTTTTTCTTCCTCTCATCCTTCTGTTCTTCCTTCATTTCTTTCTCTATTCTTTCTGTCCTTCCTGTTTATTCTTTCCTTCCTTTTACTTCTGTTTTTTCTATTCCACCTTCTTCCATTGTGACCTTCTTCTTTGTCCCCCCTTCATTCCTGCCTTGTTTTCTACTTCCCATCTTTTGTTCTGTACAGGGAGAACCAGGACAAGACGGTAGAGCCGGAGAAGCCGGCGTGTCCGGGAATGCTGTGAGATGTCTTCTGACACCATCTTGGTTGAATTTGCTCAGTATGTCTCACGCTGAATATGTTTTTGTCTTGTGTGTGCCAGGGCCCCGATGGAAGACGAGGAAACATCGGGGAGAAGGTTGGGGATCAACCACAATATCTTCACACTCGGCTTTATGTCACCAACAATTACACTGACAAATGTGTGTATTCTATTTGTGTCTCCTCAGGGTGCTTCGGGCAGTCCTGGAGATCCTGGAGTGTCAGGAACTCCTGGGGCTTCGGGTCCTCAGGTTCGTACCAAACAGGAAGTGACGTCACTGTTAAAAACTGATTCTCGTTCGGTTGATTTTTTTCAGGGCCCCAGAGGAGTCAGAGGTCAACCTGGACCAAGGGGCATCCCTGGACTTCCTGGACCACAGGTAACCAAGCGATCGGAGTTATCGCCATAGTAACAGTACCGAATGTAGACAAACAAATGCGGTGTCTTGCAGGGGGGACCAGGGTCGCCAGGCGGGGCAGGCTCTACGGGCAGACGTGGTGGTAACGGTCAGAAGGTTAGTCCATCACAGTTTACCGAATTTACGTAATGTCGGTATGGTAACCGTCATGTTCCTTGTTAAAGGGACAACCCGGAGAACCAGGCGTGCGAGGTGTGCAGGGAACCATCGGAGCACGGGGGGCACCGGTGAGTGTTTTTATCAGGTAAAATGCTAACTTGCTTAGCATTAGCATCTGCTTTGAATAAGTCGGACATAAACACAATAACGTGTGAACAATGACTGTATAGAATGAGCTATGTGTATGTATATATTTTTAAGAAGTATGTGTCATGTGTCAAATACAGCTGTACTTTGTGTACCCCTCATATAAACTGTTGATACCTCCTCCAGGGTCAAGACGGCAGAGATGGATACGGACCAGCTGGACCCAAAGGGATTAAGGTGACCGGGCGACATTCTTGCAAGATTATGAATACGGTCACAAATCAACGTTGACTTTTTGTTGGTGTTGGGGTTCTTTTGTGCGCTTTGTGTGTGTATTCTCTTTCTACATTTTTGTGTGCATGTGTTTTCAGGGAGATTCGGGCTTCCCCGGGTACCCCGGTTTAGTGGTGAGTGTTTCGAATTTCTTTGACGGGAAATATTTTGATGAAAGAAAGCCTTTTGAGGGAGGTCTGACTGGCTATGATGCCTCTTTCGCTCTCAGGGGGAAAGCGGGCTCCAGGGTCTTAAAGGTCTCCCAGGACGGAAAGGCAACCAAGGTCGAGGGGTAGGTCATTGCCAGCCAAATCTATTAGAAAAAACATACAGAATTGTTGAGTTTTTCCCTTTTTACTTCGCAGGGTAACTCGGGTCGTACCGGAGACGCGGGTCAACCCGGAGTGACAGGTTACGAGGGGCACAGGGTGAGCGTGTAATTTCTGCTTTAGTTAAAAAAAAAAATCACAGAAAACAACCATTGTAAAAGAAAAACAACAAGTTAATGAGTCGATGATCTTTTTGGGCACACGCAGGGCCCACGAGGTCCTGCTGGAGGTAAAGGAAAGACAGTAAGTGCCGCTTTTATCGGGTTTCCATCTAATTGTGTTGAGGCGTTTCCTCATGTGTGCTGTTGCCGTGTAGGATTGCGAGCTGATCACCTTCATCCGAGAAAATTGCGGTGAGACCTGTGTTTTTTATCTAAGGCCACTTTCATTCTTTCATGCCGTCATCCAATCAGGTACAAGCTTCTTTTTCTGTTTTCTGTCTCTTTCAGCCTGCTCCATGGGTACGTTCATGATACTTCCTGTCTTTGTCAGACTTCACTTCCCAGCAGCCAGCCTGACATCGGCTTGAGAACGAACGAATGAATGAACGACTGAATGAATGAATGAACAAACGAGCGAGCAAACACAAACATGATCGAGAGACCTTGCTTAAAGTACAGGAATCAGTTACTAGCACTCAGTGGATAAATTATCTATGCTCTGATGAACGAATGAATTCTTTAATCTAGCAATGGATTGACAAACACCTGAATGGTTGAATGAAGGACGAATTGGAATCATTAAAGAATGAGAGAAGGACCAATAGAATCAATAAACAAGCAAACTGATTAAAGTATTCGAACATGTCCAAATGAATGAATGAATAAACCAATTTTAATGCATGAAAGAACAAATAACTATGAAAGTTGAGTAAGTTCAAAAGTAGACGAACGTGTGTGAAAAAAGAATGGGTGAATGAGTGAATATGAAAAATGAAAGACACTTGCAAATGACCCACAGTGAATGAGGTAGCAAGTGATGTCTTGGAAGCCATCTTACTACTTTTTTGCGAATGAATGAATATAAATGACTAAAAAATGGAGCCAATTAATAGTGGGTAGTATTTCGCTAGGTCTTTCCCAAATGTTAATGCTGATGAATGAACAGATGAATACATGAATTCATAAACGGTCTAATGTGAACGAGTCAACAAACATCGAAGAAAATGAATGATTGCTGGCGTTTTAGTGGCCATCTTACAACTCGTTCTTCCTTATAAATTGATAAATGGATGCATTTAGATAGATAGATAGATAGATACTTTATTCATCCCCGCAGGGAAATTCATACTTCCAGCAGTATCCTTGTGTTGAAAATAAAATAATAATAAAAGAAAAGACATAGAATACAGGGGGCGGCAGTGGCTCAGGAGGTAGAGCGCTCGTCTTGGGATCAAGAGATCGCTGTTCGAATCCCGGCTCCTCCGTGTTACATGTCGAAGTTTCCTCAGGTAAGACACTGAACCCCTAATACCCCCAATAAGCAGGATAGCGCCTTACATGGCTGCACGACCGCTATTGGGAAATGTGAAGCACAATGTAAAGTGCTTTGGGAAGTCTTGACTTGAAAAGCGCTATATAAATGCAGATCATTTCATTTCAAATACCCAATATAACGTGTTGATATAGAGTATCTAAATAATGCTACATAAAATACACACTGTTATTAAAAATAGGGTAATATGCAAATGTGGGGGTGGGGTTTAATGTGGGCTTTTACTCCCCCGGGTGGAGTTAAAGAGGAAGAAATGATCTCCTCAGTCTGTCCGTGGAACAAGACTAACCCAAAGTGAACAACTGAGAAAATGAACGATGGTAAGCATTCTACTCGCCGTTTTCCCGCATGTTCTTTTTGATAAATTAACAAATGGACCAATGAACAGATTCATGTATAAATGAGGAGATCATTTCTTCCTCATGCCATGAGGCTCTTTAACTCCAGCCGGGGGGAGTAAAAGCCCACATTAAACCACACCCCCACATTGCATATTACCCTATTTTTAATAACAGTGTGTATTTTATGTAGCACTATTTAAATACTTTATATCAACACGTTACATTGGGTATTTATGTATTATATTTCTTTTACTTTATTATTGTTTTATTTTCAACACAAGGATACTGCTGGAAGTGTGAATTCCCCTACGGGGATGAACAAAGTGTCTATCTATCTATCTATCTATATAACCCAATGCCAATGCCCAAACAAACCACTGAGCAAATAAATAATGGCTTGCATATTGATAGTCTTCTTACCATTTGTTTTAGTGAACGAATGAATGAATAGAAAATGAACATATTCAACGATAAATAATGGCAAACAGATGTGTTCTTATTGATTTATGTGGAAATGCTTTCTCAACCTGCCAAAAACACCCAAATAAATAGGACTCAGAGGTTGGCAACAAAAAATGTTGAAAGCCACAAAAAATATTAAAAGTTTTATATAAGCCTTATAAGGAAGGTGACGTAAACTCATTCCAGCCGCATGTGGCTCCAGAGCTGCTTGTTGCCGACACCTGGTATAACCCATAACCACAAAAATGGTAAATGGACTGCATTTATATAGCACTTTTCAAGTCACTGAAGTCCTCCCAAAGGGCTTTACAATGTGCTTCACACTTACCCATTCATACACACACAATGACACCCTGATAGCGGCATCAGCTGTGCAAGGCCTTAGGGGTTTAGTGTCTTGCCCAAGAACACTTTGACATTTAACTCGTAGGAGACAGGAATCAAACCTCTTGGTCTCATGCGGCGCTCTACCTCCTGAGGTACTGCCAAAAATATTACTACAGTAATGCTAAAAACATACTACAAAAAAACAGCAGAAATACTTCAACACTAAATATTAATTTAAACACTTAACACCTAATATATTATTTTGCTTCGATTAGTGAGCGTTTCAGAAACAATTTGATGAAACTAATGTATTTGAAGAACAAATTACAGAAATAAGTGCAAATAAGAAAACCTAAACTCACAAAACGTCACAAAGGGGTGGGGCGAGTTTTGGGTATGAACGAATGAATGGACAATGAATGAATTAATTAAAGACACAATGTAAGAGTGAACTAACATAGAATAGAATATACCTTTATTGTCATTGTTACAACATGGGATATATTGTGACAACGAAACTGGACGTGGCACTCCAGGTCCACATTTTACAGTGAGGATAAGGAAAACAAAGAGATAAAGGAACAAAGAAGATGTTTGTACTGTCCTTGTTGTATAGGCTTTGTTTTCCTCCGAAGGGGGGGGGGGTGTATGAAGGGGTGAGGGACAGACAGAGATGGGCGGATCCAACTAGATGTTTTATCTTACATGAATGACCTTTAACGTTTGCTTACCAATCTCACCGCCTGCCGCATTCATCCAGACTTGGGTTCTTGCCCTGCTCTCCCCACGGAGCTGGTGGTGGCCTTGGACATGTCCGAAGACGTGACACCGGCGGCGTTCGAGCGGCAACGTTCGGCCCTCTTGTCCCTCCTGGAGGACCTGAGTGTGGCTGAGAGCAACTGCCCGACGGGGGCCCGCGTGGCCGTGGTGGCCTACAGCGCCCACACCAAGTACCTGGTCCGTTTCCACGACTACCGCCGCAAGTCACAACTTCTGGACGCCGTGAGGAACGTTGCTTTGGAGCGGAGCAGCAACCGCCGGCAGTTGGGCGCCGCCATGCGTTTTGTAGCGCACAACGTGCTAAAACGCGTGCGATCGGGCGCCATGATGAGGAAGGTGGCCGTGTTCTTCTCCAACGGGCCCGCGCAGGATTTGAGCGATGTGGTGACGGCGGTGATGGAGTACCGCGCCCTCAACGTGGTGCCGGCCGTCATCTCCCTGAGGAATGCTCCTGCCATTAGCCGTGCCATGGAGGTAAGTTTCAGATCAGGGTCTTTGGCGGGAATTTAGGCCTCTCCGATATTAGATGCAGGACTTGAGCTGACCCGCTAGGTTGCTGTGACCTATCTAAAAGCACTCTTGCACACGTTATCCAGTTTGAACCAATTAAGACCATTGAGTCTCACGTAGCTACATTGAAGAGGCCTTGTTGCCCCCCTAACTGACCCCCACCTCTCGTGTGGGTGGACAGCCAAGACTAGGCATTATCTTAGTTAAGACAGACTTCGACCGTGTCATTCACGCTGAAGAGAATATGCAGCTTTCTGGTTCTTATTTCTAATACATTGAGCATTTAAGTTAAAAGAATGGGGCTGAATTTACCTTTTCCACTGTATTTGGAATTTAATCTGTTTTGAGTAGGGGATCACAAAATGAAACTACCGTATAGCAGGGCACAGATACCTATGGTAATAGGGTAATGCCTTCCGAATCCCTGTTACCCGAGATCAAAATATTAAAATTATAGTATACAATAAGTACTATTTAAATGTAATGTAATAATTTCATGATGCCGTGATGCAAACCAATAGCAGACCACCTTTATATTATGTCGACCAATAGTAGATGTTTGGACGCGTTCTAAAGGATGGGCAGGGCACCTGTATGATGCGGCAGGGGTAAACCAGTGAAAGCTGTCAGGCCCTGCTGTTGAACAGAAGAGTGTGGTTTGTCACCTTGACCCAAGTGACATGGCCGCTTTCTTGAGTCCGGTTTCATCTGGAGGGACGAAAGCATGACCGACTTAGGTGCCTAACTTGTTTAGGTGTTTGGGCAAAAATGTTTATGTGTGTTTTTCCCTATTTTTTTCCCTATTTTATTTACTTTGTTTTTGTATGTGTTTGTCTTGCTGTCAGTCACCCCTCTTGAGGAATATGACCAAGGTAGATAGATGGATAGCTAGATAAATAGTAGCCAAAATCCTGTAGAGGGGCCGGAAACAGATAAAGTGCAAACATTGTAAAGCGGAGGTCCATTATGTTAGACTTGCTTTGAAGGGAGCCAAACCTCATATACCGCTTTTGACGACGTTAGATATCAATGGCGTAAACTAATTCTATTGACTGCTCGAGACTTCAGTGAATGTATTTGGTTGGATTGTGTTGGAACTAAGTTAAAGTGAGTTAGGAAGCTTTATTTTAAGAGCAACAATAATTTCCCACTATCTTATTGCATCCTTCTGACAAAGCCCCCAAAGTAACAGAAAGTTTATCACTATCATTTTGTGTCATTTAGTCGCCAACAAGCAATATTAGAGTAAGTTGAGGAACTTCTCTTAGACAATTGAAATCTCTTCTTGATACAATTAATGTGTGCCATCAAGTCCACTTGGTGCAAAAGAACTATACTGAAGTTTAGCTGATGAGTTGTATTTATAGAAAATAACTTCTTGGCTCCTAGCTTATCCAACTGAGTTGCTGATAGGCAGACTCCATGTTTTTGCGTAGGTAATTTTAAATAAAAAATGAGAATAAGCTCCACCCTATTCGACGTGTTCCAAGGGATGGGCAGGGCACCTGCATGATGCGACAGGGGTAAACCAGTGAAAGCTGTCGGGCCCTGCTGTTGAACAGAGAGTGTGTCACCCTGACCCGAGTGACGCTTTCTTGTGTTCCGTTTCACCTGGAGGGACGAAACCATGACCAACTTAGGTGCCGAGGTTTGGGTGTTAACTTGTTTGGGCATTTGGGTTGGCCATGGTCTCAAAAGATTTTTGTGTGTTTTGCTACTTTTTCCTTTTTTTTTTAAAAATTTTCTTTGTTTTTGTATTTGTTTTTCTTGGTCGAGGGATATGATCAGGTTAGATGGATAGATAAAATTTGAAACAAATTTTTCCTTTCAGCTTGATGACACCGGAAACTCCCTCTTTACTGTACTGGGTAGAGACGCTGCTGCTGACATAAGGAAGGTGAAAATGTGTGCCATCTGTTATGGTAAGTCCCTGTCTTGTTAGTATATTAGCTTAGGCTGTTAACTGTACTGTTAACATTTTTGTGGCCAGCAAAACACAGGTTTTTGGAGATGCGCCATTGTTTATGTTTGAATTTCTTTCCTTAGATTTCCCCCTTATCTTTATATCATTTAATGAAAAGTGATAGCTAAACAACTACCAAGTTTTACCTTTGTGAAGGTCTGCTTAAAAAATGTTGCACAAAGGTGTTGACGAGCTAACAGTTACTAATGGATATTTCCCTAAAAATGAATCGGTTGACTGATAGAGGAAAAAACATGGAGAATAATATAATTAACAGTATAAGGGGTAAACAGGGTTCCTACAATTTAAGGCAAGTTAAAATCAAGACTTTTATAATGCCTTTTAAAATCAAATTTAAGTTTACAAAAAACACAATCGAAACCACTAAAACACAAATTTGAACACCTTTTTTTGTTTTTTTTAGATCACATTTTGGTTCAAGATGAAATCTTTCCATCTGAAAAACAAATAAAAAGGATAAATCACATTAATGTGTTCCCATTTTTAAGAGATTCAAAAATTCGATTCAAGATATTTTAATGGCAATTAAGGCCTTATTTTTAGAATAATAAATTTAATGCCGTTTAAGTCTTTTCAAGGATCTGCGGGAACCTTGGGTACAGTGTATGAGATTATGGCCATACTACCCTAAGAACGCTAAGCAGGGTCGGGCTTGGTTAGTACTTGGATGGGAGACCACCTGGGAATACCAGGTGCTGTGAGCTTGCCTTGCGACCAGTTCAGGGTGTCCCCTGCCCACTGCCCAAAGATGGCTTGTATGGGCTCCCTTGAGACCCTAGTGAGGATAAGCGGTGCAGAAGATGGATGAATGAATGGATGGATGGACGGACAGGATAAGTGCTATCGTAGAGCAGTGTTTCTCAACCTTTTTTGGAGCCAAAGCACACTTTTTCCATTAAAAATCTCGAGGCACTCCGTCTGACAAAAGAGTTTGAACATTAAGGTGACTGTTTAGCCCAGTGGTTCCCAAAGTGGGTGGTACCGCCCCTCTGGAGACGGTGGAAAGATCTGGGGGGGCGGTGAGGATGAAGGGGGCGGTAGGGTGGCGGCAGTCCGAAGTCAGAAGTTTGAACGTTTGTTTGACGTTTTGTATACAAGACGTTAGGGCTGCACGGTTAACCGAAATCGAATCGATACCGCGATGTGACGTAGTGCAGTTGTGTAACCGCAAAGCAATGCGTTTTTTTTTTTTCAAGATTTTGTCGTGAGTTATGGAGTTTTGGCCGACCACAATAGTTACTGTTCGAGTTTTAAAGGCGCCGACCAATCAGAGGCAAGTTTTAATAATGGCACAAGCCAATAGATGCGATTCAGAGTTTGCAAGCACCACACTAAGCCACACCCACCGTGTGAGCTCATTGAATGTCGTGGCGGACTCCTTAAACATAGTCCCAGAGTCAACAAACGAGAAAGAAACAAAGCTTCCACCGAAGAAGGGCGGTACATCACAGCCGGCCTAGAAAAGTTTGGAAGCATTGGTTTAGCCAATCAGAATGAAGAACAATATGCACCATAAAAACCCGTGAAGTAGCAAAACCGGGATAAGTAAACCACAATAGAGTAAGGGATGCTTATCTTTTTGTTTGGCGAGTTGTGGTTTGCAGAGTTCTAGATTCCTAATTTTCCTCAGGTTGAAGAAGCATTTCCACCTTTTTCAATAAGAAACAATGTGTTTCCTTGCGCAGACCCGTGCCGACGCGCGCAGGAGTGCAGCTTCATCCAGGAAACGCCGGCGCCGCAGGAGGTGGAGGCGGACTTGGTGATGCTGGTGGACGGCTCGCGCGAGATGAAAGCAGACGAGTATGTCGGCGCGCAGGAGCTCTTGGGCTCGGTGGTGGAACAACTGGTCGTCAGCCCCCAGCCGGCCCGCTCAGACACTCGTGCCCGCGTGGCCGTGGTGCAGCAGAGTGGCGCCCGCGGCACCAAGCTGGAGTTCGGTTTGAAAGCTTACCAGGACGCCCGGCTGATGAGGTCGCACCTGCTAAGCAACATGCGGCAAGAGGGCGGCTCCTCGGCGCTGGGTCACGCTCTGGACCTGGGCCTGAAGGAGGCGATGACGGCCGGCCAAGCCCGCAGGAGGAAGGTGGTCCTGGCCGTGGTTGGCACCAAGACCTCGGCGGCGGACCTCCGAATGTTGCGTGCCACTGCACACAGGGCCAAGTGCCAGGGGGTGGCCGTCTTTGTGGTGACGGTGGGCGAGCGCTACGATAGGGCGCAAGTGGAAGCGTTGGCCAGCCAGCCCACACAGCAGCATTTGGTGCACTTGGAGCGACTCCAGCAGGAAGAGCAAGACTACGCCCGGCGGTTCTTCAGGGTCTTCATGGCCGCTCTCGATAGTAAGACCTTCAAACCATCACTTCCTTTAGTCATCTAAATGAGGGGTGTCGAATTTGTTTTAGCTTGGGGGACACACGGTAGAAAAAACCCTCACAGGAGGCAGCTTGGTAAATTAATGGCATAAAAAGGGGTGGGGGCCTTTTTGGAGGGTTACAATTAAATTAAGATTCAGGAATGTAGAATCTGATTATAAAACAATCAATGAGGGTTTTTTTTTCCTCACTAAAATTTGATTTCCTGTAGTGTTGATCAACTATGCGTTTGTAAAAAAAACAACAACAAAAAAGCCTGACAACAACTTAATTTCTTTCGACTACAGTTTATTTCACTCAGGATTACTCAAGCAGGTTTTTCCAGTCACTGTATTTTTTGGATTAAATAGCGCATCCGTGATTTTTACTTTAGGTAAAATAACATCAGAATGTGTTTCCTCAATGTTCTCTGGTCGATTAGTGGTAGTCAGTAAATACATTTGCAGTGGGTGCCTTGCAAATGGTGCCTGGCTTTGGTGACCTCCAGTTGACATCTAACACTAAAGGTTGTTGTTTCATTTTTTGATTCATTTTCTCTTGTGCTTCTCTCGGCATTGTCTCACAGACCACATCAAATGATATGAGAAGCCACATTTGGCCCGCAAGCCATGAGTTTGACACATGTGATCTATACGTTCAACTGGTGAAACTTGTGAAAGGCACGGCAAAAAAAAAACGATTTATATAACTACTAACATTTGGGTATTCCACATCGCTATCAAGGACACAACGTCAGAAAAATGGGTTGCCATTATCTCATTCGCTAAATTCGCAAAATTGATGACAAAAAAACCGTTAAAGACAAGTTTTTGAAATGGGCTCAGGCAATTAGAAAATACACATTTACGACTCACATTTTCATACTGGCAACATGTATCAATTCAATGCAATTGACTGCCATCGGGAGCTGCAGTACCAACCACAGCCATTAGAGGGCAATATACTTAGAGAAACTAAGAGATATTTTTTTATACAAATAGATAGATAGATAGATAGATAGATAGATAGATACTTTGTTCATCCCCGAAGGGAAATTCACATTTCCAGCAGCATCCCTGAGCTGAGAAAAATCGAGAACAATCGAAAATAACACGGGAGCTGCTGGAGTGGCTGCCATTCGTGACGGCGCCGTGTGTGTTTGTGTGTGTTTTACAGAGGGAATCAACTCTTACCCACCGCCATCTTTAAAGCAGACATGCCAGTCAGGTCAAAATGGCGGCCAGATCCTCGTCGACCTCGGGTAAAGTCAATTAGATCATTTATCGTCATCATGTCATTCATGTGACCGATGTGGCATCCAGTCAGGGGTACGTGGAGGAGTTTGCCGACCAGGCGCAAAGAGAGAACGGCGAACAGTTGCAGGAGCAAACCGGACAGATAGATGCTGTCGACACATTGAGCTCAGAAGGTTAGGAACAATCATGATACACCTGAAGATTAGCTTTCAGCTTTCCTAAAATCTATTCAGAATGACTGTGGTCAGAATGAAAACAAAAACATGTAAAAAGTGACCTGTAGTCAGCAGAAAGAAGATTTGGTACCTCACCAGGTGTCTGTATCATCCTTCTCAGACTCTGGTCCTCTTCCAGAGGCCTGGGAATCTGAGGGTTCTTCACAGTAACTAAGCTGTTCCTAAGACTGCTTTCTGCTGGACTGAGGTTTCAGATGTTGTTCCTGGGATCACTTAGAGCCACTCTTCCAGTTTGAGGATTACTGCCTTGAGTGCCCCAACTACCCCAGGGACCATGGCCTTGACCTTCCATATCTGTTTTAGCCTATCTTTCAACCCTTGGTACTTCACAAGTTTCTTCTTCCTGATGTTGGCATCATCTGGGATCACCGCATCTATTATCACCACACTCTTCTGCTCTTTGTCCACCACCACTATGTCCGTTTGGTTAGCCAGGAGCAGTCTGGGAACTGAAGTCCCTCAGGATTTTGGCCCCGTTGTTCTCAGTGACCTTCTGTGATATGGCCCACCGGGATTTGCATACATTTATGCCACACTGGTTGCAGTTGTATACTATCGCAGGTATAATAACCCAAACTCACCCGAACCTGACGGATTAACTCGATTTGATAAAGGAGCCCGAATAGAACCTGAAGCTTTCATTTGCCACCAAAGTAAACATGAAGATTTACTCAGACTGTGCTTTTCAGCTGAAGTACGCAGCTTGGGGTTTATTTGGGACCCACAAATCAAGACCCCTCGCCTAAATTAATGGTTTGGCGCCGAAGTGCGCATCTCTGAGACGTGCAGCGAGCCAAATGAAACTGAACACAGTATCGAAAAGAAAATCAAATTCTGCAGATTATAAGCTGCAAATAGTGAAATTGGCCAAAAAAGCAGAAAAACAGTTGGTAAAGCTTGTAAACTATTGGCAAGAAGCAGAAATGACATTAATGTGAGGGAGGTGGAAGGAGGAATCCGCGCGTCTTTTACCCAAAAACAAGGATGAACATTTCTTTGGATTTTGTGATTTGGAGTTAAACTGACAGTTTGGTAAGCATTTCTTTATCTAAACAATTACCAAAATCTTACCTATAAACCCACATCATATTTGCGGCGAATCATGTCATGAGTAGAAGTTCTCAGCGCTTTTGGGGGAGCGATCCCGTTTTGATAGTTTTAGGATGTCTTGTTTTAGACTGATCGTGATGTTTCCGTGATGAGTATATTTTGAAATCATACATTTAATCCTAAAAGTTTAAGACTTTCAATGACATGTGGCATAATGTATTTCAGTGAATGGTGACATCAACAGTCCAGCAGCCCACTGGCGGGCCTTAGGAACGTTAAGGGGTCAACTAAGAATGCTGTCAGTTATTTGAGTGTATTACTTTAGTCACACTTTGAACTTTTTTCTCCTTAAATACGTTTATAGCAGATGAGGCGGACCCTTGTCTGCTGGGCGAAGAAGCGGGCGAGTGCCAGGAATACACCATGATGTGGTTCTTCGACAGTCAGAAGCGACAATGCAAGCGTTTCTGGTACAGCGGCTGCGGAGGCAACGCCAACCGCTTCGACAGCCTGGAGGCCTGCAAGGAAGCCTGCCTGGCCTGAGGGGGGCGCCACCCCCGAAATGGGACTCATCAACTTGAAACCCTCCACGCGATTGTGATTGTTTAGGTCAAGGGTGGGCAAACTACGGCCCACGGTCCGCATTCAGCCCGGTAGGCTTTTCAATCCGGCCCGCCAAATGAAAATGCTAAAAATATGACAATGAATTAATGGTACATGAAATACTACTAATCAAATAAGTTTACTTTGTGCCAATGTTGTCCCCAATGTACATTTGTGTGTCTACTACAAAATACTACTTAAGAAATACGACAAAAATACTACAGTTATTGCTAAAGTCGACATTAAATTAAGTCATTAAAATGTAGGCCCTAATATAATATCATGCTTTAATTTTGAAAAGAAAAAAAAACGCACCAAAAAGTATACTGTAATACAAAAATACTACTCCAGAAACCACGGTTCACGGATCCTTTAACCCCTAGGGTTGTCGGGGCACCACTTCTTGTGGTGTGTATTGGGCAAGTACAGCCTGGTGGCGCCTATCCCTTTCCAGGCCGTTTTTCGTGGAGGTAGGGGTTTAAATACTACTACAGAAATACTAAGAAATACAACTCCAGTAGCACTACATAAATACTGATACAGAAAATTTAAATGGTATGCATTTATATAGCGCTTTTGAATTAAGACCTCCCCAAAGCGCTTTACAATGTGCATTCACACACACACACACTCACACACCGATAGCAGTGTCACCCGTGCAAGGCACCTACCAGCCTATCAAGAGTCTTAGGGGTTTAGTGTCTTGCCCAAGAACACTTTGACATTTAACTCGTAGGAGACGGGAATCGAACCTCTTGGTCCCAAGACGTGCGCTCTACCTCCTGAGCTACTGCCAAAAATATTACTACAGTAATACTACAAAAAACGGCAGAAATACTTCAACACTAAATATCAATCTAAACACTTAAAACAGATTTGATGAAACTAATGTATTTAAAAAACAAATTAAGGAAATAAGTGCAAATAAGCTCCAGGCCCAGTCCCGTGGCCGCATTTTTTTAACCCTATGCGGCAAGCCACTCCAAAAGTTTGCCCACCCCTGGTATAGGTGCTCGTGTCACATGACCAACATTCAGTTTTTTTTGTGTTAGTTTGTTTTTTACGTTTGAGTTCTGGGAAGATTTGTCTTTTTTGTTCTGAAACACTCTCGAAATGTTGTGTTCTTACGGAAACTTACAAACAACTTAAAAACTGATAACAGTGAATTCCAGTTTGTCGTGTAACAGGAAAAAATATAAAAACCTTCAAGACCATAAAAAAAACGAGTTTTTTTAAATGAGTCCTGGATGATGTTTGATCTAAAACGAGTCACTTCATCACAAAACATTAAACTGAACCATTAAAAAACTAAAGTGAGCATACATATTCATGGCTATTTGACTCTGTGGTAGCAGAAGTCTTCTTGTTCTTAAAGGGAGAATGCATTATTTCCCAACTGGATGTCGCTGTATTGTGTAGGGCAACCAAAACAAATGCTTTAAAAGTACAAGGAAGAAAACAAACTACTCTGTAAACTGTATATTTTTTCTCTCCTTTTCTGCCCAGCACTTTGCATTGTTTTTTGGCTAACCGTAGCAGCAAGATGACAATCTTGTTAGGTCAACCCTAGTGAGGCTCATGTTCTCTAGACTATAATAATAATAATAATAATAATTTCCTTTGTATTGTCATTCTTTGTAACAATGTACACAGAACGAAATGTCGATACACCTGACCCGTTGTAGCGAGCCGATGCAGCCGCAGATATGAATCCTGATTTGCGTGCATGTGTGAGTGTTCGTATGTGGCTTATTGGCTTTAAAACGGCTGAACTGATTTTTGTGAAAATGTACACAGTAGTACTTTAGGTCTCTGGGAGTGTCTTTAGCTAAGTTGCGTGTCAAGGCACCCCAATAAATACCAACAAAATCGATAAACACCTGCTTTCTCGAACAAGCGGCTCTGGAGCTACATGCGGTCATACTGGTTTTTGGCACTCCCTGGCGCTTTTTCAACAAACCACTGTCCCAACAACCTCGCTCAAGTACGATGCCCAGCAACCCCAAGCCCCGGCAATACCGGGCCATTATGATTATGTCAAATAAATGCAAATTTCCTGATGTTTGTAAAATATGTCATGTATTTTTGCTTTATTTTAAATCAATTTTGTTCTTTTTGAATAATTAACGTTTTCTACCACCAGGAGGCACTAAATATAAAAATTTTACATCATCTTTTCCGAGACTGAAAATCAATAACCTGTGATATTGCTGAGGTTTATTGTATAAATAACTGTTGTAGTGTGACACGCCAAAATAAAATAACATGTGAAAACTGTATCTCAGGTCGCACAATGCAGTTTGTGTTAAACACAGTACTTTAAGGTCTACTGGCTTTTACATACTGTCACTAACAGTAATGTGCGACCAATTTAATATCTTAATCGCATCTGAGGAAAAAATTGTATTGAGCCCTGCCAAGATGAGATGTTCTGGAATGCTTCTGGGAAAGGAATTGCCATGTGTGAGTAACAAAGGTTCGTCGGGGATGATAAAACGTATACCGCAAATAAGTTAGTGAGATGGCCACAGCGCTTGGCTTTCCTTGTGTAGGTTAATTTTGGCATGCTACACCCCCACCCCTAATTCTGAAAGAACAAGGAGCACTACCACAACTATGACATGGCCGTTTATTGATCGTGCGCAATTCACATGATTTGTTCAGCATCACGCGATCAAATTATAAAACAATATGTACAGGTTTTGATGTCTCGGTGACATGGACTTTTTGAGCTCACCGAGACGGGTACTTAAGGGGAAATGATGAGCGTCTTTGCCCGTTTCCATAGAAACCAGCGAGTTTGTTAAGTTTTCAGCATCACTTCCAGACTTTGATGACGCCGTCCCTGGACGAGGTGACGATGAAGCCTTGCGTGGTCTGGAAGGTGGCCACGTCGGTGATGATGTCGTGATGGCCGACGGGAAGCGATTCGGGTCCCCGGCGCGGCGAGTCGTCGGAAGCGCCGCTTTTCTGCTTGCTGTGGATCTCCTGGAAAGACGGGCAAAAGGATACTTGAGGGATTTTGGGGGGCCAACTTCTGTCATTCGGTTTTAGAAGCAACTAAATAAAAAAGTACACATTTTAGATATACCTCACAAAAACAGACCGTGTGCTTCAAATATTTGAAAATGCTTAAATTCTAATTCAAGATTCAAAGTGTTTATTGTCATATGCACAGTAAAGAAGCACGATTTTCTACACAATAAAATTCTTACTTTGCTGTCCGCAGTTGCCGGCGTAATAAAACTGAGAAACAATATAAATGTATAGATAAAAGAATGTTGTGTTTTCAAGGATTGGAAAGTGCTTGAATTTGGGTTGAATGCTTGTAAATGCTTGAAATTGTGTCCATGTTTCAGAACAAGTTTGCATAAAAATGACGCTGACCGGGGGAGACTTTAGGTTCAGAGCTTTGGGAGTGCTAACATTGTTCATATAACACAGACCAAAACGGGAGGGTTTGCAGTCTTTACTCAATAATTACAACGCACTCACGATATTTCAATTTTGTCACCTACAAACAAGACATTAGATAGAGAGATAGATGGATACTTTATTCATCCCCGTAGGGAAATTCACACTTCCAGCAGTATCCTTGTGTTAAAAATAAAACTATAATAAAGTAAAAGGAATATAATACATAAATACCCAATGTAACATGTTGATAAAGAGTATTTAAATAGTGCTACATAAAATACACACTGTAATAAAAATAGTTAATAAATTAACTTATACATTTCAATTGAACAGCAGAAATGAAAAAAGCTACAGCTCTCTTTCTGTATCATCGGAGTCATTGTCAGGTCGCTGAAGTGTCCTTTAATTCTTGAGGAACGATGAAAAACAAAAGCAATTTGGTCAGTTGGCTACCAGTAATTACAACAACACTGGCGCTATTTAGAAATGTAGGGCTAACATTTTACGCCACCTAACTCTCATTTGCGTTTTCTTTCATTAATCTCTCATTCAATAGTAAATATGTGCTTATCTTGGTCATGGTTATCAGACACTGTGGTAGTCGCTATCTTGAATGATCACACAATAGGCAAACATGAGACTAAGGTGATTTGGGTGAGAGCTGAAAACAGTGCAGCTGAAACAGAGCCATTAATGACATAATTTATTTCACATACGCATTAATGCTTACCTGCACCACCTCTGTGCCTTCGATGATCTTTCTGCTGTACAAGACAGACGGACAGTGCAATGCATCATTGGCACCGCCCGCCACAATGTACGATCTCTCCGGGTACGCCAGATCCCAGAACCTGCACCACACAAATTCACAACGCTTTGGTTGAATGTGTGTTTCATAACTTCAACTTTTGACTTCAACTTCTCATCAGACCTGATCCTCATGTCAGAGCCGGCGGTCAGCAGGAGAGAATTGCCGTCGACCAGACTGCAGTAGATCCCGTGCACGCTGTGAGGCGACGGCTGCAGAATGAAATCCGCATATGATTCATTTATCAAATTCAACAAATAGGAATAGTAGAGTTTTCTTTTATTCGAGGATAAAAATGGTCAAATTGAGAAATACAGTCCAAATGCCAACCCAAACCCCCCAAAAGATGGGGAAAAAAAGTCTTTATTTGAGCAATCTCGGAAGGCCATACAAGCAGCTCGACAGAGGCTGCAATAATGATTTCGGCCAGAAGATGGCGTCAGCAAGTAAAACATTTTAAAGTGCGGACACCATCTTAAAAGTAGGCAGATATTTAAGTGTTACACCGAGCCCATTTAAACCCTACTTTTGATTATTACAACCTGACGATAACATAACAATATGGTAGTAAAAACATAATAAAAACACAATAAGTTGTCATCTTGGGAATGCATTTCAAACCCTTAGCCCAATGCAATGGTTAACCAGTAATAATAAGGTAGGTCTCAGGTCAAAAATCTTAATAACCCTGTATTTTTCAGACTAAAAGCCTCACCTAAAAACCCCAGATATTCAAAACTGCACCTTATTTGTGAGACAATCGCAATTTCCTTTTTGTCTGTTTTTTATTTCTCCTTAAATGTAGCACTCATTTTGCTGAATTGGCAAGAGCCTGCAGTTTTGTGAACTTCTTACGTGTGTGCCTATAAGCAGCACTGTTGCACGCTAATGATGCGTTCAGGAACATTTAGTAAATTCGAATAGTTGCCTTTTTTTACTTTGCAGTTAATTGTTGTTCAAAATCTACAATTTGATCACAATATTGTTATATATCAAGATGTTTGGCATCCCCACTTCAGTCAAGTAAAACTTGAACACAAGACATACCAGGGCTTGGTGGAAAATTAGAAACTTGGTGTGTTTAAAACAATATTTGGTTCTTTATATCCTCTCAATTGAAACTTAAATTGAGCCTGTCTTGTCTGCCATGTGTAAGAGAATGTTTTGTTTCCCTTTGCCCATCTGGGTTGTGAAACAAGTGCTGGAATTAAGCAGTTTTTTAGATTTAATCAAAAATATTCTGCGCTGAATTGAGGAGCAGAACAAAGTTGTTTGATTCACGAATGCATAATTCAAATGGACAAGGATCACTTTTATACTAGAAGTGCGGGTTATGACAAAAATAAATTTCAAAGGTAGTCAAAAGCTCCCTGCTTTACACGGCCCTTTTTCAAGATTTCTGTATTTCCTCATGCTGGGGTTTTGAGTTTTTCCTTGCCCTCATGTAGGTTTTAGATCCGGGGGTGGTGTATAAATAGTCTGTACCGCCATTTAAGACCTCTAGTGATTAAGGGCTATACAAATAAATATGACTTGACAAGATGTTCTAATATTAATGTTCCACAAACTACATATATTTAATTATGTTTTTTAGATGCTCTCGTGCACTTTATAGATGAAAACAATATCCTTATCATCAGGTACGCCTTATAGTCCAGAAAATGCAGTAGGTCTTTGGCAATGATACACCACAAAATGGTTTTAAAGGAACACTTGAGAAATGACCAAAATACAGACATTTTTTTTCTTTAATAAAGGATGACAGTTTGCTAAAGCTGATGAACCAAAATTCTGAATATGTCAGAATAAAAGCATCGGTAAATTTACAAGATTTAATTCTTATGAATGAATCTTGAATTTTCCATATTTTCTTCTAAAGTTGGAACCTTTCCATCATTCTAAAGTACAAACTGCGATTCGGGAATTTCCGTTAATTCAAGCAACACATCTCACCTGCATCTCTGAGAGCGGCGGTGCCGAACTGGCCCACAGCGTGAACTTCCGATCCCCGGTCTCCATGTCCCAAATGGACACCTCGTTGTTGCCCTGCACAGCTGCACACAAGCCGGTCGAGTTACAAGGATTTCCACAAAATCGGATAAAAGACACGAGAAAGGGCCCGCCCACCGGCAATGACGGACGACTGGTAGAGCGGATGCATGAGCAGTCGTCGGACACGTGCCCGTGCGGGGTGCGTGTGGTTGGAGATGGGCAGCTGGAAACGCATATCCCAGCAGGCCATGGTGCCGCTGCTCGTACCTGCAGAGAGAACACAGCATGACCAGGACGATAACTATACTAGTCATGTAGTACGTATGGGATGATTTTTTTTATCTGTGCCGTGCTTACCGAGGCAGAGCCAGCACTGGTGCATGTCCACGCTAAAAGAAGTGATGAGTCCCAAGCGAAGGTCGTGACGTAGAGTCCAAGCGTTTGTGTTAGAGCGTAGGTCCCAGCCCACCAGCGAACCGTTGACGGTGGCGTACGCCAGCACGGCCTGAGCGCCAGAGTTAAAATGGTGGATGTCCACTGCACAGCCGTCCTCCTTTAGGTCCAGAGACCTGCAGTCAAGCGCCACAATGTAAATGCTCCAAAGAATAGTCAAGTCAAGTCATGTTTATTTGTGTAGCCCTTAATCACAAAGAGTCTCAAAGGGTTGCACAGACCACAGATTATTGCTAACCAGAGACTATTATGACACAATCCCCTGATCTAAAACCTACATGAGGGCAAGGAAAAACTCAAAAACCTCAACATGAGGAAAATGAATAAACCTTGGGAAGGGACTGCACATGAGGTAATCCCTCTACCAGGATGACCAGGCTGCAACGGACTTTGCAATAACAAATAATAAACAGATATTGTCAACATAAAATATAGGTTATTCGTATGCTATAGAATAGAAGTGTGTTTTAAGATTAGATTTAAACATTTCCAGGTTGCAGATCGAATCTCAGGGGGAAGAGCATTCCATTGGTTATGATTTGACCCCCACCAATACCAACCCCAAACCTCAGTCCTATGTCAGTGTAAAATGATATTTTTGCTAAGGAGAAAAAAAAGAGAGACAACAGCCTAACACTATGTTCTTCTCACAAAAAACTACCTGCATCCTGGATTTAAGAAGAAGAAAACCGAGTCGGGATGCAACGGCTCAATCAAAGAGATTAAATTAAACAATATTTCTGAGGGTTTTTTTTTAATTGATGTAAATATTCACCTGCTCCTGCCTTGCAATCCCTTGCCTTAAAACTGTTGCCAAAATGGAATTGTTAAATGGGCATTCAGTGCAATAGACGGAATAAATTCTACTAAAAGAGCTGAAAAACATGAAAAACTTTGCCCAAAGGGAACATACCCAAGTGGCTATAGTCTCAATTCCTGATGTAATTGGAAAAGCCTGTGTTTAACACAGGACGTCTATTTGCTGATTCTCATGCTCATTGGAGCAACTTTTGTCGGCATATTTATGTGTAGTTTGTTTAAACAGCTGAGTAGAATGTCTGACTGACTGCTCAGAAATCAGACTAGCACAACTGAGGTCTTCGACGCTGAGATGCTATCCTGGCCAACGGCCTCTCAGAAGGGACAACCACTCGAAAATGCCTTGATCAAGCTGAAAGCAGACCTCTACAACAAGTTCCACAACAAGTTCAATGTCCTTAACGTCAAAATGGAAACTACTGACTGAAGACCAGCTAGACTGGATTTATCGGCTCAAGATAAACATTTTTATTTTTCCACTTTTTTGTTATATAAACTAATCTAAGGCTAAATTGAGACAAGATCCAGAATAAGAGGAAGATTGCAAGGCGAGAGGAGTGAGAGAGTTACTGAAAATAAAATAAACTAGATCCGTTTATTAAAATCTAAACAATATACTACACAATTTTGTTTTTTGTGATTTATTACATATAATGCCTCATTATAAAAATCTGATTTTATGACTTGAAAAGTGTTTCGATTGTCAAAAAGGATGGGACCAAAAAAGCAGCGTCTTTTTCCTGTGAGCCTTTTTTCCTCCCGTTTTGTCAATTGTTTATCAAATTTGTTGATTTTGAGTTCATTATCACCTTGTATATAATGATCATTGGAAAAACACAAAATGTCTTTGCTGTGCCTTACGTGAGTATACATTTCTTAAATACTAATTACGTAAATAAAAATAAAGGAAAATGTAGATATTACAAATTAAATTACTCAATTATTGTTTATTCCTTTAGTTCATTTATTATTTGAAAAATGAATGTTAGCTAAAATGTCGTCTTTATGTTAAAGTTTTCTACAGTAATTACCAAGTACAAATAAAATATGTGAATCAAATCTTATATTATATAGTTACTGTAACATTTGGGCTGACCTGGTCTGGAATGGGTGCACTTTAGGCGATTTTGGCGGTTTGTTGGCTTCGACGGCCAGCAACTGGATGGCGCCGTTATCGGACGCCACGGCCAAGTAGTGCGAGCCCTGGCAGAAGGTCAACGTTTTGGCGTGGCCGCCGATGCGGGAATATGTCAGCACCGAGCGGGTGGTGGTGGTTTTGCCCTCCATCTTTTGACTGTCCCACACTTTGACCGTGCCGTCATTGGAGGCCGTGGCGAAGATGGCGTGCTCGTCCGACACGCGGATACGGTTGACGGCTGCTTTGTGCTCGTGGAGGTGGGCCACAAGTAGCCCTTTTGGGTGCCAACCTGAAATGCCAGATACGCTGTTGAGAAATGTTTTGATCTTTCTGGTAAATAGCAGTGTCTGAAATAACGTCTGCCGGGGTGGGCATTTTTTACGTCGGGCGTACAACTTACAAAACGTCTCTGCCTAGGTGGCCGTCAATTTTTTCAAGAAAAAAAAAATCTTTCGCTTTTTTTTTTCCCCCAAATCAAACGTTTGCTTCATTCCGATTTCGAAATCTTTGTTCGGTTTGGAAATTTCGGTTTGTTTGGCAATTTGCACACTCGGCAGCCAATCAGAAGCCTGCATCGAATAACTTCGTCCTTCTGGACTCTCCTGACCGTTATAAGGTCGTCCATTGGCATATCATTTTCCAAAGTAGACGCACAAAGAACACAAAAAAAATGGACAAGCGGTTAGGAATCAAGCCAAAACCTCAGCCCCAGAAGAATTATTCAAAAGAAGCAAAATTTATGGCGCTACATTAAAACCATCGTGGAAAGAGGAGTTCACGTGGCTTGTAGCAGACGACGCAACGCAAACATTGCATGAATGAAGATGAGTAAATACAGGTACATACGGATGGCAGATGGAAAACAGCGATGTCATAGACATGCAATGAATGTTATAAGTAGATTTATAATAAACTTAATTTTAAAGTGTTGTTCTGTTATATACTCTTATTATCAACCCTTAATACTTTGCAACAATGTTTTTTTTTTACGATTAGTCGTCTTATTGCGTTTCAAGTTGTGAAAAATGGGGCAGGCAACTTTATGGCTGGGCAGGCAACTTTTCAGAGTTGTCTGCCCTGGTAACATTTTGTCATGAATATCAGACACTGTATAGTGTGAATAACTTTTTCCCCTTTCCTGAATTGTTCACAAAGATTTCAGATAATCAAACCGATTTTGATATCACACGGAAGCCACCCCAAGAAAATGAAAAAAAAAATGCTGTTAAATTTCAAAGTGTCCTTGGACAAGACACTAAACCCTTAAAGCCCCCGAGGAGCAGGTAGGCGCCTTCCACAGCTGTAAGGGCCATTGGTGTGTAAATGGGTAAATTTGAAGCACATTGAGAAGCGCTTTGGGAGGTCTTTAGCGACTTAAAAAGCGCTATATAGATACATTCCATATACCATTTAACTATTACTTTGTTGGTGCTTTGTGGTATTTCTGTAGTCATATTTTTGTAGTATTACTGTAGTAGTCTTTTTGTATCATTTCTTTAGAATTTTTGTGGTATTTATGTAGTGCTACCGGAGTTGTATTTGTTGCTATTTCTGTAGTAGTATTTAAACTCCTACCACCACAAAAAAAACAGCCTGGAAAGGGATGGGTGCCACCAGGCTGTACTTGCCCAAGACACATCACAGGAAGTGGTACCCCGACAACCCTAGGGGTTAAGGGATCCGTGTACCGTGGTTTCTGGAGTCTAATTTTTGTAATACAGTATAAATGGGCCACATTTCTTAGCGATGACAGTAATCAAATGTTTACGATAATTTGTAATGAGTCTTTTACAACGCTTTGGAGGAATTTTGGCTCACTCTTCTGCAAATTGTTACAAATCTGCCATATTCGGGGGTTTTAGGCATGAACTGCCAGTTTAAGTTCACACCACAGCATCTCAATTGGATTTGGATCCGGATTATGACTTGGCCACTCCACAACTTTCATTTTGTTTTTATGCTTTTTTTTGTGTTATTTGTGACAGCAGTGGTTTACGCCTGGGAACTCTCCCATTTTGGCCAGCGTCTTTCTTTTAGTGGACTCATTAACACTGGCCTTAACTGAGGCCAGCATGGCCTTAATTACTTCATTATTAGTCACTTATTTTTTCACATAGATCTAGATAAGCCTTGGGACAGATAGCTTTTGATTTATTTTGCCTTACAAAATCCAGTTTTGAAATGTTAATTTCACTTATTGTTTCCTTGGGTTGTCTCTGTGTGATATTATAATTGTTTTCATGATCTGAAACCTTTAAGTGACACATATGCAAAAAAAACCTCAGAATTCGGGAAGTGGGAAAATAGTTTTTCACAGCACTGTATATCTTTTATATATATATTCTCAACTACAGAGCATCTGATTCAAAGTTGCATGCTAAAGTTTAGGGGAAAAAAACTCTTTGTACAAGCCGCCCGGATTTTAAGCCGTAGTCTCAAACGGCCATAAAAATGAACTCATTCACGTCTATTTCTTACATTTAAGCCCAGCACATGTTGGCCTGGAGAGCTACGGGCAAGTACCAGGCTGTACTTAGACACAGGACATGAATGGGTGCCCCTATGTTCCCAGTATTTAAGGGGAACCAACCAACCAACACACCTGGTGCACACTTTTAGCTGTGTCGTTTTCAGTTTTGCTTCGAGTTGTTTACGTTACAGATTATGGGATCACATGATCATTCAAGATGGCTATTACAAAACTGAGCACATATTTAGTACTGCGCTGAAAGAAATCCTGAATGAGGTCTGCACCATGCAAAAGGTGAGCTCTATATTTCCTGATTCTGGATGGGTACACCTCTTTCAATGGCCAAATTTAAGAACTAATAAAGGACTTCAAAAACCAAATTTTCTATTTCTCCAGTACCCTTAGAATAAGAAATCCAGTGCGAATCATTAATTTAGCAGGGCCACAAATATATACAGGGATCAGAATGGAGATTTTCATTTTCAGCTGAAATAGCCAGGGTTCAGGGGCCGCTGGCCCCGGCCAGGTCCAGGGCGGAGCCCGGTGGGGGGCTCATGGGGGCGAAGCCCCCCTGAAGCCAACAGCATTTATCTTATTTGCTATGTGAAAATTGCACTAGAATGAATTAAATCCAACAAAACAGAAACCATGTATTTTTTTCAGTTTTAAGATGTTTAAAACAACTGGAGGATTACAATGTTACAACCATCACCATTGTTGTTGTGTTTTGATGATGAAGATGGACCTTGTATTTAGCTACTAATCAACAATATATATGAAAATATATACATTAATAACCATTCATCATTAATTTGAAAATAGAATGCACAAACTGAACATGCTTAAAGAAAATACATGTCATAAATTTTGTTTATCCTGTTCCAAATATTGTATAAACACAAAAGATAAAATCATTTCAAAAATAAATAGATTTATAAATACCTCAGATTGGGATATTCTGTCACACAGGGGAACCAGTGGTTGACTGCTGCTAGTATTTGAAGTGGAAGGATTTGGAACGGCCAATAATGTTGAACCGGTGGTGTTACGGTTAGTTTCACTGCCGATTTTAAATGCGGATCCGAGTGCATAATTTGATCGCCGGCAAGCTATTTTTGCTTTGTGCTTGTTCATTTTAGCATGATCGATCAGTGCCACACAACCTCGCGTACCATAATTGATCAGATCGACACAGTATAGACACTTTGCTTTCCCTGGAACATCACACTTTGCGATGAACTGGCTCAAAGTTTCTGTAACTTCCTCGATCTTTGCGCCGATTTTAACGTTTACTGTGACAGTCTTCTCCAGCCATGACCACTTAAATTTATTCTTGATTCCTTTATCAATCTCGGAGACAAAAGCCTCGTCTTCTTTTCTTAGTATTTTCATATTTACTTTTTCAAACACTCATTTCACCGTTTGAAAAGATCGGAAGGAGCGCCATGTTTGAGAAAGCCAATGCTCTGAACAAAAGCTCCGCTGATTGGTTATCAGCGAACCTATCGACCAATGGTAGGAGTCGATTTTTCTCGCGATCTCTAACTGCTAACTTGGGGTGATTAAACAGTCACGTATCATACCTCACCCCCCCAAAATATTTTCTCATCGAATTTAGACGATTTACGGGAATGACCTTTGGGGTTCAAAAACAGCGGAAATCCGCGGATCCGCGGAAAATTCTGATCCCTGTATATATTTGATTTACATATGTGATTTTGAATCTTGTGTGCATTTATCAAGATATATTATTTTTAGATTTTGATTATCGGGCCCTGCTGTTGAACAGAAGAGTGTGTTGTGTCACCCTGACCCGAGTGACACGGCCGCTTGCTGGTGTCCCATTTCATCTGGAGGGACCGACTTAGATGCCGAGGTGCCTAACTTGTTTGGGTGTTTGGGCAATTGGGTTGGCCATGGTCCAAAAATTTGTGTGTGTGCTTTTTTGCTTTTTTTTTGTTTTTTCCCTTTTATTTTCTTTGTTATTGTATGTGTTTGTCTTGCTGTCAGTCACCCCTCTTGAGGGATATGACCAAGGTGGATAGATAGATAGATTTTGATTATATTGTGAATATATTTGTGGATCTAAACAAGACATGTGAAAATATTTTTGAGACAAATCTCTCCCCATTTAGGGGTTGGGTAAAAATGAGTTAGTAATATGTAGTAATATGTAGGAAGTTCTTGCCAGTATAATTTAGCAATTTACCTTAATTTTTTTCTATTGCCGATAATGAATGTCCATAATTGATACATATTCCTTGCAATTCTACGTATTTCATAGTGACCTGTTGCTCCTGCCCTCTAAGGGGTGATGCTTCATAAAACACAATACAATACAAACTAATGCCAGCTGCCATTACAATGGGGGAAGAAGAATTGCAATGGCACAGCGAAACCACCAGAGAAGCGTGTCGGTGTCATTTTTAAGCAGACATGCTGAGAAAAATGATAACAATTTCAAGCATATACAAGGAACTAGAGGAAACTTCCACTGCTGTTTAAATCGGATGTATGATTTGTGGAAATATTTTGTGGGTGAAAAAGTTGAAATATCGTGAGTCTTATTTAAATATTGAATAAAGTACTGTCAGAGATCCTGCTTTGCTCCTGTTATGAATTTTATAAAAAATGCTGGCAAAACATGGACGAGCATAATAACTGTTTCCAGACTTCAGCACGGTGTTTTGTATTTGGAGCATGTGTGTTGTGGAAAAGAGCATCTCACTAATATTCTTGAAGCCACCACAAAAAAATAAAGAATAAGTCATCGTATTTAAGGCCGCAGTGTTCAAAATGTAGCAAAAAAGGAGCGGCTTGTATCCTGAAATATGTGGTCATTTGACTATTTTTAAAAAGGTTCATAGCTGATCAAAACTGGAAAAGATGGTCGGGAGTATGGCAAAGCAGCATAGAAGTTACCTGGTGGCGGCGGGCGACTCTCCCACTCTGCGCTTTCCATCATATGCTTGGCCATACGTTCTGCGCTGCACTGGTCACGTTTCTGCTGCACGAGCTGCTGCAGCTCCACCTTGCAAGTATTGAGGCGGCGCTGGTAGGACAAGCCACTAGTTACAGACTGCTGTGTAGCCACCGACAACTGAGCCGCCGCGTTCTTTCTGGACTGGTTTGATGGCCCGTCAGGCACCTGCAAATGATAAAACAAATGCATCTAGGAGGTAAGTTAGGGACTATTTCATCAACAGATACAAGTAACTTTCTCTGCGATAATATTAAAAAAAACTAAATCACAAAAAATGAAAGATTTCCACGTGTTCCAGTCCCACCGTGCTAGCCTGCGGGTTGGCGACGATAGTAGAAGCTGCAGGCTCCTGAGATCCGAACATGCTCTTCCATTCCTCGTTCATGATGGAATCTTGCTTGGTGTGCTTCCTCGCTGGCCAGGAGAAAGTTACAGCAAAGATGAACTACAATTGACAAGTTAAACTTTGGTAGAAGTCAGCTTCTCTCTTGTCTCTGTTCTCAATTGGAAACTTAATTTCTTACAAGATATGCTGCTGATTACGAGTGCTCCCTGCACTTTCATTTACCATATTTTGCAAACCTTTTTGCGCACTTGATAATGAGACGCACCTTCAGATAACATCCATTGTGTGGAATAATTCCATACATAAGGTTGCACCGGACTGTAGGGCCCATGGAATTAAAAGTACTTTAGGAGGTAGGATTGCAGAAATGAATTGTAGAAAAACTTATTTCGTAGAACATAAACTAACTTGAAATTTGATTTAAACACAAAAAGAATTGATTCTTACATGAATGGTTACCGCATTTCATTGTGAATATGCATTTCCAATTTTCTGTATTTTGCAGGTTGTAAGGCGTGCCAATTTTATAAGGCAAACCCCTCAAAATTAGTCCTGTGTATACATTTCTATATATAAAGCGCACCAGATATGAAATCAAAACTACTAGAGCTGGTGTTGCATGAAGGAAATGTGAGAGAATTTAAAAAACGTTTTTCACAGAATATAAACAAACATTAAATGTGAATTCACACCCAAAATGAACTAATCAATTCATAGATGGTTACCATAATATCAATTCATTGTAATTATGCATTATCATTGATTGTATTTTGCAGTCTATAAGGCACAGCGGATTGTGAGGCATTTTTGTAAATTTCTTGCAAATTTGGGGGTTTTGGGTGTGGAAAAGACTTTAATTCAATTATGCTTACTGACCTTTGGAGAAATGTTTGTTGGCTTTTTACCATTTGACTTTTTGAAACATGCTACTGACCTTAGAAATTCCCTAAAAGTTTTTTTTCTCCATATATATATATATATATAAAGAAAATTATATTTAATATTTAATATTTGAACCAATGTGTTTATCACTTTCATAATAGAAATGTTGACCTCTAACCTGAAGTGTTGAATATTACATTATTCAAAAAATGCCAGCATTATGATTATGACAAATGAATACTGAGTTTAAATATTGGTTATGGGCCTCCTACATAATAATCAGTATCAGTTCTGAAAAAAATGATACTAGTAAGTCACTCACCTCGCTTGTCCTCCACCTCAGCTTTGGGCTTGGCAAGGTCTACCTGGCGTCCAGTGATGCCCAATACAGCAAGGTCAACCACACCGTTTTGGGTCGCCTCGCCCAGATGTATCTGCTCTCCCATATTGGCTTTGGCTTTGTTGGATTTGAGCATGAAGTCTCTGAGAGCCAGCAACTTGTCTTCCTCGGCCTCCGTCATTCCCTACATAGAAACAAAAAACATGCTAAAAAAATAATCAGCAAAATACCATGAAGTTATACTATGGTTACACTTTGTAGGATACATTTCAATTTATTCTAGCTTTGGCGTTCACCTGTGACAGCAACTTTTTCAGTAGCTGAGCAATGGCGGGGTCTTCGGGCGCTGGGCACTCTGGGATGGAGCCAGCACGCTTCCTCTGTCGCAGTAACAGGTGTCGAAAGAGGCTGCCGATGTCTTTGGAGCGCAGCGCGTAGTCAAATATGGAGCGACTCAGCGGCTCTTTCAGGACGCTCAGAAGGACCAGCTCCTTATCAATCTGATATGGTTGTTGCCACAAGTGGGCAGAGGACGAAGAGGACAAAACTGATGAGGAACATTTCGTACTTGTTTTTTTCTACCTATAGAATAACTCAAATTTGGGTGCGAATTACACATGAGGTTTTAAGGTAGTGGATTACCATATTTATGGAATGATTGATCATTCAAAAAACATAGCTAACCACAATCACAAAACATTAATCGAATCCGGGACGCGGCGTTGAGAGCTTTGAATCTTAACCACCAGACCAAGATTAACACAAAAAAACTTATCATTGAAATATCACCTGTTTTAAATGTCAGAAAATGATGAAAGAATGTCAGAACATGTGCACTGATTAATATGCTTTACTTCAACTGTTTACAATGATTGAATTGTCTGATATGGCAATGGGTGTGAATGTGGGGTTTGATGTTATCTCAAATTGTAAAACAAATTACCTTCCAGGTTGCCTTGAAAACCCCCAGAAGGCTAGCCAGAGAAGTGGGGGATATGAGACAGACAGCCCGGAATTTAGTTATTTTGAAGCCAGTGAAGAGGCAAGAAGTCCCACTTAACAAGAAACCAAAGTTCAGACCCAGCCAGAAACGAGCCAGGAGCAAGCAGCTAGCAAGGAGCAAAGGACAAAGTCTCTTCGGGTGGGCAACCAAAAGAGTTTTACCCAGGCCAGCCGCCAACCACAGTTAGAGAGTGACCACCTGTGAGTTTATTTATTTATTTATTTTGATTACGTGAAAGTAAGAAAAGTCCTGTTTGCAGTAACTCCAAACGCAAACCCAAAAAGGATAAAAAAGGAAGAGTTCATCCGAGCTCTTCTAAGAAATATTCGCACTTGCACGAGCATCATGAATGAGCTGAATGAAGGTGCGATAAAAAAAACTAGGCCGACAACATTGAGGAATGGACTGGTGCCAATTTTGCCACAACCCACAACATGTCAAGAACCATCAACAGTAGGGAGGGCTGTACAGAATTGTGTCCTCAGTGGTGCCCAGACGACCCATGTGGTTAAGGGATCTGTGATTGGAATTGAACTTTTTTTACTAGTTTACAGTGTCAATAAATGATTCTAATTATGGCCTGACCTACTCAACATTTGTCACTTACAATGCTTCGAGCTGGGTAAAAGTGAAAACAGAATTTTATACCAATCAAATATTAGGAGTAAGCGTTATACACGAATAGATACAGAACTACCTGGATGATGGGCTGTGTGAGGAAGGGATTAAGGTGCGGCATCAGCTTGCAGTAGACGTCAGCCACATTGAGGTGTTGGGCGACCACCGTAATGAAGCCCACAGCGCCATATCGGATCCACAGGTTGGGGTGGCAAAGGAACGGAGCTACGGACAATATTCCAAGAAATTAACGGTCAGTTGAGGTGGTCTAAAAGAAGGACATAATCTTACCTATGTCGGCAACAAACTCGTAAATATGAGGCTTCTGTAGCAGGCCCAGCTGGCACATGCATGTAAGTGCATTGAGAGCTTTGTAGATAACGAACTCTTCCGTGTCGCTAAGGCCTTGCTGGAGTAGCGGCTTCAAAATGGCTGAGCTTTGCCATCCCACGTACGCTGCCACACCTTTAAGCAGTCATACGCAAAGAAAGGGTGAGAGTTAGTGTGGTTCCTAAGCAGGTAGATTGGTTTCTAGGACAGTTTTATATATTCTGATAATAAGAACAATGCACAAATAAAACTTTTTCTTCAGCAGAGATGTTACAGATAACTAAACTTTTTGGCACAGTGAATTATAATAGTTATGTTAAGGTGACAGTTATGACAAAAAAATATTCCCCAAAAATATTGAGAATACCACCAAAAGCAGTCCTTTTTATTGAGAGTTCCATGGGTCATGCGGCCCAAAACCTACTCCCAAGTGGCCCAGCCAGTAGTCCGAGTAGCAAAAATAAAACAAATTTAAAAGATGGCCGAGAGTTTCTCAGTTCACGAGAATTCAAAAATTCCAGCTGTGGATCAACTCTAGTTGGTAGTTAAGATAATCTGATTCAGAGACATTTTCGTTTTTATCGCCATGTTGGAATGTGACTAAACTTATTATTTTTCTTAGAAGTCCAGTCTGTTTCATTCCACTTTTTTTAATCCCTACTTGATACACTTTTCTCATGTTTTCAGATAAAAACTGACTGTTTTCCTATTTGTAATGGCTTGTATCTTATGATAAGCCGGCCAAACAAAACTTGCAGGATTTTCAAAAAATGTCTCGACTTCATAACTCATGCGTTTTTTTTTTCTTACCGACAATGCTGTCAAAGAAGGCGCCACGCAAATGCCAGTCGTTTTTGTCATTAAGGAAGGTGATCATATGCGAGAGCAGCACATCATTGGCCTTCTGACGACCGAAAAAGACGCAGAGTCGCGTGATGCCGTTCTCCATCAGCGACTGCTTCACCACGTTCTCAGAGTCGCTCAGTAGCGTCACCACTTTTTGCTGCACCATCTCGTGGAGCGCCTGAAGCTCTGCACGAGCCAGTTAGGTATTAATTTCCAGAGCTTTGATAAAAAAAAAACAAGTGTTTAACATGCACCAACCTGAGTCATAGTTGTCATTGGTGTGCAGCGTTTCCTCGACCTCCTCGCCACTGGCGTCGTGCTCTGTGCTTATATTGTTCTCCTGCACCAACTCCAGGAAGCGGAGTGCGCTTTCTGCAAGGTGCGCCACGTTTTCTGACATACACAAAAACAACTTCTATCGAGGCTAGGGCGGCAATTTACAATTATTTTAAGAGTTGACTAGTCACCCACTATTTAAACGATTAGTCAAATAAACGGATATATTTTTTTTTCTTAATCAAGCACGGAGTTGATTTAATGTGGGAAATGATAATACACAAATGAACAATTGGTACTATGAAAAATGCATCTGTTTATTGAACATAGTGCATTTTTATTTATTTTTTGTAGGAGTCTGCAGAATCTAAAACTAATTAGGTACAGCGCTCGGTCATTAGAGACAAAACCATTAATAAACCCATGTCATTTAGGGACAGGCAAATAATTACTAAATCAAAATCAAGTAATCATTTGTATCAAACAAAGAATAGGCTCAGTGGCAGCAGATCAGTAAATAAAACATTATTATGTGTATTCAGAAGTCAACTGCAAAGTCTGTAAAAAAACTATTCTCAACAGTTGTAAATAAATGGTTTTAACAACTGTGGTTTGTCGTTTTTAACGTTTTAAAAACTGATGTTTGTTCTTCAGACTACATGCATTTCATTTTGAATACCATTGTCAGGCACAGTCTGGCATAACGCTCAAGCTCTCTTTTATAGCGAAATATACGCTTATAAAACAATGTATGTTATTAAAACCATTTTGGCCTGAACGTTACTTGGAATTCTACCGAGGTGAGTCAGACTTAATTTCGTTTTTCGTTTTCGTTCAACTGTCTGACGTGGTCTTTAAATGTTAATGCAGGGTTGGCCTCGGGAACTGCGTGTCCTGCATGCTTTGGAGTTTATCTGCTCCAATGCAGGGGATTCAATCCACCTGGATCATTATTAAGCTCCTACACAGCTTGCTAACAAGCAAAGACATGCAGGACATGCGGATCTCGAGGACTGGGTTGGCCACCTCTGTGTTCCTGTGTCACCGAGCTACTGTCATCATACACGGGGTCTGCTTTGCAAACTCTGCAAGTAGTCTTTTTATTCACCGTATCCAGGTTAAAATGCTCCCAAACTTTAAAAGTCTTGGTACACTTTCATATTGACGCCACCATTTCTGTATGTTTATGTTAATGCTTGAGACAGACGCTATTGCGCATGAGAAAATCTCAGCAGAGATTATTTTCATGGAGAGTTCTCACTCTGATGGAAAACGTATCAGACGTCAATAGTCGAGAAAGAAATTAACTGTCAAATATTTTTAATATCCATTTTTGTCGACAATTTTAACTAATCGATGGAGCCCGAATCAACGCCGGGCAAAATTTGGTTGAAACTCCTGCAACAGATAACTGCTTACCTGCGTACGCTAACCTGACGATGGTGGCATCATCCTGTGCTAGGTGGGCGATGCCCGGCAAGATATACTCCGGGTAGATATTAACGTCATTACGTGGCACCTCCTTGACCAGTGCTAGCACCTTAGTGAGGGTGCGCACGGCCTGGGCCCGTACACGGGGCACGGGGTCATTGCAGAAGTGCAACAGATATGGCGTAATGCGGTCCAGCAGGATGTCCACACCCAGACGCGGCGCCAAATGGAGGATCAGCTCCAGTGCCGCCAGTTTGGAGTCACACGAGTGCAATGTTTGCAAGCAGGAGGTGATGACAGATGTCAGTACCATCAAGCCTTGCTGCTCCTTGGCATTCACAGTGCCCTCGCCTGCATCCTGGGAGGCACTTAGGGAGCCTGAATTAAGGATCAGTCAATACATTTTATACTTTTTGCTGAGGAACGCTCACACACGGGCAACATCAATTGTGGGTAAATAAAAACGAGCTGCAAAAAAACGTTCTTTTTTTTAAGAGTATAATAATTGGTTGAATTAGTTTGACTAGTAACCATCTAAACTGTCTAAAATGTTTGCAATTCAGTAAGAAAGTTAAAATGACCAATTTACCACAGTTGAAAACAGGAATTATAGAAAGTTTAGTTATTAGTTTGGCCAACAATATGTGAGAAAATGAGTTAAAAAAGATATCAAACAATCTTTATTTTCTATTTAAAAACAGGCAAATTGGTGGCTAAACAAAAGGGGGGGAAAAAAATCAATGGCTTAAGACAAAAACGACTTCCGAGAAAATCCCTTTGAATAAAACATACAAGATAGCCATATACTTTATCATATTAAAAAACTAAAAATAAGTGAGCTTACTGATTTTAATAAATGTAAATATAAACCAAATTATAACAGTTAGGTTCGTATAGATAATTTAAACCTGTTAAGTATCATCAATCATTTTGAGGAGCAATGCACAGCTGAGACAACAGGTCGCAAGATCTTTGACTCAACTTTTCAGTAATAAAGTGCAAAATTGAACAAAATGCAAACATGAATTGCACCAATGAGGAAAAAAAATACTCTTAAGTTCAACACACACACACCAAGTAAATACAGCAGCAGAGTAAATAAATGTATCTTTGCTTCGCTTCAAGTTCTTAGGCTTTAAAACAAAGATTGGTACAAAGTAAAAGGCGGTATGTATGGAAAAAAGACGGAAACCGCGAATGTGAAAAATATTCGACAATATAAAATATATTTGCAATTAAATAAATTTGTCATATTCGTGACAGCCCTATGCACCGATTGAAAACTATGGTTTTAACTTCATTCATTGCCAGTGACGGCTAATAGCCTCAAAGATAAATGCTTACTGGAGTGGTGTTTATTTTGCTTAGGTTCTTGTCAAGGGAACAATTAAAATACCTTAAGATTGAGAAATTACAGAAAAGGGGCAAATAAGAGTTACACATTTGAGTTACTTGAAATAAAAAGGAGGGACAAATCAAATCCCTGTAAGACAACAGTAAGGTTACGCAAAAAAAGAAGCAAAATGATCATACATTTACCTCTGAGGTTGTGCAAAATGTTGTCCAGGTCCTTACGTATTACAAGCACTCTCTCGTCAGCTGAATGGAAAGTGTCTTTGGCAAACTGTGCCATGTAGGGCAGAAGAAATGTGTAGAAGATCTCCGGAAAGGCTTTTCCTCGCTGCTGCTTTAAGTAATCCTCAGCTGCCAAGCGACGTTCCGGTTCACGCTGTACCATCTGAGCCACCTGAGAGACAGCAAAAACGCTGCAATTGAGAAGATCGTCCAAGCTACTGTGGCAATAGGTGAGACGCAGCCCTCACCAGCTCTCGGATGCTGCTGTCCTCGATCTTCTCCAGGACTTGCTCTGTCTGGAATTGGCCTTTGCGGTAAGCTAGCAGCTGGGACAGATCAAACAGTGGGATGCCCTCTGTGAACAGCTCAGCGATCACACAGCCTGTAAAAGACAAAGATGTTGTTTTCCTGCCACAGCTTCTCACCAAAAGGTTGAGAATTCTTGTGCTTCATGATTCAAATTGTTTCAAAAATATATATTTCTCCCCTGAGGCCAGTATCAAAAGATATCTGTCAGTTAGTAGTGATTTTTTTACATGTAGGTTATCATAATGTTATTTTAAAATAAAACTAGCATGAACAAACATGAAAAAGTTTTGTTCCCGCCTACCGTTAGAAAGGGTGTTTCAAAAATGTGATATCCTTGGATTATTAATAATTATTTCAACAAATAAATGTATTTACCTGTACTAACTCACAAGTAGATTAAAAAAAAATTTGTAGTCTGCTGGAGACTGTAAAGCAATATATGCTTCAGCTGGATTACCAACTTGATGTACGATGTGTCTTATGTGGTGCACATATTGAGCATACGTGAAATCACTCACATAATACACATGCTTTTGAATTTTTTCATTCAGATTTGGAAGAATAAATCTTGTATGATTTTTCTACATTATTACTTTTTAATTTCATGTACTTTCTGTGATATTTATATCTCAAAAGATTTCAAATTTTTGGAAACACCCTGTATTTTGCTGCTGTCAACCCATTTTAGGTTCTTCTGTGTCTGAATGTCAAACAGGCCAACCTGCAGAGAAAATGTCCATAGCCTGCTTGAGTTCTCCTCTGCTCCTCTGATTACTGCTGCTAAGGTCTACCAGGGGCGTGTTCTGGTCGCTCTCAGCAGTGAACATGCTGCCGTCCACAAACCGTTCTGGTGCGATATAGCAAGTGCGACGACGGGAAGTGTCAAAGAAGTAGTTGAAGTCAGCGGGGTTGTCTTCGGGAAGGTAGGTAGGCTTGAAGCTTGCAAAGTCGCTGAGCAGCACCCAGTTCCAGCTGGTGACCATCACATTTTCTGTCTTGATGTCACCATGCCGCACGCCAGCTTTGTGCGCCTGGTCCACGGCGGTGAGGATCTGGAAGGCAAGCCACCGCTTCTCGACGTTGTTGAGGAACGGCCTTGTGCTGATACGGTCGTATAGGTTGTCACGCACGTACTGACGGAATAGAATGGCGGCTTTCTCAGTCAATGAAGTCTTCTGAAAGGGTAGGCAGTTATGACAGGAATGCAGGCGGATCTTCAGCTCCTCAAGTTCCTGCTTGTAGCTGGTGAGCGGCAGCGACGGGTCCTGGATGGCAAACACTTTGACCACCAGCATGCCCTCGCGGTGCTTGGCACGTGCCACCTTGAAGAAGCGCGTACTGCCCAAGCTCTTGTCGTACTCATAATCATGGATATCTGAGAAGTAGCTGTCCACCGACAAGATCTGCGATGGGGCAATGCCCGCCAGCTGGTTGCCCATCGCCTCTGCAAGAAGAAAGAGAAAAATTCGTCTTAAGTATGCCAAACATGTACAAAGCAAAGTTACATACCCTCTTTATTTTAAGTCAGCAATTAGGGAGCATTTCGGGAACCAATATTCCAGTGTGACGTCCCACTACTGGAAATCGAGAAAACTCAGTGTAAGTGCAATTGCTAGATATTCAACGAGTAGTTTCAGAGTCAAGCTTTGTGACATAACAGTAGTCCACAAAAGTATTAACGACGAGTTATTGTTAGTTTTTTCCTGCATGCAGTTTACTTGCGTAACTCTTCTAATGTTTACCATCTGACATCATCATGAGACTTTTCATACTAAAAATTATGTTCGATTAACATTAATTATTCAAATACCAGTGTTTATTATTCTGTATGTAAATATAAGCAGTGTTAAGATACTCGTCAAATGCTAAAATTCTAAAGAACTGTCATATGACATCGCGTTAGCATTCCGCTAGCTTGCCGGCTATCTATTATTAGCAACCCAAAGCTTCCGGATGGAAAAATGTCAGGAAGTGATGGGGAAAAATATGTATTACCAACGAAGGCCGAAACTGACGTAGTTCCTACTAGTGTACTTTTAAAGTCACTGAGTAATAAAAAAAATATTAAAAAACCTCTTCAGGAAATGAGAAATGAGGCAAAGTACTGGTTTAAAAACACAACCAGCTGTTGTTGTGATTCCGGGTCAGAGTGCAGCATCATTCGATTCTGAATTATTGTGATATAACTACATTAAAAAGGGGGATTTTAATCATCACTATTAATGGAAATAGTGAAATTGGGTAAAGATGTGATACAAAGTAAGTAACGTTTTTATTAAATTATTTCGAGGGATGATAACAGGAAACGACAAGCTGTCCTTTCAAAGTAAAAAAACAGAAAAGTCAGTGTCCAAATGTCAATACAGTACTGTACACTTTGTGTATCTAACGGTTTAATTCACATCAAATGTAATAAATGTTATTAGTAAATATGTAAAGGAAGAATCTAAAGAATACAATGAAAATGAAAAAAGGAAGAAAAAAGAATGAAGGAATAGGAAAAAGGGGAAAAATAAAAAATAATTAATTAAAGTTCATTATTTTGGTAGAATTAATGAAATCCATTTTTGATGTCATTTGTATTTTGAGGATTCATAAATTAAAAAGTGTAACACCAAACACTCTCACAAGGGGTAGAGGAGTATTTGATTATTTTGGGGCTGTTGTATGATCAGAAAAATATCATGCAAGTGGACATTTTTGCATGAACATTTGTAGGAGGGGAGAGATTTTCTACATTTATTTTTTCACATAACTTATTTTTTTTATTCCAGGTGTTTGTGGAGCAATGGAAAAATGATAGAAAGTGCACCTCAAAGTGTCTGCTGTTAGGAGATTGTCCAAGAGTAGGACAAATGCCAGGAAAACCACACTCCAGCCAAGGGCATCACTCAGCTTTCAGATTTCCGAGCAGTCTCTCTGAACAGGGGGAGTTTAGACACAGCCTACCACCAGTGTGTGCAGCGGTATGGGTGGGTGCGTGTATCCCTTAACCTCTAGGATCATAGGGGCACCATTTCCTGGGGTGATTCTTGGCCCCCCATCCCTCTCCAGGAAAACAAATGTTTCCACCCAGTATCGACCGGGGACCTTTCGCATGTTAGCCTAATGTGCTAACCACTGTAATAATGGTAATAATGGGATGAATAATAGTGCATTGTTACAAAGGTGCAATGACATATATAAAAAGCAGCAATATATATATATATATATATATATATATATATATATATATATATATATATATATATATATATATATATATATATATATATATATATATATATATATATATATATATATATATATACAGGAGGTAGAGCGCTCGTCTTGGGATCAAGGGATCCCAGTTCGAATCCCGGCTCGTCCGTGTTACATGTCGAAGTGTCCTTGGGTAAGACACTGAACCCTTAATACCCCCAATAAGCAGGTTAGCGCCTTACATGGCTGCAAGGCCGCTATTGGGAAATGTGGAGCACATTGTAAAGCGCTTTGGGAAGTCATTGACTTGAAAAGCGCTATATAAATGCAGATCATTTCATTTCATCATTTCATTTTCATTTCATATATATATATATTTTTTCCTCATCATTTCATTTGTCAACTACAAAAAAAGAATAAACTTCAAAGTTTTACAAGATATATTTTTTACAGTTTTGTGATTTCATTTAGAGTTGTGAAGGCCGTGGAGAAAAAGTTGTCTCTGAACCTGTCCTAGTTTTAAGGGACCTGTAGCTCCTACCAGAGGGCAATACATCAAAGAGGTGGTGACCAGGGAGGGAATTATGTTTTATAATACAAATGGCTCGCTACGTATCGCAAGCCAGCAATGTCTTCTAGACTGGACAGAGAGCAGCCGATGATCTTTTGGGCTGTGTTGATTAGTATCAGTATGTTCTTCTTGTCTGCTGCATTCCTCCCGGCATACCACACAGTAATGCCTTATACCAAAATGCTTTCCACTGTGGCTTTATAGAAAGACACCAGCAACTTCTGTTCCAAGTTCCTCCTGAGGAACCTCAGAAAGTGGAGTTGCTGCTGGGCCTTCCCGCCTCAGCCCTGGTGTTAGCGGACCAGGAGACATCAGAGATGTGCATGCCCAATCCATTTTTACCTTTGTAAACTTGTTTTTGCAAAGTAGGTGTTTATATCGTACATCAGATTATGATGTCAAAAGATACTTTTTGAATTTCCACAGCTTCCACGTTCACAGATTCCTTAACCGCCAGGGTTGGGGCACCACTTCCTGTTGTGAGTTTTGGGCAAGTACAGCCTGGTGGCGCCCATCCCTTGACTTAAAATAAATCAAATGTACAAAAATGTTTTTTTACCCACTAAACTTGCAAGCTTGATTTTTCTTTGCGAAACGAAATCTAACATAAACAATTATTTTATGCAAAAACCATGTACTATTTCCTCACATTTTGCATGCTTAAGAATATGGAATTACTATTAACACTCTGCTATAACAAGTGTAAAATATACATGTGCAATAAAATACAATCAACAATATGAATAAAAGATGTTTCTGGCAAAGCAAGTGGGCTCAATGGTACTGTAAGTAATGGCGCAGAACATGATTTCTTTGACAAAGCATGTCTTCAATCAAGACTTAAACCCATCAAGTATTTTGGTGAAAGAACAAAGTAGTTTCAAACAATACATTTATTGACAGTGGATATAATCACACAGGATATCCAACAGGACAGTGCATGAAGAGGGAAAGGAAATAATTTAAAATATGTAGAATGATATCAATATGTTTTACAATAAATGTGAATTTATAAAACACTTTGGTGATTATTAAAAAGACAAGCCAAGTCCTCTTCAGATTTTCATGTTGTCACAGCGCTGTGTCAAAATCCGGGGCACTTGCGTCCTTGTCTAATGCCGAGCTTGTGCTGGGTAGAAAGACCCAACTGTAGGGCACAGTAAGAACAATTCAAACTCAACTACATGATAGTTTTTATGGTGCCGTGTCCACACTTTTAGTGTTGACATTGGGTCATTTAAAGGTGTAGGGTAATTTATGGATATTTATTATGTGGATTTTGTATGATCAGTATTGGGTGAATGGATGCTCCAAACGAGATTTCTTTGGTCTTTTTGAGAGTGACCAAAAAAAATTCTGATCATATTCTAAAACAAATCCTCCATGAATTCAGAGCAGCCTTGAGCCTACCCCACTTTGCAATAAATATTGAAAACCCCAGTGTGATATCTTCCCACTAAAGGACATTGTTGTCTAATGCAAAGGAACACCAGTGCCACATAATCACTGCGTAGCAGGTAGATGCCAGAAATGGCGGCTGATAGATAAAATAAATAGAAAAAACGCCACCCAAGATTTTTTACATAAAAATTAACATTGGTATGATAGTTCATGTAATTTTGCCTGGTATTGAAATCAATGTTTTTTGTAGCACTGGGAAGCACTAAATATTATACACTGTCCCTTTAAGCCAGGGGTGTCCAAACTTTTCAGAAAGCGGGCCATATTCGGTAAGCTGAAAATGTGTGAGTAAAAGAATTCAATGAAAATGAAAAAAGGAAGGAAAAAGAATGAAGGAATAGGAAAAAGGGGAAAAATTAAAAATAATTAACTATAGATCATTGCTTTGATATAACAAAAAGAAATCCATTCTTTGAACGGTCTTTAACAAATTAACTCTCCGTGAAAGGTTTGAAGTGCTTGGCGATCTGTGTCGGCTCCTCGTAGCTCGCCTTTGTGGCATAATCATTTGACCCGCAGGGTCTCGTAAAAAAAGCGCTATTTTGTTGTTAAGCCTCCAATCGGTCCACCTTTTAGCAGCATTCGTTTCCAGTTAGCTATTTATAGTGAGCATGTTTGGTCTGGCGGTGTCTTTTGATATTAATTTTTTTTAAAAAAAAGCCACAGTCTCGTGGCAAATTAGGCAGACAGTTGTTTTGGATTTTGTTGAAAATATACTCCAATTTCCACTTGTCCTGGAAGCAGCCGCTTTCATAGTCAACTTTTTACAGTCCCCATGTCGGAAATGGGGTTGACTAAAATTCTCAAAGAAAGCCAGGGGCAAGTTGGCCAAAGAGCCACTGCAATCATCTGGTGAAATGGTGATTTTTTTTTTGTACTGCAGTCAAAATTACTAGCAGGCCACATATCATGAATCTTTTGACAGAGGCCGCAGGCCAGCAAAAATTTGATCACAGGCTGTAACTGGCCCCACTCTGGACTTATGACATGTCTGGTTTAAGCTATTGATTATGTTAAGGGTTAATGCATTATACAAGGGAGTCTTTCCAAATTTATAATTGTCTGCCTTTGGTGTAGTTAACAAAAACACAAGAGAGAGTAGGTTAATTTTGGTATGTAGAGCAGGGTTCGCCAACCAATTTTAAGGCAGAGATTGACTTTTTGTTAATCAAGGTTTCTGCAGATCCTTGAAAAGTCTAAAAGGCTTTAAATTTATTATTCTAAAGAGAAGGCCTTAATTGGCATTAAAATGTCTCTGATCCAAATTTTTGAAAGTCTTAAAAATGTGAACACATTAATAAGATTTATATTTGTTTGGACTAAAAAGATTTGGTAACATTTATTAATCGTCTTTTTTTGATAATTCACGAAATTCCTTTGTGACAACATCGCGTGACTACATGATGGAACCACCAAAACGGTGATGTGATTTCAGTTAGGCCTTTCAGAGCAAGACCCATTCCAAAGGTCTACCCACAATACACATAGCAACTTCAGACAACGACGTTTATTTTGGACCATAACCGCAAAGTGTACATTTCATGAAAAGTGGCTGTCCGACCAACGTTTTTCGCCATGGCCAAAAGTTGTGCCAGGTAATGTGTACGACGCACAATGTATTGTTTCAAAGAAATATTTGTGTTTTATTTGTTTTGTTTCTTTCAATTGTTTTTTTGTCATCATGGTCTTAAATTTGATTTCAAATGCGTTAGAAAAGTCATAAAAAGTCTTGAATTTTACCTACCTTAAGCTGTAGGAACCCTGTTAATAATTAGTGCAAAGGGCTACCAGTTTGTATGCATTTCTGGAGTAATAACCTATATGCGGAAGCCGCGTGGACCCAGCAGTGGCAGCCGTGGGCTACCAGTACACTCAGTACGGCCAGAGTAAGTCGAGAGCCTTCCCGGCTTAGCATGGTGCTCGTGGCGCACGTTAAAGCTCGCGTTTGCTGACGGGATCTCAAAGACTATTATGCATTACGGCGGTGAAGCGGAAGCTGCACCAAAACCGTGCGCCGGTGTTGTGCCCAAATCCGACTCCCGTACAAAATCCCCGCCCCCTCGCGTGAACGCGCCGTCGCGGTGTCGTGCCTATCACGCCCAAAAGTGTCACAATCACCCGGATCGGGAACACCTGTGTTCAGGATTTGGCGCCAACAGCCAGGACAGCTGATTGGCGCACCCTGTATATTTAAATCCCCAGCTTCCGGTAACACTTTGTTCGATTGTACTCATGCTACCTGTTGCCTTCAGCTCAGTAAGCCCGTACCTCTGACTCTTTGCCTGCTCCCTGTTCTCTTCTGATTGATCTCCGTTGCCGACCTGTTTCTGTATATCTGCCCTGCAGGTCTGACTCCTGAACTCTTTTACGAACAGTACGATTACGGCTGTCCGCGACCATTCCCGCCAAGCCTTCACCCGCCTGTCAAGTTCCGTCAATCCGCCAACCAACGGATCGAAGAATCCCACCTTGTCATTTCCTTCCTTTCAATAAAACCAAGAAACGAGCGCAAGTGATCTCAGTCTTCCTTTCGTCCTGTCTGACAAAAAGTACCCGCGCCGCGGGTTAGGGGCTCGCTCGCGAATAATAAGGATAAGCGGTGCATAGAATGAGATGAGATGAGATTTTTTTTTTTTTTTTTTTAGCTTTGAAGGGGCGTTGCTACTTCGCAGATTTTCACTTTTTGCGGGTGGTTTTGGTCCCCATTAACTGGGTCTAAAAACTAATAATTAAAAAAAAAGAAAAAAAAAAGATGCGCCGCTACTTCGCGGATTTTCACTTATCGCGGGTGGTATTGGTCCCCATTAACCGAAGTCTTACTGTATTTAGTAAAAAAATGATTACTTTGTAGCATTACCATCTTATTTAAAAATATATTTACATATACATAATGCGCCACTAGATGATTTGTGTCTATCATAGTCTATTAAAAGGTAGCACATATTTCAGCATAGACATGTGTCATAGCTACAGATGCGGCATTTCTACGTATGCCGCAACGTATGAAACCACCATCCGGTGGGACGGCCATTTTGGCATCCGTTGTGGCCTGCATATGATTTTTACCACTCCTCAAGATGTATGCATCACCTTCAACAACAAGAAGAACATAATCAATTACATCATACGTACGCAGTCTGACCTGTCTGGCTTCAGAAATGTGTCTTCTGTCATGGTGAGAGACTTGCAGAAGCCTCTTTTACCCAACTCACAAGAGATGTTCACCTCAGACGGGTCTGTCCTACCCACACAAACACAGGTTTAGTCATGTAAAAAACTAGTGATGTTTGTAATTTGAAGTCACCTTAGTTTCAATTTTTGCTCACGTATCTTGGTGGCTTTTGCGTCATCATCAAATCCAGAATTTTCCATTGCGCCATGTAAATTCCACTCAGCAACCTGGGATTTGGAATAGAGTAACAGAATGGCTGCTGGACTCAGGGTTACATGGTAGATTCATTATTAATAAAGGTAGGCAAATTGTACCAAATATCAATATTATTGATACTTGTATCGGATCTATTGTCTATTGTCTTAAGAAGTTGTTAGTGTGTCGTAAGCATATACATTGTAACTTTCAAACTTGAGTCAATTGTGGTTACACTTTATTTGCACTACTGATTTTATTTTCGAAAAATTGTGCAATGAAAGGTAACTGTATTTTCGGACTTGTTTTTCATAGTGTTAAAGTTTTCATTGTAGCTATTTAATACAAACCAAACAATTTTAGGCTGTTTTATTGTTATTATAAACTAACTCAAGGGGGTAGGGGTTCAATTATTCAATGATCATGAGATTTCCAGGAAAAAGTATCTGTATCAGATGGGAAGCAATCAATACCTCCCTGTATTACCTTGATCAGATCAATACCAAAAATCACAGTATCGCCCACCCCCAAATATTAATGTTAACATGGGCGTGCTCACATCCTTCGCCCTCTTCTTTTTCTGGTCGCAATTCTTTTTTTTCCTGCTCTCAGGTATCAGGTCATCCAGCCAGCTCAGTTCTCGCTTGCTGAAGCCAAAATCCAGAAGCTTGCGGATAAACACCAGAGCTAGAACCTGTGAGCAACAGTAAGGAAATGATTGCATCACTTCTGGATGTGACCTGGCCTTCATCTCACCATCATGGGGAAGACGACAGCTATCGCAGAAGTTTTGATAAGCCACAAAGCCATCAGGCAGGCGACCTGCACAGCAGTGAAAAAGTGGACCTTCCTCAGCGGCACGTAGCGAAGGTAGATAAGGTCCGGTTGGTGCTTGGTCGGAATGGCGAACAGCTGGATGCGTTCAAAGAGCTGCACAAGACCGGCAAGACTGGGGTTATATGAAAATTCATACCAAGTCAAAACCAAAAAACAGCCTGGAGAGGGATGGGCTCTGCTAGGCTGTACATGCCCAAGACACACCACAGGAAGTGGTGGCCTGACGTCCCTTGGCGGTTAAGAGATCCATGAAGAGTGCGTTTTTTAAAAACAAATCTGCAACTGCTTTTTATGTTTGTTAATAATAGTATATGTGATTAAGGTAGAAAATGTCTTTAAATATTCATATTTTGTCAGGGAAGACCAGAACAGAGCAGGAGACCCCAGAGCGTTCGTACAGTTCTTTATTTGGGGAAGCGTAAGGGTTAGGGGGAGACGTGATCAATCGTAGCGTGGGACGAAGGCAGGTCGAGTTTACCAGGACTGAAGAAAAGATCGTAGCGTGGGACGAAAGCGGGTCGAATCGGAGGCATGCAGAATCAGGTAAACAAGTAAAAAGACACAGGAAAATCAGGCGAGTCAAACGGGGTAAAAAGTAATCCTCCGACAAAGAGTTCTCCGCGTAACGCGTTTAAAAAGGGAGCATTAACCAATCAGGAAGCACATTCCAGCGCGCCACATGATTACCCCAGGTGGCTCCACTTGGGTAATCATGACATATTTGTCAATTTTATACAAGAGCATTTAAGAATTAATTTAAAGTGAACTATTTAAAACTAGCCTATTTAAAAAGACTAACTTGATAGAATTCTTTTTAGAAGAAAAAAAAGAGAAACCCAATAAATTATCCTAAGTCTAGCTGAATCTTACTAGGTAGCTCTAAAACCCCTCAAAGCTTACCGAACTGAAAGACAAATTAAAGAATATTGAGAATTTAAAATATAAAAAAATTAAACAAATGGACTCTAAGACACTTTAAAATAAATCTAACTCATTCACATTGAAAAAATAAGACTCAGGAAAAAAAAAAACAATATTAAAACTAATTTAATCTTACTAAGCCACTCTGAAAACAAACTACAGTAAAACTAACTGATTCTAAATAAACTACTCACAAAAAATCTATTTAAAATAAGTTGATTTTTTTAAAAACTTATCGCAGAATAAAACCAAACTAAAAATAATTTAAAGAAAGTCCATCCATCCATCCATTATCTGCACCGCTTATCCTCAGTAGGGTCGCGGGTGTGCTGGAGCCCATCCCAGCTAAATTCCGGCAGTCGACAGGGGGCACCCTAAACTGCCAGTCGCAGGGCACACAGGGACAGACAATTCACTCGCTCATTCACACCCAGGGACAATTTTGACCGGCCAATTCACCTAACATGCATGTCTTTGGAATGTGGGAGGAAACCCACGCAAGCACGGGGAGAACATGCAAACTCCGCACAGGGAGGTTGGTAGCTGGATTTGAACCCATGACCTCAGAACTGTGCCGCACACACGCTAACCACTGCAACGCCGTGCTGCCCTTAAAGAAAATCATTCAATTAAAATAATTATGATAAAGCAGAAGAACTGAACAGAGCTTCAGAAATTAAATTTAAAAATAAATCATGAACAAAAACACAGAAACAAAACACAAACCAATACCCCTCTACAACTGTTTCACCTTTCATCTATTTAGTAATTGCTTTTTCTTCATTCCACTTCCTTTAGGGATGGGGGTTTGGGTTAACCAGATAGATAGATAGATACTTTATTCATCCCCAAAGGGAAATTCACATTTCCAGCAGCATCCCTGAGCTGAGAACAGTACAATAATAAAGCCAGCAACTTCAAAGGAATACTTTTATGCTTTATTTCATGTAAAAATAAAAAGGATTCCAGGAGACACCAGACATAGTGTTCTTATATAAGTTGCAAAATGAGACATGTTAGAGATGTTTGACCTGGATTACTGTATGTTCTTAAAAACATGCAAATGCTTAAGTAACGTCACCTTTTTTATTCATTTTGCTGTACAACCCTACACAAGAGTTTAAGGAAACTAAAATTCATGTAGTGTTTATCACAGACAGAGGCCAGATGAACTAATACACACACCTGAATGCCTTTAAGAGATGATACGCCCATGTAGAGGAAGACACCATACAGGACGGGCATCGGGATGAACTGAGTTATACGAAAAAAGGCAGTGAAAACATCCCAGTGCAAGAAACATCCGCTCAGACGGCCAGCGTGCACCTCACCTTGAGGACAGACGTCATGAAAACGGAGCAACCCATGAGTAAGAAGATCATGAAGCCGGTGACTCGCTGCTCCTGTATGCCCAGAAACGTGGGCTGCTCGCCAGGAGCTGCACAAGCTGATTCAAGCTTCAAGCTGTTGACGTGCGTGATGGAGAGAACTGTTGCTGCCACGAACCACGGCAGGCCCATTACAGAACACACAGCTATCATCAACGACACGACCAGCAGGTCCAGATGGTAGCCGCAACCTTTCTGGAGGAAGCACGCACCCACTGAGGGTTAAGTGGTGGTTCTAATTCCCTAAACTGAAAAACTGGAAATGTGTCACAGTAAGCCGAGCCTCACCGTCAGCTTGTTTTCCTTCCTGTTGACAATGACAGCCGTGATCTGCTGGTCCATGAAGATAAGGATGGTGCAGAGCACAGCAGGGATGCTGGTGGCCAGTAGAGACCACCAAGGGTTGGGGCCTAGTGGCGAAATGAGCCAGCCACGATTGTTGGAAGTGGGCTGAGACACACAACAACAAAATAATGTAGAAACTGTGTTTGAACTGAAAATGCGTTAAAAAAAGTTGTGAGGAGAAAATTAAGACAGATTGACTTTTTGGGTGTATTTGACCCAACTTCATGGGCTGTTTTTCACAAATAAGTTCTATTTTTTAAATTTTGTAACTTTGATGTGAAGAAACAGAGAAAAAAAGTCAGTTTTAAAAAATGCCCTGAATCGGACATTCTGTTTCCAGCACTGCCCTCAAAAGTTGGTGTATCAGTTAAAAGTAACTCCGAAAAAACTGCGATATTGTACTTAACAACCCCGAAGGACCATGTCATTACCCGTTAAAATGTTAAATTATGTCATATTGTCAGAAAAGCAAAATATTAAGTCATCTTGTATTAAAGAAATGTTTTTTTTTTTTTTTTTAGTTTAAAAACACTATTGTTCCATGTGTTTTAAGAGTGGGTTTACGACAGAATTTGAAATTCATTAAATCTCTGTAAACTACCTTAACTCAAAGGTCAGCCACCCAAAATGTTGAAAGAGCCGTCTGTATTGGACTCTTTTTTCAGCAGCCACACAAGATTAAAAGCCTTATATTAGCCTTATATACGCCTTATGATAAAGGCAACACATGATGTATGTATCTATATTAGCCTACAATCAAAATAAAAGTTGGATGCAGTACATTCTTTGGTAATTGACGCACCACGTGACTTCTCTGTTTTGCGACTACATTAATGAATTACGGTGTGTTTAATTGTTTCGATAAAATCTAAGAAATGCGATTAAAATTTCAAATATTTTATTTCTTTTTCATTTTGAAGATTTGAAAAAATATCAACAAACGTGCATTATCTGTCCCTTATCTGGGCACAGGAGTGATTTTAGGTTTAGAGCTTCTGGGGAGCTGAGCACCCTGATTGGCAGGTTAAAAATATATATTTTTTCATTTCACTTAAAGTCATTTAGGATCATTCCATACTGTTCAAGAGTGCCACTTACCATTTTTGAACAACTCATTGCACTTAGTGGTTAGCAGAAAACACTATTACCACACCATGCCCAGTTTTCTAATAGAGTACACACACACATACACTCACAGTAAAAGAAGCCTAGAATTTACGTTCATTCTATTCAACGGTTTATAATTCCACACTACAATTTACTTTTTAGCACTCCGACGCTATGCCTCAAGTGACACTAGCTGAGCGAAAGAGGAGCGAGGTGAGAGCGGTACTAGCAATCAAATGGACTGAACCATTTCAAGGATCTGGAGTATTTCCAACGCTACATTATTCACATTTTTTTTTTTACTTATTTTCATCTAGTGTTTTCATCCTATTTAAGATTATCCTGTTGAATTTGAGGGTGTTTGTGCATTTTCGAAAACGGGATGGTTACGCTAATGTCTGGGAAACAAAAAGTGGGATAAAATGCAGCATGCATTTATAAAAAATAATGTAGCAACCTTCTGAAAAGTGAAATAAATTAAACCATATTAATACAGTGTAAGTTTGATTTCTGTGCAGTTGTTTTTTTCTTTTTACCTTTGGGGTCCATGGCGGGTCACACAAAAGGTGCGTGGTTTAGGCAGGACAGTTGGCTCATACACAGGGGACACGGGTAGGAAAAAACAAGCAAAGAGGAGGGAAACTCATACCAGCTCATAGTTACAACCCTAGTTGAAATGTAGTATTTAATCTACATATTTGTACAACAATGTAAAAAGTGTTTGTCATGTTTGTCCTACAGACGCCATAGTAAAACAAAAATATGTTTCCCTCCCCCATCTTTTTCAATTTGTAAACATTTTTGGAAAAGCGCCAGGGAGAAACTTGCTTGTGCTAAAGAGGTGCAGGCTGCTGACCCCTGCCTTAACTATTGTAGCTTTAGCAAACAAAATTCCCTGCCATGTTTTTCCCACTACTACATAAATTCAGACTCAGCAAAAATGTATCTTCTCTATCATAGCCACTTATCGGAATGGAAGTTTATGTTAATAATCCTATTCAACATTGTTCATTGTTTACAAGAGTGATGTGAAACATACCGATAATCCCAAGAACTGCCTTTATTCTCACTTTTTTTTTCACATTAGCCTTTCAGATTTAGTCATTTATGTCCCCGCCTCATTTTAGAGGTCAATGATTCAACCTTACCTGGAAGCGATCTGGAACGCTGAGTTTGGGAGATGGGATTCCCACTAGATAATCTATCAATACCATTAACAAGATGGTCAGGAAGATGGCAAAGTCACTGATGGTCGATCGAACCTGTGAAACAAATATTCTTACATTTTTATGTGTGCCTAGGTAGATTGCCAGTCAAGTAACAGAGGTATATGTTAGGTGTGAAAGCCTGAAAATCACACAAAGTTGAACCCACCTTAGTGGGGAAAAAGCTCTTGTTCTTGAAGTTTTTAAAAAATGTTGACAAGAAGAAGGTAGTGAAGAAAAGAATGACGGACCAAAAGAGGACGTCAGGGACGAAGGGACCAGCGTGACTGCAGGCCGAGCCTAAAAACTCACCACGGAAATTTTGACAATGCTGCAAGGGAAGGAGAAGTTTAGCTAGGTGTTCTTTTTAATGCTGCATTGACATGCACAATGATTTTGAATCACCTTAACAGTTAGCTGCTCCCACGGGATGCTCTCTGACGAGTTGTAGCCCCAGCTTCTCCATATCTGACGCATCTCAGATGATATGTTGGCGGGTTGAGAACATTCGCAACTGGAGCACAAGAACAAGCGAGGTTGAGAACTGTCAATTGCTAATTGATACAAGAAGCACAGAGGTAAGTAGGAAAGGGGTTTGATTTGCTTTAGTATTTTAGTTGCCTTGTATTTTTGATTCCAATTTATGGTCCAAAAATAAATTAAATCTCCCTTCCGTAGCTGAGTCATGTCTTTTTGGCATTTTTCAAATCTATTGTAAACTATCTGCCTGTAAAAGATGGTGGTCAATGGTGTAAATTATATCTATAACCTTATCCTCCTTGTTTTATAACCTTATCTTCTTTGTTCCTTATCTTCTTGGTATCTTTACCTCACTGTGAAGGTGTGAACCTGGAGTGTCATGCCCAATTTCGTTGTCACAATATGTTGTCACAACATTTTGTAACAATGACAATAAAGGTATATTCTATTCCATTCTATTCACATGATCCTCGGAAGGGAGATTTCTTTTGAGTTCTGACTTACGTGTAGAAGGTCAAGTTATCCAGTATGTTGGCATTGTTAATCGGGTAAACATGCCCCAGGTGCCTAAGTTTCTCCAAGGCTTCATAGATGAAGATGAAGCAGATGAGTGTGGCAAAGGCCTCCTCGGTGAAGCGTGTGACGTAGCAGACCCAGGAGCTTGCATCAGTGGCCACCAGCAGCAGGCACAGGAATGCCGTCCACAGCCCGATGCTGCTCCGCAGGGACAGGTAGCACATGCCGTAGTCACTGAGGAAAGCATTTCCAACAATACCTTTCACATACTTTTCACACTGCACAAAGCTGAAGATAAGATACACCACATAATAGGGGGACATCTCTCAGACAAACTGCCCTTTACATATTTGGATAATTAAAATGACGGTTGCACAATAATCTAGTTAACAGCATTTAAATGCAGGTCATGTGGCCAGACTGCCAGGGACCTTTGAGTAAGCATTCCACAAGCTAGACTAAAAGTTCTGAGGTTTGTTGTGTCAAATCGATTGCTGTCAAGTTCATTTTCAAACAGTATAGTAGATTTTTGGATAGCTGGACCTTGACTGCATCAATACTTGTCTCGTATGTATGCTGTAACAACACAAATAAGTGCAAACGTTCGCCTCTTATCAAAGTCAATATTGACGGGTCAAAAACTGTTGGCACAGAGACCGCTTCCTGTCTCCTATAAATTCAGAAAAGCTACTCTTGCATCTCCAGTCCATCATCATGTTTGTACGTGTGGCATTTGTGCTGTTGCTTTCGGCGGTGGTTGCACAATGCAGCCCGGCTCAGCCACTGGACCGCCGGGCCGAACTGGAAAGTGTCCGAACGGCTATGGAGGAGCTCAAAGCCGAAAGACGAGGTGACGTCTGTCACTGAAACTTTGCAAACAGAATTGTTGACTCATGCTCAGTGTGACTTGTGTGTCTCTGTGGTAACAGCCATGATGCATCGTCTGGAGAGGGCTGAGAGGGAAATTAACACAATCCAAGGTGAGCAAGGTTTTAGAATAAAAACCCCTTCATGTCTCAAAACTGTTTTCCAACTAAAGTATAAGAGGCTTGTTTCATGCAGTAGTTGCATATTTATATAATAAAAATGCATTATTACATACTTGCTATGGACATCTAGTTTGACATAGTGACATAGTTTAAGTTTACAGAGAAAAAAAAAACATATTCAATCCATCCCTATTGAGTCATTCAGGCCTTGTGCAGACTGTCAGACTGAAAGATCGGAGCAGGAATCCCTAGCTTGCAGCCATAAACAAACTAGTGGCAGTGCACCATTAGAACATCGCCTGCGTTGAGACGCGAAACCATTTTTGGGTGGCATTTCCCATTTTTGCTCAGTTATTAGCACATGAGAATGGAAAAACCCAAAGAACAAGACTCAGTCCAGACCAAACTTTTTCTAGCCTAGGAGAGTTGAACGTCTTTTTAAGAAAGCTGTTGAGTCAGCAAAACTAAAAATGCCAAGACATCAGGGGTAACCTACCTGTAAAAAATGGTATTGATATTCAAAGTTGTTTTGGCCTGGGAGAGAGTCTTTCTGTGAAAAAATGTCAACAAAGCCAAAATAGCTGAGTCATGGTTTTTTGGGCATTTTTCAAATCTATTGTAAACTATCTGACTGCCTGTAAAAGATAGATAGATAGATAGATAGATAGATAGATAGATAGATAGATAGATAGATAGATAGATAGATAGATAGATAGATAGATAGATACTTTATTCATCCCCGAAGGGAAATTCACTTTTCCAGCAGCATCCCTAAGCTGAGAACAATCGAAAATAACTGAGAACAATCGAAAATAACACGGGAGCTGCTGGAGTGGCTGCCATTCGTGACGGCGCCGGAGAAACGATTCAATTTGAATCATGTACAAACAAACAAACAATTGAATCATGTACAAGAAACGATTCAATCTGAATCATGTACAAACAAACAAAGATGGTGGTCATATCTAAAAACATTTGCCCTTTTCTTAAGTGGACAGACAATCAGACAAAAAAATAAAAGAACAAGTTTATATATATATATATATATATATATATATATATATATATATATATATATATATACAGTGGGACCTCGCTACTTCGCGGTTCGACGTTCGCGGCTTCAGAGCTTCGCGGTCTGTAATGGTTAAAAAAAAAAATTAAAAAAAAATAAAAATTTCGGCGGAGGTCACTCCCGGGCCGCACGACGGAGCGAGTTTGGCGGACGCGGCGTCTCCCTAATAAAGATAAGCGGTGCAGATAATGAGATGAGATGAGATTTTTTGGGTTTTTTTTTTTTGAAGGGGCGTCGCTACTTCGCAGATTTTCACTTTTAGCGGGTGGTTTTGGTCCCCATTAACCGGGTCTAAAAAAAAATTATAAATAAATGTTGTTTTTTTTTTTTTTTTTTGAAGGGTCGTCGCTACTTCGCAGATTTTCACTTTTAGCGGGTGGTTTTGGTCCCCATTAACCGGGTCTAAAAAAAATAAAAAAATAAAAAATATATATATGTATATATATGTATATATATGTATATATATATATATATATATATATATATATGTATATATATATATATATATATTTTTTTTTTGTCTTTTTAAAGGTGCGCCGCTACTTCGCGGATTTTCACTTATCGCGGGTGGTTTTGGTCCCCATTAACCGCGATAACGGAGGTCTTACTGTATATACAGTATATATACAGTATATATACAGTATATATATATATATATATATATATATATATATATATATATATATATATTCCTAGATCACAAACAAAAACTTGATTACCACTCTCGCTTTGCTCGCCGGTAATAACAACAACATGATCAATGGAAAAATATTGAACGTGATATGTGTAAGATACGATAACCCCTAAATTAAATCCTAACAGAAACTCCTAAAATTGCCTTTGCTGCCTCCCTTGGTGGAAACGGTGCTCAGAAAACGACGCTTGGGAACAAAGACCTCATCTACAGGGAGGTTCTGACTAACATTGGCGGAGCTTATAACGCAGAGACAGGTAAGCCTGTACATCCCCTTACAAGACACATCACTCTGGTCACTAACGTCTTCGTCCTTCAGGCGAGTTCACCGCACCTATTCGTGGCGTCTACTACGTCCGCTTCACCGCCAACGCACCAACCGACTTCCCCATGAGCTCTGTGATGTACAAAAACGGTGCTCAGATCCAGCTCATTGCCCATGAACAGCCGTCCGGGGAAGGAAGTGACACGGCGTCCAACGGTGCTGCTCTTCTGCTGGAGAAAGGCGACAAACTGAAGATGGTGCTCTGGCACAACACACAGATCTGGGACAACAGCAACCACCACAGCACCTTCAGCGGATTCCTGGTTTTCCCACTGTATGGAAGTCATTTGAGCATTTACCCAATATCCTTAATGTTCATCTTAATGTCATTTTCTAGCAAAGATAATTTTACTGGGCAGTCATTTAGTCCCTTAGTGTATGATAAAATCACAGTTGTCAAAGACCAGAGCTCCTCCGTGTTTCAGAGGTTTACTCCTCAAACACATCTAAATGATAAAACTAACGCATCAGGTAGCTATAAAGGACCCTGATAATGGTCTAAATCAGTTGTTCTCAAATGGGGGTTCAAATATCACTGGAGAGTAGTTAAACGTGTTTAAAGGGAGTTCAAGGTTCATTGATCTCTTGGGCCTTTAGGGTACCACTTCTCGGGAAAAGTACAGTCTGGCAGCACCCATCCCTCTCCTCTATTTATTGCAGTGTAACTTTTCAAACATTCTCATTCAAGCAATGTTTAAGGGGATACTGGAGTAAAAAATATCACCAGGGGTGCATAAAAGAGAAAGGTTTGAGAATATTTTTTTCTAAATACTGTAGATGAATTAGGAGGAGAAAACCACTTCATGTTCAATAAACTAAAATGCTTATTTTCAAATTATGACATTGGCTTGCTCTGCAAACAATTTGAGACTAGGAATTCTTTGGATGCAAAACTGTATGGGAGCTTTTATTTCAAGGCCATTTGACTCACGTCTACGGTTCCACTACCAGTCCAAACGTCCCACTGATCTGCTTTCTCTAAATGTTGTCTTTAAAGGATTGACGAAGCTCCAAAAGAGTTTGACATGGAGTCCGAGCTAAAGAGTCTTAAAGTTTCGATGACACAGCTCCAGACGGAAAACACAGGTATTTGTCTTTACCCAACACACTATGCTGTTAATGCAGAACTAATCACGGTGTGCTTGTAGAACTCAAAGAACGAATGGAGGGCACGGAGATGGAGCTGAGAAAGATGAGAAGTCAGTCTGGAGATAATGATCATTCTGCTTGGTGACAAAGATCTCCTAGTGACTCCCTGAATATCTCTTTGCCATAGATGTGCCCAAGGTGGCATTTGCGGCTTCTCTGGGTGGTAATGGCCTCCAGAAGACCACATCCGGAGAGAAGAAGCTCCTCTATAAGGAAGTCCTCACCAACGTGGGTGAAGCGTACAACCCTGAAACAGGTATGTGATTAGTTTTCTCCATCGTGTACCTAGCAGGCATTATGGGTCAAGAAACTTTATTGAAGTTAATTGATGAGCTTCTCCTTGGGTTCTTATGAAGGCTTTTTTGGAGAACTCTTAATGCGAGGCTACTGTGTCCCCCAGGTTATTTCACTGCGCCAGTACGTGGCGTCTACTACATCCGCTTTACCGCCAACGCACCCACTGACTTTCCCATGAGTGCCATCCTGAAAAAAAACGACGCCAGAGTGCAGCTCATCGCACATGAGCAGCCCTCAGGTGAAGGCAGTGACACGGCGTCTAACGGTGCCACGCTGCTGTTGGAGAAAGGAGACAAGCTTTCCCTGCATTTGTCGCACAACACACAGATCTGGGATAACAGCAACCACCACAGCACCTTCAGTGGGTTCTTGCTCTTCCCCCTGTAAGCGTCAACTAAGCGTCCTTCTCAACATGCAATAAAAATGCAAAACAAATTGCTGCTCTTTTTCTGGCTTCTTGTTTTGAGATGGTATTATTTTAATAAACCTATTCAAATCTTCCTCCAGAGTAATAGTATTGGTTTGGTTACCAATTAGATTGTTAATAGTTTGTAGCTGCAAACGGTTCCATTGAGAATTTTTATTTTCTGGCAGCACCAGCTCTGTTTGTAATTAGTTGTTATAAATTATTAACAGACAGCAAATCTAAAAATCTTGTTTCCAAATCAGGGCTTTATATAAAAATTACAGAACCAATAATCCACAAGGCAAAAATAACAGATTTCTGTCAGCCTTTAGTGGACTCCAAAAGGGGGAGTCATCATATCAAGCATTTCTCCATACAACACTGAAATGACAGTTGGAACCAACTCACCAGCAGAACTTGAAAAGGATCTTTTCAAAGACCAGAACAGGACCAGTGCTGCCCAGAATGGTGAGAGGCTGACCCGCAAATAAGGAGTAGGTCATGCCTGTCAGGGAAGCCCCAAACAGAGACTCAATGGCACTCTATAATACACAGATGCAACATGTAGCTCAGTGGGATGGTCTCACAGAGGACTTCTCCATTTTAAAGCCCTTACTTGTATTGATATAGAGTGACTCTGTAGTTCTTACTATATTCCCTTGAGTGGCTTCACCAAGCAGGCCTCCAAAGGTGATGACAGGCGACATACAAGCGCAGTACAGAAAGAGGATGGATGCCAAACATTGCAGCCTGAAGCCATCTGTCAGGTCACTGAGCAGAAAGGGGGCCTTTCTCCGGATGTCCTTGACCAGACCACCAAATAACCTGGTTCACGTATGCCCAAAAAAAATTAAAAAATTTTCCCTTAATTACTTGTACACGTTTGAAAAGAAAAGCTGTAAACATAATTTAAAAAAACCCTAAAACTAGAACAACCAAATCATGGAGATAATTCACATGTTGTTTTTTTCTTTAACCTTTGGTAGTAGCACATAAAGACACAATTTGAAGTCGGCTGAATACTAACTTTCCTGTCCTCTGCAGTTCTGGGCCAACCTCATGGTCCGCCTTGTCGATGATGTCAGGGGTATGGTTTGGGGCTGAAGGAATCTTCCGCTTCTCCTAAAGAGACAAAGGGTAGCTTTTGGACGTTATAAATTGTTTAAACCAGGGGTCTCAAACTCCTGGCCCACGTTTCGTTATTGGCCCTCACCTTAATATGAATGTTAATGTGGCAATTTTGATAAGTATACCTCTCTGCCAATTAATTAGACAGACCTCAAAACTGGGAAAAAATATCTCATAAATGCAGCCACAATTACTTAGTGTTTGCGGATATAAAAGAATGTACATTAGCTACATTTACATGAATGACACCTGTTGTGTGCGGAGCTGAATGAACCAATCATTGTTAGGTATATGGCTCTGGTGGGCGGGACATCGGCCAGGCTGTCCAGTGCCTTACTCACGCATTCATTCATTTCTCCACATTCATTCCATTGCTGTGTGTTTGTTCTTCTCAGAAACTCCGACCTACACATTGTAGGTGCTGCGAGTCAAACTTTTTCTATTCAATTGCGGCAAAAGCTACTGCTCATACTCAGGGATCAGAATGGAGATTTTCATTTTCAGCTGAAATAGCCAGCGTCCAGGAATAAACCAGGGCGGAGCCCTGCATACTGTACGAGTAAATCGCAAAGAAAATGCTCCTGTTAAAAGTATCCAACTTTCAAATGCTTGAACTGCGTGGAAAATGATAAACAGAAAGGTCTTTCACGTCTTGTTCTCTGTGTTTGAAAGAGAGCATGACAGCTTCTTAGGTCATCCTGAACTTGACTTGACCGAAGAAGGTCACCATACACACCACACTACATCACTATGATTTATTGGCCGAACCAAAAACACACATTCACTGACTCCCTGTCAAAATAAGAGCGTCAATGACACCATCACTGTCAAAATACATATTATGACTTCTCCTTTGATATGCAAGATGCCCCTCCTGTGCTTTAAATGGAGCTCATTGACTAGCAGTGCAACTCTGCACTCAAAGCTAAGTTCAGGGAGGTGAGTGGAGACAAGGTTGGGAAAATTTTGAGGGAGTTGACACCCAGCTTGCCTCAACATTCCCGAGTGTTCGAGCGGACCGTGTGCCTTTTAGGGAGCACATACTTGTGTGAGAAGTTCTTCTCCATTTAGAACTTGAAAGAGTCCAAGTACAGGTCCAGACATACTGATGTCCATATTCAAGCCCTACTGAGGGTATCCACTGCTTCTTCCCTCAAGTCAAATGTGGCTCGGCTTTGTGGGAAGAAGGGCTGCTAGGTCTCTAGCAGCAAGACGTAGATAAGATAAGCCTTGTTCAGAACAGTTCTGGTTTTATGCTATATTCAAGTTCAGAACGTTTTAGGTTAAATAACTATTAATACAGACATTTGAAACTAAATAAAAATAATTAATTTTTCTATTCAGCCAGTCAGTCAGTTAAAATCTGATTTCTTCGATAGTCTGTATTGGCTGTGTGATCATTTTCATTTTTTTATTTATTTCATTATTTGATGTTAAAAATAAAATTATTTGAAAACATTGGAATTTTTTTATCAGTGCTGTTGTTATGGAAATCCTGATGCGGCCCAACCTCACCCAGGCTTTGCCTCTATCAATTAAGTTTGAGACCTCTGGTTTAAACCCCTATGTTTTTTTCTCAAAACCCTAAGCCTAACCAATTCAAAACCAAAATCTGGTTGTAAACTTTTAAAATGTTGATTGTGATTTAAAAAACATTTTTTGATACCTTTACCGCTTGTCTAAAAGTGTTATTTTGAAACCATAAACAAGGTTTCAAACACTAGACACTAACTTCCAAGTGGTTAACAAATGTAATTGTTAGCATTAGCATTAAGCTCCTGTGTTCACAAACCTGAGAAGGGACGTTCTTTGGCGGTTCAATGCGGATGCTAGGGTCCCACTCACCCGGCGGGAGCACAGTGACTTGATCCAGGAACTCATCAACTCCTGCCAGGAGGTCTTTACAATTCTTGGCCTTGTATGCCACGTCATGGAAGATCTTGGGAATTACCATGAGAAAAATCTTCAAAAACTTCTCTAAAGTCATGTGAGTCTCTAGCCTCTATACCTCGTCTGTCATCAGTGTTGCCATGGAGCGTCCAATCTCGTGGTACTGTTGTCCTTTACCAAACGGGCCAAGTAGAAGGAAGAGGAACCTATTTGGCAAAGGTACGATAGCTTTTTTGTTTGACAAACAAGTCCTACTCTTGGCGATTTTGAGTTATGTCATATGGCCTTCAACTTGGAACGTGAATGAGCTAACCTTGTGGGCACAGGCACCTGAGTGAGTCCAGAAAGGAGCACAGCTGGTGCCAGTCGAACAAAGGCAACAATGGTCTTTTCCAGGAAGTCCACTTGCCCCACCAAAACATTAGAGGCTTCAGCACCAGGAGGGATCTTCCTCATGAAGTTCATGTCCATCTTAAGTGTATGTGACAGGCCACAGTCAGCAATCCTATTAGTTTTGATTATTTTGTGGTTCTGCATCGGCGATTTCATTTATTTTTTTCTGAGAATAATGTGTTTGTTTTGTAATATATTTTTCAGTAACTATACTCAACTATACCCATGTAACTATATTAAAACTCATCATGAAGTTCTATAGAAATCTAACAATGATCCTAATGGTCCAATGAGCTGGAGGGAAAAATAAAAAAATGGCAGCACTTTTGGCATTAGAGGACCAGTGATCTGCCATCCTTAAATGTATTTCATGGTTTGTTTCACCTTGCTGAAGTTCACAGCGCTGTTTTCACCACTATCAATGTTGAGGCCACCTCCCGTCACCCTATTTGTGTCCAGGTTTTCAGAAACTGATTGGGGGGATGAAGGAAGACCTGTTGAAGCAGGAAAACTTTTTTAATGTTGAACTTCAAAGCCCACAAATCAACAAAAATCTACAATAAATTAAAAAAAATCCCCCCTGCTACACCTTTTTTTCTGTTCACCGTTTGTATGTATGTATGATAGAGCTGGACAATAAATCAAATTAATTTGATTCATTTTTTTTACCCTTTAAAAAACTGTCAATAAGAAAACATGAAATCAAGGACATTCAAGAGTGGGTGCTGATTATATACCTTTCGCAAATGGCCGAATTCTGGATACAGTGATTTTAACCACCAAAGTTCTCCCACTTGAATAAATTAGAGAGGCCTGTAATTATTAAAATGGCTAAATCTCAACCATGAGAGACAGAATATGGGGTAAAAAAAAAAAAAACAGAAAATCACATTGTTTTACTTTTAAAGAATTTATTTAAAAATTAGAGTGGAAAATAAGTATTACGTCACCTCTAGTCCACAACCTTAGTCAGTCACACTCCAAACTCCACTATGGCCAAGACCAAAGAGCTGTCAAAAGACACAAAAATTGTAGACAGGCTGGGGAGACTGAATCAGCCAGAAGCCATATCCCCATAGCGGGAGGTGGCTAGAGTCTTTTCTGACTCTTTCTGGAAGATTGATACAGAGGAGGGGATTCCCAGCCCCCTCGCTCAACCCAACTAATGTGTTGGGAGTAATTAGGTGACCAAACCCCCCAATTCCAACCCCTAATGCCGAGCGCCAAGCAGGTAAAATGGTTGGTGTAAATAGATCAACAGTGGAGCAATAACTAGAAAATGGGAGACGTACAAGACCAGCTCTAATCTCCCTCGATCTGGGGCTCCATGCAAGATTTCACCCCCTGGCGTCAAAATTATAACAAGAACTGTGAGCAATAATCCCAGAATCACACACCTAGTGTATGACCTACACAGAGCTGGGACCACAGTAACAAAGGCTACTATCAGTAACACGCCAGGGACTCAAATCCTGCACGACCAAACATGTCCCCCTGCTGAAGTCAGTACACATCCAGACCCGTCTGTGGTTTGCCAGAGAGCATTTCGATGAGGACTAGGAGCGTGTGTGATGGCCAGATGAAACCAAAATAGAACTTTTTGGTAGAAACACAGGTCCTCGTGTTTAAAGGGAAAAGAATACTGTATTGCACCCGAAGAACACCATCCCCACTGTGAGGCATAGGGATGGAAACATGATGCTTTGGGGTGTTTTTTTTGCAAAGGGACCCAACAACTGATTTGTGTAATAAAATTAATTGATCAGGCTTTCTATCGGGAGATGGTGAGTGAAACTCTCTTTTCATCAGAAAGGGCCTTGAAGATGAGATGTGGCTGGTTCGTTCAACATGACAATGATCCCAAACACACAGCCAGGGCAACAAAGGAGTGGCTTCGTAAGAAGCATTTCAAGGTCAGTCTCCAGATCTAACCCCATAAAAAATCTGTGTAGAGATATTAAAGTTTGTGTTGCCCAACAATAGTCCCAAAACTTTACTGCTTCACAGAAGATCCGCATGGAGAAATGGGCCAAAATACCAGACATGGGACCAAGTCACACATGTGCAAGTCTCAAGTAAGTCTCAAGTCTTCACCTTCAAGTCCCAAGTAAGTCCCAAGTATTTTTTTCTTGGGCAAGTCAAGTCACAAGTCAAGTCCCGAGTCTTAGATTGCCAAGTCCAAGTCAAGTCACAAGTCATAAAAACAGCGACTCGAGTCGACTCGAGTCCAAGTCACTAAGTCTCAAGTCCCCATGTCTGCAAAATACCACCAACAGTGTGTGAAAAGGTTGTGAATAGTTACAGAAAATGTTTTGCCTCTGTTATTGCAAAACTAACGATACATAGCAAAGTATTGAGCTTAACATTTGGTAATGACTAAATACTTATTTTCCACAATGATTTGCAAATGAATTCTTTAAAATATCAAACAATGTGATATTCATTTTTTCCCACATTTTGTCTTTCATGGTTCAGGTTTACCCATGTTGACAATTACAGGTCTCTCTAATTTTTTTCAAGCGGGAGAACTTGCATAAATTGGTGGGTAACTAAATACGTATTTGCCCCGCTGTTTATGAAAATATTTTTGTTGTCTGAACTTTGTTTCTCAGAATGCATTCTGCAAAAAAAAAAAGAATTACCGTAAATTCTGGACTATAGAGCGCATTTCGGGGGGAAAACCGATTTTGTACTCACACAAACCTCACCTGTATATTAGCCGCATGCGCCCACATTGGAAAAACGCAGTACAAACACGAAATTGGGGTTTTTAAGGGTTATTGTTCTATCTTCGTTATTCATTATCCATTATCCGTTATCGGTCAGTTCATAATACGCTACAAAGCCTAGAAACCGGGACACTTACTCTTAGCCAAAAGGCCAAGCTAAGGTCCTAGCCCTAAAGCCTTGCTGCGATCATTGCGAATGCACCGTTCCCGAAGGTACTGCAATACCGGGCCGATGCGTGGAGCGGACAGAGCAATCTCCTATTCCATCTCCAGATTACAAAAATCAAAGATACCCGATAAAGTCCGACAACACAGCCAGCAAATTGAACGGAAAATGATACCGGTACTTAACATTTAAAGCAGACCTGCAAAGCCCAGGTGCCCGTTGAAAGTAATCAAAGGAAAAAAGTGTATATTTCCAAAGGTAAGGCTGGGAAAAATATATATCCACTATTGTCGGCCGCGTCCACAAACACGTCTCACCTTTACTCCACTTCCCGTCAGCCCGCGTTTGCCCCGCCCCTTCTTTCTCATTTGCTCGTACAAAACATATCAGAATAAGTTTCTTAAATAAATACATTACAAAAATATACAGTTGCAAATACATATTATACATGGTTACACATATTTACAAAGAAAGACGGTACACCGAGAAAGTTTTCAAAGCTTTAATAATAATATTATAACTTTCATCCCAAACCGCGCCTGTGAAGGGTAGCAAAACGCTCTCTACACAGTAAACAGCTCTGTCAAAAAAACATGCCGTACAAGTTATAGGCGCGGTAAACCGTCCTTATCTTCCTCCTTATAACTGACGTCATCAAAGTCGTCTTCCTTCAGTATGGGAAAGCGACTTTATCATACAGTCGTCGTCTCACGCTCCCTTATTCAAAAACCGCTAGTAACACTTTCGCAAAGAATAGTTCACGTGCGGTAGCTCTGCTTCCTTCTAAATCGGACTGCTCGATTTCGTTTAGCTTGAAAATTGTATCATGTGCCTTTTTATTTGTAATTTGCATGATGGGGATATGTCTACACTAATTTAATTTGTGCACAAGCTAATAAATTGCAGTCTAAATCTTACCTTTTTTTGTTAGAAAAATTACATAAATTGGCCGCATCACTGAATAAGCCGCAGGGTTGAAAGTTTAGGGAAAAAAGTAGCGGCTTATAGTCCGGAATTTACGGTATTCAATTTAAATTGGGTTAGGATTAGGAAGATTGGAATATTTTAATATGCACTGAGCCCTTCATTTTAATTCAGCACAAGCAATATATAGCATTATTTTTAATTAAAACATAATATTATTTTACATTAAAAAATATTAAAAAGTAGTTATTGTTGTCAGAACTTTTATACATTCATCTCATCTCATTACCTACACCGCTTATCCTCAGTAGGGTCGCGGGGGTGCTGGAGCCCATCCCAGCAATCATCGGGCAGTGGGCAGGGGACACCCTGAACTGGTTGCCAGCCAATCGCAGGGCACACGGGGACAGACAACTCGCTCGCTCATTCACACCTAGGGACAATTTGGACCGGCCAATTCACCTGAAATGCATGTTTTTGGAATGTGGGAGGAAACCGGAGTGCCCGGAGGAAACCCACGCAAGAACGGGGAGAACATACAAACTTCGCACAGGAAGTCTGGAGCTGGACTTGAACCCACGCAGGAGGTGAGACATGAACTGTGCCGCACATGCGCTAACCACTGCGCCGCCGTGCTGCCCACAGGATTCTTCAACAAGAAAATATTTTTCAGTTGCAAATGAGTTGGGTTAGGAATAGGGAAATTAAAAATATTTTAATATGTTTTCAATGTAATTTTGTATTATAAATTTTCGATATTTTACTTTTTTTTTTTTGATTACCATTTATTTATTTTTAAATTAAAAATCAATTAAAATCCTAATCCAATATTGAGTTTTTACTTTTGCGACTTACCCCTCAGCCCTACAAGTATTTCTACAGTTTTTTAATGGTGACAATAGTCTGGTCTGCCTCCCCCCAAGTCAACTAAAATGCATGCAAAAAACTCACCATTATGTTCAAGCAGATGAGGGTCAGAATACTTCTTGCTGATGTCAGCGAGGGATCGTACCAACGATATGCGTTTGCTCAGTCTTTTTTCATTCTGATGGTGGTGACGCTTCAAGATAACCTCCCTCACTTTGTCTTGGACATGTTCGTCCAGCTGCCTGGACGCCAGCATGCTGTCAATCACCAGGTCTGTAAAACATCACTAGTTATATATCTCCAGGAAAAAGTGAGTCAGCATGTGAAGCAATTGAATAAAAAAAACTCATAATTGCAACTATCGTAAATTTCAGACTACAGAGTGCATCTGATTGAAAGCCACATGCTCAAATTTAAAGGTACAATGTGTAATATTTGACCATTACGAGGCAATCTATTTTCTAATGCGCACGGAAATCAGTGCTAAATGAGAACTGCGTAGCAGCAAAATGGCAAACATGGTGGCGACGACTAAGTATGGATCCCGCTATGTGGAAAAAAAATAAAAAATTCTCGACCTATGAATATTGATGAAAATTAACATTGGTATGATTGTTTATTTCTATTTGACTATTTTTCAAAAAATGTTTATTTTAATAACTGAATGAAGGTTTTTCTGTAACACTAAATATTACACACTATCCTTTTACGAAGGAAAGTCAATTTTATCTTTGAAAAGCCGCCCCGGGTTAAAAGATAAACTAAGTCTCGTCAATTTTTTTTATTTTAAGCTCGGCGCACACCTTGCGCCAAACGTGTGGAAAAATTGGCGTATTCGCCATTAGCTGCAGAAGGCTAACGCCCCCGTGACCCTACACACCTGACACTGTTTTGCCCCAAGTTGTTTACGTCATGTGTTTTCAGATCACGTGACCATTTTAAAGTTGGGCGTCGTGTTAAATATGAGCCCTATATTTCTACACAATAGCGCCAGGTCAATCATAGTGTGGAAAATAGTGCCTTATTGCAACACATGTGTCATTTTGTGTTGTCATTGATGGTTGCCGTGGAAATAGACCAAATTGCATTCGCTTGTTATCGTTCCTCGGGGAATAAAGGACACTTCAGCGACCTGACATTGACACTGACAATACGGAAAGAGAAGTGTAGCGTTTTTGATAGATAATTTCCACTGTCGTTCAATTTGAATGGATACATTGAGGACTTGGCACAGTTCTAAGGTCTTGGGAACCTCCCGTGTGGGTTCAAATCCAGCTACCGGTCTTCCTGTGCGGAGTTTGTATGTTCTCCCCGTGCTTGCGTGGGTTTTGTTGTGGCTGAAAAAGTTTAAATATTGTAAGTTGGTTGTAAACAATAATTAAAAAGTACTGTCAAACCTCCTGGTTTGTATTATATGAATGCTGATAGCAAAATGTTAAAGTTTATCTCAAAGAGCATCACTAATGTTTTCTGACCTTACCCATGTGTTTTGTATTTAGAGCACATGCGTTGTGGAAAAGAGCAGCTCTCTGTTTTCCTTGGTGATGGCAAGAAAAAGAATAAGCCATTCCAGATTTGAAAGTCACGGTATCTAAAATATAGCGATAAGTAGAGGCTTGTAGCCCGGAATTCACAGAAAGTAATGGAAGGATTATCAGGTGTCATAAAAGTGTGCAGACCTGCGATCTGCTCAATGCTGTTGGCATGCATATCAAGTAGCACGGTGCCGTTCGTGATGCACGAACGCAGCTCAAACAAGCTGTGTAGAGACAGGGTGGCCACGTAAGGTTTACTCCAACGCTCGCCACCGTCCTCCACGTCCTCCTCAAACTTCAACCACCTACCCGGACAGAGACACACTATTAGAGGCCACGTTCAAGATGGCAGCCACAGAGAGTGACAACACAACATCCTCGCCTGGCAGTTTCCTTCCATTCCAAGGCTTCCCCGTCTATGAAAGCCAGCTCGTCCAGTTCGGTGAAGAGTTGGTGAGGCACATGCTCTTCGTTGTCATCTTCCATACCTAAGATGAACTGTACCCTCTGTGAGGGTGTGTCTAAATGGGCAAAGGGGGTTAGGCTTGAACATTCGACTATGCGTTTATTTTAGAATCGTAACCTAATATTTTTTAATAATTACTCCCCAAAAAATTCATTAAATAAATTCCATTGTACCGTAATAATAATACCAGATTTATTGATGATAAATGTTATTGTCATGATTACTCATTAATTTCACCTGTGCCCGCTCATTTGGCGCCAGCCACTGCTGGCTTCCCGATTGGTTCCCTGTCCTTTTTTAAGCCCAGTCCTTTCGCTCTCCGGTTGTCAGTCTGTCCGTGAACCTCTGTTGTTACAAGGCAAGCATTTTGATCCTGACTCCCGCCTGTCCCGTTTTTTCACCCGTTTTTCCACCCATCCGTTTCTGATCTCCGACCTGTTTTTGATCCCGTCCACGTTTGCTCTCCCGTCCTGGCTTAAGACCCATTTTTGATCCCGACCACGTTTTTTGCTCTCTTGTCCCAGCTATCGACCTGTTTTTCCGTCCTTGACACCACCATCTCCCACTTCCGATACTGTGCGCGGCTTGCTTCCCGCGTCCGGCGAGCACCAGATTGCGGGCGCTGCCTTTCACCTCTATCTCAATAAACTTGTGAGTAAACGTTACGTGATTGGGTCTACCCTTTGTGTTGGTCTTGACAGTTCTTTGAATTAACTTTTAACCTTTCATATTTATGTTTTGACAACAAATCGGCTGCAATATTTAAGCACTTAACTTCAATAAAATATAAAGTATAGTGCATAAAATACAGTGGCCTCTCTACATATTAGATTACTTTGTTACCAGATCAAGTTCTAATCTTAAATCTATATCTTATCTTCATACATTGAATTAATTTTTCCTATTAAAAATAACAGAAAGTCCTAAAAAAATCCCAATTAACCCTAAATACTTGCTTATCTTCCTGATCACTAAAAACACCAACATATTCAAACAAAAATTGAATTTAGAATTACGGTATTAAGATAAATAAGATTACATTATAAAGATAAAAAGTGAGTTTATTATGAGCACTTACTAGGGAGGAAGTCGGCGGTTGCTATCAGAGATATATGCATGGTCGTGGAAGAGTGAGGGAGCATAAAAATTTGAGACCAGCATAAAAATTAAAAAAACACAAACAGGCACGTGGGATCAGATCTCTATGTCGGGAAATGCACGTTTTAACTGGGACGAGCTGATGCTGGAGGGGGGCGGTCTCGAACACAGAGCCATCTAGTAGTCGTGTCCTGAAATTCTCGTAACTTGGATTTTCTCTCGTATGTCGGGAAAGATTTTTGCTATTTCATAACTCTAATTTCCTTCAAGTAGAGTAGGCCTGTATGAAAAGAAGCCTCTGTATTTGAAATAAACTTTAAAAAGTCAAAACACACCAACCAAAAAAGCCTGGCGACTTGCAGTCATCCTCGTGCCTTCGATCCTGCCTTAGTCTGTGTCCACAGTGACCGTGGCGCCGTGGTTGTTGGCCCAAAGGAACATGAATGCCGACGTACAGCGCCCTGTGACCTGATCACAAAACACGGTTTCCGTGTCAAAACAGAGAATGGAAAGAAATGTACATGAGAACACAAAAATGTCTTTATCTCACTTTCCAGCTCCTCCGGCTCAAAGTTGGTGTTAAGGTTGGAGCTTGTGTTCCCTCGGTCCAGCACTGCTTCTTCCTCCTGCGATATCAATGTGCAGACTCAAAACAGTACTGTATTTTACGCAATTTACAGCACTACCCCAAAGAATAGCCTTTCATCATATTTTTTTAGTACATTAGGCGCATCTGACTATAAGGCGCAGGAAGCTCCGCGTGTGTTTTTTATGTATAACTATTTATCAGTCAATAAATTACGTCGATTTTGTAAATTTTTGCAACGGGCATCGAACCCAATGGTATATATGATTACATGGTTATAGGGTTAGGGTTAGGGTTAGGGTTAGATAGATAGATAGATAGATAGATGGATGGATGGATGGATGGATGGATGGATGGATGGATGGATGGATGGATGGATGGATGGATGGATGGATGGATGGATGGATGGATGGATGGATGGATGGATAGATAGATAGATAGATAGATAGATAGATAGATAGATAGATAGATAGATAGATAGATAGATAGATAGATAGATAGATAGATAGATAGATAGATAGATAGATAGATAGATAGATAGATAGATAGATAGATAGATAGATAGATAGATAGATAGATAGATAGATAGATAGATAGATAGATAGATAGATAGATAGATAGATAGATAGATAGATAGGGTTAGGGTTAGGGTTAGGTCAAGTAAGTTATAAGGTAGGAATACTTCCTCACTGAGTGAATTAAGTCAGAGTTTGTCAATCGTTTTTAGAAACAACGACCTGGGATATATTATTCCTTTACCAGTGCTAATAATTTTTGGTTAAGAATAGTTTGAATATGCAATATCAATTGCACTTGACAAACAGAGACTGATTCACTATTTCACCAAACACCACTGGTTTTCTTTCCCATTTATGAATAAATGATACCGTTTCTGAAGGTTTCAAATAAAATAACCCAATATTTAAAATGTTATTTTTTACAACTCTTACAAATTTTGGGATGTTGTTTTGAACGACACTGTTCTTTTGCAGTTAAATACACATACCCAGTCCGTTGTTGAACCTTAAAATGAACCTTAAAGAATGTAAAAAGTAACTCTGCACTTCTTTATTATATACCTTTTTTTAACTGTGTATCCTTCTAAATTGAAGATTTATTTTCTGTACAATCTTCCCAAAATAATAACATGATTTCATAATGACCAAATCAAAATGTAATATTATTATGCCCCTTTTTATTTAATTCAAAAATGTAACGTAACCTTTTGAAAACTTCTGAAGTAGCTAACGCAGGTACCTTTACAAATAAATACAAAAGCACAGTAAGTGAATAAAAACATTGACGAATCAACACCGTGTTAATTCAAAAGTTTAGAGGAGGTCAAAATCAGATTATATTCGCTGTGGTCCAGATTTGCACCACACCAAAGTCCACCTCAATAATCAATATGTGAATATAGAAAATATATGATGTTTGGACTTTTTGCAAGGATAAAGTGGAAGTGTGATACAAACTGAATGCATTTGTGAACTTGTGGCAGTTTTGGAGGGTATTTAATTAAAATAATAATAATAACAGATGGGCTCCAGCACCCCCGCGACCCTACTGAGGATAAGCGGTGCAGATAATGGATGGTTGCATGGATGGATAATAACAATACAACATCGCAACAGAGATGCGATGTGAGTTCACATGCTGGAAGTATCAGTTTTATAGTTACCAAAAAAAAACATTTTCTTTTTAAAGTTGATCTTTTAATATGTCTTTTGAATGTTTCCAATTTGAAAATAACAACTTAGTTCTGGCTTTTTCGAGAGACAACAATGTCTTTAGTGCATCTTGGCGGCATGAGAACAGCTAGCAAGATTGAGCTAAAAATTAAAAGAGACCTAACTTACGGAATTCAGCAACGGCTTTATCTGCTCGCTCACGTCTTGGGACATTTCCAATTCCACTGACGGGATGTTTATTATCGAAGGAGAAAGCTCCGAAAGTTGCACCTTCTTTCCTCCGCCTCCTTAATAAACGCGACTGTATGAATGACAGGTTCACGAAACGCCCCCATGTTCGCCATCACAGGATGGAGATGGAAAAAAAACAACTGTGAAAATAGGATTTCCAAAAAGATAGATGTATATTTTATAAAACAACAATATTAAATTAAGATGAAAAAAAAATCACAATTGTTAAAACTATACACTTCATAGTTTGAATCATTAAAAAAAGTTGAGTACTGTAATCAAAATACTGTTGGTGTCTTCAATCTGTTACGAAAATATGACCCTATAACTTTTAAATTTAACCCATGCTTTGGAGAATTTCTGAACGATGTATCGTAATTATACATAGGACAATTTATATTCATATTTTATTTATTAAAAAACGTTGTTTGTGTTAGAATGTCATTACACTATTACTCATTCACATACAAATTAGGCTAGTCTACAACCACTCCCCCTGTAAAGAGTATTTATCCACCCTTATAATCAGGGTTACTTTAACTTGATTACTTTCAATTACTTTGGGATTACACCAATACCAAATATGCTAATAAAAGTCAAAAGAAACTAAATATGAATAAAATGACTACATTTTGTGCAGGCTTGGGGAGTAACGGAATACATGGAATGGCAAAAATGATGTTGGCAAGCTGTTTGGATTTATTTTCATTTTGTTTCTGTCGCATTTCATGTTAGTTTTGCCGGAGATCAAAGAGATCAAAGCCAGGAGAGAAAGCTTACCACGTGTTGTGAGTCATAATTTTATTCATATTTAGTTTAGTTTGTCTTTTATTAGCATATTTGGTATTGGAGTAATCCAAAAGTAATTGAAAGTAATCAAGTTAAAGTAACCCTACCCAACCCGGCTTATAATCCATCCATCCATCCATTATCTGCACCGCTTATCCTCAGTAGGGTCACGGGGGTGCTGGAGCCCATCCCAGCTATTTTCGGGCAGTGGGCAGGAGAGACGCTGAACTGGTTGCCAGCCAATCGCAGGGCACACAAAGACAAGCATCACACTAGCATGACAAGCATGTTTTTGGAATATGGGAGGAAACTGGAATGCCCGGAGGAAACCCACGCAAGCACGGGGAGAACATGCAAACTCCACGCAGGATATTCGATCTCGTGACCTCAGAACTGTGCCACACATGCACTAACCACTGCGCCTCCGTGCTGCCCCCCTTATAATCTTTCTTATATTATTTTTACCTTTTGAATGGTTATTGCATGTTCATCGTACACCTCGTGGTAATCTGTGACAATAAAAACTATTCTATTCTATTCGATTCTATTCGATTCTATTCGATTCTATTCGATTCTATTCGATTCTATTCGATTCTATTCGATTCGATTCTCTTCTCTTCTATTCTATTCTATTCTATTCTATTCTATTCTATTCTATTCTATTCTATTCTATTCCGTCCCTCAAATGTATAAACGCTAACAAAGGTCAATGAATTTGACTTGAATGTTCCTCTTTACTACTTCTTATGTCATTCAAAAACAAATCAAAGAGCCAATCATAATCAAGTTTTTGATTGTCCATCTTGCTAAAAGGGTCAATTCTGGTGATGACTGATGAAGTGATTTTTAATTTGATTTTTTTCCATTCATGAATCAGCCCAGGGCAGGTTTTTAAGTGTCTTGTCTATCAGATTCACATATGTATTAATTCAATTATTTTCCAGTGTTTATATACATACGGTACATGCATTTTGTTTAGTGTGACCTCTGAAAGTTTGCGAGTTGCAGTAATCATTTATGAAAGACACTAAATAATTACATAAAATCTTTGAAGCTTTTGCGAGTCACGACTTACAAAAAATAAAATAAAACTAATGGGAATCACCTGTGCCCGCTCCTTTGGCGCCAACTGCCTCGGACTCTGATTGGCTCGCTGTCCCTATTTATACCCACTCCTATCCGTCCCCTTTTGTCAGTCCGTCTGCGAACCTCAGTTAAAACTAGGCAAGCCTTTTGCGAACCTGACTCCCACCTGTTTTTTGCTCCCGTCTGTCCCCCGGCTTCTACCTGTTTTGATTCTGACCACATCTGCTCTCCCGTCCCGGCTTACGACCCGTTTCTGACCCCGACCACGTTTTTTTCTCTCCGGTCCCGGCTATCGACCTGTTTTTCTGTCCTTGACACCGCCATCGCTCGCTACGGAAGAGCCACTTCCGTGTTCGAATCATAAACCGAGTACGAGAGCGACTTGATTCCCGCACCTAGCGAACGCCGGATGGTGGGTGCAGCCCTTCCTCTTTCCTTTGATAAAACTTGTGAGAAACGTAACGCATTTGGGTCCTGTTTCCCTTCTGGGCCTGACATTTTCTGGAACCTAATCTCTATATATTTTCTATATTAAAAGAATAAATATGGTTTAATTAAATAAAACAAAAGGTAAGAATGCAATAAAAATTAACTTTATTGAAAAATCCACTACTCCATAATTTTCCATCTCACACACTGACTCATTCATCAGATGTTACAAAACATTTGCTCAAGTAACAATAATCCCTCACACTTCCCTAACACTACTAAATCCTCATTTGAAAAATTGTTGTATAATGTATTAGTGACTGATGCACTTAGGTTGTTTGAAGAGCTTATCAGTGATTACCACCTTCCTTTTATTTTGCCCCCCATTGTCTAGCTTATTATATATCTATACACGTGCCATTGTTGTATGCACAAAGCTTCTTTACTAGTTCTCGTACTTCATTTTTGCGCCGCTGCACTGCTCACAATGGTCACTTTGGCTTCAAAGAGTCTCACAGCGGCGATGTGTCACCTCTTGTTTGACTCTAGCTTCTAATACATTATATGCAGGGTTGGGTAGGGTTACTTTAACTTGATTACTTTCAATTACTTTTGGATTACTCCAATACCAAATATGCTAATAAAAGACAAAAGAAACTAAATATGAATAAAATTTTGACTCACAACACGTGGTAAGCTATCTCTCCTGGCTTTGATCTCTTTGATCTCCGGCAAAACTAACATAAAATGCGACAGACACAAAATGAAAATAAATCCACACAGCTTGCCAACATCATTTTTGCCATTCCATGTGTTCCGTTACTCCCCAAGCCTGCACAAAATTTAGTCATTTTATTCATATTTAGTGTATTTTGTCTTTTATTAGCATATTTGGTATTGGAGTAATCCAAAAGTATATGAAAGTAATCAAGTTAAAGTAACCCTACCCAACCCTGATTATATGTGATTGTGTGTGTACAATGAGGATCCCAGAAGAGTCACAACGACTGCATGCAAACGCCCTGCTTTGACTGTCAAACATGCTCACCAGTGTTTTTTGGCGATTGCTTCGCATACATTCTAAAGTGGAAGCAAACAAGACCAAAGAGAAGGTAAGAAGACAGTGTGGCGTTAAATGTTTAAAAAGGGTGTGTGTGAAAGGAAAATGCCCATCGATGTGTAAATAGGGAGCATGTAATACCACTTTTCAGGGTTTGATTATTTGTCCTGTGATATATATATTTTTCAAGGATTATTAAGTTCTTTCTGGCTACTAGTGCATTATTGACGACGAAGCTAACATTATGTGGCCTACCATGAGCTCATCTCATCTCATCAGCCGTACCGCTTATCCTCATTAGGGTCGCGGGGGGGCCGGAGCCCATCCCAGCCATCCCCGGGCAGTGGGCAGGGGACACCCTGAACTGGTTGCCAGCCAATCGCAGGGCACACAGGGACAGACAACTCATTCGCTCATTCACACCTAGGGACAATTTGGACCGGCCAATTCACCTGAAATGCATGTTTCTTTGGAACGTGGGAGGAAACCGGAGTGCCCGGAGGAAACCCACGCAAGCACAGGAGAACATACAAACTCCGCACAGGAAGTCTGGAGCTGGATTTGAACCCACGACATGACATGAACTGTGCCGCACAAGCGCTAACCACTGCGCCGAGATATATACTTTAAATGTTGTTTGTTGTATAAAGGTGTGTTAAAAATGATTGTAACAACAGAAAATGATTAGAAATATCCTTGCTGTCATGGACTTTTTGGACATCTTTACAGGCTCGGATTTTTGTTGCTGTCATGCACTTTTTGGACTAGTTTTTACATATTACCTATGTTTTCTTATTAATATTCACCATTTTTTGCGGATTGTTACCCCATCAATTGCACCTTGGTCATCCTGGAAGAAGGATTACCACTTGTGAGGCCCCTTCTCAAGGTTTTCTATTTTCCTCATTTGGAGGTTTTTGAGTTTTTCCTTGCCTTTGTGATGGTTTAAGATCAGGAGATTGTGTAGTTGTACCCTCTTCAGTCCTTTCAGATATTTTCTGATTTAGCGCTATACAATCAATAGGACTTGACTTGACTTGAATATTTCTTTAAATAGCAAACAAGTATTCCTATGGTACTGAACCAAAAAAATGTGTAGACTAGGGGTCACAAACCTTTTTGAAGCCTAGGTCTGCTGTGTGCTGTGTCTGTTATGTGGTTACTATGTTATAACCAGATACAATCTGGTTACAATCTGATTGTAATTTATTTTGAGTGGAGTTTAAATAGGCTTGGTCAACTACTAAAACATCATGCCAGTTAGAATTTGAATGTCCTAGAAAATCACATCTATTCACCCCTGGTGAGCTATTTTCAGAACCTGTTTGCAGGCTACTCAGGCGTTCTTTGGGGGCTATCTGGTGCCCACAGGCACAACCTTGGTGACCCCTGATAAGGACCCACTTTATGTGACATTTTTTATGCTATGAGAAGGAAAAATTAACGAAACCCTGTGGCTATTATAATACGTACCTCACTGACAGTAGTTGTTGGATTCCTCAGAATGCCAAAAAAGAGCGACTTGTTTTGTGCAGTACTGCTCCTTGTATTGAAAAGGACGACATATTCAGGTAAGTCCAAAAGTATCGCTCAAGCAACCCCTCACCGTGAAATTGTTCACTGTCCACGTTATTGTACACATAATGCTGCCATAATAATGACTTGTGTACATTTTCAGGATACGCAGAAGCACAGGTGAGCTCTGGCTTCAGGTTCCTGGTGGTGTTCCCTGAGAACATAGCCTATTTTTACCCCGAGGAGCCACAAAACCAGGTTTATGTGACAGCTTTACGTCACAACACAAAAATCACGGTGGCATTCCGAACAGAAATCCACACAGAGACTCTGGGAGCGGCTCAGACGCGTTGCTTATACTACCATGCCAATGCTGAGCTCCGTCGGGAAAACGTTTCCGACAAGGTGGTCCTAGTGAACAGCACACGCCGGGTCATGGTCCAGGCAGTCAGCATCAAGGCGGGCAGCATGCAGAGTGCTCGTGTTCTATCTATAGACACACTGGGCACTGAGTACTTGATCCCGGCGGTTCCCCAAATCCAAAACACTACATATCCCCCTGATGTGATAAGTTCTGACGTGACGGAATTTTCACCATTCAGGCTTATTGTGGTCAATCCAGAGAAAGTGAATATAATCAGCCTAGAAGGGGATAAAAACAATACCATGGAGGTAGAGCTGGAGCCGTACCATGTTGCTCAGTTCTGGCTGAGGGCTAACGAGACCTGGCGGGTGGTTAAAGCTGAGCACCCAGTGGCGGTTCATTTTGCACACCCTTGTGCGTTAATGTTAAACTGCAGCTGCTCCATGCTCTACGCCACCCTGAACCCCAAATCACATGAAAATATGGCCTTCTTAGTCCCACCGGGGCTTAACCAGGACTTAGAAGACGAATCCACTGTAATCCTTTCCCAGGTGCCGTCAAATACACACAATTGAAAACCTCTTAAGAACTATGGAAAATGTAACACTACTGATCCTAAAAAATACTGTGTTACCAGGAGGTCTCTTCTTTGGTAAACTCCCCGGGATGGCCAATGCTGGAGCTACCGGATACAGCCATCCTCCACCGGCCCGGCATGCTCCTGCAACTCATTCCACAGTCCGAAAAAGCATCCTGCTACGTGGTCACCACCGTACCACAGGCGCAAAATTTTGCTGTCATCCTGGTCCACGAGGATCTCACTGCTGGGGTCCGTGTGGGCAGCAGTCCACCAGAGGACCCGGTTTGGCAACCGCTCACAGGGACGGACTACGTCTCCACGGTGGTGAACATCAACCAGGACAACAAAGCCATTTGGCATACATCAGACAAAATGGTCGTCTACTACATGGGCGAGAGTGGGAAAGCCCTTTTTGGGAACCCAGCAGCCTCTATCAGTCAAACATCAGGTGAGAACACTTGATTTGCCTCATTGCCATTCACACATATCATAACTCTCAGACACGGACTCTTGAAACACTCTTACATAGTTTGTTAAAATGTTTCCAAGAACGCCAAAACTGTCATACGCTCATATTTTAAATGATCTCACTTGAAATAATCAACAGCATAAATATCTACTGGCTAAAACCTTTACTTAAATATGTGTATTAAAATGTTATCACATCCTGTATATTCAAAGTACTAAAATGGTGCATACCTGCTACAAAATAAATCTTACAGAAACAGTACTCAAAAGGGCAGAAATCACACAGACATACAGACAGACAGATAGATAGATAGATAGATAGATAGATAGATAGATAGATAGATAGATAGATAGATAGATAGATAGATAGATAGATAGATAGATAGATAGATAGATAGATAGATAGATAGATAGATAGATAGATAGATAGATAGATAGATAGATAGATAGATAGATAGATAGATAGATAGATAGATAGATAGATAGATGGATAGATGGATAGATGGATAGATGGATAGATGGATAGATAGATGGATAGATGGATAGATGGATAGATGGATAGATGGATAGATGGATAGATGGATAGATGGATAGATAGATAGATAGATAGATAGATAGATAGATAGATAGATAGATAGATACTTTATTCATCCCCGTAGGGAAATTCACACTTACTTAGACTTAAACAATTTTAAAAAATTAAGACTACTGGTACACTCTCACATTGATTTATAAAGTATTATTACGTGCTTTACACTGTCAATGGATAACTTCTTCCTGAGGTGTGTCTTGGGCAATTACATTCTGGCAGCGCTCATCCCTTTTTAGGCGTTTTTTTTGGGTGGCGTTTTGCCCCCCCATATAAAACAGATAGTACTGGTTCCCTCGGTTACCTGTAACAGGAGAAACCTCCTAAACTGATTCAGATACAGTACCCTCATTTTCTGGTTGCCGTTACTGTCGTTGTAAAGCGTCCTCCCGCTGTTCGTAGATTAGTCGGACTCTTAAAGCCATCTGACAAGCATAAAAGCTCGATTGTGTTTCCCAAATTTTGACTAGGTCTATTTTGTTGAAATACACATTGCATCACTTGTGGTACACTAGTTTGTTATTTGTAATCTTTAGGTTTTGCGATTCCCACCTAAGAATAGATTAATGTCGTATTGCGGGGATCCCCTGTACTTTACACATTACATTAATGTGATTGATCAGTTTTAATAGTAGAGCTGCATATTTTTGAAATGGTTTGAGAAATCCCCTTCCAGAAGTTATGCAGAGAAGAACATGACTAGAATTTGTGGGTTTGATTGGCTGGGCTATGGAATAATTTTGGTCTGAATGAGGCCGTGTCGGCGCATATTGAAGATTTATGTGTTCTTTTAAGTACATCCTCCCAAAGTAGATCTGGTATTATTTGGCTGATATCCTGCTCCCATATTGTTTTAGTTTTGGTCATTGATATTTTTGAGGTTGCATATCCGACCATAGATAACTGAAAGGCTGCCTACAAGTGAAGGGAGAGGGTTGAGAAACTTGTCCAACGTCACCTCTTCTCAAAGAGTGGGGAAACAGGTGTTGATATTACAGGCAAAGTTGGAGATCTTAAGGTATCCCAAAAAGTTATTATAACATATGTTGAATTTGGCCATAAGTTGCTCAAAAGTTGCAAAGACGTTATCTATATAAAGGTCCTTGAATCTGCTTATGCCCCTAATAGACCAGAGAGTGAAGGTATATTGTCTTCCATGGATGGTTGAAAGCTAGGGTTTGATGTTATTGGCGTGGGGAATAGGATTGCGTCAAGGCCAAAATGGCGTTTGAATAGACTAAAAATGTCCAGTGTCATTTTAGTATTTTCTTTTTTTACAAGATGTAGAAAGATTTGAGATGGGGGAGTGTAGTACAAAAGTTACCCTGATTTAGCAGCAGTTGTTTCCATCCCCAGCCCCATTGGAGGTGAAGCGATTTGCATACATTGCAACCACTACAGAATGACTTTTGGATTTGCTGCCCGATAAAATAATCTAGAAATATGAAGCCCGAGACCCCTGGTAGTTTTAGTTCCCTGCACTAATTGTTTTCGTAATCTCTGAGTCTTATTGTCCCAAACAAAAGGCATTATCAGTCCATCTAACTTCCCAAAGAAGGCTTTCGGAGACACTAGGAAAAATAGAGAAAATGTATTGAGAGTATTCATCTTAATTGTGTTCAATGTAGCAATCAATAAAAGTTTTAGCCTAGCCCAGCGCTCCAAATCATCTTTGGTCTAGTTTATTATAGAAAAGGAATTTTCCTGAAAAAAAGATTTAATTTATACTAAGATAAGTAAATTGTTTATCTATGATTTTAAATTGAAAGGTTTCCAAAGGGGATGTTTCTAAGGCGTTATTTTGTGGCATAAACATACTCATTTTGAAATTTAATTTGTAGCCTGACAGTCGACCAAATATCACCAGTGTGGTTAAAATGACAGGTATGGATATGGGAGGGTCGTCATCAAATAACAAAATATCGTGTGCATATAACCACATTGTATGCTCAGAATTGTACCTAATTTATCTAACTACCTAACGACCTAACTAATCAGTGTACGTGAGCGCAATGAGATTACAAGAGACTCATAGAGTGAATATAAGGCCAGATCCAAATTTTTTCAATTCATAAAAAGGATACCTCCACTCTACTAGATCAAACGCCTGCTCTGCAACTAGTGAAATCGGCACCTCAAAGGTTTCATTTTTCTGTGGATTGTATAAAATTTTAAATAAACGTCGTAGGTTAAAAAAAAGAATGTCTACTGATAAATCCTGTCTGTGAGATAAATGAGGGAAGAACACATTTGCTAGAATTTTATAATCTGCGTTTAATAAGGACATCGGGTGATGTATCTATCTTTCTGTAAAATAAGACATATGGTAGCTTGTGTCTGCGATTGTGGGAGGGTACCCTTGATAAACGACTAGTTGAACATATTCATCAGCATATTTGCAGTTGTTATGGAAATGGTTCTTTTTATAAAATGATGTTAAGTAGCTGTCAGTTCCTGTACTATGTCCTGAATTAAGGGACTGGCTGGCCGTAGAAAGTTTTTCAAACGTGATGGGTCCTTCTAAATTGTCAGCTGAGCCTCCGTCAATTTGAGGAATAAAGAGTTCAGAAAAAAAGTCGTGCAATTCCTGTATGTCAGTTACACTTTCTGAAAAGTAAAGGGATTAATAGAAGTCTTTAAAACGAGTTTAATATTTACAGAATCTAAAGTAGATCCAGACACAGTACAATTTTTTTTGTATGTGATTTAATGTTAAACACTTACGACATTTATGTGCCAGAAAGTAAACTTGCTTCGTCTCCTTGTCCGAAGTGAGTGCTTCTAGAACTGGCATATAATTGTTGTCATTGATGACAACTTTGTGAAATATTGTATGCAACAAGAATAGATATGGCTCTCAAGGGTAAAACATGTAATAAAAACTAGGAAGAGAAAAAATATAAAAGACTATCTGGATAAATAGGTAAAATAATAATAATTGCACATTAGTGCTTAGAAAAACTAGCCTAAGGTATAATAATATTGCAATGAGGATGAATAGTGCATTGTAACTCAAGTAAAGTCGGGTCACATTTATTTGTATAAACCTCAATCACAAAATGTCTCAAAGGACTGCACGGGTTACGATTACACTATCCCCTGATTTTAAACTAACATGCGGGCAAAGAAAAACTCAAAACCTCAGCGTGAAGAAAATAAGAAACCTTGACAAGGGGCCCCAAAAGTGGTTATCCCCCTTCCAGGATGACAAAGGCGCAATCAAAATAAGTCCAGTAACATAAAAGTCGTCGTGATTTCAATCACCTGTATTGGAGCAGGAAAAACTCCAAAATCATGCATAGCATGCGGTACTCTAGGACTAGGAATGCCACCTCTGAAGTAATTGAATACTCTAGCACAATGTAAACGCTGAACGCTGTGACAACTAACTAAAAGCACACATGCAGTAACAAAACCCAATTAAATGTACTGCTGAAAGAATACTTGCACCTGTAAAAAACACATTCATTCCTACTGAACTGCTTTCTTGCTCTGTCCTGTCTATCCTGGCCAGATGACAGGGGCTGCGTCCTAAAGCCTGACGTTTTGGAAATTGGTTCTGAGGCACTTGGCTGGAAGGAGTCAATCAAGTTCTGCCGAGATCGAAATCTCCAACTGGTCAGCTTGTCCTCTCTTTCAATCCTAAACCTAGTTCATGCCAAACTCCTTCAAGTGTCTCCTGGGGATCGTGTCCCGAAGAAGGTTTGGATCGGCATGCGTCAAAGCACATTAACAGGTGCCTGGTACTGGATCAACAGGGCGTCGAGTGAGGTTAGCAATTGGGAGGGGTCCAAACCCAAGGGGCCTCTTGGAGGCCGTTGTGTGACCATGAGTTTGGAGCCGGGTCAGAACTTTGGCTGGAGCCGGGCTGACTGCTGTCAGTATTACCATCCCATCTGCTACAAGGGACCAATTTTCTTCGGGTAGATGCAAAAAAAAATTGTATGGTTAAAAGAGTGTTGCTTTCTAACACTGACTAATTATAATAAAGATAATAATAATAACAATAACAATAGAAACACTACTTAAACATTGACACAAACACACGTCGAGGGCTCTCACATCAGTTACTGAAACGATCTCTTAAATACCTCATAAGACACTCTTAAATGAACTTGTGGGGGGAAAAAATCCATTACACCTCCACACCACTAAATATTGCTCTTTTTTAAGACATGGCTAAAACAAAAAAACGCAAACATTCAATAAAATACACTACTTGGAACACTGGTTTACACATAACCTAGGCAATTACTCTCGCACCATGGAAAGATTTTCACAAAGACTACGAAATCACTATTTTATTATAGAGTGATAAAATGCTGTCACACATTGATTAAGTCCCATTATGTACCAAACGTTATAACTTTTTGTGGTCTGAACAGGGTTTTTTTTTCATAGTTTTTGACCGTTTTCGTTTCACCTTTGTATCTGCGACATTCATGAATCCGTTTTTTTTTTTTTGCTAGATTAGCATAAAAACATATGCATATTTTATTGAAAGCAGCTAAGACAAAAAATGCTCAGGTTTTTTTCATTCTTTTTTATAGCCTTTATCAGTCTATATTTTTGTTACCATTGTACAGTATAATCTTTGTTTAACTCAACCTAAATCTCACAGTTTGTCCACTTGTGGCCTTTTATAGACGTTTTGAGTGGTGGGTATTGGCCTGTAATATTTTAGGTTTCTTCCCTAATTTCTTTTAATTGCTTTTTCCCCCTTAGTTTTTGACTATTTTTTTGCCCTAATGATCTCAAAGTCCCTGCGTGATAGCCATGCTAAAACTTAGCAGGGTTGATGGATTATTTTCCTCATGATTATTATGCTTTTTAATGTGTTATAGTGAAATTGTTTTAGGTCTGAAAAAGTTCACTAACAATAAAACGTTACAATATTGGCATTCTTTTTTTGTCATAACAAAGTCACAAGGAATTAAATGGTGATCAGGTGAATGCAAACATAAAACTTTATTCCAATTGGTCAAGATAGAGTTAATGGGTGCACTCACTTCCACCAGAGACCCCCCATAGGCATCAACCACACTCCAATCCCCAGCAGGATGACTACTTTGGACCCCAGAGAAAGAATAAGCAGCAGCAAAACATGATGAGGCGCGCCATCTTTCGGTGGGGCTGTCGGTGTTTCAAGCAGGTAAAGCGTTGCTTTGTCTTTGCCAAGCGGATTGGAGGCAGAGCATGTGACCTGCCATCCGGGTTGGACATCTTGAAGCCGGCTAACAACCAGGTCACCTCCCAGATTCACCGGGTCTGCTGTAGAACCTTCAAGAGGTTGCTCAGGGCCTAGCCACTGGATGTCAGGCGGTGGTGAGCCAGATACGCGGCACTCTGCCGTGAAGCTTAAGCCTTCGCCGACCTCCACCTGAAGGGAGAGGATGTTTGGCGGCGCTGTAGCAGAAAACACAAAATTAATGAACGCCGGACTCAATGTTTCCTATAGAATTTTTGAGACCCTGGGTGGACAGTCTACTACATTTTAAACTCAAACACATTGATCAGGTGCTTTTTAGAGCAAAATCAAGAATCTAGTGGTAAAAGTGTGCCTGTCAGTCACTCACGCAGGCACAAACCTGAGAGTTGCCGAGGGTGCATGGATGAAAGAGAAAAGGGCTGCGCATTATCCAGCCGTCTAATCACAGTGCAGGTGGGGCGGGACAAACACCCGCCCGCACGCTTTAGCACGGGGGCAAGGGCTGACTGACAGAGATTCATAGCACAAATACACATCCTGGTGTTTGTGATCATTTACGATACTGTGAAAAGAATTTGCCCCCTTGTGTCTTGATAAATGGAATCAACAAAACTGCATTTTTTTATTTCCTTGGGTTGTTTATGTGTGATATTGAAATTGGTGAGATGATCTGAAACCTTTGTGAGTGATAAATATGCAAAAAACACATAAATCAGGAAGGGGGCAAATACTTTTTGACGGCACTGTATACAATGAGACATCTAAAAAGTAATTTTGATTAAATTCGCATTTGTACATATTTTTAATTTTAATTGTATTTTTTTATTTTAAAAGTTTATGAGACCCTGGCGGTACAAGTTACACGATGGCGTCCTGTCAGAATCCTTCCTTTGTATGGGAAACACTGCAGACTTCTTATGCAGAAGCTTTGTTCAGAATCAGTACTCACCTTCCACCCTTAATCGGGTCCCTACGTTGTCCTCCACAGTCTTGTGATCCCTTCCCTCCACCACCAGCCCACAATAGTAGCGCCCGCTGTCCCCGAGGGTGGCACCATTGATCCGTAGGGACAAGTCATGCTGGCGGGGGTCACCCTCCAATCGGTACCGGGGATCTTGCTGGGGCCCGGGCTCGCATACAGTGACTTTACCAGTGCAGTGGAAGAGGACAATGCCATCCTGATTGCCGCCTCGACGCCAATGCACCTGCAGTGAGGCATGCTGGGAATGCGACGGGTGGCTAAATGTGCAAGGAAGCACCACCGGATGGCCTGCCAGGGCCCGCACCTCGGCTCGCATGTGCACTGTCCACCCGCCTTCTCCGGAGCTCCACACTGTGGCAAAACATGAATGTACTGTATGAATATATAGACAGAGGAAAACCGGAATGTGAACTTAATATAGTCTGAGCTAGGGCTGGGCAAGAATTCAAAATCATTTAATTAATTAGCCATTTAATAAAGAAATCAGAAATATGCGATTTGCTATTGGAAAATCCAGGCTAGTAATTTAATACTTATACAGGAATAAGCCATAGCTGTAGCTGATTGTTACTGATTATCAGTCAATAGCAAGGATATCGTTTTGGCAAGGACGGAGGGGAGCTGATATCGAGTAATCACTGTTTTGTCATCACCAATATTACATGATCACCTTTTTTTCAATCCTTTTTGTCCCAAAAATATCAAACAACCATTGATTTATCTCACCAATGTTATGCGATCACTAAAAAAATGTATATGCTATGTCCCCACCAATTCAAGGACCAAACCTATGCCCTTGGTCTGTCATGATTGCTGTGACTGCCCAATTAGCGCCAACAGCCCTGAGAGCTGATTGGCTAGGAGACTCCTCTTTCAAGGGGACGCCGTCAGATCGTTGCGACCCTATGCTCCCAGCTAGGCAGGCTCATTCCGTCCGACATTTTTCCTGCCCTGTTTTCCTCTGCCTGATACCCGTTGCCGACCTGTTTCTGGACTCGAATCTGCCCTGTTCTACCATTCCAACATCCGACCTGTTTTGCCCCGCTACCTGCCTGACACCTGTTGCCGACCTCGTTTCTGAACTCGATACCGCCCTTACCCTCCCATCCCGGCTAACGACTAGTATTCCTGCAAATCTACGGTCAGCCTCGCTCGACAAGGAAGTGCCACTTCCGCGTTCCTGCCACCGGCTACCCATGTCCGACGATCATCAGATCGTGGAAGCAAGCACTGCTCTCTCATTATCAATAAAACTGAGTAAACGAACGCTACTGGGTCCTGTCTCCGTTTCTGGTTCGTGACATGGTCAATAGTTACAAATGGATTAATAATTTTGTTTTGTCCGAGCTATGAATGTTAGTTTTTCAATAATTAAAATCAGTTATTTAGCCTATTTAGCAGAGGATGTTTTTTCTTAACAATAAGATTGTATTTAAATCATATGATTTATTGTTTAAAATCAGATACAACCAAAATCCGACAGGCTAGCAGATTAAATAAAGATTTTATCATAATTTCTAGCCCTGTTGAGAGAAAAAGACAGTGAAAATGAATGTTGAATCACACAACATTAACATTAACATATATATATATATATATATATATATATATATATATATATATATATATATATATATATATATATATATATATATATATATATATATATATATATTTATGTATATATATATATATATATACATATATATATATATATACATATATATATATATATATATATATATATATATATATATTCAAATTATCACAAAATCTGAACAATGACATGAAGTTAGCTACAAAAACCCAAGAAATACAATACAGGTCTTAAATAATTATCTCAAACAATATTTTATTTATAAAATGGCACAACAATAAATGAAGTCTATGTATGTGTGTGTCTATGCGTGGATTGGATTGTGTGTGTCTCACCTCTATTAGCTGCTAATAAAATCAACAAGCAGAGCAGCACCTCCATGATAGACGTCTGTGATTCTTTGGTTGATTTTTCCAGTGTGACTCTAGATTTAGTTTGAGGAAGTTTTACATTGTCAGCAAAGAAAAAGTATAACAGAACTATAAATAAAGTCAGCCGGTTTTGAGGTATAGTAAATGAAGGTCCACCGTACAACAACATTTGTCTTGAAAAAAATGATTGTCTCAATAAAACACTTTCAATAAGAAAAATGTTTAAGTTTTACCTAAATTCTATCAATGGAAAAGAAGAAAATCTCTTCGACCCCAATGAGGCGTACAAAAAACCCCATCTATGATAAAATAAAAAACATTGTCTGATTTCATGATATTTTAACGTATTACTCTGATAAAATCAGAAAAATGTACCTTACATAAGGCTTTAAATTAATACGATTCTGAAGATTCTGGTACAATTGGCTTATATTCATAATGTTTCCAAGGATAAGAAAATAATACTTAAAATACTTTAAAAAAGTGCACATCTGTTTGATAAGACAATTTTGCTAATCTAAAAAAAATGTATTAACTTTATTCGAAATACAAGTGAAACTATCCTAAAATAAGAAAAAGTCATTTAAAATAATCAAAATGTTTTACAAATGAAGTAAAATTTTTGTGAGTGTACTTTTTTTACTTTTTTATGCATGTTTGTGTGTGGTCTGTCTGTATGATTATCTTGTAGCCAGTCAGTGTCCTATGACTCATTTCCTTCCTGAATTGCTATGACAGGCAGTCTTTTTTCTCTCTGTTGATGCAGTTCAACACGCTTATGTGGTTTTTGTCTTCAACATGCCTGTGTGTTTTCTTGAGCGTGTCCCTTTCCTGGTGATCACAGGTGAGTTGTGTTTCCCAGAACATACTGTCATTCCGACACTTTGTTCCAATTAGTTCGACCCACGTGGTCCCACTTCCCTTTTAGGATGCGAAATTAGTTTTGGATTTTGGGATGGTGACTTGGAAGCAGAATTTGACATTTGATATGGTCTATTAGCTTTTTTATGTGGTTTACTATTAGCATAATGCTGATGAAATATAAAACAATGACATATAATTTATTTACTGTGTTTATCTCTTGTGTAAGAATTACAATTTTAATTGCTGACAGTTAATTAGTGTTTTATTTACTTATAGTTTTTCATTGGGAAGTACAAGTGAATATACTTTAAAACACTTGGGTGAAAATTGGGACAGACTTATTACTTAGGTCACTTTTGAAGCATTTTTTGGGGTCTTTTTATAAATGTTTAGGAACTTGTAAACAAAAGGGCCCAAACTATTTTCATTTCATTACTTTTCAACAAAAATACTATTTCGTGCAGGATCCTTGGCACATAAAAATGAAAGCATTACACTTTTGGACGTTGGGTCAAATCAACCCTAGGAATTTTGTTGGTCAATTTTCCGCCTACCTGTTTTTCGAGTTCCATGTCATTATTTTACATTTTGATCTTACTTTTACTTTAAGCTATTGTCCACTATAAGACTTTCCAAACAACAATTGTCTTCTAGACATACAATTTTGTGTTTGAGCAGTTAAAGGTGGGGTGTATCTGAAAAGTTGAAAACTAAATATTTTCTGTTTTTAATTTTTTAAAAATGTCCTACTAAATTCAAAAACCCTGTATACTTTATTTTCCACTGCACCTGTCTGCTTTTATCTTACTTTTATCATAGCTGTTTTGGGCGGAACACATTACGTAATAGGAATGGGGGCAAGGGGGTGTGAAGGGGTTGTTTATGAGAATGACGTCCTGCTCTCGACCCTGCAGGTATTTTTCTATTTGTCAGTCTCATCTCATCTCATTAGCTGCACCGCTTATCCTCAGTAGGGTCGCGGGGGTGCTGGAGCCCATCCCTGCAATCATCGGGCAGAGGGCAGGGGACACCCTGAACTGGTTGCCAGCCAATCGCAAGGCACACAGGGACAGACAACTCGCTCGCTCATTCACACCTAGGGACAATTTGGACCGGCCAATACACCTGAAATTCATGTCTTTGGAATGTGGGAGGAAACCGGAGTGCCCGGAGAAAACCCACGCAAGCACAGGGAGAACATACAAACTCCGCACAGTAAGTCTGGTAGCTGGATTTGAACCCACACAGGAGGTTCCCGAGACCTTAGAACTGTGCCGCACACACGCTAACCACTGCCCCGCCGTGCTGCCCTATTTGTCAGTGTGTCATGAAAATTGTAAAAGTAAGAAATTGCCTGCTTCAAGCAGAGTCCAAACACCAAGCCAAACCCCAAGAAAGATGATAAAGGAATAGTTTATCCGAGCATGTTTAAAAAATCCATGTACACTACTCGCATGTGCATCATTAACAAGCTGACTGAGCCTGCAGTGATGACACAAGACAGGAGATGGTAGCAAGGAGTAAAAAAAATTCAAAATTCCATAAGTGGTACATGGTACAGCTCCTTTAAACAACAAAACAAAACTATTTACTTGAGACGAGTATTTAAGTCTACGACTGCTTTATTTTGAAGCAAGACTAAGTCTTTAAGCTTAGATTAGATTTCGGTTTAGATAAAAGTTTGCCACTTCCAGTTTTAAAAAGCACATGTTTTGTTTTTGTTTTTAATATTCTGGAGACATATTGTGTTTCTCGATAAAAATAGACTGCGTGATATAATCTACCGATTTTTAAAGTCAAAAGGTTGGCACACATTTTGTGTTTGTACAGTTAAGGAGTGCTAATTTTATTCCTCTCTGAGGGCGGCCATTTCTACAGTTGGTTTCCAGTAGTGATGGCATCCATGTTCTGTAGAGCCTGGCCAAAAAAACCTTAATGGCACAGCTTTAAAAAGTGTGATTCATTGTTTGCTGAGCTCTGGGCAACAGCAACGTCATCACTATTTGACACAGATTCTCAAAATGACTGTCCCCAGAGACAGATAAGAACAGGTGGACTTAATGGTTTCTTATTTGATGTTCTACAAACATACCAACATGCTTTTTGTAGACAGCATATATTATTGTAATAAAATCACTCTTTTACTACAGAGTTTAAACCCTTTTGCCACATTACAAACAGGAATCATGCTGTCATCCACACTGACTGTGGGTATCTCTGATGAGGTTAACGTAATCCGAGGACAAAGCGCCGTCCTGGGATGCTTCTTCACTCTACCCAAGATGGACCACTACACTGGCATGATCAGGCTAAGCTGGATCGGCAGAAAAGCCACCAACAAGCCGTTTTTCCAGTGTGCGTTAAAGAACAACTCGCCGGCTACGTTGGACGACTGCCTTGGCCTGAAGCGCTTCTCTTTGGCAGGAGACACCCGCCAGGGTGATATGTCGCTCCGCATTGAAGATGTCACTTTGTTTGATGAAGGCTTGTACATTTGCAAAGTAGAACTAAACAGAAAAGTGGGAAAGAGGACAGAGTTGACACTTAAAGTGCAAGGTAAAGAATCATCTGATTAATGAAGTAGACATGATTAATTGTTTTATGGGGTAAATGCTGAAGAACCATTTTGGCATGATTTGTGAAATTACTGTTACTTAGTTATTGACATTGTATAGTAACTACATTGTTCCAATCATAGATTATGTGAGCTAGGTAGTTTTCGTCTGGAGGGACGAGAGCAAGACCAGCTCGGGTGCCGAGGTGCCTAACTTTGTGTGTTTGGGCAATTGGATTGGCCATGGTCCAAAGATTTTTGTGTGTGTTTTTGCTATTTTTTTCCCCTTTTATTTTCTTTATTTTCGTCAACGCACCACTGAGGACAAAACTCTACAAAAGCTTTCTCTACTGCAGACGTTTCCTAGCCTGTGTTAGGGTCAAGGCCAAGTTGGCATCAATACAATTCATACAGTTTATTTTCAGTCTTCCTCTTCTCCTGTCCCCTTTTTCTGTGCCCTGGAGAATAATCTTGGCCAGTCCTAATAATTTTGTTACATGCAAATGCAGGTGACAACAATTCTTCGTAGGGTCGAAAGTTCCCTTTGATGGTGTTTCGCCCCATGTGCTATGTAGCTGATGCCTGATGTGATGGCCTGGATTTTCTTTTCCAGCTTTGCTGTGAGTGTTCATGTCTAGCAAGCACAGACAAGCGCTTGCATGAGTCTGATCTTTGATTTCACTGCTATGTTCATGTCCCTCCAGATGGGTTTTAAGCTCTGTGTAGGGAACGTAAAACATAGAAGAAGAAGAAGGTTACAAAAAAATAGATAATGTGTATATCCTTCAAGTTTACAATATTTATAATATTTAAAATATTATAAGGGGAAGTGGGTCCAAACTTCACTTTTACCCCTAATGCTAATCACGCTATTCTCCTTAATGGTTTTCTTCTTCATTTGTCAGTAAGGCCTGCGATCCTGAGTCTGTCATTGGTGATCGGTAGCTCTAGCACCCCCCAGAGGCTGCAGTGTTTGGCAGAAGGCCAACCCCTCCCCAAGATCACCTGGATTTCAGCTTCTGAAACTACGTTAGACGTGAATGCGGAGACTTCAACGGCTGGTCCATACATGAACAGCTCAATCCCTTACGAACGTCCGGAAGAGGTCACTTGTCGGGTAGAGAGTGCTTTGGGGTGGGCAAAAAAGACTTACCGGCCCGTAAACTGGGTGAAAGTCACGGCACTAGTATGCAGTGCCGTAGCTGTTGTCCTGGTGGTGCTGGCCGCATGGGGTTTCATCATATACCGGCTGAGGGTCAGAGGTGAGGCAATGAAATCTGCGTTATGTGGCATTGAATGATGTCAACCTATTTTGCCCCTCAGCTCCAAAACACAATGCTCAGATGATGGAAAACTGTTCAACACGTAAGTGTAAGCCTTTTTTGCCTAACATTTCACAGCACAACCAGTTCAGGGTGTCCCCTACCCACTACCCGGGGGTGCAGGTAATGGATGGATGGATAGATGCAAACAGTTTGAGCACTCGTTCATGAGTTTTCTCGTTCCTATAAGAGTTTTCTGTAAGTGTAAATTTGAACTGTGTGTTTTATTTGCAGGGATAGCAGAGAACCACCTATCGCATTCCTCTCATGGTCCAGCTGCCAGTGCCGTTCAACTTCAGACTATTTATACAACGGTTGTTCTTCCAGAGGCTTGTAAGTGATGGGATTGTCTGGAAAACAACCCTTTTTTGATATGTATTTATTTTTTCCCAACGATTAGCTGATGTTTACTGTGGGGCTGAAACTGTTTTGGTAAAAGACTGGATACAAGGGGTACAATAAAAAACTATATCAGTACTCGGTCCATACCTGCCAATTGCTCCCCTTGTTAATGACTGCAATTTCTCTTAAAAACACTTTGCTGCACCTATTTGCTCACAGCAAGACAGACTATGTACGATAAAAACAATGATGATTTGGATAAACAAGTTTATTTACCAACCTGAGAACACACGAAATTCTGTCATCATCTTTCTTAGTTCTTTACCCACGTACAGTAAATTTTGTGGCAATTTAGTGATCAGGTCAAGTCATGTTGCACCCATTGCTCGTTTCGTAAAACCTTACCAGAAAAAGCAGCTTCACTTGAGAATAGTTTTTCCCAACCACTCCAGTCAGTTTGCATAGACATTCTTACACTAGAACCAGACTCAAAAACACTAAAAACATAGTGATCGCAGTTCATTTCACAAAATATGCCTTAGCGATACTAACTCCAAACCAGAAAGCCTGTACGGTTGCCAAGTGCCTCAGATTGGAGACAAAATGGGTAAGACGAGATGGGTCTATCAAAAAACAACTTTTATCCATGTCAGGGACCAGAACAAGCACTCGGATCCAATAGCGTCAGTTTTATAGTTTATTTGGACATGGGTCGATGGAGCAGGCTTGAGACGTCGGGTCTTGGTGGCAGAAAGCCTCTTTGGACGGAATGGCAGCTCCGTGGTGAAACGCGTGACGAGCAACGTAGCAGGTAAGTCGGTGGCCGGGGCGGGAGAGTAGATCGTAAACTTGAATGTTGGAGGCTCACTCATGGAAACTAGGAGTACACTCGAACGTCCATCTCTGGACGCTGACAGCTTAAGTAGAAAGCTTCCACCAATCAGGAAGCGCAATCCAGCACGCCAGCTGATTACCTCAGATGGCTCCAGTTAGGTAATCACGACAATCCGCCCCTCTACAAATATTGATATATGTCGTACATGCTTTGAATGATCAAAAACATGTAAAATAGGGGAAAAACATATATGTCGACAGGTATGTCAATCACATATTCTTGATCCTCTGCAAAGAATGACAAATATTAGGGCTGCAGTAGTGGAGGTAGAGTTGGGATGATTCTGTAAAAAACATTGTTCTTTCAGTTTCTAGCAAGCAATGTTAGCAACCATAAAAAGAATGCAAGATGGCCATTCTAAATATGTTTATTTTGGATTAGTTATGTAATAATAAGGGAATATGATTTATAAATGGTATTATTCAAATTTACAGGTGGAGCTGGGTCATCCAAAAAGTCCACACTTGCCAACAAATATCAGGAAGAAGGTGAAGGTAAAATCTGCATTATTTTTTATGAAAGGTTCAAAAAAAGTGCTACTTTTGTGGTGAACTACACTCGATTTGTTTGGATTTTGTGCCTTTATTTCCTAGTTTTTTTTTTTTATCATTTTATCAAATGTTGATAATAAGCAGGATTTGAGTTGTATTTATTTATCCTTATTTAGTAAACTTTTTTCAGTTGTTTTAGAACCGATTTCATTTTTTCTTAATGGAAAATGTTCACATTGTGTTTTCAGATATTTTCTACTCGACCGTGTTACTTCACTAGTCATCTTTATCTTCGTCATTTAGAAGTTGCGTGTGTATCTCCAAACTACTGCTCTGCACTCGCAGCAAATAAAAATAAAAACGTTGTTTGCATAAGTTTGAGTGTGTTGATTCAAAATTGGAGGCACAAGCATCAAGTGCCCGGGTGTGATCCAGAATGAGAAAAGAACTTTCGACCTCTGAATGTTTGCTTCTTCACCTTTTCACGCTTTCTCTTTCTGCCATATGTACACACACACACACACACCACAATCAACACCACAAAACTAGGAAGTGAAGAAGTTCTGCTTCACGCTATGATTTTGTTTCATTTCCGGTGTCAGTCGTTGTGCCAGTCCTCATTTTGTGATTTTAGTTTTCAGACATTTTTTTTTTGTTTGTTTTGAAGAGAAATAGGCGCCACCAAGCTGTATTTGCCCAAGACACACTACAGGAAATGGTACCCCTATAAACCGTAGTGGTTAAAGCACTCACACACACAGTCTTGGTCTATATCAGGGGTGTCGAACTGGTTTTAGCTGGGGGCCACAAATGCTATAAAAAAAAATCTCACGGGGGCCGGACTAGTAAGTTTAAGAGAAAGAGAGAGGGAGAAGAAGAGAGAGAAAGAGAGGAAGGGAAAGACAGAGCGATAAACAGATAGGGAGAACAAGGGAGACGGAGTAACAGTGAGAGAAAAAGAGAAAGCAGAAAAGAGATATGAATGGAGAAGAAGGGGGATATGAATATAGAGAGAAAAAGAAAGGGAAAAAAGAGAAAGATAAAAAGAATAAGAGAAGTGAAACGACAGAAAGAAAAAGAGTCAGCAGGAGAAAAAGAGACAAAGTGAGGTGAGAGAGAGAGAGAGAGAGAGAGAGAGAGAGAGAGAGAGAGAGAGAGGTCAAAAAAGGGAAAGAAAGATGGTGAAAAAGAAAGAGAAAAACACAAAAAAAGAGAATTAAAGTGTAAGTTAGAGAGAGAAATTAGAAAGGGAGCAAGACAGAAAAAAAGAAAGTGTTAGAGAGTGAGAGAGAAAAGAGAAAAAAAAGAGTGAGAGTGAACAGGAGAAAGAAAAAGAGGGAGGAATAAATAAAGAAGTGACTCAGAGAGAAATGGAGAAATACTACCACAATTGTTTTGCAAGTGTTAACTGGCGTTGGTGACATCCGGTGGAAATATTTAAAACTACAGCTCTTTTTCCTCTTGCGCTTCTCTTAGTGTTGTCTTGCGGGCCGGATTTAAACCATCGGTGGGCCTGATCTGGCCCGCGGGCCGCCTGTTTGACACCTGTGGTCTATATGGTCTTTATTTTCCAAAATTGTTATGTATGTTTATTTTTGTGTGTATTTAAGAAATCTACGAATACATCTTTATCTGTTCATCTGTATCTTTCATTTTTGTGTGTGATTTTTTTGAAGAAGTTATTATTTTCCTTTTTAATTTTGTTTTTTTTTCCTTCTGCACATTTTAGTTTTTTGTTTGTTGAAGTTTGTAAGCATTGAGTGATTCTTTTCTATTTTGTTGTGTCAGGATCAGAACGGAAGTAGGACCCAATTGTGTTACGTTTCTCACAGGTTTTATTGAAGGAAGGAGGAAGGGCTGCGCCCACGATCCGGTGTTCGCTGGATGCGGGAAGCAAGTCGCTCTCGTACTCGGATTGTGATTCGAACACGGAAGTGGATCTTCTGTAGCGAGCGATGGCGGTGTCAGGGACGGAAAAACGGGTCGGTAGCCGAAACTGGGAGAGCAAGGCATGGTCGGAAAGGAGTCGTAAGCCAGAACGGGAGAGTAGACGTAGTCGGGGACAAAAAGAGGTCGTAAGCCGGGACGGGAGCGCAGACGTGGTCAGGATCAAAACGAGTCGTAGCCGGAGACAGATGGGAGCAAAAACGGGACAAGTGGGAGTCAGAGTCGAAAAAGGCTTGCCTAATATACACTGAGATTCGCAGACAAAGTGACAACATGGGACTGACAGGACTGGGTTCAAATAGTGGCAGGGAGCCAACCAGAACCCGCGGCGGTTGGCGCCAACTGACCGGGCATAGGTGAGTCACATCAGAAATAATGACATGTTGTTTTTTGAGCGTGAGTTGTGTTTCATTCGTCTTATTTAATCTTACGCTGTATTTGTGTCTTCAAAGAGACAGTGTTTTGTTATTTAGCAGCTTACGGTAGAATAAAAAAGACTCCACTCCTTAGAAAAAGCTGTATTGATTCGAATAATAATCAAAAATCATGTGAACTATCATAGAAATGTGGCTCTTTTGAAATCGTCACAAGCCGAGCAATTTGCATTTTCATTAGCATGAGCCTCACCTAAAGGGAGCTGACATAATTGTCCGCCATCTTGCTGCTACAAGTACCCCCAAAAATCAAAAACTTTCCAAAAAGCCAGGCAAAAATCTTGAAGAAAATGATGCCGCTTGGTTACAGTCAGCCTCTAGTTTGTATTCTTCATTGTACCTTTTAGCTCTCGTTTTGAGTTGCATTTCACAATACAGCGACATCTAGTGGTCAAATACTGTCAGAAACACTGTCTCTTTAAATAAGAGACGTACAGTATTTTAGTTTTGTTTATTGTATTCAGGGAGGGAGGGACCAATCTGTCAGTTGCCCGTGGAGCAAAGTCTATGTACCGGGTAACCGTTTCTGGCACGAAAATAAGTGTGATAAACATCAACCTCTAGACCAATGCATTACTTTGTATCCCTGACACAAATCAACGCAGAAGGAATTTGACTTAAAATTCCAAATGGAATAAACTCATTTCTTTATGTTTGGGTTTCATGCGTAATCAACCGTATTTTATTGTGAAAGACACCGCCTGACCGCACAAGTGACAGTACTCTTGTTGTGAAACGTAAGCGGAAGTTTGCATACGAAGCTGGGCGTGTATTTTGGATTGGCGCTTTCCCGCACCGAAGCCTTTTTTTTTGTAACAGAACCGACTGGACTTCTTTTTCTTCTTTATCTGCCAAATATTTATTAAGTTGTCTTTACCAAGCCCACCAAGATGTCCCACGCGGTCAGCCCTACCAGTGCCGGCAGGACGTCCGCGCCCGAAGGCTTCTTCAACCCGGGATACATCCGAACCATCCCGGGACTGCTCAAAATGGCCCAAATGGTGAGACAGTGAATAACAACAACAAATTCACTGCAATAACTGAATTCGCTGCATAAAAATATGACGCTTGTATGACGTGTTAAATTCACTAGTTTCAATTGATCAGGTTTATGGTGGCGTTTTGGGGTTGTATGGGCATGGGGTGGCATCCCGTGGGTGTGGTTACACACGCACACGCGCGCACACGCACACACACACAACAGGGGGTAAAAAATGTAAAGGGATACCGACCAACTTTAAATATGCGTCTAAAAATAACAAGTTTTAGAGCAGGGTGGGCAAACTACTGTCCGCAGGCTACCTGCCGCCCAGCAGGCTTTTCGATCAGGCCCGCCGAACGAAAATTGTTAAAGTATTGATAGTTCCTAATCACGTAAACAACGACCATAGTAGCGGCCATACTGGATGGGTGTAAGGTAAGTTTACCTCATTAGTATTGTTATTGACATTTGGAATATGACGATCAAAGCTCGTTCCAGGCTAAACTGCATCAAAAAATCTTCACTGATGTACAAACAAGAGACTTAAGCGGTAGAGAAAAGCGTAAGGTGTAGGAGCAAGGGTTCAAATAAGACTGTCTCCGGGGCTCTTATCAGCTGACGAACGGTGCATTCTGATCGGCAAGGCGTTTTGGCATGCTAGGTCCATCCCCGGGAGTTGTAAAACGTTAATTAGGATCCTATCTCTTCCCTCCACTCGCTGAACAAGGGTGCAATCTTTTTGCCTGGGCTTTCATGAACACTTGGGGCTCATTATGGCTGGGAAGCGGCACAATATTTTCGACTAGTGTATATGGTTTGCGCCCACTATCTCAGAAGGGTGCATTGCAAGTGAGGTTCTCGCTCTTGTCTCCACTCACCAGGTAACAGAACCAGAGCCACCGGTGAAAAGTGAATATCTGGAAAATAGCCTTACCCCTTCTTAAAGCTCCCAAAGGGTAAAACTTACCTCGAGATGACGACTGTAACAAAATAACAACTATGGATCTACAAATGATAACGCACAACACATAATTTCAGTTGAATGAATGGTTCTATTGACATTATAGAAAAATAGAATTAAATTGAAGGGCTTCTTTCAGTGTAAGAAAGCAATTTAGAGAGCGGCTGGCTAACTGTGCGCTAGCATCGGGTGTCCTTAAATTGATTAGAATACCACGAGTTGTGCTTCGGATCGTCCGTTTTATAGCTAATGGATCTAGCAATGGGGTCTAGCAGGCCTCCGCAGGGGTAGCTTGTGAGGGTTGTTAGCTGAGCCGTAGCAGTCGGCCGGACCTGCAGCCAGGCTATTGCTTTCCCTGTCATCGCCGCCTCAGTCGATTCTCGGACACGATAACAATCAGCAGAGCACTCGCTGGTGATCAGCATCGCTTTGCGCTCTTCATACTTTCCTTAGAGTTCAATTTAATTGATGTATTTCTCTTCAATGTAACACTTTTCTAAAAGTTAGCGGCCGTTGTCCTTCCCTTTTGATTCAGAGACATTGACTGCGCATGTCCTGGCTCTTTGTCTGACAGCATACACTAGCCTTTATCACAGTCATGCACACTGACAGTCATTCCCACCCAATATTCACACATACAAACTTCCCCGTGCAGCACTTGCTGTGTGCTCGCTCTGACCACAATGAGCGATATGTTGATATCAATGACAGAAAAGACAATTCAATCCAAAATCCGCAAAGGAATGAACCAGCAATAACTTCAGCATAAAGTAGATGGGTCTCTAATACAAAAAACTACAAAATTACTACAAAACTAAATATTACATTTTGTGCTTAAAAGTGTTACGCGGAATTTGAAGACTTAAGGCTGCAATCACGACTTTAAGCCAGGAGATGGCGGCAGAGAATAACACCTGATTTGCATGCAAATTTATGTGTTTCTTAGACACGCTTGAATAAACTCTTCTTTTTTTAATCTTTTTGGGGGTTTGGGTTGCCGTTTGGACCCTACCAAAAGCCAGACTTATCTTACTTTTTTGTAATCCACTGACAAATAGAAATTTTAAAAAACTTGCAGGAATGAGCATGATGTCTCTCTCCTGCACTCCACCAGCCCCATTTCCTCAAACAGCGCCATTAAAAGTAACATGAAAGCAGATAGACACAGTGGAAAATAAAGCACAAAGTCTATTTGAACTCAGTTGGGCATTGTTAACACACACTTATAGAAGATATTTAACTTTTTTATTTGAGCGCATCTAAGAAATGCACGTACTCCCACATGCATCATGAACGTGTTGATTTAGGCTGTAATAATGGCGTTAAGCAAGGAGATTGCGACAGAAAGTAACAACTTTCTTAATTCCATACAGCACCTTAAAAAACAAATTCAAAAAGAAATATAACATGTCTCCATCTATATTTATTTAAAAATGAGAAAAAAATTGGATAGGTCCGCAGAAGCAGCACCTTGGGCAAATTCTTTCAACCCAAAATGTTTGCCCACCCCTTCACTCGAGTGTCTCTAAAAATTATACATATCCCCTTTTCACTTACCCCTATTTGAGAAAAAATATATTAAATGTACTCTTTTTTACAATACTGAAAAGACTTTTAAACTTGCAAAAAAAAATATGTTAAGCAGAAATTGCTGCAACGATTAAAGTTAGTAGATATACTGAATGGAGTTGATAAACCGTCACAAAACTGTGAGTATAATTAGCAATGTTCCTATTTTAGAATTAGTATGCGTAACTAACATGAATAACAGACATGTGATTAGAACTAGGGCGTGACTATTTTGATATGCCTTCTAGTTCTAATTTTTTTCCACCTCTTAAAGGGGCAGTGTGTGTCATTTAGCACTTCATAGTGATAAAAAACTGTCAGCCTACAGGGAGCACACATAATTGTCCACCATCTTGCTGCTACAGGTCTTAAAACAACTCTAAAGATTATGCAAAGAAGTAAGAAGTTAAATCGTGTGATTTGGTCACTTTGGGTTAGCTGTAAGACATACAGCCCAACCCGGCGCACGGGTATTAAATCTCAGCCCGAGCCCAACAAATAAACTTGATTTTGAGTGACCAAGTTCGAGGCAAACCTGAATTTTCAAATTTTATATGAGAGGAGGAAGGATGTTTTTGGGCCCGGGCTTTAGATCTTACCTCTACTTTAAGCCTTTGTGTTTTATATTATTCTGTGTGCTTTTGAGCACTCGTTTTGTTTGCCCTTCACATTACAACAACATATAAAGGTCAAATAATACACCCTGTCCCTTTAAGTAGCTTATTTTGTGTTTGTTATTAATCATGCATGATTCAATGAAACCGTTGGTCTTGATCATGCTAAAGGAAATCCAAATACCATAATTTTTACAGAAGATATTTAATAACAAAGTAAATTACAGTTGTTAATCCAACACTGATTTATTTTCTTTTAAGGATTGACACCAACTTCAAGAGATTCAAGACAGAAGAACACCTTGTTTATCGTGGGGTTTCATTCCAAATAGAACCTTTTATCGTCCAAATCCGTTCGATTATTTTGTTCCAGACCTCTCAAAAATATATTATCCTGAAAGTTTGGGTCAAACAGTTTATCGCTCCGTTTTGACGGTTTTTACCCGTATTTTTCTAGTGTACTAAAGCTTTTCTTTGAACTACAGTGAACCTTTTTTTGTCCAAAAAACAACCTGTGATAGGTGATACCCATAAAGTAGAAACACACCTTTGTTTCACTAATAAAAGTACTGTAAGTTATTTTGTTTGTTTTACAAATAATTACCTTGTCAAATAATATTGTTAATAATGTGTAGAGAAGAATCTCTGAGAATGATTAGCCAATTAAAATGCTTAGCACAATTCAAGTCAGAGAAGTAGCGAGTCCAAGAATAATAAACTGCGTCATAGCGAGGGTTCACTGTACAACACGTTTTTAAATCATCAATTACAGTACTATCACCGAAAAATCTATGCCTCAAAAACTTGAGGCTCCCTTGCATTAAATCAGTTTTTTAAAAAACTGTTTTAAATGTCAAGATTCAAATCCTAGGCCCAACTGTAATCAAACGATATAATGAACACAAAGTGACATTTTTTATATTCCCTTCCAGGTGTGGCCCTTGACCTTTTTTTATGTATTTCCCCCCAGGTGGCCCTTCTGATCACCTTCTTGTGTGTGCACTGCGCTCGGGGTTGGCCAAGTTGGGCTGCGTTTCAGTACTTTGAGGTGGTGGCGTTGTGGTTTCTGGTGGTTCTCCTGTGCTTCTTCCTCATGCACTTGTGCCGTCTGCAGGCCAAGATGGGCTGCATCAATTGGCCGCTCACGGTAAGTGCATCTTCTCCTTTTCTGATTCCATGTTTTGGTACTTTCTTCCCTTTGTTTCTTCTTCTGACCATATGACTCGTCTTTCTTCTTTTAAGGAGTTCTTCCACTACTCTGTGGGTGCGGTGCTAATCTGTATTGGCTCTATTGTGGCGGCGGTGAAGAGCGGGGGAGTGTCTGCTCTGGTGGCAGCTTCTGTAAATACATTTATCTTACCATGTTTGGTGTTGAATTTGTATGGCCAGTAACATTTTTGTTGTTATCCTTCGTAGTGTTTCTTTGTAGTCTTGTTTCATTGTTGTGTGGAATATTTTTGTACCTTGTCTTGTCAGGTCTTTGGTTTTATCACAACTTTTCTGATGGCGGTCAGCTTATGGACGTCTTACAGTGTCTCCTGTGGACCACACCACACTGGTATTTATTAATATTATTTGAAGAGAAAATGATATGACTTTTCAGAATTTCATCTGGAGGGACAAAAGTATGACCAACTTAGGTGCCAAGGTGCCTAACTTGTTTGGGTGTTTGGGCAATTGGGTTGGCCATGGTCCAAAAAATTTTGTGTGTTTTTTTGCTTTTTTTTCCCCTTTTATTTTCTTTGTTATTATATGTGTTTGTCTTGCTGTCGGTCACCCCTCTTGAGGGATATGACCAAGGTAGATAGATAGATAGATAGATAGATAGATAGATAGATAGATAGATAGACATAATAGACCAAACTAAAGAGCGAAAGCATCTATTAATTTTTAGCTTGCAGGGAGAACAGCAGCGTACTGTACTCTTTCAAGATGCAAATATTTCAACTTGTTCTAAACCTTTTTTTAAATTAAATCTCTTAGGTTACAAAAAAGCAGATCAACCCTAAAGAGTGTGGTTATCAAAGAACAGCAGCATGATTGGCCAATAATGACAATGATGTAAACAGTGTAAACAACAGTGCGCAATAATAGTCAAAATAAAGACAAACCCTGTCATACTAAGCAATGTCCTTTGGGAGTGTCCAATAATAAAACTACAACATTCCTTATTGTAAGAAAGCAGAATTATTACAAATGATTTCTGACACAATGTGAATGCTTTTTCTCAAATAATCCCAGCATATTGGCGGGGACAATTCTCACCAGGAAGAAATAGATAGATAGATAGATAGATAGATAGATAGATAGATAGATACTTTGTTCATCCCCGAAGGGAAATTCACATTTCCAGCAGCATCCCTGAGCTGAGAACAATCGAGAACAATCGAAAATAACACGGGAGCTGCTGGAGTGGCTGCCATTCGTGACGGCGCCGGAAGAAGTCAAGTAAAGTCAAGTCATTTTTATTTGTATAGCCCTTAATCACAAAGAGTCTCAAAGGGCTTCACAGGATTACGCAGACTATTTTTTCAGACTATTATTACAACATCCCCTGATCTGGAACCAACATGAGGGCAAGGAAAAACTCAAAAAACTTCAACATGAGGGAAATGAAGAAACCTTGAGAAGGGACCGCACATGAGGTAGCCCCCTTCCAGGATTACCAGACAAGAAATAAAGAAGAAAGACGTAACAACGTACATTGATAGTCAAGTCAAGTCATTTTTTTTGTATAGCCCTTAATCACAAAGAGTCTCAAAGGGCTGCACAGGTTATTGCACAGACTATTATTTCAGTTTATTATTACACCATCTCCTGATCTGATACCTTGGTATTCTACCACAATAATTGTTGGAAATCCGAATCGATCGAGTACTGAAACATTTTCTCCCATACCAAGTAATGGTATTTACTCTTCGATGTTCCTATGCATTCCAAATTACCCAAAATATAAAAAGAAAAAACTCGTACCTAAACAACCATTTAATGCTCCAAATTTTAATACAATGTACCTAACAAATGATAATTATTTAAATGTGTACAAATACTGACAACTGCATAAAGATAATTTGTAAAGATAAAAACAGCATTGTACCGTTGTGCAGCAGTTTAATGGCATACAGCACATATGTCATAGTCAAGGCCCGCGGGACGAATGTGGCTTGCGATAAGGTTTTCTCTAACTCTTGAGATTATCTTGATTAATTATTGCATCTTCATCAAAGTACATTTTCATCATGTGTCTTTCAGCTAGAGATCTCTCTCAAAATAAGAGCCAAGATGGCCGCTTGTCTCAGCCGGCTGTGTTTGTGTGTGATTGGATTCCTTCCGAAGTAATAATCCCTCAAATTCTTTGTCGGACTACTAATTTGTTCGAATATAGTGGTTCAAATGCCGAGGTACCACTGAATATCTAATTCAAAGCAGCCTGTCACATTCTGCGCTGGACAGGGTGCATTCAAAGATCAGACAAAAAGTTGAGAATTTAAAATATTGCGAAAAAAAGCTCTGGCACTGAAAGTTTTTCCCAGTTCCAGATATTGATGTCCGAGTACTTTGTTGAAATTACGTTTTTTAATTTAAATTCTCTTGATTAGCACTATGCATGTTGCTATTATGAGCAAAAAAACCACGTTGACAGTGTTTTTAGCAAGGGGATCTCCAAAACATTCAGCTGAATAAGTCACATGATTAGTATTGAAAGTAGATTACCGTATTTTCCGCACTCTAAGGTGCACCTAAAAGCCTTAATTTTTTTCAATAGCTGACCATGCACCTTATAATACAGTGCGCCTTATTTATGGATCAATAGTAAGTCGCAAAGTCTTGCAACTAATGCAGCAGCGCCGACTAGATTTTCCCCCGAACCCCAAGTAGTCCGCGGTGTATGCTGGGATTTATTTACCGGCGTTTCATTGGCTAACCAATGTGTCAATCATTATTTGAATCGATCACTATTGGCTAAAGTTATTCGGAGGTAAAGGGGGTGGATCCTTTTTATCATTTACAGGCTGGCATAGGCTAAAGCGGCAAAACAAAGCCTGCAATTGGCCGAAAAAGATGGTTCAATAATCAGTTGAATCGATCACTATAGGCTAAAGTTATTCGGAGGTAAAGAGGGCAGCTCCTTTTTATCATTTACAGGCTGGCATAGGCTAAAGCGGCAAAACAAAGCCTGCAATTGGCCGAAAAAGATGAATGTGAATAGCAAATTCGGTTGTCTACGGCATAGAGGAAACCATTCTGTATTTGTAAATATATTACTCTCCTGGATTTACTACACTCACGAATATAAGAGGACCATGGTTGCACATTATTATTGAACACAACGACTTCGGTGAGCTACTCCGGCTATATATTTTCTCTGTATCTTGTTTCAGACTGAACTCGATGTTTCTGTGATAAGCGGTGCAGATAATGGATGGAATGGAGTGTCTATTTTTAAATTAAACTCAATTCCAAGTGTTTATTGTCATACGCACAGTAAAGTTGTAAGCGAAAAAGAAAATAGAAACTAAGGAATGGTTGGCATTTCTTGAATCCCAAGACTTTAACCTTCTGAATGATATTTGGAACGATGCATTTGAGTGACATCGTACGGACACCGCATCCGCACGTATCTACAACACGTATATGCTTCTTTGCAAGTTTTCGGAATGTTAAGGGGGTAATAAGTTTGACTGAACTATCTGACTGTTTTTTCGACGTTCCCATTGTAGCGCCTTATAATCCAGTGCGTCTTATGTATGTCAAATATAGGACCAAAAACTATTTTTTCGGGGTGCGCCCTATAACCCGGTGCGCCTTATGGTGAGGAAAATACGGTAGTAATTTTTGTACAATTCATTGCAAATGTTTGGTCCCAAATTAGCATCCCTCTGCACGTTGTGGTAGATACGCTATTTTTGGTAACATGTGCTAAAGGAAAATAACGTGAACGTCACATGAACGTTATTTCATGCTTGCAGGCGCTGCTGTGTAATGCCCAGAAACAAGATCGGTCACACCTGCAGCGGCTGTGGTTTTTCTGCTTCAAATCAAGCCAGAATTTCAACATCATTGGATGAGAGTTGGTAACCAAGACAACTCTTCTTTAAAAATTGAAAGAAAAAAAGGTTAGAATGGTGCTGGTGCTTCACAGTCACCCTCTCTTCAGTGTTACCCCCCCAAAGGTGCAAACAATAAGCAGTCAATTTCCTGTCTAAATTTTCAGTCATTCTCGCTGCTTGTGTTAAAATAAAGCTTTATTGTTGCTTTCTTATTAGAGATAATAAGAGATAGCAGAAGCCTCTGTTGGCTAATTTTCAAAATAGCAACATGATGTTGTTTTTTTTAATGTTGACTTTTGCAATATTGAAATTAGCATGCCAACTTCAATATCCTGATGCGCTCCAAATTCTCACGCTCCTCCACAGTGAATGTTCAAATGCTAAGGCACTTTCCGCATCATTGCCATGTGTGGCTTAAGCAATATCAGCTTTTAGAATGCTAGCACTGGAAACAGGTTCAATGCTAAACCATCTTCCTGACTGAGCTACACTAGTCAGAAGAAGTGTTAGCATTTAACGTGCCAACTTTGCATCCTAAGACTGCATGATGAGTCGGCTTCATCAATGCTAGGCTTTGCTAGAAAAGTGTGTAGATCTAGCCAATCTCGTAGGAGGACAAATGCGTAACCACCATCATCATCATCATCAGCCTTCGGCAGCACTAAGCCTAAGAAATTCACCCTTAGTGTGCTAAAATCGCTGTCACAACGCTAACCCTTTTTTCACATCACGCTTGGTTCAAAGAGCGTGAGCAAAAACGCATGCAAACCGATTCAAGGCTGAGTCAGCAGGATCAGCTACACCAAGTGAAGAAAATATTGGCGTTTAGTATAACTTGCACAATGCTAGCCTTACATGTCTGCGTGCCAACACTGACCGCTCTACGGGTTACATGTACACGCAAGCTGTTGCCGTGGGAACGGCCGGGCTAGTGTGTAAGGTGCTAGTCTTTAAACGTACTTACCAATAAGATGAAGTTTACACAGCGATGATGATTATGGTGATTATTGTTACAAAATGTGAAATCAATTCACACAAACACAGGTCATCAGACTGTTAATTGTTAACGTTCATAAGCCGTCACAGACATGTTTTTGTGCCGGTTGGCATCATGGGACCTGAATGTGAAACTCTGACCAATCACAGGTTTTCACTTTTATCTTAAGTATAGTCGACACTGGGATACGACGACCCCGCCTTATGATCTTTTCACTCTACTGTGTGAATTTGTTTTTTTCGGGTCCTCCGTCAGGGATTTTCCCCTTTATACGACGTAAACAACAAATTATTTTGCGTGCCCAAAAACAGAAATTCAAACTTTGAATTGTTTGTGAGCATAACTTTGAGTTACGTCTCTAAGATGAGTGTCAGCGCAATGGTCGACATTATAAAATGCCGGTCGGCTATTCGTTTGTGTCACGGCATCATTAAAATGCAGATTGGCTGAATAACCTCCCACAATGCCTTTATTTTCGTTCAGTTCAAAATCTTGTAGGCCTCGTAAAGACATTAGAAGTCAATGATGCATTACTATATTTTCTTACTGTATTTATTAGCTGTGCGTTCAAAAACTCACAGTGATGATAAATGGAGAAGCAAAAACACCATGACCATGGAAACAAATCTTGCGATTATACTGAAATACAAAGTAGGAACATGAATCACTACCCTAGACGATCAAGACTATTGCTGAAAATATGGATGATTAAAGCAATGAAATATTTTAAGAGCACGACAATCCTAGCAAGTGGAAGTTTTCAAATATTTTTTAAATTTTAACTGGTCTCCCCCAACTCACTCTGCATACACTGTACAAACTCAAGTAACATCAACGCCAAAGCTACCTGTAAATAGCATTTATATTTTTCTTTTTAAATTTATATTTATTTCTAATTTTGATTATTCTTATGCATATATATCACACATAAGTGGTAATTAATCTCTATTGCTGTCGTATTTAGTTATTTTATGGTTTTTATTTACTTTTCTGGGGTTTTAGCTAAGTACCGCAGGTTTCTTCCCCCGCTATTCAGCAATTTCATTTTGCGATCCCCACCTCAGAACAGGGGGTCTACTGTATCTGTCAAAAGTATTCAAAGACATTATTTTATTTTTGCATAGCACAGTTTAACTTGACAATAAGGAGCTCTTCAGAACGTTACAGCCAGTTTGTTTTGAATTATCCACTTGAAAGATTTAGCCGTCGAGGGCCAAGTTTTTTTCCCCGCTCAACCTGAAATTTGCTAGCCGTGATTATTATAATTGTATGCATAAAAAAGTCTCAAGCACCTACGCCTGAAATTGAACAGGAAGTCAACCAGCCTGGGTTGAAGCAGCCGCTTTGCGGTGAATTTCCTCAGTACAGTATTGAGAAATAGAAAGTTCAAAAAAAAAAAAGAAGTCACCCTTTGAGTCAGTTTCACTAATCAACTTGAGAAAAGACGATCCTCAAGTAAGCCATTTCCGACGCATGTTCACCCATCTTCTGGGATTCACGATCATTTACCCCAAGTAGAAGCTGTTTGCATCGACACAAAATGGTGGGTTTTTTTTTTTCAAACCACAATGTAATGCGAGTAGATTATCAGTTTCAGGGGATTTGCCATGAAAATATTGCGTGAATGCTTTTTTTTCTCAATAAGACCTTTTGAAATATAAATTGAAAAATAAGACTCTCCTTAGCTCATCTTCAAGTTGCAAGATCAACCACATAAAGCATGTTCAGTGTGTAATTGCACACGCTAGCTGATTGCAATTGCTGTATACAAATCATTTCCATTGTGGGTTTACAGTTTTTTGAAGAAAACATGTCAAACTTGTTTTAACAAGTGTTATTTACTTTTATTTATTTGATTTTACCGCAGAGAAAGCTTTTATAAATGTTTGGGAAGCAGAGGAATTGAGTGACAAGCCTCGATTTCACTTCCCAAGATTGTATCCTAAGAAAAATAAGATGAATTCAAAACTGTGATTGTATGCTTTATTCCTATTACTTTAACATTTTTACTCTATATTCTGTCATCTGGTGAATGTTCGAATCCTGCTGCAACTTTCTTTACTCATATTTGAATTGCTGTATTATTATAATCTGATTTGGGTGCACATGTGGTCTCAATTGCTCTTTTCAGCTTTAATTCAGCCTCCATCTTTTCCCAAAGTGCCTTATGTGCCATTAGACGGAGCAGTCAATCGGCCATGTAAGCTGCAAGGTTATGAGCAATGGTAAGAGGAAAAGGAGCACAGTATTTACACTTGAGTTCAAGTTTATTTGAAGTTTGACATTGTGATGTCCTGCATGTGTTGAATTAAACCATTGTTGCACCAATGTCTGACTTCTGCATATGACTCATTGTGTATACAAAAGCAATACAATCAATTATCTTTTTGACTAAATTAATAGGATGAGTATATAAATGGGTGGATATGTTTGAGAAAGCAATGCCCCTGAAGAAGCCAAATTGATTAATGTGCAATAGTAAATGCCGAATTATAGAGGTCACTGTTAAATATGCTTCAAATGCATGGGGATGATGAGGCACAACATTTATTACCCCCAAAAAAATCTTTGCACAGCATTAATGCACGTTAAATATAACCAACAGCATATCCAGTGACAGCTTCAATACTGTTTTTATACCACTAGGGGGCATTAAATATTACACACTGTTCGTTTGAATAAAGACATCAAGTGGACATATCAAATACTGCAGGTTTATTATTTGACGAGAACCTCCTTTTTTAAGCTTCTTTCATCATCTCGCGGACCTGATTAAATATGTTGGCCGGCCTGAAATGGCCCGCAGACCATAGTTAGGTTACCCCCGGTTTACATGATTCCTTCCCCATGCATACATTCCAATCAAAATTTTTACAATCAGTAAACTAAATTGTTTTTTGTTGTTGCCATTAGGAAAAAAAAAACATTTCAAAATGAGACGTTCATTTGAAGAGGCATCCAGTCATATGACATCTACATCAGACTCCTGTAATTTAAATTACACCTCATTACTTACGGTATTGGATATGAAATTGAATCAGGCTAATTTAATTAGGTGCACTTTGGTGAGTTAGCAACAATGAGACGTTTACGCCCCTTGGACTTTGAACAGAAGGTTTAATTGCAGGGGTCGGGAACCTATGGCTTGCGAGCCATATATGGCTCTTTTCATGAGTACATACACTCAACAGCCCCTTTATGAGTTACACCTGTCCAACTCCTCGTAAACACGTGATTTCTTATCAGCCAATCACATGGCGGCAACTTAGGGCATGTAGACAGTTGGGAAAATCTGTAGTTGGAACCGAGCATCATTATGGTGATGAAGGTGATTTGAGTGACTTTGGCATGGTTCTTGGTGCAAGAAGGCCTGGTCTGAGTTTCTCAGTAACTGCTGACTTACTGGGATTTCCACGCACAAACATCTCTAGGATTCACAGAAAATGGTCTGAAAAAGGAAAATTATCCAGTGAATGACAGTTCTGTTGGCGGAAATGCCCTGTTTATGCTAGACCAGTGGTGGCTAACCCGGTCCTGGAGAGCCGCACGTCCTGCATGTTTTGGAGGTTTCTCTGCTCCAATACAGGTGATTCCAATCACCTGGATTGTTATCAAGCTCTCACAAAACCTGCTAACAAGCTGAAATTTGGCGTCAGGGGCCAAATGTAGAATGCTCTCAACCCTGTAGATATCTTCTTTGCTCTTGGGATCTCTAGTAGACCAGCATTTTTGGAGCAAAAAACCCACGGAAAAACTAAACAGCCAGAAACGCCAGCCAAGCACACAGAGCAATTTGATTGGGTGAGCTGTAGGCATGGACTGAACTATGCACACAGCACACTTCTGTCTGCCTAGCGCCACCTGCGCTGTAGGAAAATATGTCAATATCGTCGTTTGCTGTATTTTGTGACATTTTTACTAAAGAACTCTACTTGCACCTTGTTTTGAAGCCATTATTTGTTAAAAAACTAAGAACAAAATGTCCCTCAACAATCTCAAGTTAAGTGGTGTATTTGTTATGGGACACAAGCTCTGGCATTATTCTGATTTCATAAATTTTATCAAATCATCTAACATAACACAGTGAAATAAAATCCGCTGAAAAAACATTTTTTGTCTGGAGTGCGGGTATGGCAGTTATGCTTAATTTTCTCTTAAAATATATTGTTTGGTTCTCTACCAAAAATAAAATCCAACAAAACATTTTGCTATCATGGTTCTTTGGATTTTATTGTAAGCACGTGTCTTCAATTGTTGGCTGCAATCAAGATTTAAACCCTTGCATAAGGATATTTTGAGTAGGTGTAAGTGTAGTCCACTATGCCTAACCGTGCTATTTTCTGTGCTTCAAAAATAGTTGCCATTATGGATGCTTTGAGCCTCTCTCTGTGTACAAATGTTCTATTAAAGCATGCCCGCTAAATGCTCAAGGAGTAATTCCTGTTAATAATGAGCAAGGTTTGCAATGAGCATTAATGAGCATATTTTGTGGGTGGACGAAGCGTAACCAGAAAGTAGAAATGTGCAGAGGTAATGATAACAGGCCCGATGTATAAATAAGCACGGCTCTCATCCTTTTAAGACATTGACGAGGGACAGAGGACAGAGAAATAAACACAAGTTTTTCTTTATTTTGTTGGCTTTATTGGCAGCAATGGCAACAATTCACGCTGTTTTGTTGTGCACCTTTGTCCTCAGTAGCAGTTTTCCTTCGTCTTCACTTCACACCAACGGAGAGTGCTTCTTCAACACCAAAGGTCAGTACTAGATGATTTATTTGCTTACAGCTTAAAGGTACGGTGTGTAATATTTGACCGCTAAATGTCGCTGTATTGTGCATTTCGATCCCCCGGTGACCCAAATAAAAACATTCAAATAACGTAATAGTATATAGTAAGTACTACATATGTGTTACTTACTTGCCTATGTTTACATAACATTTGAATAAACATACAGGTAAAATCGAGTGTTCAAAAGTGCAAGGTAGAATGCAAACTATGGAGAATCAAAGTGACCTAAACGCGTCATTTTACTTTTCATTTTTTGCTTAGCCTTTTTGAGAATTTGGGGTACCTGTCAGCTCCCTCTAAGTGAGCCTCATGAATAAATGATTATTTCTTGACCCATTAGGATATATAAAACAATACACATTTCAATGAGTGTTCGTGTATTTTTATTTATTATTCAAATAAACCTCTCACTAGGGGTTTCGACCGACCGATCCATGTTTATTTTTTAATGTATAGAGGATTTTTTTACCACTATGAGGCGTTAAATAACATGATTTCCCTTTTAAGTGGTTTTAAAAGCTCATTCATAAATATTACTTCCCTGCAATTCTTTTACCATGGTCCAAAGAGCAAACCTAGAAGACAACAAACAACATGTTTTTTTTTTGGTTCATTATTTATATTGTCCCTCTTTGGTTAATTATGGGCAGCACGACAGCGCAGTGGTTAGCGCGTGCGCGGCACTGTTCTGAGGTCATAAGATCGAACCTTCCTGTGTGGAGTTGCATGTTCTTGCGTGGGTTTCCTCCGAGCACTCCGGTTTCCTCCCACATTCCAAAAACATGCATGTCAGGTTACTTGGCTGGTCCAAGTTGTCCCTAGGTGTGAATGAGCAAGTGAGTTGTCTGTCTCTTTGTGCCCTGTGACTGGCTGGCATCTGGTTCAGGGTGTCCCCTGCCCACTGCCTAAAGAAAGCTGGGATGGGCTCCAGCACCCCCGCGACCCTACTGAGGATAAGCGGTGCAGAGGATGGATGGATGGTTAATTATAGAAGTATTTTAAGAGTATTTTTTTTTCTAAATCTGTCAATTTTGAATGTAATGTTACTTTCATGCGGATCAAAATTATCTTCAAAATTGATTTTGGGGGTAAAACTACTGTTTCTTCATCCCCTTGAATTTTATTTATTTATTTTGAAAGTAAGTGTTATTCATTATGACAGGGATGATGTCGTAGTTATAGTAGTATAACAAACATACTGCAAAATCTCAGTGTTTCTATTTATTTCATTTTATTGTTTAACTTATATTATGATATTTGTGTCATATGCGTTTTAATCAATACCGTACTTCTACATTGAGTAAAACTGGCCAAACTAAAAGCAGTTTGCATGACAGAACAATGTTGTTCAAATTAAACTGATGATTTTAAAGTTAAAATTACGCTACTCTTGTCCCGGTTATATATTTTAGAAAATGTATTTATAATACTTGTGCAGATCATAATAGTTGTTTACTTTTTCATTCTAGAACTCAACGACATCTCTTATGTTGAGAGAATTATATGCTATTGTACGCCAAATGAACAATTTAGCGTTTTAAAGATACTTGTACAGCAAGATTTAAAAAAAAAAAAACGTTGCTTATTGGTGTGCATCATAATATGAACAGAAAGTATAGCAAGGAGATATGTGAATATTTGCTTTCAATAGAAAGCCAATACAATGTAATGGGATCACAATAGGATACAACACAATGAAACACTGTAGGATATGATACAATGCAAATATTGAAAACATGTATATTTTTGAAGATTTGAGTATGTTGTATGTTTTTTTTTTAGCATTACATGGTGGTACACATTAAGTCATTTGCAAATGCAATGCCCCTGCATTATCCCACACATTCATGTTGTAGAGCAAATAAGCCCAGCCAATAAATGACTTCCACCTTCTTCGTTTCTGGTGTCTCGCTTTGAAATGGGTGGAACGACGGCGTCCCGTTTTGGACAGTTCCCGACAGTTCACCATGTACCATAATGAAATCTGATAACATGAAGTTTTGAATGTAATTAAAACATCCAAGGCAATGGATTGATAAAATATTATTCCCACCGTACGTAATTATGTCGATTGGAGGGACATTCTCAAGTACAGAACATTACGCAAATTTCTCACTTCTTTGGCTTTCTAACAAGTTTAGATATTGCAAACACCATCACCCGATACTGAGTGTATCAGGTATTTGAGACCACGCCCATAGAGGCATGATAAGCGTGGTTTTTCTGTACAAGGGAATCTCCCGAAATCGACTAGCATTATGGAGGGAACGTTTATTTTTGTACTAGTAACTTTCAGCGGTCGGACACTCCTATAAGCTCCGGCGCCCCCTCCTCCCCCTTCCTTTTTTTAATCATGGATTCTCTGTGTTAATAAATTGTGTGTCCTATTTCAAACAACCTGGTTTATTGAATTCATTTTCCTGGGATTAGTAATTCATATCAGAACTCAAAGAAGGTAAAGCAATAACGTTTATTTTTTTTTTATCAGTATAGGAAATTCTAGCATCCTTCAGAAAAAAGCACCAGCAACACCTAGAGGCAAATTCGTTTACTGATTGCAGTAAAGAATAATTCATTTCAATCCTAACAATTTTCAAAATTTAAGCTAGGAAAATACCCTCAATGTGTATCAAAACACACGCAAGGTCCTGTAGTCGTACATTATATATATATATATATATATATATATATATATATTGTTTTCAATGCATACCATATTTACATTCAAATATTTCCAGGGAGCTGTGAGTACTTGGGTCAGGTATATGGGATCGGAGATCATTGGATCACGGCTGATTGTTATCAGTGTGTCTGCATGGAGCCTTTTGGAGTAGGATGCTGCGAGCAGTAAGTGCATATCTCCCTTGGAAACTGTTTTCCCGTTCTTGGTTATTTGCAATGATGTATATTCCAAACAGCAGCTCCAAACCTGTGGACTATCCGGAATGGTGTGACATCATCCGTAAACCCGACTCTTGCATGAGTGTGGCGGTGATGAGAGCCAATCACAAGTTGCCGTGCCTATGGGGACGGGGTCGCCTCCGACCTGCTGCCAGCCTCCAGTCCAATTCTGATAATGATTACTTTTTTTAAATCCAGTTGATTAAAGAATAATAATATCGGGGTATTTTTGTTTTCTCCTGGCAATTATTTCACTCAGGTATCTTGAAGTGTTAACTGATTTTCCTAAACAAGGAAAGTAGTGCCTTGAGGTGCAAATGAGTTCATGACTCATCAAATTTTTAAGATCAAAGTTACAATAAAACAGTTTTTCCCCTTCTTTTACTCATGTGAATCACACATGCAATGATGAATACATTTTCAAAAATGAGACTAAAACAATGTATGAGGTATTTTCTGTCTTAAAGTGTGTTTTATTTGACCACCACATGTAACCGCTTTTGTTGTGAGGTAGAAATCGAGTGCTAAAGACCACGAGGAATACAAACTCAAAGACTCAAAGTAAACTGCACCATTTTTCTTTTTTTCTCACCCGTTCACGATGTTTTTTGTTTTTCGGGTTCTTTAGGTCCCTCTGGGTGAAGCTCAGGTCATGTAAAATTAATTTTTAAAAATTTGACCTATCTGTATTCTAAATAATGTACTTATATAGCTCTTAATCACAAGATGTCTCAAAGGATTGCACAGGTTACAATTACACCATCCCCTGATCTAAAACCAACATGCGGGCAAGGAAAAACTCAAAACCTTAAGCATGAGGAAAATAAGAATCCTTGAGAAGGGGGCTCAAAAGTGGTAATACCCCTTCCAGGATGACCAGGGTGCAATACATTTAGCAGTGGGTAACAGTACACAAAACATAGTGAACATCAATAAAAGAAAACAATTGGTAATACTGTCATGAGAAAGAACAGGTTTAGGACCCAAACGTGTGACGTTTCTCACACAAGCCTTTAATTTTACGGTAAATGGGGAGTCATGTACGGTAGGCAGCAGTCTGGCGAGAAACGATAGGAAGCCAGAGGCCGACGAGATCGAGACCAATTGCCCGAGTAGATATCGGACAGATGGGGTCGATACCGAACAGGACGGGACAGACAGGATTGATAATGAAACCGGATATCGAAATAAAACAGGACAAACTAGACAGGAACGAAAACTGAAGAGAATAATAAACAGGATAAAAATAGACGGGAACGAGACTGGAAATCGATATTAAACAGGACAAAAATAAACGAGAACAATACCGGACAGGAAATGCCAACAGGAAACAGGACCGAGTCGAAACCCACGTCTTGCGGGGCAGAGGTTCGTTGACGGGCTGACCAACAAAGAGTGAGACCACTGAGACGGAAAGCCAATCTGTCAATGAGCCACAGCTGGCACCACACGGGCGGGGCCAATTGAGCGCCATGGCAACCGTGACAAATACGTTAAAATTTGTCCAGAAAGTGCATGACTCCAAGTCAAGTCAAGTCATTTTTATTTGTATAGCCCTAAATCACGAAGAGTCTCAAAGGGCTTCACAGATTATTACACTATATTACACAGACTATTTTTCAGAACATTATTATACATTCCCCTGCTCTGGAGCCGACGAGAAGAGTAGGTTATTCATATGCTATAGAGTAGAAGTGAGTTTTAAGCTTAGATTTAAACATTTCCACTGAGGTTGCAGATCGGATCTCAGGGGGTAGAGCATTCCACAGCACCGGTGCCCGGATGGAGAACGCTCTCGAACCAGCAGAACACTTTTTTGCTATTTGGATCACCAGAAGACCGGCACTCTCAGAACGTAGGCTTTGGACCGGGACATAGGGGGAAATCAGATCTAAAAAGATAAGAGGGAGCAAGTCCATGTATGATTTTGTATAATACTGAGAGAACCTTGATATCACATCTCCAGATTTCTTTATCATTATTTGTTTTCTACTATGAAGTGTCAAATAATGCACATAGTCCCTTTAATGACACTAACACACAAGGGTTGCAATGAATCTTTTTCCTCAATATAAAAACGTTTTTTTATTCTTTTAAATTGTACTTAATTGTTACGCTTTATTCACAGTATATGATGCGTGCTTTTCATATCGAGTTTTTGTTCGGATAGCAGTGTTTTTTTAACTATGAACTTCATCCTCAAGGTACTACATTCCGATTGTTTAAATAGTTTAAAATTGTTGGTATATTGCAGACAAGGCACATAAATGAAAATGTCAGAATAAATAAAGTAGAATAAATAAACTGTGTGTTTATTGCTTTTATGTGTATGTTTGTTTTTATAACAGAACAATATTTGCATTATTTTCCTGCATTTAGAAGAATGAATAAACTTTGGTAGCACATACTTGGGATTTTAGAACTATGCAATTAAGATATAATGATATATTTTAAAGCAAGATATTTGGCCAAAAATCTATACAGAGCAATGTTTTTCTTTTTTTATCAACTTTTTCGGGTCAAGCCGCAATTTTACTTATCTTACTTTGTTTTTGCAGTGTCATTTTAAAGAGCTTCACCAAACAAAGTTGTTTAATATATTACCCTGTACTGTCTCACGGGCAGTTACCGGTAATTAGTGTAAAAAATTGTGAACTATTTCATTAATTCTTTATTTCCAGTGAATGATTCTGTAAGGACCGCATTTTCTAGACCCTGGGGGTAACAAGACCGTTTTGGGGGGTGCGCACACACCCCTAAAAATTATAACATTTTTCTGTAACAAAGGACAGTATAGGCTTCAATATGAAAAATGCTAGATAAAAAAAGAAGTAATACAACAAAAAAGTGAACAACGCAGCGTCTTATTTTCTCACTGCCTTGAAATGGTTCATTCCCTGTGATTCCTATTACCGCTCTCATTTCCCTCCCCGCTCCTCTTTCACTCGGCTAGTGTCACTTGCGGCGTAGTGGCAGAATCTGTGGAGGCTCTGGTGTATTTCAGTGAGAGTATGTTATACTGTGGTTATGCTGAACATTTATTTTACCCCCCAATACCATGACTTTTTTTATCAACAGATTTTAGCGGCATTCAATCGTGGTAATAGTGTTTCTGCTAACCACAATATCAGGACCAGAACAGATACAGGACCCACTTGCGTACGTTTCTCTCAGTTTTATTGGGAAGAAGGGAAAGGATTGAACACACGATCCGGTGATCGCTGGTTGCGGGGAGCAGATCGCTCTGAACACAGAAGTGGCACTTCCGTGGCGAGCGATGGTGGTGTCTAGAGCGGAAAAAACAGGTCAGTAGCTGGGACAGGAGAGCAAAAAACGTAGTCGAGATTAAAAAAAAATGGGTCGAAGCCGGGAAAAAGACGGGAGCCAAAACAGGAGTGAGTCAGGGTCGAAAAGCCTGCCTAAAGTAAACTGAAGGTCGCAGACGGACTGACAACAGGTGACAGAAAGATGGGGGGTTAAATAGTGACAGGGAGCCAATTAGAGTCCAAGGCAGTTGGCGCCAAAGTAGCGGGCAGAGGTGCATAGTCATGATAGATAGATAGATAGATAGATAGATAGATAGATAGATAGATAGATAGATAGATAGATAGATAGATAGATAGATAGATAGATAGATAGATAGATAGATAGATAGATAGTTAGATAGATAGATAGATAGATAGATAGATAGATAGATAGATAGATAGATAGATAGATAGATAGATAGATAGATAGATAGATAGATAGATAGATAGATAGATAGATAGATAGATAGATAGATAGATAGATAGATAGATAGATAGATAGATAGATACACACAAAGTAGAATGTGATGTTAACAAATTTTAAGTAACACTCCTGAACAGTTTTGAATGATCCTGAATCACTTTAAAGGGACATTGTGTCATATTTAGTGCCTCCTAGTGGAACAAAAAACATTGATTTGAATGCTAGGCAAAAATACATGAACTATTATCTCATGTCATCTTATCTCATCAGCCATACCACTTATCCTCATTAGGGTCGCCGGGGGGCTGGAGCCCATCCCAGCCATCTCCGGGCAGTGGGCAGGGGACACCCTTAACTGGTTGCCAGCCAATCGCAGGGCACACGGGGACAGACAACTCACTCGCTCATTCACACCTAGGGACAATTTGGACCGGCCAGTTCACCTGAAATGCATGTTTTTGGAATGTGGGAGGAAACCGGAGTGCCCAGAGGAAACCCACGCAAGCACGGGAAGAACATACAAACTCCGCACAGGAACTCTGGAGCTGGATTTGAATCCACGCAGGAGGTTCCCATGACATGAACTGTGCCGCACATGCGCTGACCACTGCGCCGCCGTGCTGCCCCGAACTATTATACCAATGTTAATTTTTACCAAAAAAAGAAATTTGTATATTTTTTTCACTGTGAAATCCTCACTTAAGTTGGCGCCATGTTTGTCTGTCATCCTGCTGACAGGCTGTGCCATGTATCACTAGCCCTCTCTCTTACCAGACAACACAGTGCTATCTAGTGGTCAAATATTACAGTGAAATGAGATTTTTTTTTTTTAACCATATAGAGTGGACACTTTAAAAGCTCTAAACCCTAAATTGCACCCTGTCCAGACTACATAATCATGCTGTTTATCCCAGATCTTTACATTACATTTGCAGTTTTTATTTTTGTTTTTCGCTCTCTTGTGATGCGTTATTTTCCCAAGGAGGACGCTAATATACAGAACGCTTTAATCAGACCCCGATTCCATCAATAACAAAAGTAGAAGAAGAAAAAAAAAGACGCTTGATGATGACGTCATCGTGTTGCGCGCGCAATGCAATATAGATAATATATGGCTCGTGCCAAAGAGCGAAGACAACTTGTTTTTTTTCCCCTGACAATTTTAATTTGTGTCATTTGTCTGTATTAAATACAAAAAGGCGTCTAAGATTAAAATGTGGATACTTAGTCCAGAGGTAGCTGGAGGTAATAGTTTCATTTTGAAAGAATGAACTTAAGTAGTTTTACTTAAGTTTTAATTTTTATGCCATTGCACTTTGGTCAGTCAATAGAGGGCTCCGAGCTCTGTGCTAAATTATAGTAACACGGCTTCGTTTTTAGCACAGAGCTCGGAGCCCTCTATTAAAATGACATAATCATATCGAGTTGAATATTTTTTTTATGTTTGTCACTTAAACTTGTAAACTCTTGCTAAGATTGTTTTGTATTTATTATTGCCTCCCTATTTCTGAATCCGGGTAAAATCTTATCATGTAATTATAGTTGGTTGGATCCCTTAAAAGCCTTCTAATGGCCTCTTCTGACTAACAGGGGAGACCCACTATCTCATCTCTGCGAAAGAATATGTTGTGGGTCGCAAAAACTGTGACATACTACTGCCGAGCGACCAGTCGATCAGCAGAGCTCATGCTCACCTCACTGTTAGTGATCAGGTAAGAAAAAGATTTGAAAATGGTCCTGATGCTGTTAGTTCCACTGTCTTTAGGTTTGTTTACACGCAGAAAACTGCCAGTCTCCTGTTAATGTGAAGCCATGTCATTCAAGTAATTCTTAGTCCGATTGTGAGTATTGCAGTTACAATGGTTGGGTTAGTTATTTCATTTTCCGATGAGTTGTTCCAGATTTTGTATCCTGGTTCATCTATCTATACCGGGGATGCCAAACACGTGGCTCTAGAGCTGCATCTCTGCGTCTCTTTCCCAATAAAAATGCGGCTCTTTGCCTCATCATATTTTCTATATACTGGGGCTCTTTGCTTTGTTTCATTTTTAGTTTTTTTTTTGTGTGTGTGTGTATTGAAGGTGGACACCTTCCTTGAAATCAACACAAGAACAATACTTGTATAAAAAGGAGAGGAGTGTGTTATGGGAAATAATGTTTTTGATTGTGTGTGTTTGTGTGTGTCTGTCTGTTATAGCAGGTGAGTGCGTGGTGTGGCTCTTTGACTCTCACAGTTAAAAATCTCAGCTTTGTGTCAAACTTATTCGCCACCCCTGATCTATACCTTCAACTTATAAGGAAAGGTTAAACAATCAAAATTATATTTTAGAATATGATATAAAGAGCAATTACCCTGCATATTCACTTGTAGCTGTTCATATTAGACTAATAAATGCATTTTAAAAAACTAGGTATTTACAGTGTACTTGATATTTTTTCCAAGAATTTCATTCAATGCCAGTAAAAAAGTTAACACATGAATGTAGGATTAGCACTTTACTCAGGAGATGTTATTGTTCAATTCTTTACATTCCTAAACAGACTTATGTTTCTTTTTTCTTTTTTTCCACAAGACCCTGACCCTGAAGGACACCTCAAAGTATGGTACTGTCGTGAATGGCCAGCCTCTACCTCAGAACACTACAGTCAACCTGAAGTCTGGGGACAATTTAACGTTTGGGGTTTTTCAGTCCAAATTCAGGTACTGGTACGACAAATAAGACCTATTTTGCCAAGAAAAAAGATGTTTCTTTTTTCAAGTCTTATTACGTTTTTCCTGGAGTGCCACGTTTAATCTTGTGAACAATGTACAATTCCAATTGTATTTTTCAGTTTGTTTCAGTGTACTAAGTTTAAAAAAAATGTTATTGATTAAAAAGGTTTGTAGAAGAGCTAAATATTTTCCCTTTTTTGTTTCTCAATTGGAAGTTAATGCGAGTTAATAAAGAGAAAAAAAAACTTAAACATGAAACTGTTTGAAAAATTCATTAAGACAGAGAGAAATCCACAATTTGTAATTGTAGTCTGTAAAACCTTTTGAGACTTCTTGTGATTAAGGTCTATGCACATAAACTTGACTTGACTTTATTCGATATTGTCCTTTTCTTTGTTTTACATAGGCTTTCCGTGTCAAGGCTGGGTCGTTTAAGCATAGGTGTAACGATGGTGGACTTAAAAGCTCCTGGGACAACACCCAATGACAGCGATATGTTGATATTATTTAAAAGCAAAGTTCCTACAATCCCAAAAATAACTTACACCAGTGAGCCCGGAAGTGGATCAAGAAGTTTGGCTGTACATACCAGCTGTCTAAGAATATCAAGAAACAAATCACTAAAATGGGAACAAAATTGCTGCATCTGCCTTGCATCTCCTAAAACTTCTAAACCTTTCACATATGACATATTTACATTGTTATTACAAATCTCTTGCCAGATGTGTTGATTATAAGTCATGAGCTAAATTGATAGAACCATCTAAAATGATCCGTTGTCATGTAAGAGCCCCTACTGTGTCAAACAGTTACTAATGGTGGTCATTGCAGCACTTTAAGACTTTTTGTTATTAAAGGCTACACAAAAATAACAACTTCAAATGATAAGGATAACAAAGAAATGAGTCTTATGGGATGGGAAGGAAAAAAAAAAAAAAATTATATGTCATTCATGCCCAGCCGGAGATTTGACTATCACCTTTTTTTCTGCCCAGTGTTTATCACGAGATGGCAGTGGTGTGTTCTTCCGGTCTGGACAAAGATGGCAAAGCTGCACTCTCTGAGGCTCTGCAGCAGATTGGAGGAAGGCTTGTCAATGTGTGGACGCAAGACTGCACTTATTTGGTTATGCCCTCCGTTAAAGTCACAATCAAGGTCAGGACAATGCTTAACCCTATCTGTGGGGCTTTGCTTATTACCCGGTATTTTGTATGCATCTACCCCCCTTAGACAATTTCTGTTCTGCTTTGCTGCCGTCCTATTGTGAGACCGGAGTTCTTCTCAGAGCTTAGCAAAGCGGTTCAACAGAAGCTACCCTCGCCTAAGGTGGAAAGGTATTTGTTGACCTCACTATATAATACATTTGATTGCTAACATGTTCTCACATCTAGGACTGGTTGTTTTAAAGATTCACCCCAGACACCGATGAGCCTCATCTGAAGAAAAATGGGGTGAACCTGCAACCAGATGTTAGGCGCAAGCGACTGTTTGCAGGGAAGACTTTCGTTTTCCTCACTAGTAAGCAGGTTTGTTTGCAGAAGTCATTTCTCTTGTGTGTTTTCGCTGACTATTATTGTGATCCACTGAAACTGTCGTTGAGCCTTACTCTAGATTCAAGATTCAAATTGTTTATTGTCATATGCACAGTAAAGAAGCATGATTCGCCACACAATGAAATTCTTACTATGCTGTCCATACAATTGCCAGCGTAATGGAACTACTATATACATGTATACATAAAAGAAAAGTGCGGATATTGGAAAGATAAAACTACAAGATTAACTAAGGATGAGTTAAGGCAATAATATAAAAATCAGATAAAACACAGTTTAAAGTGACTGTAGTGCAAGGATTGTCCAAGTGTGGTCCAGTTTACAGTGTCTAGTGTGCTGAACGTATTTGTGGTGTATTGTTCGATCAGCAGCCGTCTGAAAGCAGAGGGGTAAAAATAGTTTCTTTAATATGGGGCGGAGGTAGAGCGATGGTCTTGGGATCAAGGGATCCCAGTTCGAATCCCGGCTCGAAGTCTTTGGGTAAGACACTGAACCCCTAATACCCCCAATACATGGCTGCAAGGCCGCTATTGGGAAATGTGGAGCACATTGTAAAGCGCTTTGGGAAGTCATTGACTTGAAAAGCGCCATATAAATGCACATCATTTCATTTCATTAATAGGGTTGTCCTGCATTTCACACTCCGTCCTGAGGGTAGGAGTGTAAAAAGTCCGTGTTGTGGGTGGGTGGCGTCCTTAATGATAGAAGCAGCCCTACTGTGGACTCTGCGGTGGTACCGTATATGCTCTACAGAGAGGGCAGTGGAGTCCTGGTGATCCTCTGAGTGTTCTTAACCAGTCTCTGCAGGAGTTTGCGGTCCATGGCTGTGATACTGCCGTACCAAACAGTGATGCAGCTGGTCAGGATGCTCTCCACAATGCAGCTGGCGAGGTTGTCTGAGGAGCTTTCTTGACATTCCACACTCGGCCTCCTCAGGAAGTAAAGTCGCTGTTGAGCTTTCCTGACCAGCTGTGTGGTGTTTAGGGTAAAACAACTCTGTAAAAACAAAGTTTAAATGTAAATTTTTGGTTAAGTGTGGGAAAAAAAACCTTTACAGTGATGAGGTGTCCACACTTTTTACCTGGCAGATAGTGACATATTTTCTTTTCTTTCAAAATTATTAAATCAAAGTATAATTGTGGTAATTTTTAGCACTGTTTACAGATCACAATTATTTGCTTGACTGGCAGTGAATACGTTCATCCTGGTCTCTATTTGAGTGTTAACTTTTTTTTTAAATGTTAAGCCTACCAGTTCTTAAAATAAGAAAAAAAATCCTTAAAATACCCTTTTTACTGGTAAAATAATTTTAAAAACATTGTAAAATGATATCTAAATAATGTCTAAAATGAGTTAAATGATTGAATAATGATGCTTATTTTCTGGAATATTTTTTTTGTTTCTAGTAAAATAATAAAATGTAATCATAAGAAATATTACTTAAAAATTCCTCACTTTAGTGTTGGATTTCATCATTATAATGATTCTTATTGCAGTTCAAGTAGAGAGAAAAAATGTGTTGTGACTTTACATTGAATCTAATTTTTATGGTGCAATTTAAACTCAAGTACCCCTTGGAGTGCCTCGAGGTACTGTCAGGGTACTAGAAGTTACTTTTAACATGCACTGCTCTATTTAGTAATTCTCCAAAAATAATATTTGGGTGTGAAGACTGCTAATATGCATTGCATATGCTTAAAATGCCACCCACTACTGTCGATGCTTTGCGTTATATGCTCGCTCTTGTTTACCAATGTAATGGTTTTAAAGCAGTGGTTACTCTTTTTGAATTGCTGAAATGGAACAGAATAGTAGAAACAGATCACCTGCAAAAACAGTCGACTGTTTGATGAAGACAACTATATATAGACTCACTTGCTTTTTCCCCTGCTACATAATCTTATGAGCATGATGTTTATCTGGTAAATGTTAGCTGCTAGGCAGCGTCACTCCTCAGGTCTTTTGGGAATTTTCCTTGGAAACTTATTTACCTGGATAGTGTTTTTTAAAGGCAACACCCTATACATCCTTGCACAACAGATTTGGTGGGATCATTGTAATTCATATATGGAATGTGCTTTACACCTCGTTTATTGATTAACAAACCACAATGACATGCAAAGTTTTGCTCTTAAATCTTTAACCGTGCCTGGGATTTCTTTTAATTTCCTGACACAAGTTTTTTTTTTTTTTTCAATAATCCCTTCTCCGGAATTAATTACAACAAGTTTTGCAAATAGGGCAGCAGGGCAGCGCAGTGGTTAGCGCATATGCGGCACAGTTCTGAGGTAATGAGATCGAACCTTCCTGTGTGGAGTTTGCATGTTATCCCCTTGCTTGCGTGGGTTTCCTCTGGCACTCCGGTTTCCTCCCACATTCCATAAACATGCATGCCAGGTTAATAGGCCAGTCCAAATTGTCCCTAGGTGTGAATGAGTAAGTGAGTTGTCTGTCTCTCTGTGCCGTGCGACTGGCTGGCAACCGGTTCAGGGTGTCCCCTGCCCACTGCCCGAAGATAGCTGGGATGGGCTCCAGCACTCCCGCGACCCTACTGAAGGTAAGCGGTGCAGATAATGGATAGGTGGATGGAAGTTGCGAATAATGTGAAAACATAGGATGTTGTCACAACTATTTATGTCAAGGGGGGGCAAACTGCAGCTCGTGGGCCACATAGGGCTGTTGGACTTAATAATATGGCTTGATGAACAAAAAAGTGAAGAAAAATTGTTTTATTTATCAAGATAGTAAGCACATGTCATGCAATTTTAGAAATTATATGTAAGGTTGGATAATGTTTCCTCATGCATTGGCCAAGGTATCGGATCAATATGTATCACCACAAACAAAAAAAATTATATTTTTGTTTTCTCTGCTAATTTTTTCAACTCAATGCAGCCACTCAAACGTTTGGCCACCTATGATCAATGTAAAAGTATCCTTGTGCAATTATCACTTAAAATGTTGCTTAAAATAGCAACAAAAATAACGTTTGGAAACTATTTTCTTTATGTTGGCATCCATCCTGTTTTTGTACGGTAAAAGTCAAACCTATCGAAGCTGCAGATCTATTGCATACCAAACATCACTCCCACTTTACGCGCCTTAAAAACGCCGACCAATTTCTAAAAAAATCTACTGCTTTTTCAAATTTAAATAACAAAAAAGATCTTGAGTCGAGACTTCTATTTTAGTCTCACAGAGCTCACAGATACCTTAACCGCAAGTTCGAGAGCGTTCTCCATTCGAGCCCTGGTGCTGTGAAACATAAAAATGCTCTTCCCCCTGAGATTCGATCTGCAACCTCAGTGAAAATGTTTAAATCTAAGCTTAAAACACACTTCTATTCTATAGCATATGAATAACCTATATTTTATGTTTATAATGTGTATTATTTGCCCTCCAGCTGTCGTCGTTTCCTGATGCATTAACTGGCTTAGATATAAAACAGAAAAATATGCGATCGGCAAGCAGTTTATATTAAACTTTATCGTCAATTTATTGCTTCCACTGACCCCTTGAGTTATTGTAGATTTAACCTGGACGTTTGATCGCAACCAAATCCCCCACCCCCAACCTTTTTACCTCATTGCATCTTCAGCAAAATGTTAAGATTCTAAAAGGTATTTACATGTTTGTTTGTTTGTACATGATTCAAATTGAATCTTTTCTTCCGGCGCCGTCACGAATGGCAGCCACTCCAGCAGCTCCCGTGTTATTTTCGATTGTTCTCGATTGTTCTCAGCTCAGGGATGCTGCTGGAAATGTGAATTTCCCTTCGGGGATGAACAAAGTATCTATCTATCTATCTATCTATCGTGTAGGTTTTAGATGAGGGGGTGGTGTCATAATAGTCTGCAGTTTGCAATAGTCTTTGATCTGTGCAGCCCTTTGAGACTGTTTGTGATTAAAGGCTATTCAAATAAACATGACTTGACTTAACCATCTTGGTCCTCAGAGACCCACTTCCTCTGGTGTGTCTTGGACAAGTAGAATCTGGCAGCGCCAATTCCTCTCCAGGCCAGTTTTTCTGGGTAGGAGTTTGCTCCCCCACATAAAACAGAGGACTGTTTTCCATTGTTACCTGTAGCAGGAGAAAACTCCTGATCTGAATCAGATGCAGCACTTTCATCATCTGGTCGCTGTTGATTTTTTTGTTTTTTGGTGTAAAACGCTATACCGGTCTTCAGAGATGAGCCTGACCTCAGCATTGCCTGGCAGCAGTGTGTTCTATGGCTGCTATATTTTGAAGCGAGACTCGGTTTTTGTGCATGAAAAAAAATCCAATGATCACATTATATTTTCGTTTTGGTAAGAGTTTTCCCCTTCCGGTTTTAAACAGATACAAGTTTTATGGTTTTTTTTTATATCCTGGAGACGAAATGTGTTTCTCTCTGAGAAATGGATTCCGCGATACAACAAACGCTTTTTAATGTCAAAAGTTTGGCATGTATGTAGATTGATCGGTAATTAGATTAGAAAGATGAATATCCTGTAACTGATTTTTTTGTTGGCAGCTCAAGCGTCTTTGTGCAATTGTGGCTTTTGGAAGTGGCACCAGCCAACTCCTGGAGGAGGGCTCCCTTCCCCGTGACCTTCTGGAATCCCCACGGACATGCGTGGTGGACATCTCTCCTGACAATTCCCAACCGCCCCTTCAGGATTCCACTTCCAGGTGGTTTAATTCCGTGAAGAACATCGTTGGAAGGTTTTGCAGAATCTCACAATACAAATCACCCATCTCAACATGAATGCTGTTGATTAAAGTTTTCCAAAAAATGTTTTGCTTCCTATGAAACAGAAAAGGCCTTAGAGTCATCATGGAGTCTGAAATTGGATTGGCTGCCATTTACACGTCATGTGACATGTACTGCAACCCTTCATGTTCAACAACAGACGAAGGTAGAATACTATTTGTTGTGTATTGAGATCCAGTGGTACCTCTACATACGAACTTAATCCATTCCAGGATTGTGCTAACTCCAATTCCTTGTGTCATGAACAAATGTCCTCAATATAAAATCATTAAAAACAAATTTATCTGTTCACGACCACCTAAAAGCATTCAAGTTAACCCTAAATAGCTATGAAACACATCTCACTGATCATTATTACACATTGAAATAGTAAACATAAAAACATAAGATAAATAAAATATATTAAGGAAATAAAATGCAAGCTTATTATGAGCACTTACCATGAGTGAGTCGCCATAACAGGTTTATGTGTGGTGGGGGTGAAATGGAGGGAGGGGTGTGCGAGAGTGACGGGGTGTCTGTTGATGATAAGTAAGCACTTACTGTACACTTAAATTACACTGTAACTTTAAATCAACACACAAACTTTTTTTACAGCACATTTTTAAAATTTTCTTTTTATTCTTTATACTTTCTAAATGTCTTTTGAAGGATATTTCAAAGTGACTGCTTGCAAGTCGCCTCGACGTCGGGGTCAATCCGAATTTGTCTCTGACCCCCGCGCGTTCTTGCTCATGGCACCTTCTGTCCCACCCTTAGTCCAGGTTTGGCTGCGGCCATGTTGGGGGCCAGTCCTCCTTTGGTGCCAGCACGGCCCAGCTACCTCTGCAAACCAAACCTTAGTCACTGTGTAAACAATACCTTACTAGCTCCTTTGTCACAGGCCCTTAAAGTCCCCGTTGTGGCCGGGTGGCGTCGGGCACCAGGGTTGGTCACCACTTGGCTACCGCCTCACATGTCTTAAATTTGATTGGTCTTAAATTTAATTGAATGGGGTTTTGAAAAGTTCTTAGAAAGTCTTTAATTTGAATAGATAAATCCTGGGGGAACCTGGCCTTCAAAATAATATGGTAATGTGTAAGACAATTGGCGCTCAAAAGGTGTCTGATGGTGGTAAGCACATGCCCTAACTGTGACGAGCTGATGCTAGTGGTGAGCGGTCTCCAGCGGTCTTTGGTATGTCAACATTCTCGTGTCTAGAGGCGCTCATATGTGACTGTAAAGCATTTCCTAAGCCGTCCGCTGTTATATACTGTTTTTTGTTGTTGTTTTTTCAAAGTTGCAAAGACGACTTCAAGACTACCCAATTCATCCCTCTCCCAATCCGTAGCGGTGGATGAGACTGTTTTACCCGCAGCTTCACAAAACGTCACAGCGTACGTGGTCAACACGGAAACTACCAAAATGTACACACGCCTCATCTGCTCGACCTGTTCGGACCTTGGCCTCCAGTCTGATTTATTCCGTTTCCATTACCTTGTTTATCAGCCCTGAGCAGTGTGAGGTCAGCGGTATTTCCGCGGTTGGAGAAACGCCGGAGAAAAAGCTAAATCAGGAAGCCGCTCATGGTAATGGGCCGAACACCGCAACTCGGAAGATGAGCACTCAGTGCGTTGCGGCCAATTTGCCAAGCTTGTCCCAATGCAAAAAAGCTGCATCCCTAATTACAGGTAAATTTGGCATTTTGATTTAACTTAGGACTGCAACAAATTTTTGATTTGTTTTTTGTTGTTTTTGTTTTTTTTCAAATTATTTTATTCATTTTGTTCATTATGTGTTGGTTTGTCAAATTAAGACTATTTTCTAGAACAGGAAAATTTTCAAACTTATCATTTTAGAAATTCTTAGATGAGCTAGAAACTATCCAAATCAGTATCAGTACTCGTAAATGTAGCCTACAACAGTAATTGGCTGCTTTCTATTGGCTTTTCGACCATTAGGGACCTGAAATTAAAGAAATGGTAAATTCCCCAAAATGAATTTGATATTATAGGGACACTCTGTATCATTTAGAACCTCATAGCCTTAAAAAAAATAAAAACTTTATTAAAAAAAACAACATCAACAATATTGATTTAAATGATAAGCAAAAATACTTGAACTGCATTTTTTTAAGTACTTGTAGGGTAGAAAGAGTTGCATTTATTTGGCATATTAGTTTCACTTAGAGCAGGGTTTGGGAGCCTTTTTGACCAAAAGAGCGATAAAAGCAAAAATATTTTGATTTTTGAGATAGAGAGAGCCACACCATATGTTTTCAGACAAGATTAAAGAAAAGCGCCAACCCTGCTCTTCAGACAAAACACAATGCCTCAGTACATATTATTTTACTTTGTGACGTTTGATGATTTGATAAAATCTATGAAATAATAATGCTACAGCCTTTGTCCCATATCAATATACATATACTCTACCACGTAAAATCTGTCTCCTTCCTGCAGTTATTTAAGAGTGTTGATGCTCATTTTGACTGCTGTTTTTGTCCTTAATAAGGTGCGAGCAAAGTTATTTTGTAAGAATAAAAATGCCAATGTATTTACATTTGGTACAGACTGCGCTGGGCGAGGGGGGAGAAGCGCATGCTGTGTATATAGCTCTGCCCATTCCTACCGCTCACCCAATCCACTGCTCTGGGTGCTTTGCTGGAGTTTTTGGGGTATTTAAGGTTTGCTTTGTGCGTTTTCATCATAAAGTGTCTCAACAGTGAGCTTACATTGTTTAATGATCTTCTATATAAAAGATTATTTTGTGATGTACAGCCAAAACAGGGTCTGTTTTTGTGACAACTCCACAAATTCTAGTTGAGACTGTGCTTATTATATACTGGACCAAACCATTACAATAATTAGTTTCTACCTGGCTTTACACATGCTAAAATTACCTTTGATGTAACAAAGCAGGGAATAATTGTTTATGTTCAATTTGATCTCTGAGCCAGATGTACTTATAAATGTTTGTGGTTAGTATTCTTTATTGTGCTTTTACGTTGTATGACACAAAATGGTGACATTTAGTGTTTAAATAATACACACACTGTCCCTTTTAGGAAAATTATTGCTTGGGATTTAAAGGGATTCTGTATTTTTTTTTTTGCAATGACAGGTGAATTTTGTGTAGCATTTGTAACTTTATGTCCCCTGCCCACTGCCTGATGATTGCTGGGATGGGCTCCAACTCCCCCGCGACCCTACTGAGGATAAGCGGTGCAGCTGATGAGATGAGATTTATAACTTTGTCATCTAAAATAGTAATAATAATTTAAGTATCAATATCGGTTTGAAAAAAAGTGTTATCAAACATCCCTATTTATTATTGGTAAGATCAGGCTGAGAACGCGGTAATGATTGACATTTTAAGCCTGAGGTTCGGGTCAGGTTTGGGCCCGTGCAAAAAAATCTTACCTCTACTATATGTATGCAGTCACCGGATTGGCTCGAAAAATAAAAAAGTAAAAATTGTAACATTTTCAGCAAAATATTTAAATGGTTGATGAACAATTCAATAATTGATTAGTTCTGAATTAGCTAGTTATTGCAACTGTAATATGCAGAGCTCCCAATGTCTAATTATTTATTGTCCACTTTATTGTCAAATATGCTATATACACAACATACAGCACAGATTAAATTACTTCCTCTCAACCCGTGTGCAAAAATCCAATAAATAAGACACAAATATAAATAACAACTAGGTAATAAAGTAAAACATCGGTTTTCCAAGAATGGTTCTCATTTTAAAAATGTTTAATCTCAAGATTCTTATACTTCTAATTGCAACTTTTACGTAATGTGTGGCGTGTTTTTTCTACTTTTTTGCATACGGTTTACTGTTTGACCGGCTTCAGGGCTTATCTGTTTCTTGGTTGTTAAAGATGAAAAAAATAAATCGACATCATAAAGGAAAACACATGAACAAAGGCCACCATATGAGATGCAGCGTGCCTAAAAATATATTTACATTTTCAGGCCCGGCTGTTGACAACACCTCTTTCAATCGTCCTTTGGCAAAATCCAGTGCTGGTAAGAAAACATTTGAACTGAAGAAATTGCCGCAAAAATCACCTCAGAAACAGCAAGTCTCGCAGCAAGCTTCCCCACAGAAACAGGCAATAATGACCAGCTTTTTCAAACCCGTCAACAAGAAGAGGTAATTTTCATGACACTATAAAAAAACAATGTTTACACCATTCAGAGGAAGGTATGCTTTATTTTTAAGTGTACTTTTCTTATTTTACCATGTTTTTTTATTTGACGTTCTAGTCAAATATGGAAGCCTGAAATGAAAATGATCTTCTGATAAGGCAGAAGATAAATAATTTTTCTACCAAAATTAGATTAAACAAATCCTAAAGTAGGGGCAGCATGGCGGCGCAGTGGTTAGCGCTTGTGCGGCACAGTTCATGTCATGGGAACCTGTCGTGGGTTCAAATCCAGCTCCAGACTTCCTGTGCGGAGTTTGTATGTTCTCCCCGTGCTTGCGTGGGTTTCCTCCGGGCACTCCGGTTTCCTCCCACGTTCCAAAAACATGCATTTCAGGTGAATTGGCCGGTCCAAATTGTCCCTAGGTGTGAATGAGCGAATGAGTTGTCTGTCCCTGTGTGCCCTGCGATTGGCTGGCAACCAGTTCAGGGTGTCCCCTGCCCACTGCCCGGAGATGGCTGGGATGGGCTCCAGCCCCCCCCCCGCGACCCTAATGAGGATAAGCGGTACGGCTAATGAGATGAGAATGAGAAATCCTAAAGTAGCAAAACGACTAACCATTGTTGACAATTCTGACTATTTTAGGTGCGATTTTTCTCATTTTACTACAGAAACAAGTAAGGCTCATACAACACATTATAATTTTCTTTATTGTCATATAAAACAACACAATAAACATAGTTTGCAACAAGATTAGACACGACATTCCTGAATAATCATGTAATCAAGTCTTAAAAGGCAAAATAAGATAAAAGAATGTCGTTATAAATGGACAAACATTTTTACCAGGTAATTCCCAGAAACTGTCTGAAGTTATAATTAGAGTGCATCTTACAAAAGTTAATTGAATCAATAAATAATATATGGGTACACATTTCTTAATGCAACTGGCAAGATATATATTTTTCTTTCTGGCTTATTTAGTGTTGTGATGGCACTTGGGAAGAAACTGTCCCCCTGAGCCACTCTTTGTTTTAGGGAACATGTATCACCATGTTGGTTGGTTGGATCCCTTAACCACTAAAGTTGTAGGAGCACCATTTCCTGTGGTGTGTCTTGGGCAAGTACAGCCTGGTGGCGCCCATCCCTCTTTAGGCCAACATATAATTGTTAAGAAAATATTATGAATTGATTTTTACTTCATAACAGAAAATAAGGTTTTGAGTATAAGGCCCTTTGATTGACTGCTCTTCAACTCTTTATTTTCAACCAATCAACTCCTGACGAAAATAAGAAATGAGACAATTTTTCAGCACATGAATTGTTATTTTTCTCCAGACCTTTAGACGAAGAATACTCTTCAATCGTGTCACAACCAAAGCGTTGTGTACAAGAATCCGACATAATGAGTCAGCCTGCCGACTCCTGCGCAGCATCTGAGGATGCCCCCTCAAGTTCAGACAAAGCCGCCGTGGTTCCTCCCCAGACGCCGTTGGGCTTAGAAAATATTCCATCCGTCGCTCCTGCCGTACCTTCGTCCCACGCAAGTCGAAAGAGGAAAAAGATTGAAGACGAAATGAACCTGGCAGAACTTGAGTCTATCATGTCTGAGGATATGGACTGCATGGATGAGTCTTTTTCAGTCAGTGACTCCCCACTAGCACAGAACAATTGTTCAGAACAGATGACCAAAAACTGTGAGACTTTAAGAAAAAAGCAACGAGTAGCCTGTGAAGATGATGATGGCAGCCAGCGGTCACCATTTTCTGCCCAAGAAAACCTGCTTCCACACCAAGCTGAACCAAAAGTTATCATGCACTCTTTACTATCAACAGAGAGGATTAGTGGAAAACTTTCATCTGATGGCCAGAGTTGTAATGTTAGCATTAACAGGCAGTCCCTAACAGAGGTGAGGATGAATGTTGCACTAATGAATGAATGAAAACTTTATTTCGAACATTAAAATAAAAACAGGAACAGGAATAAAAACAATGAGTCAACAACAAAATAATGTTACATAACATGTTCGAAAAGGGGTAGTCAGAAGCAGATGCTTATTTTCCCTACCCCTTTATCTTCCCTATTAAGAGGATTTTCTGCACTATAAGGCGTACGGGATTATAAAGCACCCTCCCCTCGAAAATAGTCTTATGTTATATATATCAAATACAGAGACCCCTTGGTTTTACCGGTTAATGGGGTCCAGAACCACCCACAAAAATGAGAAAATCTGTAAATTAGCATCGCCCCTTCGTAAAAGTCCCCAAACGGTTAAACTCACCTCAGGATTACAATTTTATCTAAAACCATTTTTATGTTTCACAGTATAGGGGACAATATTGAAGTATTGTGTGAATTAGTTTAAACACTTTTTATTATTTTCCTAGCTCGCGATAGCTTTGTTTACATTCACCATGTCCATTCGCTCTCACTCGCTCGCTCACTCACATATGAATTGTGTCTATCATAATTTCAATTACGGACATAAGCGAGTCAGAGAGAGATGACGAAAAGTCCAATAGAGTTTTGGAAATTTGGAAAGTGAAAGCTCGGTGTGTTTAAAACAATATTCTGTTCTTGATGTGCTCTTAATGTGAACTAAAACAAAGCACATCTTATCCGCCATGTGAAAGATAACATTTTTGGGGGGCTCAATACACTACACTAAGTGGTTAGAATATGACCACTTTTAGTTGGTCTACAAGCAACTACCTACCTTATCTTGGTTTCCTCTATGTTTGTACATGATTCAAATTGAATCGTTTCTCCGGCGCCGTCACGAATGGCAGCCACTCCAGCAGCTCCCGTGTTATTTTCGATTGTTCTCAGCTCAGGGATGCTGCTGGAAAAGTGAATTTCCCTTCGGGGATGAATAAAGTATCTATCTATCTATCTATTTCTTTTTTAAGTTTACATTGTTCATTTATCTTAAGCACAATTTAGTAATTGTATTTATTTTTAGTTTATTTTGTCTTTTATTATCATATCTGATATTGGAGTAGTCCAAAAGTAATCAAACGTAATGAAGTTACATTACTTTATTATTATTGTATTCAGATTACATTGATGATTACATTTTTCAACAGGTAATTAGTAACTGTATCGGATTACATTTTTAAAGTTGTCCCTTCAACCCTGGTCAACAGGTATATTATCACAGTTTCGTGCATTTACATTTACAGCAAATAAAAAAAAGGAAAACCAAAATACATTTTCTTAGTTTTGTGCGCTCGATTAATAATAATAATAATAATAATTTCCTTTGTATTGTCATTCTTTGTAAGAACGAAATGTCGATACACCTGACCCAAGGTGATGGCCCTAGGGAAGAAGCCGTCTCTGAGCCTGTTTGCCTTTGTTTTGAGGACTAAAACACTGCCAGAAAAATACCGGATGAGTGTGATATGTTAATAGTATTTGAAATCGAAAGTCCGAATATCCCAAAAAGATAAGCCCTGAAGCCGGTCAAACAGGCAAGTAGTCGGTTGGCTGTACTTACCAAACGTGCAAAATTATCAAGGGACAAATTAAACACAATCTCACGCCTTAGCCTTTTTAGCGGGTTAAAACACCTTTATACTAATCATTGAATGTTACTGTTTTTTGGTCTCAGAAGTTGGACCAAGGGAATGGAGATGTTTGCACTAAAGACAAACCTGAAGTTCATTTGGAGAGACCTGATGACATCAAACAGGACACCGAAGTAGGTTTTGTGTGCAAAAAGGTGACATTTATCTTTAAGGACAGCAGTTTTTTTTTGTGACTTTTTGTGGTTCGTATTGCAGACAGCCAAGTTTGATCAAGACCTCCCTAACCAGTTGGTTTTAGTTGAATTCAGATCCCTGACAGTGAACGCACTCCCTAAAACCAAACATCATCAGGTGCATGCCAACAGCATGTCAAAGAACTTCAAACGTTTCCGCAAGGTCAGACCGCTGTTATTATTCCAAATTATCCTTCTTCTGTACAAATTTTCGGTTGGCTCATCGTCCAGATGCCGTTGCCGGGGACAGACGAATCTGCCAAGATTATCCGTGGGTCTGACCTGCTGGCTCACAACTGCGCTCTGAACTCCAAACTGGATGATTTGCTGAGAGAAGTTGAAGAAGTTCGATTTATTTTTTGGTCAAAATTAATGGAGCTTCCTTCTTCGTCCTGATCCGTTTTTCTTCCAGGTTGAGCAGCAGAACAGACTAGAGGAGAGTCAAGGCGATGACCTCTTCAGGTGAGGATTGAAAGATCTAAGTTTTTAAAGCAAAACATCTTGTTGGTGCAGCGCAGCGGTTCTCCACTTTCAATTTACGTGATATGATTTAAAATCATTTTTAGCCAAGTAGCCCTAACCACCATTTTTGGTTGTCAATATTGTAATCTGTCGCTAATTCGCATTTCCAGGCAAGTGCCTCTTTTTCTCTCTGCCTCTTTCTCTGTCTCTGTTTCCGGCTCTCTGTGTCTCTGTCGTTCTATGTCCCTCTCTCTATCTCTTCCTTTGTCTCTGTCATTCTATGCCCCCCCCTCTCTCTCCTTGTCTTTCTCTGTCCTTCTCTCTGTCTCTCCTTCTCTCTTGTCCCCTCTTTCTGTGTGTCCGTCTCTTGCTTTCTCTTTCTCTGTCCTCTATCTCTTACTTTCTATATCCCCACTCTCTCTGTTCACCTAATTTGCTCTTTAGATGTCACTTTGTCTATTTCACTCCATCTCATGTTTTCAATGGGTGCAGCTTGGAAAATACACTGACGTTTACATTTTGTGAGCTAATGTTTTTGTTAATCCCACAAGCACATCAGTTGTGGCCTCAATTGAGAGTAAATTGTTCCCTATTTTAAGCCCTGCCTAATAAACTAACATGCTGCAAAAAATGTAAACTTTGGTATTTGAGTTTGAGACCCCTGCTTTATTGAATGCTTACATGAAAAACATAACGGCAAAAAAAAAATGTTTTTTAAAGGGACAAAAACTGAGATTTTTTTTGACATGACAGCAAATGTTTATTTATTTTGTTGGATCTATATAAACAGTCTGAACAAAAAGGGTAATAAACACAAAAGTGGGTACAAAATAGAGCGATCCATTACTTAGACGCATTTGATCTAACTATCAGGGTTGCTTTATGGAACAGCTCATTCAATTTTACTCAAAAAAAGATAAATTTGTAAAGTTGTAATGAATAATAACATCATTTCAAGGTTTAAAAAAAATAAATAAAAGATTGGCTGAAACAAAATTGGTCCTTTTGGGGGCTTTCTTTACAGCCCCAATTCTTTTAGTTATTTTAAACAAACAACCCAATATCTTGGAAACAAAATTACCAATTCATTGTTGTTTAGACCAGTGTTTTTCAAACTTTTTTGAGCCAGGGCATGTTTTTTTACATTGGAAAAAATTTGCGGCACACCACTGACCAAAAATGTTATAAAATGACACAGAACAGTATGTTTAATTAAAATATAATTTATGATGCCCCCAGTTTTTACAGCACAGACACTTGACAATGACATAATATTTGCAGAAAATGATTCATAAATGTTTTTTATTACTTTAAATTTTAAAAATTGACATTGGATAATTTCTCACAGCACCCCTGACAATCTGTCATGGCACACTAGTGTGTCGCGGCACAGTGGTTGAAAATCACTGGTTTGGACAACAAAAATTAGCCAATTTTCGGGGTAGTTTTCTATAAATCAACCCTAGTCAATCTAGGATTTGTTTTGAACCACTCTGACCTAAATGTGTTGTTTTTTTATTTTTTATTCTTGCTTGTTTTCTATTTCCATGTGCATGTTCTTTGTACCTGACTGTCATTAAATTATCATCCAACTCATCTGCCCGCGCACTTTAGTTATAATGATATACAAGTCCAATCAACATAATTAAGGGGAATTATGGGTTCTTTCATGACAACTATCTCCAGGGTAACGGAGCTGATGTAAGCCGGGGTGTTTTCTTTGACAAAGCAGAAAAAAAACTGGAGATTGATTTTGTGTGTGTGCGTGTGAGGCAGAGATGTTTGATCACTGAGTCATACCCAGTCAGTCATGCATAGACGCGCCGCTAAGAAAACAGCCCGATGCATTTCGGTAGCTCCAAATAGGCAAGTGTCCAGACGTGCTTTATAGGACGCCTGTTTGCTTTAACCTATTTAAACACTCGCCGTCATCTTTTACGGCGCTTCGTTCGAGCTGTTTTTTGTTTGTTCGAAATGTGTCTGAGCACACCTAAAGGTGAGCAGCGAGGAATGTTAAAAGCCGATCCCAAGAGAGTCGTGACGTCAACTGTTTGTAGGGTTCGTACGGGTGCTTGAAATCCTTGAAAATGCTGCCATGGTTCTCAACATGTCTGCTTAAAAATGACGCCAACACTGCTCTCTGTTGGCTTTAATTTGCCTATGCATATCTTCCCTCTTCCCTGGCAGCTGGTATTAGTTTGTATGGCATTGTCCTTTTGAAGCCGTCATCGTTTCTTTTAGGTCGTGCCTGAGGGGACATGTGCATGCTACACCTAAACAGAGCACTATGAAATGTGTATTAGTGCAATGATTATGTATCAGTTTTTGACATTTTCTATGCGTCATGCAAAAATTAGGGTTGCAATCAGGGGTAAATTGTAATGGGAAGAACGTCCTGCAGCTAAGAATGTAAGCTACATACTACTGTCATTTTTACCCAACACCTACATGGGGAGAGATTATCTCCAAAATATTTACACAGGTATTGTTCAGACCGATAATTATGTTTGCAATCTACTGAAAAATCCAAAGTTCACGTCTTGATGAATCCACACACAAGATTAAAAATTGCATATGTAAATTGCACATATATTTGTGGCTCTGCAAAATACATGATTCAGACCAGATTTCTTCTTTGAAAGGTACTGGAGAAATTGTAAAATTAGCTTTGAAAGTCCTTTAAAAGTACCGTAATTAAATTCCGCCATTACAAAAGTGTAATAACCCTGTTTTTATTTGTGTGTCTTTAGGTACAACCCAGGCAAATTAAGCAAGAGAAAATGAAGTAGCTTGTTGGACCTTCTGTTCAAGGGTCAGACTGTTTCAAATGGCAATTAACATTTTGTATGGTTACCATTTGTATCCTTTGCATGTTAGTCAGTCACACAAGGTATCGTTCCTCTTATGATATCACCGACCGCAAGAATTGTAAAAGAAATACACCAATCACAAGACTTTCCCGCTGCCAACAGTTGTTTTTATTTGTCAATAATAAAAAATTATGCCATACAAAACATTTCGAATCTAATAGTAGACGGCATGAGAAGTTTTTGTTTTCCTTTTTCTTTTTGTGTAATTTAGACCAAATGATGACAGGTAATGAATATTTGCATATTTTATGTTGCTTAATGGGAAACATAGAGGTTTAGAAATAGCATATGAGGACATTTCTAAAATGCTGGATATTGATTAATTAATAGTTCATTCACAACACCATTTTACAGTAAAAAGCAAGTTTAGGTGTCTTTTAATGAGTCAACTTTCCCCCTCATAGTCAAGCTTAGAAATTTCAGTCCATCCCCTCTTCTGCTCACTAAACTGTTAGGCACTTACATACCTGAATCTGATCAGGTAAGTAGGCATAAACATCTTGTTTTTTTAACAAAACAAGTCCACTCAACAGTCATGACTTGCACAATCTAATGATCCGATTCAAGATTTTTAAACAAGTTCTGGCTGGTGCTCCTGTATTTGCTTTCTTTCTTAGTTGGAACTCATTATTCTACTCAAAACAGCTAGAATCACCAAAGGTAAAAGGTTTACAGCAAGAATTGTATATTTTAATGTGTGACTACAAACATTGGCTAACATATTAAAGTCTCGAAATGACCCGTCATAATAGATAAGCCATTCGTGCATGTAAAATTTTTAAGAGTGTTTTGATGAGGTCAAGGTGTCAATTCAAATCAGATCATGGTCACTTTTCAGCATTCCAGGATTTGCATAAGCTTTAAAATAAATTGTCTAACAACATAGTTCTGTTAGGAATACATTGGTTCGAGTAACTGAAAGCTGAATCCCTTACAAACACAGTTTGGCGCTGAGTCATCAGAATCAGTGCTATAATGTTTTTTTTTTATTCAGCAGGCTGACCGTGCCGAAATAAAGGATCATTATTTTATGCTCATTTAACTTTTAAAACAGCACTTTGTTAGCCTTGAAGTTTGCTGCACTTTTTGTCAGTATTTTAAAACCAAGTTTTGTTGTTGAAAGTGGGACGTGTCAAATAGCTTTACAATGATGTTAAATGCTACAGTGTGGATTGCAAACATCAAATGTCCCATGCACATATTTGTTCTCAACTACTTTGGATATACTGTACTTCCACTTGTGATTTATAGCATATTTTGCCGTTTCTATTCAAATTACTGACAAGTGAAAAAAAGGAAAAAGTAGTTCTTTTGGTTTTAAAGTTCCGAAAACAATGATCATAATGAAAATGTTGGCAACCGTTAGCTTAGATTACCAAAAATTGTGAATGTATGGAAATGAACTGGTGTATGGCTTTAGGCCTTTTTGGTTCCCAAAATTACTTTCCATGAGTGACGACAGGTGCAATAATGACGATTTTGAAATAGCTGCTCTCATCTTATCGCTTTCAAGTTAGGTTATTCCCCTCAGTTGCTGATGAGCTTCCCTTTTTTCTTGAGTCTTTTCTGAAGGCATGAGGCAACGCCTAAAGCGCCACCTTTTAAAAAGCGAACAAAGTTGTCTCCGACCAGCGGGCCCATGGCAAATAGCCCGGGCTCCTTGGTGCACTCGTAGGTGTACGGGTGGATATCGATCGGGTTCTGTTTGCAAGAGATTGGCTTTGTTGGATCTTGACCAAGATATTGGCCTTGGCCTTTCAAGAAAAACAAATTGGGGTTGGTTCCGATTAAGACCAGGGCCATTGAGATCTTAAATGCCTTCAGGTCATTGTTTCCCTGCAGCAAGCACTTCATATCCGACTGTAGGGACACAACACTGTGTCCTGGGAAACTCGTGTAGTCGGGAAAGAGTTCCACGCTGGCATTGCCTGATGCCAGCTGCGGCTTAGGGCACATCTTGGCACAAACTGAAGACGCAATGCTCAATCTCTGAGCCCTGTTTGAAGATGACGGAACCACGTTTGTGTAGATTTGCGAGCACATCATGTTGTAGACTTTGTGGTACTCCGGGTACAATGTCTTTGGTAACTGTTTGAAGATGAGGTCTGAGTCCTCTGTGCTCTTCCGAAAGACATGCAGTACCTTGATGTTCCTGTTGCATGCGCACAGAACTGCGTCTGCGGCGCTTAAACCAGCGCCGACTATTAATATAGGATCAGAGTTTTGATCCAGTTTTTGCAGGCTGATAGCTAAGCCCAGGTCCGAAACGCTGTGAAACACAAAGGGTAAGTCCTCCCCTTCCACATTTAGTCGAACCGGTGAATCTGACGCACCAGTGGCCAGAACTACATTCTCCGCAAAGAGAGAGAAAGGTATGTGAGTGTTGTTTTGGACTTGTTGGTATCCTCTAACTTCCCAGAGAGACCCCAGTCCTCCGTCGCCAAAACTCTCAAGTCCCTCAAAACTCTCCTCATGCCAGCCTTCCACTCTTTCGCCTCCATTTTC